>NC_089846.1:24986209-25586209 GCF_035609145.1 Eleutherodactylus coqui | reverse complement strand
GGGGGGAGGAGGATCCCGGCTGCACACTGACATCACAGTGATCGCCGGGATCAGCGCCTCTAGCAGCGCTGCTGAGTGAACACCCCTGCCGGTATTTACTAATGTGGTGAGCGGCCGACGGCGGCGAGTGCCAGCTGGGAAGGCTCTGAGTGCCGCCTCTGGCACGCGTGCCATAGGTTCGCCACCACTGCTCTAGTATATGGCTGTGTAAATGCGCACTGTCTAGTTAATACTGCCATCCAAGAGACATCGCAACGGACCCACAGCCACATTGAATGCTTACTTTACTGCTTCCTCCAACAAGCAGTCGCTTCTTATGGTGTAGGTCCCTTTACATGAAACGCCTGTTGGTCACTGTCCCAGCGACTACTACTCCTGTGCTTTTACACAGGAGTGCTAGTCGTTCTGCGAATGGAGGAAGAGTGGGTCAGGGATAGTTTCGGCCAACCACCTCCATTCACAGTAAACAGGCAGTAGTGCATAGATTGAGTGACTCCTGTTTACACGAACCCACATTTGCTTGCTTTTTAGATGAGCTAAAAACTAAGCAACTCCGACAAATGAGCGATTTCTTACTCAGTGCCCTGGAGGTGGCGGTCAGTATATGGGGTGACTATTGCCTGTATTTGCTGTTTCCAGCGATAATTTAGGTGATAATCGCTCCCTTTAAAGGTACCTTAACTGTTTTTTGTTTATGTTAAAGGCGACATCCAATCAAAATTATCTTCTTATTTGTCATAGATATATGTCAGAAGGTCAGTGAATATGGAGATTGATTAAGGAAGTATGTCAGACCATCTCTGATTTCCGCTATGAAGACCCTCCGATGCACTGCTCAGAAGGTCCTCTATGGCACTGCTCAGAAGACCCCATATGGCACTGTTGAAAAGACCCTACATGGCACTGCTCAGAAACCCTATATGGCAAGCTCAAATGTTAAAGATCGAATTATTCGACTGATCTGATTGTCCAGTGCTGATCACATGAGCAATTCTGACCAATCGGAAAGCAGGCATAGTGCAATAGTCGTTTAACACTGCCAATGCACTGTGAGGATTAGGTAGTCTAAAGATTGTGTCAACCATCTTGGATGGCTGGAACAGGAAAAAATTACTGTAGAGAACTCTCACCCTCCAGTCCTGGAAGAGATTTTTGTCTTAAACCGGAGAATCCTATTAAAGTGGTTTTCTGGGCACTAAATGAAAATTCTGAAAATGCTAAATCTAGGAGGTACGGCTAAGTGGCAGCAACTTGTACCTTTCATCTGCCGCTCTGGACCCTCTTCTTCGTCCCGTGCAGCCGCCAATCTGCCGCTGTGTTTATATGCATCATTTACACAGTAAACACAGGAACATACAACTTGAAAAGAGCTTATTTACTGTAGCTCCACCCCCAGATCACAGGTCCTACAACTTACCATCACCAACCTCCCTCTCACTGAGAGAGCCACAGAAAGCTGCTGAAGCCGGCAGACCGGACAGCCCGGCACTCTGAACTACACATCAGCAATACAGCGCAGTACTTCCAGTCCTGTCCTCCCATCATGCACTGCTCACAGGATGATGGAGGCTATGGGCAGGGGAGGAAGTAGCAAATGTGGACAAGATGTTAGAGAAAGTGAAGATATTTTTCGGGTGGAGGTACTGTGATATAGAGAATGAAGAAAGTAGCTAGACTGGGTAAAGGGAACCTATTACCAAATTACTTATACTGATGATGTACATTAGATATTAAAATTTTAACCTGTGCCCGGAATCCCCCTTTAAGATTGGCCATACACAGATAGCTGTTAGTCAATATGTCATGAGGCCAACAGCAATCTCTTCCAACCGTCCCCATGCACATATGTGTATTTTGAGTGAGGAGAGGGGAGTAAGCTGCTGTGAGTGCCCTCTAGTGGTGGCTTATTTCCCCAAAAACAAAAGGATTGGGCAAAGTGAAATCCAAGTGACCGATCCTTATCTTCCCTGCTGATGTCAGGAGAGATCGATCAACTTGTCTGATCCCAGAGGTCACAGCCCCCGTACACAGTAGATCATCGGGCAGACCCACTGAACTCAATATCCCACTAATGTTTATGGCCAGCTATAGTGTCCGCTTTCCAGTAGCAGAAGTCCCTGAGCAGTGCCAATGGGGCTTATGTTTCTAGAAAGTCCTTTTGTTCTGAAAATCAGTGCCGATCAGAATGATCAAATTTCACCAATGTCATCTTTTCACGTGTGTCTATGACATATCCGAAGCTCATTTTTGATTGGATTTCTTCTTTAACAGAGACCTAAAATGACATTTCTGTTTTGTGGCCTTATTGCTTGCGTTCGATTCCGTCTTGTGGAGAATGAAGAAACAAAGAAGTGTTCCTGACTCACTGAATCCCAAAGGAGATGAGAGACACGCTAACAACAAGCAGATCCAGGAGGTTGAACCAGTTTCTGCAGAAAGAGCCTTTGTGCAGGAAGGCACCGTATGCGGTCATCTGGAGGAGACACAAGGGGTGCGGAGGAGAGGGTACGTTACCCAACTGATAGGAAGGAATAAAACCTACAACATGCATGGACACTGCGGTATATACATTACTTAGGCCTCATTCACCAAGAAGACATTGTTCTTAGTGTGAGCTGAAATATACACAAGAGTCACTCTGAAACGAACCCCTCCTATCTTATTATGTTGGCATACGACGTCCGAATTGGATGTCGGCGGTATGGCAATAGAAGTCGAACCTTCCTTCCAATATCCATTAAATTTTGTTGCCATGTAACAGTTGGCAACATGTAGGGGCAATCTGACAAAATGTAACAGATATTGGCGGGAAGGTTCAAACTCTGTTGCCATGCCGCCAACATCCGATTCTGATGTTGTGTGCCAACATTAGAAGACAGGAGGCATTTGTTTCGGATCGCCCCTCCTAATACTATACATATATATAATTTGTATCATGGCAAGCTCCATTCACACTAGCATCATGGCTTCTAGTTATAACTGTGACAGATGTAAGAAAACACTAAGGCAGGGTTCACACTGGGCGTATTTTCGTCCGAAATCTCGCGGTTTGGCCGCAGCAAAAACCGCGAGATTTCCGCCGGGAGAACCGCCGCGGTTTAAGCTGCGGCGACTTTGAAGCGGTCCGGCCGCATGCTTTTCCATTGCGGCCGGCTCTCCCATAGAGGAGAGCACGGCCGTAACATAAATAAACAAAAAACCGACTGTAAACAGACATGCTGCTTCTCTTGAAACCGCGGCTGCGGCGGCCGCAGCCGCGGTTTCAACCGGATTTACCGCAGCGGATTAGCCGTCCCGTGTGGACGAGGTTTCTGAGAAACCTCGTCCACATGGCTGGCTAATCCCGAGATTAGCGGCCGCGGGCAGATCTGCTGCGGCAGAACCGCGGCAAATCCGCCCTGTGTGAATCCAGCCTAACAGACTCTGTTGACTTTAATAGGATCTGCAGTGCAGTAAATATGCCTCGTTTGCAGTAGATTTTAACAAATCTCATCCACATGCTGTGGAAAACAATCTGCATGGAATCCGCAGCAGAATTCATCTGCGGTGCAGCATGTCAATTGTTTGCTGCAAGTTTTTATCGTGGAACGCCCCCTTTCAATGAGCGGCGTGAATTCTACGGAAAATCTGCAACAACAAATCTTGCAGATTTTCCACTGCAGAAATTCCACCCCATATGGCCCTATCCCAATAATGATGATTTACTACAGTTCTAGGTAAATAACTGACTAAAGCCCCATTTACACGCAAAGACAATCTTTCAAACGACTGAAATATTGACAGTTTTAGCGATCCTTTGGCATGAAGTGTTAGTTGACACTAATGTCCATTAACACTTTATTAGCTTCATTTGCGTGTAAATGAGCCTCCAGGAGCTGTTTGCAGTGCCCAGCAGGTGGTCTGAGCTCCACACTCAGCTCCATTGTTTTTGCACAGGCTGCTGAAAGAATACAAGGTAACCTCCAGCTCCTGTGGAGAACACAGCGTGCGGTCTGAACGATGGATTCTAAACTCACCTAAAAATCATCGTTCAGACGAAAAGTGCACAATGGTAGCATTTACACGCAACGATTATTGCTAATTTGCGGTCGTTTGAATGAATTTTGAGCAATCATCGTTGTGTGTACATGGGCCTTAGGCTGCATTCCCATGAACGTATATCGGCTCAGTTTTCACGCCGAGCCGATATACGTTGTCTTCGTGTGCAGGGAGGGGAGGATGGAAGAGCCCAGGAGCAGAAACTCTGCTCCCGCCCCCTCTCTGCCTCCTCTCCACCCCTCTGCACTATTTGCAATGAAAGGAGGTGGAACAGGGGCGGAGCTAAGTTCCGCCTCTCCCCATTGCAAATAGTGCAGAGGGGTGGAGAGGAGGCAGAGAGGGGGCGGGAGCTCAGTTCCTGCTCCTGGCTCTTCCATCCCCCCCCCCCCCTGCACATGAGGAGGACGTATATCGGCTCGGCGTGAAAACCGAGCCGATATACGTTCGTGTGAATGCACCCTTAAGGCTGCATTAGGGCTAAGTTAGGGGTTCCGTCTCTCTGCTTGATTTTTGGAGCAGAGAAACTATTATAAAAGTTTGTTTTTTTCCCACTGATTTCCATGGAGATTCAAAAAAGTGAAAAGCAAACGGAAAGTCTTCTATTCCATCAGGTTTTCATTTTTTTCCAAAAATAATGCTGCAGACTACGCTTTTTTTCTGAAAAGTGACCGAATGGAAGCAAATGGAAGCCTTACTGTTTGCTTTCTGTTTTTTTAAAACCACACTAAAATCAATGGGGAGAGAAGGGGTCTGTTTTTTTTCAGTTTTTCTCCTCCCAAAACGAAGCAGAGAGATGGAATCCCTGAACTGACCCTAACGCAGGTGTGACAGCAGCCTATGACAGGGCCCGCTGGGCTTGGAGGCATTTTTGATATCTGGGTAAATGTGCTCTATATTTGACAAGATGAGGGTGGAGTAGACACGGGGCCCGCTGTCACTCCAGAATGCAAGGACACACATACCTGGGGAGCTGGTCTTGACACCATAGGTAGTAAGAAAAAGGCAAAATGATATAAATTGCAACACAACAGGAGTTATCATCCAGTTTCCCAAATTCTTAAAAAAATGTTAGGCCACAATTTAACCCCTTAGTGACTAGCCATACGTGTTTTACGGTGGTCACTAAGGGTCCCTAGGATAGGCCGCCATGTTCTTACAATGGCCTAATCTAAGGCCAGCATCGGAGTCCCACGCCGGGAAGAGCTGGGGTTGAGCTGTCTACTGACAGCCTGGCTTCTGCACTAACGTCTGTGAGCGGAGAGATCTCCATTTCCAACCGTTTAACCCTTTATATGTTGCAATCAATAAGAAGTGCAATGTAGCATCCAACAATCATATGTTCAAGTTCCTTTCAGGAACCAAAAGTATGTGTAAAAAAAAAGTTAAGTAAAGTTAAATAAAGTTTATAAAAAAAAAAGACAAAAAAATGTTCCTTACAAACTGCTTTTATAAAGGAAAAACTAAATAAATTAAAAAAAACAAATGACATATCGTCGTGTAATGACCTATGCTACTATAAAAATATAACATCTGTTATCTCACGTGGTGTGTAAAAAAAAAACCCAAAATTGCAAAAATCAATATCTCACATAACTTCGTTAGCAGTTTTTTTTAACAAAAAAACTATCGGAAAATAGTAAAGCATAAAAAAAATCTAAATTTGATATTGCTGTAATCGTATCGAGCTGCAGAATAAAGATGACATGTAATTTATACCGTACGGTGAACCCCATAAAAGAAAAACTGAAAAAACTATTTTTTTTTTGCATTCCCTGCAAAAAGATTAATAAAAGTTAAAAAATACATTACGCTGACCCCAATATGGTACCATTAAAAGAAACAACTTGTCTTGCAGAAGAAAAGGCGTCCTATGTCGACAAAAAAATGAAAATGTTTTGGCGCTTGAAAAGTAGCGATATAAAAACTAAAAAAAAGTATCTAGACATTAAGGTGCAAAATAGGCCAGTCACTTAGAGGTTACAAGAAGCAACATGTATCAGCACTAGAGATGAGCGAGTATACTCGCTAAAGGCAATTGCTCGAGCGAGCATTGCCTTTAGCGAGTATCTCCCCCGCTCGAGACAGAAGGTTCGGGTGCCGGTACGGGGGAGCGGTGAGTAGCGACAGTCAGCAGGAGGGAGCGGGGGGGAGAGAGGGAGAAAGAGATCTCCCCTCCGTTCCGCCCCGCTCTCTTCCGCAGCTCCCTGCCCGCTGCCGGCACCCGAACCTTCTGTCTCGAGCGGGGGAGATACTCGCTAAAGGCAATGCTCGCTCGAGCAATTGCCTTTAGCGAGTATACTCGCTCATCTATAATCAGCAATCCATTTGCAACTGAGGAGTCATGGACATCCCAGAGCTGTAAATGTAGACATGTGGGTTGTGACTCAGGGTATATGCAAGGAGTGATAAACTCAAAGGTAGAAGTATTCCTATCATTGACAAACACTAAAGAAGAGGAAATAAAGGAGAAATTGCAAAACACAAGGAAGATGTTCCCACCTTCAGTAGAATCTCCACTGTGAAGATGGAGGTGAAAGCATAGTCGAAATAGCCCAAAATCTGCAAAACCAAACAATACATTAGGGATCACAGTGTGGGATAAGATGAAGAACGTGCCAGCCTCCTACATGTTGGTACATCCTCCCGATACTCACGTGATTGCGGAAAGAGTGGGCACGTATGGGATCTTCTGCTGCCAGGGAGATGCTGCTCAGAATGATGAAGACCAGGATGAGATTGGTGAAAATGTGGTGGTGGATCAACCGATGACAACCAACTCTGAGCCTGAAACAGAGAGGTCATGAGGAAGGGGAATCCAATGTAGAAAGAGGAGATGTCATATCTAATATTGTTAATACCGGAGGCAATGAAAACTTACTTTCCTATTATAAACTGAGCTTTGTCTGTGATGCATCACTAGAGGAGGCCATACATATCTCCTTGGGTGTTAGCACGAACATCATGTATGCATGATATGCATATTTACCCATGGCGCTCCACAAACACTATTCATGTCTCTGAGTCATCAGCTCATTTAAGGACATCGGAATTCGTTAGGCAGGATTTTAAGGCCTAATGCACACGGGCAACCACAGATTCCGTGTGGGGAATCCTCCTGTGCCTGCTGCCTGCGACCCTGCATACCTGTCAGATGATCTTTTCTTCTGCATGCGGATGTGCCGCCGGTGCTCTGGCGGCACATGCGCAGTACAGTTTTCTTAGCGTCGTCGCCTAGGCGATGACACGGATCCGAAACACTTCCGTAATGATCATTGCAGTTCCTCGGCTGGGACGCCTTCCATCGACTTCAATGGAAGCCGTCCCTGCGTATCCACTCAAAAAATAGAGCATGCTGCAATTTTATTTCGGCACAGATCAGCCACAAATAAAATCTGCTGGTGTGCATGGAGAGAGGAATCTCCACACACATCAATGGACATATTGAGCAGCGGATCGCCCGTGCCTGCTGACAAGTGTGGAGTCCGCTGCTTATTTTGACCCTCACAGTTTGAGAAGCACTGCTTTTTTATAGCCACAGTCCCTTTAATACAGACCTTAGCAAAACCAGGGCCTTTCGAATCTCCAGCCATCTTTTCATGGCCCACAGGAGTGCAATGTGTTAAAACTAAATATTAAAGATGTGGCTGTAGTGACCCAGATCAGTCAGTCAGGTCTCCCAACCTCATACTATATAGTCATGCCACCGATAGGTAAAAGATCTAATCTACACCGAAGCAGGCAGATAACAGTACGATAAAGCCTCTCACGGGTTGGTGTTGCTCAGAATGAAGAAGGCGCTGCCCTCTGGTATTGGAAGAACTTTCTCCTTTGGTGCAAATTCTGCAAGCTTATCCAGGTGAGAATCTGGCAGACTTCCCTCTTCATCTTCCTCTTCTTCAGCTGCGGAGGGAATGAAGAAGACATTTTGCAATTGCATTGACGAATGAGAAAGATGGAACCGTTGATACAAGACGGCATCTACTTACACTCTTCACTTGCCTCTTCTTCCTCGTGATCGTCTTCACATGGAACCTGCAGGATGAACAGATGTGAGTTAATCAACAGGTTCTCTTCAAAAGAGATATCTGACACTAGAAAAATATGTCTGTCTTCCCAGATATAGCGCTACTCTTGCCCCTGGGCTGTGCACAATGCTATGCAAGTAAATGACGCAGAGCAAAAGTATTGAGCCCAGCCATGTTTTTCTAATCTTATACTATTAGTGATTACTACAATTTGTATTTCTATCAGTTATGAAGTAACATGTTTTACACATCTAGAATACAGCTAAATTATTGGCGCTCTTAAAGGGAACCTGTCAACAGGTATAATCACTATAAACTAAGTTATGGTGCTCATATGGCAGATTCCCTGGAGTCCGAGGAGATATTTCATATAATTAGCCAGTTTCCCGATACAGCACATTGATTACTATTAGACTAGTACTACTCCCCGAACTCCAGGGAAACTGCCATATGAGCACCATAACTTAGTTTATGATGACAGGTTCCCTTTAAGGCTCCCATATACATTAGAGTTTAGTCATCTGAACCCTCCGATATCAGAGGATCTGAAGACTCTCTCATGTACATGGGGCAGCTCACTTTTTCCCTGTTGTGGAAAAGGATTGGGATGTTGAATTTCAACACTAGATCCTTTCATCCCCCAAGAGATAAGCTCCCTCCAGAGCTGTTTGGCTACAGCTTACCTCCCTAAACACATAAATGCTTGGCTGAGTTGAATATGCATGTGTATGGAGGGCAAAGGGAAACCGCTGTCGGACGAACAATCATTAGTTCTGTTTTTGAAGGTGTGTGAGCAATTTTAGGATATTGTGATACAGGATTATAAAAGGCGAACTTAAGTATCACTACTGTGGTTTGTCGTGGCTCATAGGCCTCCAGCCCTCTCCGTCATCCCTGTTGCTCTTTTGGAAGAATATTAAGGTTCTTAATCTCTCCTCCAGACTGAGCCCCCTAACTCTACATTTTAGAAGTCCGGCCTTCCTTGCAGGTCCTATATCCTTGGTTTTTCAGAATCAAATGCTCCTCAGGTAAAAAATTTTATGGTGGTGGATGCCATTCGTTCTTTTAATTCATTCCCGGGAAATCTGCATAGGGGGTCTTCGCGTCTTCTTTTTTTTTCATAAATTATTTTTATTGACATTTTTTGTCATTTTTTAAAACATGCTCATCATAAACACACCCATTTCCCTCCACCCTGAATTCCCTCATATATTTTCACTGATCAGACTAGGCAAGGTCAGCAAAAGAAGTTGAGATCCGTATCTACCTCCTCTACTGAAGAGCAAATGCTGGCAGAATGAACATGTAGACTTGAAGTCTCTGGTGTATATTCCTCCTATCCATATCTTTTTGAAAAGACAGTCTTTAGAATTCTGGGAATGGGGGGTCTGAAATATCTCGTATCTTGTCCATCACTTTTACCTAACCATTAGGTTTCTTACTTAATTATATTACAGAGTATTGAGACAGATTGAGAGCTGACATACATAGGTGGGGTTATATCCGATTATATCCAGTACCTCATATATCACAGATATCCCTGCCTTGTTTATCTCTAAGGTATATTTGCAATTTCTATATCAGCCTTATCCTTCCCCAACTTATTCATTTTGCATATAACTACATTGATACCAACTCAATTGAAGAATGCCCAACAAGTTCCCAGGAGTCAGATCAGGGGCGCTCAAAAACTTCCTCCATATTTTGTCATATTTATATCTTGTTTTGTCTTTGACAGTTGACTTTAGTTTTACCTTCCATAAGCGTGGGGCTTCATCTAACCAATCAATTTGCTTGCAATGTATAGGAGCCTTGCTATTGCTGTCTGTTCTTGTTCTTCCACTGGTAGATCCTTAACATAGCCAACTTTATACACTAATGGAGTAACGTCCAACTCAACCCTGTATGTAGTATTAATTAGGGAATGTATATCTGTCCTATATCTGTTTAACTATGGACAATGCCACATCATATGTATTAACCCTGTGGTTTGGGTCTTACTACAAATACAGAAAGGCGTATCTCTCACCCCGACATCCTATAAATAAGCAGGAGTGTGCTATACTCAGTGTAGTAGATATAACTGTGACAACCTCGCTCAATGATAATTTAGGAGTCATCTGTAGAATTTAGTCCTATTGTGAATCTTCAATAGGGCCGATATCTGCCTCCCATTTACTGTGAGCCATAAGTGGATTTTGTGAATTTAAATGTCTCTGCAAATGCCCATATAGCAATGATGTTTTCCCCGCAGTAGAGGAAGATGTGCCAATAATATCAGCCAATATAAAATGATAGATTTTTATCTCTGTGGAGATCAGTTCCGTCCGGTTAGCGTGACGTAACTCAGGATGCTTATAGAACTGCGTATGTGGCACACCATAATCAGCCTGCAGTTGGTCAAATGATTTTATTTCTGTCCCTGATAGAATTTGAGTGACCCGCCTAATATCCTCCGTTCTCCAAATATCAAAATCTTTTGATATTTGTATCACTTACTTATATGAACATTACAATCACACATACAAAGTTTCATTCAACTCCTTCTAGGTGTTTGATTGTTTCTTACGAGTGTATAATTTCTGTGTTCTTTTTTCTATTTTACACTTGTTATTTGGGTTTTCTTATTTGATAACCGTGGTTGGCGTTTGTCTGGATTTTCAATTGGTTGAATTAGGCAGCTCTCACACAGGCACTAGGCAAAACAGTGTGATTTCAATCGCGGTGTTTCGCCACAATTCTACTTTCGTTTTGGCCGCAGGACCCTGCGGCCAACAGCAGGCTTCAGCGTACCCCATCATTGTGTTGGGTGATCAGGTGCACTAAACATGGAGAAGTAGAGCACACAGCACTAGGAAATCTTGAAATCAATGGGAGCGTTATACCGCGGCGTTCAAAATGCTGCAGTAAAAAGCGCCTGTGTGAGATGGCCTAAAAGTAACTGAACCATAAAATGCAAGCCTTACCTTAACTGAGCTATCTTCTTTCTTCCCCGACTTCTTACCTCCCCTGAAGATAATTACAAATAGAGGTGTTGTTACAAGTCTATTCACTCTGACATTAAAGGCCTTGTACATTACAGAAAAGTCATCCGTACCTACAGATTTTGGCGCACAGGAAAATGGAGACTTTATCACACTATCCAGGCAGACATAAAGGAACAAAGGACAACATGCTTGCCAGAAACATGTAAGACGGCACATGTCCTTTGTTCCTTTATGTCTGCCTGGATCACTTAAAGAAAGACTGAAAGTTTTTAACCCAATGCTGGACTTTCTCCATTTTTCTGTGCATCAGTTCTGGTTTCCAGCCAGTCCGTGTGAGGAAGCGTCTGCAGAGGAGCTGGTTTCTGGTTTGCACTTCTACAAATTTTGGAGAGACCCAACAACTCTTGTAGGTGTATGGAGGCCTCTTGACTCTTCCCCAACAGATGATGTCGGGATAAAGAAGAATCAGGCAGACTGATCTTCAAGTCCAGAAGAAAATAAAGGATCTGTGAATTGGACTGCTCCCTATATGAACACCCATGCAACCTTTCAGCCCATGTAGAGGTTTTCTCAAGCTGTGAAACAGCGTAACAATGCTTCATCCTTAAAGTTATACAAGATCATGTGACCAGGGGCGTAACTATAGAGGGTGCAGGGGATGCAGTTGCACCCGGGCCCAGGAGCCTTAGGGGGCCCATAAGGCCTCTCTTCTCCATATAGGGAGCCCAGTACTATGAATAAAGCATTATAGTTGGAGGCCCTGTTACAGGTTTTGCATCGGGGCCCAGAAGCTTCAAGTTACGCCTCTATGCAGCATGGTTTAGGTATGGGTACGGGTACAGATACAGATAGAGGGGGGGGGCAGCTCACCTTTTGCATCAGGGCCCCTGAGCCTTTAGCTACGCCCCTGCATGTGACCATGAATAAAACTACATGTATTTGAAAAATAATTGCAAAATCATATGTGAATTATATAAAAGTATAAAAGCATAACCATAATAAGGTGCATAAACATATATAACACCACAATCTACACATATGTGATACAGTTCATCCATAAAGTGCATTATAAGTGAGTATTCTATAGAAATATATTAAAATTCATAAAAAACTAATCCGCCTACATTCACGCTAGTGTTTTTCTGACTGATCCAGTTTTATTAAAAACAGAAATCAGAAAACAGAAGTGAAACGGAAAGCATTTGTCAGCTTTCTAACATGTGATGGTGGTTGTTCGTCACTGAATGAGGCTGAGTGGTTAGTGCTGTTACCTTGCAATACTGGGGTTCTAGGTTCAAATTTCATCAAGGGCAACTTCAACATTGAAAAACTCCATATAGTCATCAGCCTTGGTCCGATCTGAACCTACAACTCCAGCCGTGCAAGGCAGCAGCTCTAACAACGGAGGCACCGCATTGTTCACTGCCAGAGAAATAGAAGAGCAAGAAGAATAAACACAAAGAGAACACGAAAAGACAATACAGACATCGACCTTCGTCAGATTCGAACCTACAGTTCTAGCACTATAAGGCAGCAGTGCTAATGACTGAGCGTGAAAAAAGTCAGATCTCACCTTGCTTTCATGAATCCATGCTCGTAAATGCTCTATACATCCAGGAATATACCCACGTCCTTTATCATTCGGTCTGGATGGTTACACTGGACTTATGTAGATACGATTAGCGTGAATGTGGACGTAGACAGAGTATATTTGTATCCTGCTTTACTGAAAGATGTGCTTGCAGGACAGAGAACGCGTTTCGATTCTATCCACTTTATTATAGTTATACTTTTATACTTTATATAGGTGATTTTGAATATTTTTTTTTATTGTCACCTGATCTTGTGTAACTCTAACCCCTTAGTGACGTTGCCTATTTTGTGCCTTAATGACCAGCCTGTTTTCCCCTTCTTTTCATTGTAATAACATCTTAATTTTTTGGTGGACACAGCCAGATGAGGGCTTGTTTTTTGCGGGACAAGTTGTATTTTTTTAATGACACTACTTTGGGGTATACTGTATTGTAAAACTTTTATATATATATATTTTTTTTGGGGGGGGGAGGGGGGGGGGCATATTAAAAAAACACAGAAATTCCACCATTGTTTTCTGGGCTTTGTTTCATTGGTGTTCACCATGTGGTAGAAAGTACATTACAATGTTATTTTCTGCATAGGGGCTTATTCAGAGGACCGTATATCGGCTGGGTTTTCACGCCCGGCCGATATACGGTGTCCCTCTCTGCAGGGGAAGGAGGCTGGAAGAGCTGGGAGCAGTGCTCTGAGCTCCCGCCCCCTCTCCACCCTTCGCCACTATTTGCAATGGGAGGGGTGGGACGGGGCAGAGCGAAGTTCAGTGCGCTGCTCTCGGATCTTTCAGCCTCCTCCCCTTGCAAAGAGGGACACCATATATCGGCCGGGCGTAAAAACCCGGCCGATATACGGTCGACTGAAGCCGCCCTTAGCACGATTACGGTGATACCAAGTTTCTGTAGTAATTTATGTGTTACTACTTTTGCACACTTAAAACATTTACAAAATATAGTTAAATTGTTTTTCAGTCGCCGCATTATGAAGGGTTAGTCACACGGGCGCATCGGCGCCCGTGTGACTGAGCCCTTACTGCAGGAAGAAGACAGCCGCACTTCAGGATGGACGACTCCCCGCAGTGCTGAAGAAAGAACACATGACTGGCAATGAAGCCGCTCACATGTTCTTTCTTCCGGCACTGCAGAGAGACGTCCGTCTTCAGGTACGGCCGTCTGCTACCTGCAGTAACACGGGCGCCGATGCGCCCTTGTGACTAAGCCCTGAGACCCAGAATATTTGTGTTTTTTTGTTGACATAAGGACTAATTTTTGATGAATAACCTATAGTTTTTGTTGGTAGCATTTACATATGACTTTTTGGTATCTTTTTATTTAGCTTTTTGGAAGGCAGGATTGGCAAAAAATGGCAATTCCGAATTTATTTCTTAATTTTTTTTCTGGTATTCACTGAGTGGCATAAATGACCTTTTACCTTCATTCTGCGGCTGAATATGATCACAGTGATAACAAATTTATATTGTTTTTAAGATTTGTACTACTTTGTTTTACAATAAAACCACTGTTTTAAAGGAAAAAAAAGAATTTGCATTGCGCATTCCAAGACCTATACCTTTTTATTTTTTCACCTATAGCGCCATGTCGGGTCTGTTTTTTTTGCAGGACGAGCTGTAGTTTCATTCATATGTTTTTGGGTTACATGCAACTTTTTGATTGCATCTTTTGCAAGGCAGAGGGACACAAAATAGCAATTGTTATTTTTTAAAATTATTTTCTATGTCGTTCAGGTTTTATTCACACGAGTGTATATCGGCAGCTGCTTTCACGGACAGCCGATATATGATACCATCTGATGCATTGGATTCCAATGCATCAGATCATATGGGCGGTTTTTAGCCGCGCAAAACCGCCCGACCAGCCAAGATAGCGCAAAGGAGTGCATTTCAACCAGCAAAGGGGGCGGAAAAGTGGAAGGCAGTTTAGCAGAGCTAAACTGTCTACGCCTGTCCGACGGCAATCCGGGCTCGGTGTATATGTGCCGAGCCGCCTGAACGGGCGCACAAACGGCACCCATTCATGCGTTTTTACAGTGTCGGTAGGCGAGCGTAAAAATGCCTATGCATGTATGAATAAGCCCTTCACTGTGCGGGATAAATAACTAAATATTTAGATTGTTTGAGTCATTAGCGCAGTGATGAGTTTTATGCATAATTTTTTTTACTTTTAGGTGTTTTATTTTAAAAGTGTTTTTTGGGGGAAATTTTTTCTCATTTTACACTTCACTTTTTTGAACTTTTTTTACACCATTTTTTAGCCGCTCAAAGGGGACTTTAAAACGTGATTGGGCGATTGCTAGCATAGCTGGGTCTCATAGGCAGAGCTATATGGCAGACATGGAGGCCTCTCCCACTGCCATGGAAACTGATTAACATTTCGCAGTCTTATCATGCCAATGGGTGTCAGGGGTAGGCTATTCCCCTGTCACCTGCTTACATGCCGCGATTGCTATTGATCCTAGTATGGAAGCCAGGACTCAGCTCTTCCTGGCATAGAAATATCCATGCAGGCTTAAATCACACGAGTGTATATCGTCTGCTGTTTTCAGGGCGGGATATAAGTTACCATCCGAGCTGTCTCCCTCCTCCTCACCGACTCTTTGCCTCTCTCCTCCCCTCCAGCTGTTTGCAATGGGAGGAGGTGGGGGGGAAAGGAGGTTCCGCTCACTCCCCGCCCCTTGTCTTCAGCCGGCAATGGGAGGGTGCGGGACGGGGGGGCGGAGCTTAGCTCCTCCCATTGCAAACAGCTGGAGGGGAGGAGAGAGGCAGAGAGTCGGCAAAGGGGGAGGGAAGGGGAAGACAGCTCAGACGGTAGCTCATGTGAATAAGCCTTGAAACTGCACTGCTGTAAAAAAGCGATTGTGGTGTTTTAAGGCCCCTTAGTGATCACTGTAAAAAGGTGTATAGGCATTCCTAGCCTTTGCGTGGTCATGAAAGCGACCGTAAAAACTAATGCTCCCCAAGAGTGGAGGAGGCCTCAACTTTCCAGACATCTGATTATATAATCTCGCTAGCCTCATGAGACACCCCTTGGATTGGCTCCAGGGCTCCAGAGACAACTCGAATACCACCGTTGAAGCAGGATTGTTTGACCCATGGAGCCTAAATGCCCACTTGCACACAAACTACAATAATCTCCCTGTCAATTGCAAACACTCTATCATGGCAAAAGGCACCATAGCTGCCTGGAAAATAACCCGTAAGACATTCCGACTGTCGTTTAAAATTTCCAAGCATATGGAATTATGGAATCCCCCAGAATATAAGGAGGGGAGGGAAAACAAACAGTTTGAAATGTGGCAACATTGACGGATTATGAAAGTCCACCAACTCCTTCACCCAGAGATCCCCAGATACAAAACTTTTAGAGAACTGTGTGGGGAATACAACTTACCCACGTCCCATTTTCTGCTATTTGCACAAGTACGGAATTTTCTATGGGATAGACCAGCTAACGTATCAAAAAAAACAATACTTAACCTGATTGATATTTTGGTTAAAAATCTTTTATATAAACACTCAATCTCAAATTTGTATACCAGACTTAGAGAAGAGTGGATGATGGAAAATAGCTCTGGGTTTTTCAAAAAATGGGCACGAGATCTGCAGGATTCGGATATACCTGAGGGAATAATTAGGAGCTGAAACTCTTTGAGGCAAGCGATATCGAATGAACGATGGTGAGAAACATACTTTAAGCTAATCCACGGGGCAATATATGGGTTTGACAAACTTCAGAATCCCAACGGCCCAGTTAGGCCTCAAGCTTGTCCCAGATGCTCTTGTTCAATCTCTGATTTTCTACATGGCATCCGGCAGTGCCTTAAAATTAAAAAATACTGGGTTGGGGTCTAAAACTGATACAAGACATGGGGGAGCAGACCCTACAGCTAACTCCACAAATTTTCATACTCCACCAACTACCAGATCAGATGAGAAAAGCCAAAATGACCCATACTATTTTATTAATTGGCAAGAGGTACCTTTTGAAAAGCTGGTTGCTAGCTAGACCCCTGGGGATAAATGATATTAAAACATCTGTTGAAAATGGAGAGAGTAGAGATAGACAGAGGCACGTGGGGACCCAGGCCCAAACATTCTTTAAAAAATGGAGGAAATTCATAGAAACATTTCTTGATCCTAACGAAATCAAGGAGTGTATGAACCAGTTTATTAACACTTTCCAATCCACTGTCTGACGTCTAAAGACATTCTGATTAAAGCTGCACAGCTCCGATGTCAAAAGACGTCCAGCAAACAACTGGTTGATAGCTAGACCACCAGAAATAAAAGACGTCATACAATAACTAAAATACCTATCGAAAATGGAAAGGCTAGAGATAGAAAGGTGTGCAGAATCTCATGCAAAGAACTTTTTCAAAAAATGGAGAGAATTCATAGAAAAGTTTCTTGACCCTAACGAAATCAAAGAATGCATGTACCAATTCACCAATACCCCGTGGTACCACGAGCAAAACCACATGAACAAATTGGGAATTCTTAAAATCACATGACAGAATGCGGTAGGAAAATGATGCGTCCTGCGGGTCAACTCAACAAAATAATAGTTAACTGCATTTATTATGTTTTCACAGTAAAGTATTAAGATTTGGGGAGTTGAGGGGGGGGGGGGGGGAATAAATAAAAGGGGAAAAAATGAGGCACCAAATTGTTGTGAACAAAGCGTAACAAATAGAAACTGTCAAGATGAGAAACAAGATGTATGTAAAACTGCTAATTGTCAATTCATGTTTCTACCATGTACAAAAGAATTGCCAATAAAAAAGAGTTATAAAAAAAAAAAAGATGTCCAGCAGGGTATTCTTACTGTATATTACTGGCCGCTTTGTTGTCGGGAGCCTCTTCAGCATGTCACAAACTGCAGTACTGGCTCTAGCCAGCAGATGGCGCTATTGTATAATGGCAGAAAGAGAAAGCCCCCCTAGGAAACCCTGAATCCAAAATCGGATTGCAAAGGGTTATTACAACGTGGTATTATAGAGAAAACGATATGAACCAGCTCAGAATTCTACAGAGTACATGACAAAACATGGAGGAGAGGTGATCGCTGGGGGGATACACTGCGGGTTAGTTTAGTTAATTATTACTTATGTATTCTATTTCTATTTCTGTTTTTATAACAGGGTACTAAGATTTTGGAAGCTTAGGGGGGGGGGGATTAAAAAAGTGGAAGATGTATATGTGAGCTTCTGTACATAGAAACCACTAAGATGGACAACTAATAATGACTACTAAAGGTGAAACCGCTTCTGTAACAGAAATGTGTGTTATGTGATCAAAACCTGTGTAACAATTACAGCCTACTCATGCATGCTTTCCTTCAAATGCCAATAAAAAAGAGTTATTTTTAAAAAAAAAGGGGGTATAGGCAGTCACTAAGGGGTTAAACATGGAGCATAACTGCACTGTTTCACTGCTTGAGAAAACATCTACATAGGCAGAAACGTTGCATGGGTGTCAATAAAGGATTTTGAATTGCAATGCTACCTATATCTTATTTTGGTTTTGATGCAAGGACTGTGGATCAAGTCTAATTGCATGGGCATTGACCTGAGTTATTGAATTCAGTCTCCATTCAATTCAGGACACTCCTTAATCCTGCTCTTCGGATCGGTGGGGGTCTCAGAAGTTAAACCACCACCGATCAGCAAGCTATTCCCTATCTTGTGAATAGTGGTTAAGTTGTTTTTGTGGGATAACCCCCTTTAAATTGGTTTTCCATGGTTATAAAAGGTTATGTCTGGTATTGCAGCTTAGCTCCATTGAAGTGAATGGGAGTTGAGCTGCAATACCAGACACAACCCATGGACAAAGATTGGCACTGTGTTTGGAAGAAAGCAATCATATTTTCTAACCATGGACAACCCCTTTAAGGTTATTACTAGATTTTACTTTGCTAATGTTCCTCAATGAGTCCAAATCTATCTACAGGTCTAGTATTTTGACATTATTCTCACTTCTTATCTTTGCTGTTAATATTGTCTGCATCAGCCAGGTTGTCCACAGCGATAGCCAAGAAGACGTTCAGTAAGATATCTGTGCAGAAAAGTCAAGGACATCACTTTATGATCTGTGGGAAACACTCTTAGAACACAAGGTACTCACCTACGGGTACGCTCCAATATAACAGACACCGCTTGCGGCTAAGACTCCACCTAGCCGCGGCTACCAATAGCCGCATAATGCTGCTGAACTTATCAGCAAGAGTCCAGAGGCGCAACTTGAAGCTTCTGGGCCCCAATGCAAAATCAGTAACAGGGCCTCCAATTATAATGCTTTATTCATAGTACTGGGCTCCCTAAATGAAGAAAAGAGGCCTTATGGGCCCCCTAAGGCTCTTGGGCCCGGGTGCAACTGTATGCCCTGATCCCCTATAGTTACACCCCTGAGCAAGACTTCCATTGGCACCATAGCTGAGCAGCATCTCGCTGCAAGCATTATTTGTTACATGAGAACGCACCCTAAGGCCGCCTGCAGACGGCCGGGTCGGATCCGGCAGCGAGAATTCTCGCCGCGGGACCCGACCCAAGCGCCTGCAGAGAGCAGCGCGTACTCACCCACGCCACGCAGCTCCAAATCTTTCGTGTGCCGGCTGCCGGGCAGCTGGCGCATGCGCAGACCGGAGCCGGCGGCGGGTGAGTGACGTTTCTGTGTGGGGCTCTGCGAGCCCCGCACAGAAATAGAACATGCTGCGGTTTGTTTGCCGCGTGAGATTTCGCACGGCCAAACCGTGGCCGTCTGCATAGGATTGCATTTGTTAACACAATCCTATGCAGGCTTTGAGCGGCGGAAATCCCGCGGGAAATCCCGCCGCGGGATTTCCGCCCGTGTGCAGGCGCCCTTAAGCCTAACATAAATTAGGAATCAGTACTATGATTAGATAATATAGGATACAATTTCCACATATGAAGAGGATGATAAAATACACGCAGACCAGCATTCCAGGAAAGAATGGGCCCCCGTACGCCATGATTCCATCATACATCACTGCGTTCCAGTCTTCACCGGTCAGGATCTAAATGATATTAATAAGAGAGAAGTAATAAAAATGACTGTTTGGACATTAAAACTATACTTGTGGTCAATGCAGCCATATTTTAATATATATTTAAACATACATGTAGAGGGGTTTCCCGGGTCTTTATCAAAATGGGGTCTGACTCACTGGAACTCCACTGATCGCCTGATTGAAGGCGCTGCAAAATCTGCTGAGTGCCAATTCCTTTTGTTTACCATGCACAGTTCTGTATATTTGGTAGTAGCTGCTCAGTCCCATTCACAGCCACTACAAAATAAATGGTGCTGTGCTTGGTAAATAGTGAAGGGGATATGATGTGTGCTGGAGCACCACAGCCCCTTCAATCTGCTGATTGTGGAGGAAGGATAGCCATCAATATCAAAGTCCCAGGAAAACCCTTAATGGCGTTGTGCGATGATGGAAAGTTATCTCCAATCCACAGGATAAGGAATACCTTTCAGATTATAGGGGTCTGATCCCAGGGATACTCCCCTACCAATCCTAAGAATGGGGCTTTGGTGTGTCCTGGAGTGACGGCAATGGCAATCACACATGCACACCCTGGCATCATTCATTTCTATGTGACCATCATAGAAAGTCAAGTTTAAGCGGGCAACTATCTCTGGCAGTCCCACTAAAATAAATGGTATGGTGGTGTATATGTGCAACTGCCACTGCTCTCACTCCAGGACACACCAGACTGCCATTGTCGAGATAGGTGGGGGTCCCAGCGGTTGTACCCCAACTGTTTTGAAAGATATTCTCTGTAGGACTACAGAGGGGTTCCAAACAGAGTTTGAGGGGCACAGAAGTGACCACAAAAAGTTTGAGTGGCACAAACAGTGTCACAGAGAGTTTCAGGAGTACAAAAGCGGCCACAGACAGTTTGAGGGACATAAAAGAGGCCAAACAGAGTTTGAGAAACACAGAAGAGGCTCCTTATTACTATAAAGGGCACAGTGGGGGCATTATTACCTTGTAGGGAGGCAGAAAGGGGAATTATTACTATTCAGAGCATAAAGGGGTCACTACTACTGTGTGGGATAGAAAAGAGGCATTGTTGACGTGGGCACTGTGGGATAAATATTACTGTGTCAAGGCACTATTGCCTTGCAGGGTACAACTGGGAGTACTAATAGTGCATGGGATTCAAAGGTAGGCACTAATATTATGAGAGGCACTGAGAAGGGCTTTGGGGGGTAGTGGCAGGATGGGAAGAG
Source organism: Eleutherodactylus coqui (assembly GCF_035609145.1). Lineage (NCBI taxonomy): Eukaryota > Metazoa > Chordata > Amphibia > Anura > Eleutherodactylidae > Eleutherodactylus > Eleutherodactylus coqui. The sequence continues at coordinate 25,565,297 of NC_089846.1, read as the reverse complement.
TGTGCAGTGAGAAGTCATGGTTGCAGTCTTCACAGCGGTCTGGATCCAGATAGAGAAGAAAAGTGACATCGCCTGTGATCCCTGGAGGTAACTGCTGTATCACCATCACCGTGTAGCGCTAGTATTTGACTATTTTATGGTGACTGTGTTATTTAAAGGTACAGGTAGGCCTGATATGCTGTATGTTAGCCCATCATCCATGATATAAAAGTTGTCTTATGCTATCTCAAATACCTGTATTAAACATATATAATATTTTTTTAAGGAAAAGGGGTGGCAAGACTCCTTACATCATCCCTGGCTGCTAGTGCTGTATTGATGGGTCACTTAAAAGACCGACCAACGCAGCAGAGAGCTCTTTGTTTTTTTCTGGCAGCCATGAAGAGTAATGGAGAGGGAGAGTTGGGCCAAGTTGACCATGTCCCATGGGCCTCTAGCTATGCCCCATCCCTATCCTATAGATAGGGAATGACTTTCCGTCATGGCACAACTACTTTAATAGAAAACACATTCCACTGTCCTTACCTGGAATACAGTGAGCAGTGCCTGTGGGAAAGTGTCAAAGGTGCTTCTTTTGGTCTGTGTTTCATCAAAGTTGAACTTTCCACCAAAAAGTTGCATCCCAAGCAAGGAGAAGATGATGATGAAAAGGAAGAGAAGCAGCAATAAAGAAGCAATGGATTTCATGGAGTTCAGCAGTGACGCGACCAGGTTACTTAGCGATGCCCAATGTCTGGTGGTAGAGATAGAGCAGCCATATTGAATGACACAGCATTATACGTTCTACTAATGCATAACATCAATATCATCATCATGATCATCATCAGACATCTGGTCACAGACACAAGTAAAAAATATGTATTTTCCACAAAATCAATATCTGTTTTTCAACGGGGGTTTTCCAGGACTTAACTTATTCTCCGGATAAAACATCCATAGTTATTCGGCAGGAATCCTGAGCAGTGGACCCCTGCTGATCAACTATTGATGGCCTATCCTGAGTATAGGCAATCAATAGTTAGGTCCGGAAAACCCTTTGAAACAGGAGCGAATGACAAAATTCTTGCATTCATCAGCCATTATAATTATGGACAGTACTGGATTATCATCATCCAGGTTCCTTGGACTCTGACCATCAAGTAGGCTTTCAACTTAAAGGTAACCCAACTATAACCACCATAAATTAAGTTATGGTGCTTATAGTTTAGGTGATGTGAAGTCCAGGGAGCCTCCTTCCATACTCACCCGGTCCCCCGTTCCTGCGGTGTTCCCCGGCAAAGTGTGTGCATGAACATCAGCTTGATTCTTCTCAGAAGGCTGTGTGCATGCGTTCTCACATCATTATAGCATAGCATTGGGTGCTATGGAAATCTGCACTGTAATTCACATGGTGCAGAGTTTTCCGCAAGAAGATTTTGAAATCTGTGTTATAAAAAAATAGTTGACCTGTCAATTCTTGATGCAGTTTCTGCATGGAAACTGCACCGAATGCGGGTTTTTCCTCATTGACTGGGGCCAAATCCACATTTGGAACCACATGAAAATCCATGTCAGAACTCCCAAGGTTCCTGTGCGGATTACTGCTGCAAATTAAAAAGGGTTGTCCCACTTCTAGCTGTGGCCTGGGTTGGTACTGTAGGCTGAGTCCTATTGATGTGAATGGGACACGGTCTGCAGTAGCAACTTGGGCCACTGCACTGCAGCAAAAGAATGTCACTGTACATCGACCGTATTGGAGGGTTGGGTCCAGGGTGACATCCCGACGGTGCCTGCTCAGTGTCATTTCGGTGCTGAACGCAGGTCAGGGCACCCTAAGCTGGCCAATCAGTGGCAGTGTGTGTGTATTTCAATCTATATTTTCAGTCTGATGATGTGTCTGGTCTAGTTGGCGGTTCTGGGTCTAGTTCTGCATCTGAATTCAGATAAGTCTGTCTGGTGGTTTTCTCTATCTGGGTTGTTATAACATCTGTATATAACTACTGTACTTCTGTGGTTCCGTTCATTGGCCACAGTCCCTGTTACCAGCTAGCAAAAGTCAGGATCGCCCTAGGTTTTGGATGTTGGACCACCCAAATCAGTTCTGGACAAACAGAGCTTGTTTTGCTTTAAACAGTTATAGCTCCGGGTCTATGATACCAGCAAACTTCTGGTGTTATTTTAAAGCTAAGAGTCTTTAAAACGACACCAAAAGCATGTTAGTAGGTCTTGTAGAACCACAGCTACAGCCATTTGAATTGGGGTCGGAAATACTGAATTTGCAGCTGTCCCTTTTCAGTCAGTGTGTGCAGAAGGTAGTGGGAGGAGGAGGGGAGACTAGCAGCAGAGAAGATCTGTGATTCTCCAGTATATTTTTCCCTGTCCCAGGAAAGGGGTAACATAAATTTTTGCTCATGTTATCACCCTCCCAATCAATCAGAGAGCATATTTGCTCTCTGATTGTCATATATGGGAGTCTTTTGCACAGTAAGGGTGCCTACCCACTTGCGATTTTTTTTCCTGTGATGTTTTGTGTTTTTTCTCAAGAGCAATTAGTATAGAATGTGTTCTTGTCCATCTGGGTTTTTCTTTCCGTTTCGTGGGGTTTTTTCACATAGGAACTGTCAGTTGCATATGTCTCCTTATTTTTCTCTTAATGCACCCATGATTGTCAATGGAGGGCTGCAAAAAACGCGCAAAAAACGCCACGAAAAATGCGCAAAAAATGCACGAAAACGCCACGTTTTTAACGCGCGAAAATCGGCAACGCAAGTGGGTAGGCTCCCTAAAGGAGTGAAATGAAGAGAACTTGCTTATCTAATCACTCCTCTACACTTTTAACCCTTAAGGTACTGCCGTCATAGCTGACCATGGCATCTAAATGTTTTTACAGGTAAAATCTAAAAACTTTTTCTCCCCTTTAAATATTGTAAAAAGAACAAAAAAAAACTACACATCATTTTATCGCCATATCTATAACAACCCGTACTATAAAATATTATATTATTTATCCAGCACCGTAAATTCTGTGAAAAAATAAAGAAAGAAAATGACAAAATAATTAAAAAGTCGTATACATCTCAAAATGGCACCAATAAGAACTACAAGTTGTCTCACGAAAAACAAACCCTCGCACAGCTCTGCCGACTGAAAAATAAAAAATGCTGTAAAAATAAAAAGCGTTCATATTGTGCAAAAGTAGTCCAACATAATAAAACCTCTATAAATTTGGTGCTGTCATTATCGTAGAATAAAGGTAACAAAATATTTATACCGCATTCTGAACACCATAAAAATAAATCCCAAAAAACATGGTGAAATTGCTATTTCTTCCATTGCGCCCTAGCAAAAAAAAGTTATTCAATATATTATATGTAGCCGAAATTGATTCCTCTAAAAATGCACTTAGGCCTAATGTCACGGCCGTGTCGGACTCTGTCTGTAAAATCTCGCAGCAGAATCAGACCCGGCACCCCACATTGAACCTATACTCACCTCTCCGGATCCCCTGCGAGTGTCTCGCCCGGTGAGCTGGCGCGCATGCGAAGTGCAGCGCATAACACACCAGCGCCGGGCGGTGATGCAGATTCTCATGGTACTTCCGCTGTGCTCACAGCGGATGTATCGCGGGATGGGCGGACTCCATTGACTGCAATGTAAGCCGTCCGCGCGGTTTTCCGCATAGAATAGAACATGCTGCGATTCTCCCCCCGTGAGGGTAAATTCACAGTTAATTTCTGCTCGTGGGCAGGGAAGAATTGTTTGCCACAGCATGTCTATGGACGGACATTGCTGCGTAATTTGTGGCAGGTGTCTGTCCACGAATTCCGCAGCGATCATCCATCTGTGGGCATTAGCCCTAAGAGAACTGAGTTATGGGTCATATATATTTACATGAGATATAAACTCAAAATCTATAATAAAAAAAGTGACATTTTTGGAAGGGCTTTTCTTATGTTAATATGACTGTTAGGGGGTTAAATAGACTGTCACCTACTTTTAGCTTTATCAGCTAAGCTTATGGGCTAAAAGTAGATGACCCACTGAGTCCGGGGATGTAAGTGTTATACTTATCTCTCCATCGTTCCTCCAGTGTGAGCGCTGGAAGCTGCCACTCAACACAATGAGCGGCGCTGCTAAGTAGTTCGACCGTTATAAAATCAGAGTGAGCGAACTACTCAACACGACGCTCAATGCATAAACTATGCGGATAGGGCTAAACGTAGGTGACAGATTCCCTTTAAGTGTCAAATCTGTATCAGAAAAATCTGACGTGGATCTGATATTTATCGTGTGAACGAGACCTTAGTGGGATGGAACCTTGGTTGTCTCTGAGCTTTTCCAGACTCCTGAATGGTAAACATCCCAAATTCCATAGCAACATAGGAGTATGGAAGGAATTACACCAAATAATAATAATAGTAACTAGTAATAGAAATGAGCAATGCGGTGAGGAGGAGAAGCTTGTGGACATGATGAGAGCTCACGGGGTCATCGCTAACATAGTATGGCTTCCTACAAATGTATCCTGGTTAAACATATGTCAGCAGGATTTCAATGACGCACCATTTCGAGCTACTGCTTTGTACAGTGGGAGTCTGTCAATTAATGCTTCATAGAGCCATATTGCAGTGCAAAACCCACAAAAGGACTAGAAAAATGATCTTGGGATGAAAGTGCCCCGATGTACAGAACCCGCTGTTCTCTACAGGCAGACATCACACAATGAAAACTGTGAAAGCTGCTATTTAAAGACGACGGCGGATGCGTTATGAATCTTTGGATGATCTCAGCGCGTCTAATGATTCAACTCACATAATGTCGTGTTTTATTTGTACTTAGATTTTGTAGTACAATTTGAAAGATAATTGAATATGAGGTATACTAATATACTGAGACTCACTTACAGAGGCTTCCTATTAGATACAGTATTTATAGCACATCGAAAGCAGGACTGGTGAGAAAGGTCCTATCACTCATCCTGAGACTACGCCTGATCTCCCATCCCTGATGGATATGCATCATTATAATGAATGGCAAGCACCCAATCTAAAGGTGTCCATAAATAGTGATGAAAGTCGGTTCAACCTCTCAATTGTGGCGGGATTGACCAACCATCTAATGTGTATTGAGGTGTCTTCACTCTTCTCTGAACACAGATGTTGGGGGAAAGAAATATGGGACATGTTGGATTTCAAAGGTGTATTTGCAGATGGACCCCCAATTGTGGGACAGACTGGTAGGGAGGCATGCCTCGATTTCTAAAATTGCTCTGTATCAAGCTCATTTGGTAACCCAGCATTTCCTGATGGCCTTGCTCTTATTAGCTTTCAATGGACGACTTCTAGAAGCCTCAGTAGAGTAATCGGTTTTGTGGATAGGTTGACTTTAGAAAGCTTGAATATTTCCGCTCGGTATATATGGTGGACGAGCGTATGCCTTTGTGGGGAGACAGCGGGGAATAAGATGTTTGTCAATGGTGGCTCTACTGTCCCTTCCCGGAATATCAAGATGCGACCCGGCCTGGCTGTCTGTGCACAGTGGCAAATGTATTAACAATGGTGATGAATGTGGTAAATTGAATGTTCTCATGATGCCAGTATCTTTTCCATAAAGCGTTCTGGTAGTGATGAAATAAAGAGTCCAAACCAGATGTGATAAAGTAAACTAAAGGTACACAGTTTACTTAATGCTTGTAAGATTAGCCAAGAGTTCACACTTTGCAGAATTCCAATTAGCATTAACTTCAACAGAGTTACTGTCAACAGAAGATACACATACTAATCCTTTCACTCTCTCTCTCTGTTTGGGAAGACAAGCCCACCAGGCTTTTGGGGGTTCCTCTGGACAGGTATTTGTAGAGGAATGGTGGGAATTGGGCCGGCTCTCCCAGAATTAGTCAGATTCACTATTGATAATGGTCAGTTTCCTTCGAGTTCTGAGGGATCTGCCCTGTCTGTGATTCCTTCTCCAATAGGGATGAAAAAGACTCCTTTTACTCGGTCTCTAGACTGTAGTGGCCCAGTACAAGGGGGCCCCTCCTTAATGGTGTGTATGCTCAGTATTGTGTTTTCAGTGTCTTTCATGTTGCAAGAATGAAATGTTTTGCACAGCTGCAGCACTGAAAGGGCTAAGTGTCTGGTATGTGGGATGACTGTCTGGTTTTGTATCTTTTTGTCTGTCACGTGATGATGCTCGATATATGTTTTTGCAAGCTGTGAGAGAGGCAGGAGTCTGTTCTGAGTCTGCAGAGAGAGGAGTGCAAGGCAGCTGTCTGTGGGTACCTTCAACCCACAGACACAGAATGGAGGAGGCTGAGAGGATGGTCTAGTGAATGAGTTTGCCCTCTCACATCATTTGTCAAGAAGCTGCTGAAATTGTTTCTGCTCATGAAGTTTAGTAAAACGACCAGTCGCCCATCTGTTTCCAGAGGCTGTGTCTTAAACTGTGCCCGTGTGTGTGTGGATTACTCCGTCACCCAGGAATCCCCCCACGGAAGCTACACGGGAGAGGATTTACTCCGTCATCCAGGAATGCCCTGCTGTGGAAGAAACGGTGGCGTCATGAGACAAATTGGGACCCAAGGTAATCCATTATTTGGGTTCCCCTTCATTAACCTGCCCTCGGCCCTTGGACGTGTCACCGGTTACCCTCCGTGTGGGAGACGGTAAAACCATCGTGACAAGGCGCAAACTCTACCCTGCTGTCTCCTAGGCCGCGATCCGCTCCTCGGTCACAGCAAGACCATGACTCTCCTGGCTAATCTCGATCAGAATACCTCAGGCCCAGCTTCTCCTGACTGGAGCCCGGCTTGCTTAGATTCCACTCCAACATTACTGCTTCTCCTCTCACTCTCCAACGACGACTCTCCTCCTAACCACACTCCTATTCTGACTTTTTTTTAGTCTCACCTACAGATATGGGGTGATCTACCTAACCAATCCCAACGCTACTTAAGATGATAGACAAGACACAGAGAGTTAGGCCGGCTGTCCATGGGCGTTGCAAAGTCCCGCGGCAGATCTCTGCCACGGGAGCCGCCACTCGGGAGCAGGAGCCGCCGCCGATTCTTCGCCAGTCAGCCCTATCTGATAGATAGGCTGGCCACGGAGAATTGGGGCAATTCGCAGCATGCTGCGAATTGCCCGCCGCGAGCGGAGAATCGCAATGTTTCTCCACTCGTGGACAGGGGCCAGCGCTTTCCATAGCAATGCTATGGAAAGCGTCAGCCGGCATGATTCGCTGGTGGTTTACCGCCAGCGAATACACGTCTGTGGATAGGGGGCCTTAGGGTGCGTTCTGCACAGTCACTCAAGGTTAGGTTACACAGACATTGAACTAAGATTGACCCAGACAGAGTCAATAGACTTAACAACACACAGTCTACTACGTTTAACAGTAAAATCCCATACAAACATCACAGGAGGTAAATATTAAAGTGCTGGAGGGTCCCTACTCTGGAACATTACATATACTCACTCTCCACCTCAGGGTTATTTTGCTTATGGCAGATTAAAGCGACCCTCTGACTACCTGATGCATACTGTGCATTAGTATGCATCGGGGTCATAGAATCATAGAATGGTAGAGTTGGAAGGGACCTCCAGGGTCATCGGGTCCAACCCCCTGCTCAATACGGGATTCACTAAATCATCCCAGACAGATATTTGTCCAGCCTTTGCTTTAACACTTCCATTGAAGGAGAACTCACCACCTCCCGTGGTAACCTGTTCCACTCATTGATCACCCTCACTGTCAGAAAGTTTTTTCTAATATCTAATCTGTGTCTCCTCCCTTTCAGTTTCATTTATTGCTTCTAGTCTATCCTTGTGCAAATGTCACCTTTTGGTGACTCTGGGCCATATTGGATGAAGAGCTATCTTGGGCCACATATTAAATACATAAACACTAATTCAATGCGCTGAAAGTCCACACATGGATTATGCCCACTGATAGGGCTAAATCTGTGTACGGATGCATGACAAAAACCACAACCTAAAGCCACAGATTTTACGGCAGTTTTAGAGGCAGATTTCGCATATGTTAATATGGGCTTTTAGTCACTTAGTTTTTAGGTGAGCTAAAAGCCAAGTGACTTCGACAAGTGAGCGATTCTCGCTTACTTGCCCTGTCGGGCCCATGTTTACACAGGATGACAATCACCCATAATTGCTCTTTTGAGCGATTATTCGGGCAACTATGAGCCCATGTAAAAGTACCTTAAGTTGCATCTATCAAGGCTTATCTTCCCAAAAATAAAATAAATGAGCAATTACAACGATTATTTCCCTGACATGTGCTATCAGACAAGAGGCGGCAGACTCCCATACACTGTAGATGATGGGTCAGATGCACTGGAATGGGTGGGTTCAGCTGCTGTACTAATGTGTATGGTTATCTTAAGAATCATGGGGTTCCCCATGGTCAGACTTCTTGATCACAAATCAAACATTTATGTTATATCTACATGCTGGAAAAAATTATTTTAGGAAAAGACACCCTAGATATTACTCGAGGTATCCACCCTGCAGTGACCCTCACATGTTTGTATTTCCCTCCCTTCCTGAAGGTGCCTTGGTTCTACATAGGGGCGATAGTCATTCCGAGAATGGAGATGGAGCGGGCTGCAGAACTCTTCCTGCCTGAATGTCTCCATTCACTGCAATATTGAGCCCCTCCTGCTTACATGGGCCGACAGTCACTTGGTGTTTAGGTGAACAAAAACCAATGAACTCTGACAAATGAGCGATTTATCGCTCAGTGCCCTATTGACGGCCGCTTGTACATGGGATGACTAGATGACTATCGCATGAATTCGCTTTTTCCAGCTTTTAATTGCATTACAGTAGATATGGACACTCAGACTTGTGTGACAGCACACCTCGTCCTGCTGACCTTGTCACCTTGAAGATCCTCAGCAGCCGCACACAGCGAAGCACAGAGATTCCCAGTGGGGACATGATATGAAACTCAACAAGAACGGTCTCCAAGATGCCACCGCATACGACAAAGCAGTCAAACCGATTGAAGAAGGACACAAAATATGCTTGGAAACCCAGACTGTACAATTTCAGGAGCATTTCCAGAGTGAAGAGAGAAAGCAGCACCTTGTTAGCGTAGGCTGGAAAATATGAAGATCGATTTATTAGAAGAGTGGCCATAAAAGAAAGTGAAGCCCTCAAGTCAACATACCAAGTGGAAACATTCTCTACAACTTAATACTTTATGAAACAATGAAAACTGTACTGAGCGGTGTGAGCCTCCTACCTTGTATCTGAGTAAGCCATTCAGGCTGCCGGTAATGCTCAGACGCGATGGTCAGCGTGTTCAGAAAAACCAGGATCAGAACCATCCAATAAAAAGTGACAGATTTTACCGCCAGACGACATTTCCTTCGGAAAGCTCTATTCCATCGTCTTACCTTTCGACTGTTAGAGAAGACATATAGTCTATTAAAAGCTGATTGATATAATATAGACTGAATGGACACTTTATTAGAGACCCCTGTCTAGTAGCACGTTGGGCCTCTGTTGGCCGACAGAGCCACAATAATTCATGGTGGTGTAGAATCAACTAGGTGATGGAATCATTCTGCAGGAATACTGAACCCAGTGTGTGCCAAGAAAACATTCCTCACATCTTTCGTTACCCCACTTCCTCCAGCCTGAATTGTTGTCACCTGACAGGAAGTGGTCATCGATTCATGCTACTTGTGCCAAATTATGATGAGCACGGTGCACCAGAAATCTGAATTGATCTGAGCACTGCTCGGTGATACAATTTTTACCTTCTTTTGCCCACTTGAGTCTTGTACTTTAGTTTCTATTAGACAGCAATGGTGCCAGAACTAATCATATGCAGTTATAGCCCATCCGTGCTAAGGAATAATGAGTTGTGAGCTTGGGCATGTTAGTTGGAGCACCAGTGTTGTATTCAGTTGCAATTTGCTTGACTGTGCAGCTCCTATTCATCCTCCTTTGACTCCTTTTTGTCGATGAGTTGTTTATGTCCACGGAATCCCTTTTCACTGGATGTTTTTCTTTGATCACGCCATTTTCAGTATACTCTCCACACCGCTGTACGAGAAAACCCCACAAGGTTGGTAGTGAAATCCTGACCCCGGCTAGTCTAGCACCGATGACCAGGCCTCATTGAAAGTCTTGTCCCTTCATTTAATGGGGCAGTCCAGGATCACAGCTCTAATTTCCATACAGAGAAGCTCTAACCACGAAAGGGTAGTGGGTACTAATAAAGTGGCCATTCAGTGTATATATAGTAGATATTTAAAATTATAAGTTCTGAGTTCCATTCAAGTTCAAGTTCATTATAAGTTCTGAGTTCCATTCCAATATTTGGAGTCTACAGAATATGTATATATATATATATATATATATATATATATATATATATATATATATATATATATACAATAACTCAAGCTGCATCTATTACCCTTTATTTAGAACTTTGTGATGACTTTTAGTTATGTAACAATTGCAGTTAAATTGCAAGTTGGTGTGACCTCAATGTATCCCTATGGGGGGATAAAGTAGCATGAATCAAGAATTCTATCATGATTGGATTTCTTGTGCACATTGCAAGTCTCCTTTAAACTTTTTTCCCTCAAAGGAAAACATTGAACTTGCACAACAGTTGCTGCATCAAGACAGCAATGTGTGAACGAGGCCTGAAGGATAACTAGTGTAATCACACTTGCTTTACTTACCAGCATCCAGTCTGACCCAACTTGCTCCTGCGGAAGCAAAAGAAAGCAGGATGGAAACAAAAGATGAATTAGTTATAAATACAAATGAATATTTTTTATTTCCAGACATAAGATTCATTGTACCAAACATGTCTATAGGTACTGAAGACGGAACATGACGAATTAGAGACCCCCTAGCTCTTTAAGACTCGTTTTCTGCAAGTAAAGGCCTTGTACACAACCTGACTACAAATGTTCCCCAAACATTTGCTTGCTCAATCGTAGGATATTGTAAAAAGGACAACAATCAACAGTTGAATGAGCGAGCGACATTGTAAAAAGGACAACAGTCAACAGTTGAATGTGTGGCTTTTTAGCAGGTGTAGAAAAGCTTACTCATTAGCTGTACATCTCCCTGTGTGAACAGAGACATATACAGCCAACTCTATGAGGATGAACAATCATAGCCATGATCATTCGTCTCTATACCAGCTATGAAAACAAGAACCAACTGACATGCTTAGTTGATAGACGCTCATTACATTGGGCCAAGAGTTGGCCCTTGAAAAAGGACCCTAGCGGTGCCGATACACTTTAGATTAAAGCTTATGAAAATGGACGATGTCAACCAAAACGATAGTTGAAATTTAACAACAAGAATGTTAACCAGAAAGATTTTCATCTGCTGTCATGGAACATGTAAGGCCAGTTTGAACAACTGCAATGGCCAATATGGCTGCACCTGTGGAAGGACTATACACCAGCCAACTGACTGTTCAACAGTTGCTCAACCATCAACCTATTTCTATCTAATGTGTATGGCAACCTTAGGGCTGCTGCTTGCAATTCTTAAGCGCAATAAAATCAGTAGGAGTTTCTAATGTTAAAAACGCATTGCATCGCACAAAAATCGCACGTTCGTGCGTTGCGGTGCGATAAAACAAAGGCTCTATAGGGAAACATGGGCGATAAAAAAGAGCAAAACGCAGAAAGATAGGACATGCCGTGATTTTTTTTTTCACAGTATGAGTGAAAATATCGCAAATGTGAAGGAAACCATTGAAAGGCATGGGTTTCATAATTCAGGGTGTGCGCACACTTTTTAGCAGATTTGCTGTGGGTTTTCAGCAGCTGAAAAGTCTCCACTAAAATCCTCAGCAGATTTCACAGCTTCAACTGAAGAAGTAAAGTTTGCTGAGGATCCACAATACAATCTGCACCAAAATCTGCATCAAATGGTGTGGATTCCTGTAGCGGAAAACCTGCACTATATCCGCTATATATGTATGCATCTTTAGGGCTCATGTCCACGGGCGGGTCGGATTCCACATGTGGGAGCTGCAGCGGAATCCAACCCTGCCCACCGCCAAGGGCCCTGCTTTTCCCGTCTGGGTCTTGTTCTCCCTACTGTGGATGTCTGCGGAAGCGTCGATCGGTGTGCTGGAGCACATGCGCAGTAGAGATGTTTTTTTTTAAAGCTACTGCTTACTCGCAGAATCTGTGGTTTGTGCGGACGGGCCGTGGATCGGACGGCTTCCATTGCCTTCAATGGAAACCGTCCGTGCGGGAACCGCACTGAAATAGAGCATGCTGCGATTTGATTTCTGCAACCAAAAGTCCGCATATCAAATCTGCATGCTTTAATTCAGTTGCGGGCGCCCTGTTTTCCTATGGGCGGCTAGATTTGGGGATCATTCGCGCGGTGCACCCGCAATTCAAATCCACCCGTGAACATTGGGCCTTAGGGCTTACACAGACGAGCGCATGCGCTAATACGCTCACAGCTACAAAGCATATTAGCGCATGAACCAGTATTTTATTTTATTTTATTTTTTTAAATATTCAAATTCCGCATTATTGCCTACGACTTTGAAAAAAAACAGAAGGTAGGTTCTGGTAGAAAATCTATGTGTGAGAAAGCAAGGGAAAGTCGCGAGAATCCCGCTAGTGAAAACAAAACCGTTGAAATTAATGATTTTGTTTTGGCCCATTTTGTGGCCGTGATTCCTACGTCCACAAAACGGGACAAAATCACGGTTTTGTCTGAAGAAGCCCTTAATAGGTCAGTAACAACAGATCCCGACTTACAGGCACAGGGAGCAGCAGTTTGTATGTTCATCGTCTATATTCTCTGTATTGAGTGACGTGGTCTCACTTGCAGGAAGGCTGGCTGCTGAGAAATATACAGACAGTCACGATATACATTATATTCATAGGATTTATGCATCATTTATCGTCTACCTACCCAATATCCAGAACCCTTCATACATGTATTCATTGTGGAAAACCTCACCTATAAAACACTATTTCTTTATATCCACTTATTATACTAAATACATATTTTATTTTCTCTTATGTGGCACAGCGAGGGGATCATACATAAAAACGGACAGGTGTACGTATAAAACATCACAGTGACGTCAATGGACATGTGAATCAGATGTTGCACATGGCGTAATGTTTGTACATGGACGGAGCTTTTCACTGCGTTCTATCACTATCTTTTGCTTTTCTTTTCGTGGATACGAAATTCAGTTCTCTGTAAATATTCTGATGCACGGCCGCCTTTGAACACCATTTTCCATTCTTTACATACATAAGTAATCTGCATAAAAAGTTAAAAGGGTTCTCCAACCACGGGAGAGGTGATAAGAGTCTGATTGGTGGGGATCCGACCGCTGGAACCCCAATTGTTCACAAGAACAGGGGTCCAATGTCATATAAATGGACTAGGGGTCAAGCATATGTATCTCTATGGGGCCACCAGAGATAGTCAAGCACAGCGCTTGACTATCTATAGCAGTGCAGTAAAGATGAATGAAGTGGCAGTATGCATGTGTGACCGCTTCTCCATTCATATGGAGAGAATTAGGAACTGCATGGTTCTGATCAATGAGGGTCCCAATGGTTAGTTCCCAGTGTTCAGACACTTATGGATTGGTGATAAGTTATTATGGTGAGACAACCCCTTTAAGTACAGCATTTATCCTATACTGATCCTGTTACACCGGGTGTAATTTAAAGCTTGTAGTTCAGAGCTGCATTCACCATTCTGCAAACCTCAGGGTCCTTTCACCAGTACCAGAATTTGTAGCAGAATTTGCTGCTCTGAATATCCGCACAAAAAGCTGCACGTCTAAATGTGGATTTTCATATTAACCCATTTTCAATTTCACATCAAAATCTGCAAGTCAGGCCGCTTTCACATGGGCAACAAAATTGTTCATCCCGCAACAATCAAGCCCTCACAGAGCTCCGATGATGGAAAAATAAAAACGCTACAGTGAATGCTGTTAAAAAAATTTTTAAAACGTGCCAGAATTGCAGATTTTATTAATCTTGCCTCTAGAAAAAAATTGAATAAAAAGCAATCAAAATATTCTATGTTCCTAAAAATTAGAAAATATTTTCCCCATGTTTTTAGTATATTTCTATTCGTGATGTGTACTATGCGGGTTAAATAATGTACTAACTTTTTTTTCTGGATCGTTACAAACGCAGCAATATCACATATGTGATTTTTTTTTTTCTTCATATAGTAAAGGGGTAAAGGTGGGGGTTTTATTCTTTATTATTTAAATTAATTTATTCTAGGTGGCGCTGCAGAGGTATTGTTCCAGCTTTCCTATTTGCATATTTCCCAGAGAAGCATGGATCGCCTTAAAAGTCTCCTCGCACACCTTCAGGGTGCTCTCCTTAAGGTGAAGCGATACCCTTCCCAACTGACATTCCTATGTGAAGCACTGAGCAGGGAGTGCATAAACGCAACGATAAGTGCCCTGAGCCAACGGGGATTTTCAGTCCTGCCAAAACTGAACGCTGAACGAAAAGTGCACAATTCTTGTTCATCGTTCGTTGGCTCGTGTCCAAACCGAATGCTCATTTGGACGTTTTTTTAAAATAATCGTTACGTCCGTCGACAAACTTGTTGATTGTTTCCAATAGGAACTGGCAGAATGTGAATAGAGCTCTGAGCTATAATACAGGTGGTGAGTCAGGATCAGAGCAACATAAGTTTTACAATGTAGTTAAACAGTTCCATAACATGTTATATATATTATATCTATATGATGTAAAACTGTAAAAGGGTCTTCAAAGGTTAACATACAGTTTCCCGAGTATCAGAAACATTGGGTTAGACTTGGGAACATCTGATACTCTACAAAGTATATTGGTCTGGCAGAAGTCTGATAAAAGACTTCTTAGTTAGTAATAGCCCTGCCTTCGAGGCAGCCAGAAGGTGACCATGGCCGATCACCGTTCCTGATCGTCTTTCTGATGACTATGTGCAGAAGATGGCGGCTGGGACCGGCCCTGGAGCATGTTGGGCTTTTTTCCTTATTTTAGACCGCTTTCAGCCCAGTATATTTTAGCTCCATATTGTATTTGGTCCGTGTTTTGCGGACTGTAATACAGAGCTAATGTAAATCTCTGTATCTATTCTCATGGAAGTACACTCATTGTCAAAAAAAAGGAAGCACCTAGAAGAAGATGTCGGAATCAAATAAACCTGGATTAGTCGCTGAAGACAACCTGGTTCCACTTCATAGTAGTCCAATTTCGTCGTTCACGGCACCACTGCAAACGGAGCCGACGGTGGGTGTCAAAGGCCGTACATGTAATGGGTGCCATGAGTCGAAATGTCCTACAGACAAGCGTCTGGAAAGGTTTCCGACAGACAGAGGGGTCTGCAATGATGATGCCACCTGGCTCTAGATGGCGGACAACAAAACGGTTTGAGCTGCTTGTGCTTTTCGGCAAATCAGACGCTCCTCTCTACTGGTGGTTTGTCAAGGGCATCCCGAGTCCGGTTGCCTTGTGTGCCACCACACATCCACTGGTCCCAACATTTCCTAATAGTCTGGTCAGGTGGCGGCAATTCATTGATATGACCCTCCAGCTTCTCACATTGCAATAATGCGCCCCCTTTAAAACTCTGCTAATTAGGTGAAATGTCTTGGATTACGTCATAGGGGCGTCTAGTGGTCAACAAGCTCTACACAAGCGGAAGAAGAGGTCACTGCACACAAGTAACCTCTGAGAGCTTCTTATAGGCCAAGGGGGGAACCACTTTAGGGTCTCGGGTGGCAAGACCGTTCATCTAATCACACCACAATATATCTACCTGAGATGTTACTGTATCCTGAGTTTTGCAGCAAAATAACAACTTCTTCTAGGGGCTGGATTTTTTTTGACAAAGAGTATATTTTTCAAGGCCATTTTTTTAAATGCAGCATGACCTATTTTTTGGGATCTTGCCTCCGTATTGCAATTATTTTCTATTGAACAAATACGGATCAGTATTTGCCTAGTACATAAAATATACAAAGGCAAAGATCAAATACTGATGAAATGCTGATGGCACACGGTTGAAATGCCATCTGTAAAATGTCTGTATTATGGATCCGTATGTGTGTATGAACACAGATCTCTAAGACAATGTCCCACATCCTGAGATATCCCATATCTACAGGATATAATGATCATATCTCATTCTACCTAGTAAGTTGCATTACAATGTTCCCTTCAAGAGTGTCCTGCTTGCTGGAGGTCCGGAATAATTGGCTGAAATTCTAAAAATTAAATTCAATCAAAACCTTCTCTTTACTCAATGACAATCAAGAAACCCCCCCAACATGTGCTGGAAGTGTCCTCTGTTTGCGGTCAAGCACCCAACGCTCTGGTAAGCATGTCCAGCATCACTGCAGCAATTTCTTGCGTGATGCTCCTTTTCAGTTCCTGGATAGCTTGTGGCTGATTCCAGTAGACGTTCCCCTTCAGGATACCCCACCAGAAAAAGTCGTTGGGTTCATATCAGATGCCTGTGGTGCCCAAAGTCACCTAGAAATCATTTGATCTCCAAAAAATGCTTGGCTCTCAGGCATGGTCGTATGGGAGGTATGGCAGGTGACTCCATCCTATTAAAAGTAGCTGGTGCTAATCTCCTCATTGTCGAATTGATTTAATATAAATGGATGGAAAATCTCCACATAGACGGCACTGGTCACTGTCAAAAAAGATGGAGCCAATTATGTGTTGCTGTGATATTGCGTACCACAGGCCAATTTTTTTCAGGATAAAGTGGGGTCTTGGGAGGATTTTCGACTGTACACATCTGCATCTCTGAGAGTTTACGTATCCAGAAAAGTGAAACCATCTCTCGCCTATAAACCCCGTGACATCAAGAACATTTGGGGACAAATGTTTCAAACCAATGGCAGTACACAAGGCGATGGAGTTTATCAGGATCTTTCAATTGATGCACTGCAGTCACTTGGTATGATGATGACGAGCTCTCTGTGCAACTCTTTGGCATGTGCTCTTGGATGTTCCTATTTGCTGAACCGATTAAAGACTTTCTTGGAGAAGCCAACATACTGTCTTTAGCGTTTTCCACCATTTTCAGCCGGCCTCCACCATATATATCCATCAACATTCCTATTGTTTCCGTACTATTCTCTGAATACATGACTTTCTGACTTTAAAAGAGTTATACCTAGATTACAAGCTATCCCCTACCGACCTCACCGATTTTGAGAATGCTACTCTTGTGTTCCGCTCTGTCTGTCACTGCAGGAGTCATTTTTCGCCCCCGCAGTCACGTCGGAGTAAATGGAGTGCTGGCCGAACATGTGCGGTCGGAGCTCCATTCATTTGAATGGGGCGGATATAAATACCTGAGCACTTGTGGCTCGCCTATCTTCGCAGTCCCATTGAAAGTGAATGGAGCACTAGTGCGCTTGTGTGACTAGCACTCCATTCAGTCTTCTCACTGTGGGTGGGGAGTGCAGTTACCCCGCAGTGAGGAGGACAAGGAACACAAGACTTTTGAGTGGGTCTTAGTGGTGAGACCCCTACCGATCAGCAGGTTATCCCTTTAGCATGGCTGTTGGGGGAGCATTGTGTGCCAAGTGAGACAGCCAGGCTAGCCACCCAGACCAACTGTTCCATCTCCCTTGCTTCTGACTGCCGCTGTGTAGATGGCAGCAATTGGGTTGAGGAGTGCTCGGCGAACATGGTATGAGGGATTCCTCCATCTCATTGAGTAATGTATGTTTTGATGCAATTTAATTAAAATGCATTAATTAGTCTTGGAGTTGTATCCGATTTTTCTGGGCCTCCAAAGAGTGGGACGCCCTAAATATTATTTACAGAATGACTACTTATACTATATTACTAGATATAATCTATTCACCAACACCGTCACATCACAGCACAAATTAATGGAAGGACCACATGACACTGAGAAGCACATAGGACTGTGGGGGTTTACGCCGCAGTCCCGGAGGTACAATATGGGGGACAAGTCACATAGAAGCCACAAATCACTGAGTACACAAGCCAGAGAGTTACTGTGGGTTTCTGAGGAATGGTTAGGATGCATTAACCATTGAAGTCTCCCCTTCCTCCTGCCCGTCAAGTCGGCCAGAGTGACGCCTGTATGTAAGAGACAGACGGACATTGCACACGACATACAAATAAAATGGGCAGATTTATTAAAATGACTGAAAATGAAACGAACTTTGTTCCCCGAAGCAACCAATCACCGGGGGACTTTCAATTTTGTAAGCACTATAAAGAATGAAACCTGTGATTGGTTGCTACGGGCAACAAAGACAATTTTTCTTTTCGACAGTTTCATAAATCTCCCCCGTTGTTCACAAGAGATAGACAGTGATGTAGAACATGACATCGTATGTGATGGAGAGGAAACAAGGCGTGTGAAACAAAAGACAGACTAATGGCAGAAAGACTCCGGGCCTCCGGTGTAGACGTCTTGTAGAAGGAGAAGATTGTGGCCCTTGGGGAATCCTTGGAGAAAGAAAGCTTACGGTGATAAAAACGATGCAGACTTACTAAATATAGTGGCCTGAATTTAGCTCATTACTGTCACCCAGGCCTAAACGTAGACAGAAATATCTCAGTGAGAAGCGGTATTTTAATAATTTGGAGGAAAATAACGTTTTAAAGGGAATCTGTCATCAGAAAAGTTACTTGAGATCCGCCAACATAGTGTAATGGGGCAAGACATTGGCAGGACACCGTCTGTACACAGAAAAGGCATTTACCATTAACAGAAATTCTTACTTTGTTGTTTGGGCGTCCAATATATAAATGCGCCATCTTGAGTCAAAGTGGCAGAGCCATAATCCCTCCAAGTCAGCATGCCACAGCAGTACTCAGTCTTTACTCCTGCTCGCTGCCTCACCCTGTGTATGGATGTCAGCACTACAGCACTAGCAGCGCTGAAATTTGTGCCAGTGCAGTCAAGGTGTATACACCGTGCTTCACTATACACCTTGCTTCACTATACACCTTGCTTCACTATACACCGTGCTTCACTATACACGTGCTTCACTATACACCTTGCTTCACTATACACCGTGCTTCACTATACACCTTGCTTCACTATACACCTTGCTTCACTACACACCGTGCTTCACTATACACCTTGCTTCACTATACACCTTGCTTCACTACACACCGTGCTTCACTATACACCTTGCTTCACTATACACCGTGCTACACTATACACCGTGCTTCACTATACACCTTGCTTCACTATACACCGTGCTTCACTATACACCGTGCTTCACTATACACCGTGCTTCACTATACACCGTGCTTCACTATACTCTTTGCTTCACTATACACCGTGCTTCACTATACACCTTGCTTCACTATACACGGTGCTTCACTATACAGCTTGCTTCACTATACGCGGTGCTTCACTATACACATTGCTTCCCTATACACCGTGCTTCACTATACACCTTGCTTCCCTATACACTATGCTTCACTATACACCTTGTTTCACTATACACCGTGCTTCACTATACGCCGTGATTCACTATACAGCTTGCTTCACTATACACCGTGCTTCACTATACACCTTGCTTCACTATACACCATGCTTCACCATACACCTTGTTTCACTATACGCCGTGCTTCACTATATGCCGTGCTTCACTATACAGCTTGCTTCACTATACACAGTGCTTCACTATACACCTTGCTTCACTATACACCTTGCTTCACTATACACCGTGCTTCACTATACAGCTTGCTTCACTATACACAGTGCTTCACTATACACCTTGCTTCACTATACACCTTGCTTCACTATACACCTTGCTTCACTATACACCGTGCTTCACTATACAGCTTGCTTCACTATACACAGTGCTTCACTATACACCTTGCTTCACTATACACCTTGCTTCACTATACACCGTGCTTCACTATACACCTTGCTTCATTGCACAAGTACAGGGAAAACGCGGCTGGAGGTTTCAGTGCGACATGCTGACTTGGAGGTATACTGGCACCGCCTCTTTGACTCAGATAAGCACATAAGGCACATGTACATTGTGACAAGCATTTTTATCGTGAAATTCACTCCTTGCATTACACCAATAATGTCTTTCTTTTGTTTAGCTATAAAGGCCCAGTTTGCTGTAAAGACTCTTCTGACTTTAAAATTCCAGCGGTGTCAATGTGTCAAGTGGGCGGCCCCTGCCACTCGCAGCCAATCACGTCTGATGTCACCCATTGACAGTGAGCAGTAGGTCCACCCACTAGACATACCCACAGTGCCAGGAGAGGAATCTAGGGGCCCTTTTACATGGGCCAATAAATCGTTCAGTGTAAGAGCATGCCCTGACTGAATGAGAATTCATTCGCTTCTTGTTCGCTATTCAGTTTTTGCATGCAGAAAACTGAATAATGTATTGGCCCGTGTAGACAGGCTGCTTGCTTACTGTGAATTGAGGCAGGCAGGACGGAACAATCCCAAAGACGGATATGATTTGCGGAATCTGCCTGGAAGATCCTCAATTCAAGCCGCCCGTAGGGAAGCATGGGCGTCTGCACCTCAATTAACACATGCAGATTTGTCTTCCGGATTCTGCATGCCGAAAACAAAGAAGTTGAAGTCAATGTAAGCCATCTACTTTGCGGACGGGTCGCGGATTCCGACGGAAAGTAGAAGTTTAAAAAAAAAAAAATTAAAAAAAACCCTGTACTACACATGTGTTGTGGTGCACCGGCCGGCGCTTCTGCACACATCTGCAGTACAGAAAACAGTAGAGTCGGACAGGTACGCAGGGCCCTCGGCCGCAGGCAGATTCTGCTGCGGAATCCGAGCCACCCATGGACATGAGGCCTGATGCTTGTTCCTATGTAAAAACACAGGAACAATATCGCTGGGACAACCTGTCTGGCATTTGTGCACGACAGGTCGTCCCATAGGAAAGGGCCATTAAAAAAAGTCTATGTAGCAAAGTGGTACACAGAATAGCCTGCAGGGGGCTGTAAACAGGCCTTCTGTGTACTGGAAGGTGTGCTAATCAGCAGGGACACCTATGCGAGTGTGTCTGGAGGAGCTAAAATCTCCAGACACCTGCAGTCCCTAGCTGAGAGACAGGCTGAAAAGCTGAGGCAGAGCTGTTGCTGCCAGGCTCAGAGAGAGAGATGGAGCTACTCCTTGAGAGGGCGGCTAAGAGGAGGCTGAAGGCCTGACATCTGACACCCCGTTGGGTGCATGTAGTGGTGCTAGGTCATGGTGTAGTAGTTAGTGAGGAACTACTGTTGAGTTAGTGCCTTGATGGGCAAGTGTTTATTTATTACATAGCACTAAGGGTATGTGCTGCCAGTGGCTGCACTGGATCTCCTTGCTATCGCTGAAAAGTCAAGAAAAATAAAGTTATTTGGACTTTTATACGGACTGAGTGAGTCACCGTGTCGTCGCCAACCGCACCCCCCACGCAGACATTGCCACAAGTGGAACAGGTGTGAATATAGACAAAAGAAAGGCATTATTTGAGTCAGCAAGGCCAAGGCTGCAAAGCTATGTAGCTGACCCCCCTGAACATAACAGGTCTTCTCTAAGGAAGGAGTCTAGACTACTAATTCCCAACCGGGGTGCCGTGGCTCCCAGGGTGGTAATCACTCAGCTGACATTAAATTTTTCAGGCAGCACCCTCCACTGCTCTGACCCCTGTGTAGTGGCCAGCGTTCGTAATTGCAAGTGCAGCTCTCACTGAAATCAAGCAGAGCTCCCATTGACTTCCTGGAAAACCCCTTTAGGCTGGGTCCATACAGGGCGGACTTGCTGCAAAATTTCCGTGCGGACCCTCTGCACGAAAATGCCATTGTATTTACAGTAAAGGGGATGAAATTTTGAAATTCTCGTAAACAATCTGCAGAAAAAATCTGCACAAACCTCATAAAGAAACTAACATGCAGAATTTTATTCTGTAGCATGCCAATTTTATTGGTGTTTCCGCTGCGGAAATTACCTCTTCTCAATGAGACGGTGAATTTCAACAAAAATAAGCAATAAAACCCATGTCAAAAACCACACCAGATAGCATGGTTTGTAGGCAGACTCTCCGCTGCTGATTTGTTGCAGAATGTCCGCTGCGGACATTCAGCAGCAAATCAGCCCCATGTGAACCCAGACGTGGGGTAAATACTGTACTGTGAATTTTCCACAGTGGAAAACTCTGTTGCAAAAGTCACAGCATTTCCGCAAAAGACAGACGACCAATCGGTGTGGATTTTGACTTGAAATCATCTGCGCTTCCGCAGCTGACTCAGAAGATACCACGCTCCCTCTCACCTCCGAAGTCTTCACATTCTCGGTGCCTTCTTCACCAGGCACCTGTTGGCCTCCAGTGAGCACAGTGCCGTTGGCCAGGTGGAAGTAGCCAGTGGCGCTGAGTGCACTAGAGGTTGCCGGTTGTCTGGAGGTAAAAATCATAAGCCACAACGCAAGTCATGACCACACCCCCTTTTTGGTAGCGGTGCCCCGCAGTAAAAAATCTTCCCCAGGGGGGGCCCTAAAGCTGAAAAGGTTTGGAAACACTGGACTAGACAAAACTGACTTTATATTGTACCAAACAGAACTTTGTGTAGTTGGCCTTTATAAACCACTAAGGAGAAAACACCACAGGTTTCTACGTGACACTCACGGTTGTGTCTTTCGTCTCTCTCTTCCCTTTCTGGTTCAATATCTTCAGCTTGTGTGATCCAATCTAGATAGCCTTTTAGATCTTCCTCCATTTGCTGCTTCTCCCTCAGTTTCTGGAAGTCCCCCCTGGCCTTGGCTTTTTCTCTTTCTTTTGAGAACTCTCTGAGATAGAACAGAAATAAGTGAAGAAGTGAGAAGTGAAGAACAAATAGTGTGAGCGCAAACAAGTCCAGACACAAAACAGCATGGAATCTACTAATGCTTTATATTGAAATGGGGGCAGTGATCTGTCCACGGGGAGAGTGGAGCATCAGGCAGCTCCATTTGAAATAAGTGGGTGGTACATTTAATGTGTGGGGTCCTTGAAGAAGAGATACTGTATGTAAAAAAAAAAAACTTGCAAGCTGGGTACTCATTTTACCAACCTCAGAAGGATGGAAGGCTGAGTCAACCTTGAGCCGGCTACCTAAACAAGGTAGGGATTGAATTCGCAACCTTCAGGTCGTGAGCAAGGGCTTAGGACTAGAGATGAGCGAGCGTACTCGGTTCGGGTGTTTTTGCAGTCGAGCACCGCTTTTTCCGAGTAACTGACTACTCGGACGAAAAGATTCGGGGGGCGCCGCGTGGTGGAGCAGGGGGTAGCAGTGGGGAACAGGGGGGAGCTCTCTCTCCCCCCCTTCCAATCCCCTCTCCCTCCGTGTAAACAGGCAGCTGTTCACTTATGAACCACTGCCTGCATATGCCAGAATGTCTCCCAACCTACCCTGCCTCCATTCACTAGTGATAATCGTTCCTGTGTAAAAGCAGAATGATTATTGCTGGGATGACCTGTCAAGCGCAGGTGTCTCATGGGCCTTTTCTTGTAATATCTCAAATTTTTGGGATCAGTTTCTCCAAAATTGTTTTCTCCCTGCCCAGTTATCTAAAAGATTCTAGACAACTCATTACGGAATTACAGCCATTACCTCGGGAGGATGACTGGCTCTTTTTACAACGGATGTTATTAGTCTTTATTCTAACGTCAGACATGAACTCGGTCTGGCCGGCATCGAATGCTTTCTTGCCAAAGATCAACTGTTCCCAATGGATCTAAAAGTATTTCTTCTGTATTGTCTGTGAATAATTATATAATCATTTTTTAAAAAATATAATAATATCCTATTCCACCAGAATGTTGGGACTGCGATGGGGACGGACGTAGCTCCAGCCTCCGCAAATCTTTTTATGAAGGTTTTCAAATACATTTTTATTTGTCCAGCCCATTTACATGGGGGCAACATAATATTTTATAGGAGATACATTGATGACCTCTTTATGATATGGAAAGGATATAAAAATTCCCTTAAAGCCTATTAAGAGAATATTCATGCAAATGACTGGAACATTAGTTTTACTCTAGACCCCAATAAAGATCTGATCCATTTTTTGGATTTAAATGTATATCCTGAGAATACGGTTATTATGACATCTACATTTTCTTAAAATGCTGATACACATAGTTATCTTTCATTTGGCAGCCACCACTACCATAAATGCTTACAGAATATCCTGCATAGTCAATATTGTAGAAGTATAAAGAACTGTATGAAGGATGAGATCTTTGGGGCCCGGGCAGGAATTCTCACCAGTAGTTTTAAGAATAAGGGTTATCTAAACATTTAATTCAAGGTGCAGTAAACCAGGCTAAGCTGTTAAATCAAGACGAATGTCTTTAGGGGAGTAGTGAGAGTAAGAAAAGCGTCTCGGTGGACAGTTATGATTGTAATTAGTAATGAGCGAGCATACTCGCTAAGGGCAATTGCTCGAGCGACCTGCCTGCTTGAGCGAAAAAGGTGCGGCTGCCGGCGGCAGGCAAGGAGCTGCGGGGGAGAGCGGGGAGGAACGGAGGGGAGATCTCTCTCTCCCTCTCTCCCCCCCGCTCCCCCTGCTCACTGCCGCAACTCACCTGTTACCCGCGCCGGCACCCGAACCTTTTCTCTCGAGCGGGCAGGTACTCGCTAAGGGCAATGCTCGCTCGAGCAATTGCCCTTAGCGAGTATGCTCACTCATCACTAATTGTAATGTTATTACTTCATTTAACTCTGAAGTGAGAATAATTAGGAAGGTTTTGAATAAACATTGGTACTTGTTGAAACAAGATCCGCTATTTAGGCATAATAGCCCGTCAAGACCAAAATGTCTATTTAGAAAAGCACCATCTTTAAAAAATAGTTTCGCACCCAGTCTAACCCATAGACAGGTATAAAGAGGAATGGAATTGGGAGCTTTAAGTGCAACAGGTCCAAGTGTCTTACGATTGGTAACAATTTCTATCTCAGGCCAATGGGGGTTCTTTTGATATTGTTTACCATGTGGGCTGCACTTCTAGAAATGTTCTATCTTTATCTGAATGTAGGTGTGGTATCAGGTATGTTGGAAGAACTACACAAGAACTGAGGAATCGTCTTAGCGAACGCCGGTATAATGTCCGGAAGGGTTTCTGAGCGTATCATGACATTGCACCTTGTTTCATGAAAATGAGGAAAGACCTTTTTCTATCCTCCCTATAGATTTTATCCCAGAATTCAGCACAAATAGATTCCAGATATTATGGAAGAGGGAATCTCATTGGATCTATAAACTACAAACTGGGTTAAACAAGATGTCTGATATCGCTTTCTTTTAGATTTAGTGAAATATTTATTTCTTTACTTATATGGAATCCTGATAATGTCATTGTGAGGGGCACCATCTGGAGAAATATATATATATATTATGAACACTAAGGCTGGAATCTGTGTGATTCCGTCACAGATTCGGCTCAAAATACTGGAAGAAAAAGCACTGCATCCAAAAGCTGGGCAGAAAGCGAACGGACCCCACTATAGTCAATGGGGTACGTCCAGCGCTGTTCGGTTCCTTCTACAGATGGAATCATTTGGTCGCGGGGATTCTCCTTTTTTACTCCCCGAACTGAACAGGAAAGAGGACCGACGAGCGCAGGTGTGAAAACATCCTTATTTATTTCTATGAAGGAATTCTGAGAATGCCTGGTGATTAGAATAATACCTGCTGACATCATCCTTTTTTATGCATTTTTAGAATTTGTTACTTTTCTATTCTGTTTTTATATATATATCTTGATGGCTGGGTCTGGGTGATATCTCATAACAATTAACTTATACTTAGGGATTTCTATGTATATGAATTATACCGCTGGTCTGTTAGTCGGCAGCCGCCAGGAGAATTTTCTATACGACGACCAAGCTGTATGAGACTTCCTGTCACTTCATCTTTGTGTGTTCATACATGTGGTGCTTTATGTCTCCTTTTATATAGTGTATTTAACCCCTTCTTAACATGAACCTATTAGTCACTGTTAGCCCCAAATACATTCTTTGTAAAACAAAAAAAATCAATCCCCTAGAAAAAGTTGTCATTTTGCAGCAAAACTCGGCATGTAGTCACATCTCAGGCAGATATGTAAATTATTGTGTCGTGATTAGATGAACGGTCTTGCCACCTGAGGCCATAAAAGTGGTTCCCCCCTTGGCCTATAAAAGGCTCTCGGAGGCTCCTTGTATGTAGTGACCTCTTCTTCCACTTGTGTAGAGCTTGTTGACCGCTAAACGCCTCTACGATGCAGAGAAGAGATTTGACCCCATTATCGGAGTTTGAGAGGGTCCATTATTGGCATGCGAGAAACTAGATAGTCGTATCGACGAATTGCCGCCACCGAGGCCATTCTAACCAGACTGTTAGGAGATGTTGGGACCGGTGGATGCATGGGGAGGGGGGAGGGGGGCACGCATACAAGGCAACCGACCTCAGGATGCCCTCGATAGATCACCAATAGAGAGAATCGTCTGATCGTCCAACAAGCACGAGCAGCTCCAACTGTTTACTGTCTGCCATCCACAGATAGGTGGCACCATTGTTACACCCCTGTGTCTGGCGGAACTATTTCCAGATGTTTTGTGAATGACAAAATTGAACAGCTATGGAGTAGAATTGGGTTGTCTTCAGCGATAAATTTATGTGTAGTTTGGGCATTGACGATGGCCATGTTTTTGTCTAGAGGCCTAGGAGTGAACACCTCAATCCTGTCTTTGCTGTGGAGTGACACACTGCCCCCCCTGTTGGTGTGATGGTCTGGGGGGGCCATCATATACAACAGTCGGTCACCCCTACTGTGTTTCCCCGAAAATAAGACCCTATCTTATATACATTTTTGCCCCAAAAGAGGTACGCGGTCTTATTATTTGGGGGGGTGTCTTATACTCACCTAAGGCGCCATCCAGGTCCCTCCTGCTTTCCCCCAGCAGTTGCTCCGGCAGGCTTCTGTGTAGTCCCCAACGCAGACAGAACATCTCTTCCTGGTAACTGGGCTTGAATACCCCCGCCTCCAGCAAGCAATTGCTCTGATTGGTTCACGAACGCCGCTTTGGCCAATCAAAGCCAGTGCTTAATGAACTAATACTAACCCTTCAATGATGTCATTCAATGAATGGCTGTTATTGGTTCACCAGGCGCCGGCTCTGATTGGCTGAGACGGCGCAGCTGAACCAATCAGAGCCATCTGGGTACTCAAGACCCGTTACAAGCAAGAGATGCTCTGTCGGCGTTGAGGCCTGCACGGAAGCCTTCAGGTGTGCCGGAGGGTATCGGCAGGGACCAGGACGGTGCCTGCTAGGTGAGTATTGCTTTTTTTCATGTAGTGTAGCTAGGGCTTTTTTGGGGTAGGGCTTATATTTCAAGCCCCCACTTCTTCCCTGGAAATCAGCGTACGGCTTATTATAGGGGTAGGTCTTATTTTTGGGGAAATGAGGTACGAGGGACAATGACAGCTCTGAGATATGTTCAAGACATCCTTCAGCCACATGTGTTCCTTTCATGGCAGCTTTAAAGAGGCATTTCCCAGCAGGATAATGTCCGGCCGCACACACAAGGGGGTCACAGGAATGTCTCCACAACACTGTCACACTTCTCTGGCTGCCCAGACACCAGACTTATTGCCATAGAACATGTATGGGACACCAACTTCGACAGCCTAAGAGTTTGCATGATCTAGAGCAGTGTTTCCCAAACTCCAGTCCTCATGGACCCCCACAGGCCATGTTTTCTGGATTTCCTCAGTATTGCACAGGTGATGTAATTATGGTCAGTGTCTCAGATATTGACACAGGTGTTCTTTCTATAGGATATCCTGAAAACATGACCTGTGGGGGTCCATGAGGACTGGAGTTTGGGAATCACTGAGGTTCAGTTACAGCAAATGTGGACCCCATATGGAACCTGTGTGCCGCCATGCCCACCTGTATCACATCTTGAATTCAATATAAAGGAGGCCCAATTGGGTACTAGAGCCCCCTTCAAGAGTTTAGTTTCCGCAATAAGTTATCCTTTTGCTCTGATATTGTAATGTAGTGGCCCAGAGTTAGGGGCCCCCATAGCACTTTGTCAGCTACTTCCTGTGGTGTATATGTTTGTCTATGTGTATATGTGTGTATATGTACCTATGTTTTGTTTCTGTGTATTGGGCATATCTGGTTACTAAACAGTTAACGTCTGGTGTCTGTTTTGTATGTTTCGGCATGACTTGGCAGAATTTGTCCTGCCGCCTGTCCATCACTCCTGTCTAGCCCTGGGATTGGATAGATAAATTTCCTCTTAGCCCAGGATTGATCAGTGGGGATGATATAAGAGGCAGCGTGTAGGTGTAGAGCTGGGCTGGAGCCTTGAAGGGAAGTGGGAGAGTCTAGCCCTTAAGCCTGGAGGAGAGGAAGTCTTCTACAGTCGTCTGCAACCTTGCCCTGGGGGACAATTTCCAGGGAAGGTTGGTTTGCCAGCGGGAAGGAATTCAGCCACCGTAATTGTGAGTTTAACCTGTTCCCATTCAGTCAAGAGCCAGAGTGTTTACACGAGAGTCTGTGGTGCTCCCTCCATTTCTCCACCACAAACCTCCCAGTCCAGCCGCCAGATAACTTAGCCTAGCCACCTCATTTTGGTCTCCAGTAGAGAAGTAGGCAGTAAATGCCTAAAGTTACCATTTGTTGGACGTTTTTCCAAGTTGCAAGTAAACTGTGTGCCTTCGGTTTCACCAAAAGCGCTTGGAACTGGACTCTTTATTTTATCGTCACATAACACTAAAAGGCACTGGCGGTATATTGAACCTATACTAACTACCTACAGCCCCGGCAAGGGCCCTATTGCAATCCACATGCTGCATGAGCCAGCACTACCGGCAGAATAGCCACCGCCGTGACACAGTGGTGAAGAATTTGCGCAACCACTCGGGCTACCTTTCTGTCGACTTCAGCTCGCTGCAGTAATACCTTAGTTATATGAATGTTACAATTACACATAGAAAATGTCATTCGATTCTGACAACTTCTTCTAGACGCTTAATTTTTTTTTGGACGAGTGTATCTCTAGAAATCGAGTGCGTAAAATTTATATGCCATATGCAAAACAAGGCTAAAGAATCTGGTGGGTGTAGTCGGACCTGCCTGCTGTCTTCTCTGTAAACCAACCCCCTGCCTCTGATTGACTTTTATGACGTAACTTCATCAACCACAAGCAAGGTAAGAAGCCAATGTCTCAGAAGTCAGAGACTGACCAGCGCATGCACACTTTGCTATACTCATTAGTCTCCTCTGCGCATGTACTGGTCCCACTCGGACTTTCAGGTCATTGTCTTCTACCCTTTGAGAAACTAGCTGTTGGTTTGTATTTCCCCAAAAATGGCATTGAACAGCGTTGTCAACCATTCGTAAATTGATTGTCCTGCAAGTTGAAAAAATAGTTTTTTTTAAAAAGTTTTTTGAATCATTAATAAAATGTGATATTTTAATGATTTTTTTTTAAACTGGAGCCTATGTCGGTTATTGTGATTGTAATTACCATCATTTTACAGGTCATAGTAGATGTGGCTAATGTGGTAATATTAGTTTTGTCACCTGTAGACATACAGTGCAACGTGTTTGAAATGACCATCCAAAATTACATTGACAAGTGGTCTTCTATGGAGTTGGGGGGTGAGATGTATAAGAAAAAGAAAAACTGGACAGAGCACCAAATGGCGTGATAGAAGGAGGATCATGGAAACTATAGAGGTTCAATAGGAGAGTGTGAAAGTAGGTGCTGCTGGCCCACTAACACTGGTTAGCCATGGGCTATATAATGTAGGCATACATAGAGAACTGTGCTACCATTGGTGGCGAGAGGTGAATGTTTATGGCCGTCAGTGTATGAATCGTATGCTGATGGCCATAAACATTCACCACTGGTCACCAATGGAACTACTGACCAGGGTTGCCAACCTAATTTTTTCGTTTTGCTGGACAACTTATGCCAAAATTACAAACAGCCAACACCTTTTTTACGGACACAGTAGAAAACTGTAATAAATCATAAAGATTATAAGTGATTACCAAAAGTAATTCGACACCTGAGTAAAAATAAAAAGTAGTATTTATTTCCATATGTCCTAATGACATTGGATACTCTCTATGGCATACTTGACTATTAACATCGGATACATTTCAGCTGGTATTTCCCTCCATTCATCCTGCAAATGTCTGGTGAGTTCTCTCAAAGAAGATGGACGCTGTTCATATTTCCTGACCCAACATTCCAGTTTGTCCCAAAGATGTTCAGTAAGGTTCAGGTGGGGACTCTGTGCAGCCAGTCCAATCGTAGTATATCCCTATCCTCAAACCAACATAAAACAGTGTTGGATTTGTGACAAAGCCGTTGTCTTAATCGATGTATGGATGACCATTCACAGAGTATTTCCACACTGTCAGCAGCACATTGTCTAGAATGCCAGGGTACAACTCCATGTTCATGGTTTCTGCCACTACAACCAACAGACAGACCATGTCACATAAACTGTCCCCAGACCATAAAAGAACCTCTGCCCTACTTAACTGTTGGCACAACACACTCAGGCAAAAGGCGTTCTCCAAGCTCCTCCACACCCGGGTACATCCATCCGTTATTCTAGATAACATTTCTTTACTGCTCAACTGTCCAGTGGAGACACTTCTTGCACCACTGTAAATGAGCTGATGCATCTTCTTTGAGAGAACTCGCCAGATGTTTGTAGGATGAATGGAAGGAAATACCAATTGAAGTGCATCAGACGTTAGTAGAAAGTACGTCATGGAGAGTATCCAATGTCATTAGGGCCAAATTCTACTTTTGATTCTTGCTCAGGTATCCAATTACTTTTGCTAGTGTAGGGTATGTGAAAGCTTCTCCAGCTTCAAACAATCATTGATGCACCAATATTTTTTGGACAGTAGAAAAAAGTGCCATATGTTTACAGACTGTCTAGTTATCTACAGACAGTTGACAACCCTGCTACTGATCTACTTGCCTTAGGCCTCATGTCCACTCGAAAAATACAATCTGCGCAGAATTTGCAGTGGATTTCCGCAGTGGATTCCTCGCGGATTTGCTTTAAATGGTATATCTTTTGCATGCACACATTGCTATCAATGTGATAACAATGTTGCCGATCCACGCGGAATCCGCGGCAAAATGGAGCATGCCGCGTTTTTTCTCCCACTCGTGAAAAACGCAATTCTTTAAAAAAGCCATCCACGGGTGCAAAAATCAATTTAATGGACCGCGGATGGCCAATGATTCCCTATGGGCAAAATCTGCTGCCGATTCCGCAATTCCATTTAGCTAGTGGATATGAGGCCTTAGAATGCTACGGCACCTTCGGCTTTTAGCTTCTCACCTACTATAGGCTGCGCCAGAGCTCTAGTCTTTTCTACCACAGCTTTCTAGGGGAGGTTGAACTTCTCAAAGAAGCTTCTCCAAGCTTTTTACTGCGTATCACTTGTAAACATTATGATTTGTCATTCTTTTGCCTTTTTTAAAAATGTTGGCTGTCTGTGATTTTTGGATTAATTGGCCAATAAAAAAATGAAATATTCAAGTTCACATCTAACAGAATATTAAATGTGCAAAATAAAAGCACTAAACTACACAAAAGATATTGGAGCGATGATTCCCTCCATCAGTACTGCAGCCAATTCAGATATAAAGTCTTAACGACTCATAACGTTTGGCGCCAGATGTCTTACATATCCTAATAAGGAGTCTATCTTTTTGTACACAGTGCTGACACGCTAATAAAACGCTCCCATGTCTTCCAATCAGCTACTCCGTACTGTTGTATGACTCGGGTAATAAAATCCCCTTCGGGAACCACCAGCATGTGAGATCTTATGGGGTTCATACGACCCTTTTAGCACTTTTTATTCAATTTTTCTTGGATACGGGATTACCAAAAATTTTCCATTCTGGCACTGCATTTTTTTTCTCATGGCATTTACCATCCAGGATTAATAATGTGATATTTTAATAAAATGGACCTTTACATATGCAGTGATACCAATTTTTACTTTTTTTTGATGCAACAACTAGGAAAAGGGAGATTAAGCAAACTTTTAATATTTTTTGCTTTTTGAAATAATTTAAAACTCTTAATTTTAATTATTTTTACTCTTTTTTTTTTTAGAGTCCCCACAGGAGACTTGAGCTTGCGATTTTTTTTTTATCACTTATACTTGATTGCTGTATTACAGGCTGCCTTTTAAAGGTATGCCACGTGCACAGTTTAATAGGCAGACAGTCATAGCAGCCTTGGGGGCCTTCAGAAGATCCAAGGCTGCCATGACACCTGGCGGCAACCAGTCAATCTTATTGTGGCGAAGCCATTCGGGACATTTAAACGCTGCTGTCAGAACCAACACTGGCATTTAAAGGGTTAACAGTCACAATCTCCAATGGTAGATGTTGCAGGCATGTGTCAGCTATCAAAGACTGTATGTGTCAACTATCAGAGCCCGCTGCGTACTCGCCATATGCCGAGGATGTCCCTTTATGTCCTAACTGCACGGGATAAATGCAGTTAACACGTATACAGTCGTATGTGTGTCGTGAAGGGGTTAATGGCAGACAGGTTTTGCTACATATGAACAGGGCAGCTTTAATCATAGGGCAAATGGGGCACCTGCACCAGACCCCTGGCAGCATTTTTAACTATATCCACGTCTTAAGTATGCGGATACAGTTTAAAAGTATTGTAGGGCTTCAAAAATAATAAAACAACTAATCCTCACTACTTGAGTAGCCCCCCACTGCTTGAGTAGTCCCCCGATCCAGTCTACCAGTCTCGTATCACATGCGGGTCCAGTAGTCACGTGCTCGCCTAAGCATGTGACGGCTGCAGCCAATCACTGGTTGTAGTAACATCGAGGCCAGTGATTAGCCTCAGCGATCACATGTTTAAATGGGTACGTGCCCACTGGACCCATAAGGGGCGGGACAACAATGCAGAGGAGGTGGAGCGATGGTGGTTGGGGGCTTGTTTCAATAACCATGCACTGGGCCTGATAGGATATTCAAATGACCCTGCATATGAAAGTCTACTTATTAGCATATATTTAGATTACCCACTTCTTAATGCAGTTGTACATGATTTAAAAAAATCATGCATGATTTATTCTAGAAACAGCGCCACACCTTTCAACATCTTTGTGTCTGGTTTTGTAGCAATTGGGCTAAACTGCAATACCACACACAACCTGTGAATAGGTGTGGCGCTGTTTTTAGAAAAAGGAGACATGTTATTCTAATGACGTACAACCCCTTTATGTATTGACTCTCAGAACATAACTGTATTTTCAGAATTAAAATTACCATTCGATGAAGGACCAACTTGAAAGACATTTCTTGTTTTAATTAATTAAAGAGGTTGTCCGAGTTATGTAAAGGGCATTTTAACGAATCCCCCATGATGTAAAACAACAAAACAGACCATACTCACCTGCTCGTCTCCCCCCAATCCCTGCTGATTTTCTCTCTGAGCAATCTCTAATCAAACTGCTGTAGCCAATGACAGTACTCAGTATTCATCGCTGTGCACTGTCATTGGCTGCAGCAGCAGACTTACAGGATATCACAGGCTGACTGCAGGCTGTAAATAAACAACGCAGCGGAGCCCCAAAGCTGGCGGTTGGAGATGAGTGGGGAGCGTGGGAGGTATCAGCTGTTTTGTTATTTTACACAATGGGGATGACTTTTACATGACTCAGACAACCCCTTTAAGTCTTAATTACAAAAAGGTTATGCTTAAGGAAAAGTTCTTACCCATCAGTACTGCCCACTTACCCGCTCAACACGCCCAAAACAAGATTTAAGACGAAGAATGATCCGAAAATAACCAAGCTGACGAAGTATACCCAGGGAAGCTCATGCCCCATGGCATCCTGCATCTGTAGAATGGACACAATGAGATGAGTAAATTATCGGCGTATGTATGAGGGAGGATATGTTGACATGGCCAAATACGATGCAAATTTTTTTATATGGATTCTGCTTCTAAATCCGTAGCGGAAATCCCTGGCTAAGCCGCATATTTCTGGCACATATTCTTTTGTGGAACCGCACAGAGACTCAGGCCTGTCAATGGGCAAAATCCGCACACGGATCTACAGGAAGAAGTAAGGGCATGCTCACACAGCGCGGAGAAAATCAGAGTAAAAATTGACGCCAAAATCTGCACCAATTGTTAGGTGCTGATGGTAGAATTTGTGTGGAACAGACCCCATGAGGCCATGGACCCCAAATGTCAACAAGGCACTGTGCAGGCTGAGCGTGGTTCCATACTGGCATGGAGCGTATTCTCATGGCATGGGTCGGGTCCAGTGGTCCACCTAAACATGTCATTGACCAGTGCCCGATACGTTTCACTGCTTGCAATATAGATGAAAAGGGCAGCTAAGTTGATGTAAATATCCAAAAATAACTTTCATTCCTCCGTGACATGTGAACAAACAACAACGTTTCAACTCATGCAGAGTCTTTGGCGAAATGTCCACATGTGGATTTTATTTATAAAATCCGTGCGTGGCCCCTGCATGGGAGATCCGTGCGTCTTGCTGCTCATAGGGATGCATTAGCACCCGTAAGGCAGCTAAAAGCATGCGGATGTGACTTCTTCCCGGCGTGCAGGTCGCACGCAAGGGAAGAAGTCGCACCATGCTCTATTTTTCTGCAGATCTCCTGCACGGACAACTCCCGCGGCTTCCATTGAAGTCAATAGAAGCCATCCGTACTCGCGGCACAGCCACCGCTGTTTTTGTGCTGTGCCGCGGATCCGCGGGAGATTTTTTTTTAAAAAAAGCGTAAATGGCGCATGTGCGCGGCACGCTGCCGGTGTGCCGAGCACATCCGGCCTGCACAGAGGAGAGCTTCGAAGTGTCAGAAGGGGTAAATAAAATGTATTTTCAGTCTCTATGGCCGCAGGCATGCACGGATACCACTGCGGGATTCAGCAGTGGTATCCGTGCATGCAAGTGGACATGAGGCCTTAGTCAAGCTGATAAAGACTCTGCGTGAGTCGAAACGTTGCTGCTTGTTTAAAGTTATTTTTGGATAGTTGCATCAACTCTGCTGCCCTTTTTCACTTATATTGGAATCTGCTTTGATTTGTGGTTCATTATCCTCCAGGTTCTGCACTTTGGATGCCTCACTGATCTCAGTACAAAAGGTTTGTGCTGCTGATTTGCCTTTTTCTACATACATTTCACTGCTTGGTGACCATGTGCAGCCCTTTATGCACCACCGCAATGACAGGCTATTCCAACTGGAAAAAGCACTTTATCATTGGGCCCAAATGGTTAAGAATTGGTTCACGGAGTTTCAGGAGAGCTCCTACTAATAGTGTGGCCTGCACATTCACCCAACATGAGCCTTATCAATCATTTATAGGATGTGGTGGTGAAGTCCATTTACATCCAAGAACCTGCACCATAAATACCGTGGAGCAGTGGGTGGCTATCCCGATGACATGGCTCAACATCCGTCCAAATGTCAGGTTGCTGCACATCACCGGGTTAGAGGGGGTCTTACATGATATTAGACCCTATCCCATGACTTTTGCCATGTCAGTGTACTTGTTAATGACACTTAATCTCCCTCACCCAGTAAAGAACGTCTGTCCAGCCTTCCATAGTGATGCACTGGAATACAGTCAACATAGCAAAAAAGAAATTATCAAAGTTTGTGATCCCTCCGTTGGGCCCTTCCCACTTGCCCCGACACTCCGTGTTGTTTACGTGACATTCTCTCCCATGACCAGAAAAGGCGCAAGGGGCGGGTTCTTCTTCTGCGACAATGTCTAAAACACAAAAATAAAATGACTTAAGAATCATTCCAGAAACAATTAGAATCAACTGCATCATTGTACACTGTGCTGTCACCTGTAGATGGCGCTATTGTAACATAGTGGAAGATGCCTGAGAAGCGCTAAGCAGGGAAAGACTGCAAAAGGAAACCTGCCAAGTTGTGTAGATAACATCACAAACCGAAGATGACAGTAAGACTTCTAAAAATAAAGACGTCATCTTCACCTGAATGTCTCCATCTCCAACCCTGCACTTCTCAAAAGCTTCCAAATTTTGACAGCACTTATATTACAGTGGCGGAGTGCCAGGCAGGCTCTCTCCAATCAGTCCAAGCCCCCTCAAGGCTTAACCGTGAAGCGTGGGGCACTTTGGGCGAGGATGGGCTATAATAATGTGCTCACGGATGGCACTGAGTGGCAATAATTTAATTTGCTATCCAAAAGTGAAAAGAAATTGAACTATTTAGAACAGTCCGCAAATCCTCTCTGGACAGGAAACCCCTTTAAATGCAGCTCCTTACCACATAATGTAAAGTTGTCAATATTAAGTAAATCTCCGCTTAACCCCTTAAGGACACAGCCCTTTATTTTTTTTATCTTTTTCGTTTTTTCCTTCCTACATTTATCTATGAAGATCGCTGTCAGAGGGCTTGTTTTTCGCGGGACGAGTTATATCAAACTAAGCACCCCTCTAATACGAACCTCACATGCTCGCCTCCAGGACTTCACCAGAGCAGCACCCATCCTCTGGAACGCTCTACCCCAAGGCATTCGGACAATTCCCGATGCACGAAATTTCAGACGTGCCTTAAAAACGCACCTCTTTAGGTAAGTATACCAAATTCCCTTACCTAGTCCCCCGCCCCTCCCTATGGCTCTCCACACCTTCCACCCTGCCTATCATATATGACCTTTATCCCTGCACCTCCTTATCGCCCCACCCCGTTTGCTTAAATAACTGATTTCCACATGAAATCCCCTACTGCCTGTGTTCCCCATGCCTCGCTCCCCCCCCCCCCTCCTTGCACCTCCTGTACCACCCCCATCCCATTTGTTTCAAACTCAATGTACCTCACATCGTAATTGTTGTACTGTTTTTAATTTATCCCATGCTTGAAAGCGCTGTGGAATAAGTTGGCGCTATACAAATAAAGATTATTAGTATTTTTCAATGGTACTATTTAATGAACCATAAAATGTACTGAAAAACTTTTGAAAATTTCTAAGTCGAGTGAAATGGAAAAAAAACACATTTTGCCATCTCTTCTGGTGTATTGTTTTTATGACATATAGACTGCGGCAAAAATGACATGATGACTTTTTTCTGTGGGATTACGACAATATCAAATTTATGTATTAAAATATATTTTAAAAGGGGCTATACCAGAATATAAAGATATCCCTTATCCACAGGAACCGGATGGATAACAACTAGAGATGAGCGAGCACGCTCGGATAAGGCAGTTACTCGAGTGAGCATCACTCTTCTAGAGTAACTACATTCTTGTCCGAGCAGGCTCGGGGGGGGGCAGCATGGGATAGCGGGGGGAGAGTGAGAGAGATCTCTGTCCCCCCCTCCCGCCGCCCCCCCCGAGCCTGCTCGGACCAGTAAGCAGTTACTCAAGAAGAGCGATGCTCACTCGAGTAACTGCCTTAACCGAGCGTGCTCGCTCATCTCTGATAACAACTCGATAATGAATAGACAAAAAATCTTTAATATCACAACAACGCAGCTCAAATAGCATAAAAACACTTAAAAAGCAAAAAAAAAAAGAGCATTCATGCCTGGTTAACATACTACAAGAAAGTACATGATCCCTGCAGGCAATTCTCAGAACACAGTTCTTCACACAACGAGCAATGGGTTAAAAACAAATCAAGGTATACCTTCAAAATTACAAAAAGCTTAAAGTGCACGTGGAATAAAGTAGAAGTGTGCGAACCGTGGATCTATGTGATGATGTGGTATGGAAATCAAGGTAGAGGCGAAGCTCCATATTCTGCTCCAATCATAAGGCATAAAATATCTGCCAATGTAGGATAAAATAGCCAAAGAATAAAAACTAGTGTACCGCATACTGAAATGGTATTATATAGTCATACAGTTTTTCCCGAAAAGACCCCGTCTTATATAAATTTTTGCCCCAAAAGAGGCACTAGGTCTTATTCTGGGGGATGTCTTATTATTAGAGATGAGCGAGCACGCTCGGATAAGTCAGTTACTCGAGTGAGCATCACTCTTCTAGAGTAACTACATTCTTGTCCGAGCAGGCTCGGGGGGGGGGGGGGCAGCATGGGATAGCGGGGGGAGAGTGAGAGAGATCTCTGTCCCCCCCTCCCGCCGCCCCCCCCGAGCCTGCTCGGACCAGTAAGCAGTTACTCAAGAAGAGCGATGCTCACTCGAGTAACTGCCTTAACCGAGCGTGCTCGCTCATCTCTGATAACAACTCGATAATGAATAGACAAAAAATCTTTAATATCACAACAACGCAGCTCAAATAGCATAAAAACACTTAAAAAGCAAAAAAAAAAAGAGCATTCATGCCTGGTTAACATACTACAAGAAAGTACATGATCCCTGCAGGCAATTCTCAGAACACAGTTCTTCACACAACGAGCAATGGGTTAAAAACAAATCAAGGTATACCTTCAAAATTACAAAAAGCTTAAAGTGCACGTGGAATAAAGTAGAAGTGTGCGAACCGTGGATCTATGTGATGATGTGGTATGGAAATCAAGGTAGAGGCGAAGCTCCATATTCTGCTCCAATCATAAGGCATAAAATATCTGCCAATGTAGGATAAAATAGCCAAAGAATAAAAACTAGTGTACCGCATACTGAAATGGTATTATATAGTCATACAGTTTTTCCCGAAAAGACCCCGTCTTATATAAATTTTTGCCCCAAAAGAGGCACTAGGTCTTATTCTGGGGGATGTCTTATTATTAGAGATGAGCGAGCACGCTCGGATAAGTCAGTTACTCGACCGAGCCTCGCTCTTCTCGAGTGACTGCATTCTTGTCCGAGCGTGCTCGAGGGGGGCGGCAGTGGTTAGCGGGGGGGGGAGGGGAGACAAGTAAAAAAAAAGAAGAAACCGATGCATGAGATAAAAAAACGCGACAATACACAGAGATATGCCGTTCCACATCTCAGTAAAACGCTGAAATTTATACGCAGATCAAAGTTAGTGCTCCAGCTATTCAGAGGCTAAACGTGTGATAATTGCAAAAACACCTAAAAATCGCACAAAAAAACTGGCCCAATTTTTCAGTACCAAAAAACAACCCCCCGAGTGACTCAGTTTTACGGTATATTCACGCAAACGATTTTTCTGTCCGATTTTCCTTGTGTATTTTTTACACGCATTTGCGCATCCCCCATTGACTTCTATGGAAACTTTTGGTGCGCAAATGCACAGAAAGTTCGAGTACATTTCATCTTTTTTGTGCAGCCACAAACGCGCAAGAAAAATACGCGCACGTGAACGAACCCATTGAAATCAGTGGGTTCTATTCACTGCATACTGCACTTGCAAATTTTGCGTGACCAAGTACGTCCGTGTGAAGCCCGCACATCAGACTCCATACGGCTGGGGTGTCTGCGTGCTGTCCGATGCGAGTTGCGCCCCGGAATCTTGGGCGCAACATTTAAATCATCCATGTGCATATAGCCTTAGTCTGCAGATTGTTTCCACAGCATGCTGATGATATTTCTTGAAATCTCATCCGCTTGGTTTGCACTGTAATATATTGCGCATTTAACGCACGCGATTCAATGGTAGAGAATATGCAGTGTGCACGCCGCGTGTGAGCGTTCACGAACGCTGCTGCGAATATTAACCTCCGTCCTATTTATCACTGCACTGTGGCACAGAGGACTGAAACATCAGTGCAAGGCCAATGACACAGAGTCTTTAGTTTAATGAGATCTCTGGTCGGCCTTGAACGCCTGCTGTGGAGAGAAACATATGGTGATCCCGGGCAGTTCCACAGCTTAAGTCAAATGAAAACATTCCTTCGGTTTTCTGTGAACTCAGATACACTAATCTATACAGAGCCGCTGGCTTGAAACATGACTAAATGAGTTCCTAGATCTGTCCTGCTGCAGATAATGACACTGATACACCAGAAGGAGAATAAGTAGATCTTCCTTAGAGTTAGATCACTTTTATATCGCTGACTCGTATACCCTTGTTAACCTCTCTATTTCTAACATACAAACAACATCTGGCATAAGACTCAATTCATGTCGCCTTACAAGGGTCTGATGGTTAGTACATAGTAAGCTATCATGTACATGGCAGAATATGTACTCCTTGTACCTCCATACTAGTGAGCTATAGGCACTCTGTGTGCTCAGGACCCCCTCCATAATCCAGAGTGAAGATCGCTGCAAGTCCGGCGTGTATTACGTGGTTGCCCGATCCGAGCAGCAGAGCTGTGCGGATGTAGTATCAGCTGTCAGGACTCATTTACAGAAAGGATCCTCAAGTTTTATGTGAACTCAGAACACTCCTATTTCTAAAAGCATAATATATAGAGGTTATACATCGAATGGCCGCTTTATTAGAGACCCCGACCCTTACACAATTGGAGCTTCCCTGTATGGAAATTACAGTTTTCCACGGATCAGTTTCAGTGTGAATCCACGTTAGATGTGAAAAACCAGCGATCTGAGTGACGTCCAGTGAAGCCTGGTTATTGGAGGTAGACTACCTGGGGACAGGATTTCACTGACAACCTTGTGAGGTTTTCTCGTGCAAAGAGAATGGTGTGATCAAGGAAAAATATCCAGAGAAAAGAAGAACCTGTGGATATAAACAACTTGTTGCGAAAAGGGGTCAGAGGAGGATGTTGGGAATCGTTCTGACGAACAGGCAGTGCACGGTTAAAGACACTGGAGCTGGATACAACGATGGTGCTCCAACTAACGTGTACAAATACACAACTTGTCATTCCTGAGAACGGATGGCTATAATAAGGGATGACTATTGTGTCTAAGAGAAACAGAAAGGTGAGATTTAGTGGGCAAAATAGTGCAAAAATTGGATCACTGAGCAGCGGAAAAACATCATCTGGTCAGAAGAATCCAGATTTCTGTTGCACCGTGCTGATGGGAGGGTCAGAATTTGCTGCAGGCTCATGCCCACGCATACACCCATGGAAAAGGGCCCTTATAGGGGCCACAACACAAAGCTGAAATCCATGTTCTGGGGCCTCCAGGGTCCCATGCGCCATGCCATCATGCAGCACATCCATGTCTTCCTATTCAAGTATGCTATTGTTATTTCCAAATAGGACACTGGTCCTGAGATCTCGCGCTACATCCTGTAGTTTAAGAGCATTAGAACATTATACCTGAGTGTCAAAAACGATTACTTGCTAAAAGCGATTTCCTGCTGGCAGGACATACCTGATCCAAGGTAAAAGCAAGTTTTGTGCATTCGTCCAATGAAAAGCTCCAGTCCAATGATGGCATAAATGATAATGACAAACAAGACCAGCAAAGCGATGTGGAGCAGGGGCACCATGGCTTTCATTATGGAGTTCAATACAATATGCAAACCTGCAAGAAAAGAAAAAGAGCAATTACTAGAACAAGCTGCATGCAGTATCTAGTAGATGTGAAATAGGCCTCCAAATAAGGGAGATGGAGGATTTATTCCATCTCCCTTATTTGCATATTACCCAGAGGAGCGTGCTTGGCCATTTGAGTTTTCTCACTTAGTTTACAGTATATAGCTACTCTCCCTAAGGAGAAAAGAGCATTTCTGACCCCCTGTCCCAGGCCTCTCACTAGCAAAGCCAGACTCCTACTGTACACTGATGAAGGGCAATAACCCTGAAACAGCTGTATGTACATGGAGTCTGGCTTTGCTTTTAATTCCCAGTCATTGTAACAAGGCTTGTATAAAAAGTCTGAATTTGACTTGAAGGAATGCTGCCTTTCAATAGGTGGCACTGTGGAGGATTTATTCCATCTCCCTTATTTGCATATTACCCAGAGGAGCGTGCTTGGCCATTTGAGTCTTCTCACTTAGTTTATAGTATATAGCTGCTCTCCCTAAGGAGAAAAGAGCATTTCTGAAAAAGGCCTCCTTCACAGGGATGATTTACTGCAACTAAATTACATGCTTAAAAAAAATCACGACTAATAGAGCTAATGTTTTCCAATGGAAACATTCAGATGAACGATTTGGAGCCGTGTCAAAAAATTGCAAAAAAAAGATAAGACATCAGTGGCGGAATTCAGCGACAGAAATTCCCTGCTGCGTCAAAAAATAGGTCTTGAACTATCTTTTGGCTGAGAATCGCAGAAGCCCTTATAGACTCCTATGGGAGACTATGCGAGGCAGATGGCAAAGGAAGACAAAAGGATTCCCCAGCAGCGCGATGCCGGGGTTCCTACGCAGGAGAGACTAAGGGATTCTCCAGCAGTGGGGGAATCCCTCCATCTCCCCTGCAGGGGAACCCCAGCATCACGCTGCTGGGGAATCTTTTATTCTCTTCAGCAGAGGAACCCCGGAATCGCGCTGAGATGAAGAGAGTCCCTGGCGATGAAGGCTAGAGGAATTCCCCAGCAGCGGGGAGAGAGGGGGTACCCTGCAGGGAAGGAGGAATTCAACTGTAGCGGGGATATCCCTCCTTCTACCCTAACAAAAAGTTTGGTTTGGTCCAAATTAGTTTAAAACAAACCCGAACTCCACCAATAACTCCTAAAACTGGTGTATACCAGAAGAAGGAAGAAAGGAGAAGAGGAAGAATAAAAAGAGGGAAAAGAAGAAGAAGAGAGAAAGATCTCTCTCAGAATTTAAGCTGTGAAGTTATAATACGGGTTTTCCTACTTGCAAATGCAGAGGGTTTTTTTGTTCTTTTTATTTTTTTGCATGAGACCTTCATTATACCTCTAGAAGCAGGTGTATAACTTGCAGCTTCTGGGCCTCAATGCAAAATCTGTAACAGGGTCTCCCTACTGCTATATAATGCTTCACTTATAGTACAGGCCACCCTCTGCAGCCATTACAGTTACAAGATTGGGGTATAAAAGGGCAAAAGTGGTGAGGTAAAGTGTCTGGGGCTTGCTTGTGCAGGAGTAGAGGAACATGGTTGCTCTATTCCAGAATCAATGCCACCCCTGTCCATCTATTGTGTGTAGTATTGCAGCTCAGCGCAATTGCACTGAAAGGGGCTAAACTGCAATACCAGAGGCGACCTGTGGACAACTGTGGTGCTGTTTTTGAAATAAAGCAGCTATGTTTTTCTAATCTTGGACTGTCCCTTTAAGGGGTTTGAATTAGTTCAACAAAGGCAATCTTTTTGACCTCCCTTGAACCCCACTGTTGAGGTACGCTTAGATGTACGCAAAAGGTGAGCTGGCAACTAGTTTTCCGAAGACTTTACTAACGAAGTGGCATCTTTGAAAGGAAACCTGTAACCAGATTTATGCTGCCCGAACCATGGACAGCATGAACCCGGGACGGATATGCAACACTATGCTTGTGTATGTTTAACGCTGAAGTGCTGTGGTGTTTGGAAAAAAAAAACTTTGAAGTTTGACTCGGAACAGATCTCTGAGTCACAGAGGCCGGCCACACTGGCCTCTCCCCGCCCGCAGCTTGTAGAATGACCCTACTTGTGTATATGGAGAGAGCTGTCAGTCTACATGATGCAGGCAGGGAGAGGCCAGTGTGGCCGGCCTCCATGACTCAGAGATCTGTTCTGAGTCAAACTTCAAAGTATGTTTAATCTGAAACGCTACAGCACTTCAGTGTTAAACATACATGTGCAGTGTGCATATCTGTCCCGGGCTCATGCTGTTCGTGGTTCGGGCAGCATGAACCTGGTGACGGTTACCTTTAAATATATCAAACCAAATTCATGTTAACTTGATCCTTACTTGGGACACCCGATACAAGTCGTAGAGGCCTCAGTACACGAAACGCTCTCAGGGCTTTCACATCAAAACCCCCAGGCTTTCCGCTCATGTGATGTGCATCTCCTTGCTTGTGCGAAAACTGTTCCAGAATTACACTGAAAAGCCTGAAAATCAAAGTTATGATTGAGAGTGAATATAAAGAGAAAGTTACACATCAGCAACACTGAGAACACCCATTACCATAATCGCTTACCCAATAACTACAATGACAAAATCTAAGAGGTTCCATCCATTTCTGATATAGGCACTGGGGTGCATGACCAGTCCATAGGCAATGATCTTCAGGAAGCTTTCCACAGTGAAGATGATGAGGAAGATATACTCCACTTGTTCCTGGGCAAAAGAA
Organism: Eleutherodactylus coqui; assembly: GCF_035609145.1. Lineage (NCBI taxonomy): Eukaryota > Metazoa > Chordata > Amphibia > Anura > Eleutherodactylidae > Eleutherodactylus > Eleutherodactylus coqui. Next base: position 25,521,171 of record NC_089846.1, on the reverse strand, counting down.
AAGAGTTTAGTACCGAGTTAGGATGCTTTTACATAGGACAACCCGATAGGTTGTGCCAGTGATAACATTCCCGTGCTTTTACACAGGCGCTATCCTCACTCAGTGAATGGAGCCGGAGGGCAGCGGGGATGGTTCCGCGTGGCTCACCTCTATTCACAGTAAACAGGAAGTCATTCATAGATAAATGACTGCCTCGTAACAATGGCCGATTGTCCAGTTTTTATGTGTGCATAAACTGAACGATGACTCCTTCTTCTGGTCCAACAATCGGCTAGTGTCCACCTATTGTTCTTCAAGCAGCGCCAGGTTCCCCTGCCTTTTTTGTGCCTTGCTCATAGTTTACATGTCAGGTATAGACAGAGCTGAACCTAGACATACGCCTCTGGTCAAGGAAGTTGGTGAAATTAACTGGCTTCCTTCACCAGAGGTGCATGTTTAGGCTCAGCTCTGCCTGTTCTAGATATGTGCTCTCCCAACACAACTGTGAAAGCGGCTCCTGTGGCCCGAAAAGCATCTTTTGTTGATGGGTCAATATTTAATAAAGCGAGAAGTGGGGTTTAATCTTTCCTGTTCTCTGAGCATTGCTTCTAAAGGGAAGTTGCACTATTTAACAGACTTTTCACCTGCAATCTCTCATAGGATGTTTCTTAACAAATGGAGGATACCAGAATGTACTACACAGAAGGAATGAAAAAAACTTTCTGAAGAAATTGCAACAAATGGACGGTGACATTTTGTTTTTAACCAGATACAAGAAGGAACATTTAATCCCAAAAAGCTTCTGTCTAAGGGATCCCATTCTGCATATCTACAATACCCATTATGCACAACATCTGTCTCTTTCTCTATTATATATATATATATATATATATATATATATATATATATATATATATATATATATATATATATATATATATATATATATATATATATATATTAGAATGGTTGTAGTACAAAAAATTAGCTTTGGGGGGCCTCGAATGTTTGCTAATCAGCAGGGACAGCTCGGGGTATAGCGACAAATACATTGCGGGTTGTCAACCCAGAAGTTTTGTTTTGTTCCAGTGTATATGCAGTGTTTTGATGCTGTAAACCTTTGATTGTGTGCAATAAAGCTGGCAGACACCAGATATTTCAAGAAATCCGGTTATCCAGAGTTTCTCTGAGAGTAGCGCTAAGCATCTTCGGTGGAGAAGATAGCGATCCTATTGACTGAGTAACCCCCAAGTTACCACAGTTGGTGGAGGATGCGGGCAAGGAAATGGAGCATAAAGTTGCAGTTAAAGAGCTAGGAAGGCTGAATGCATGTTGACGTGGGCAACAAAGGTGTCGCACAGTGGAGGACAGCTATGAAGCTAAGTCGGTGGACTTTGTTGTTCGTGTTGGTGTCACAGTATGGAGAGCTATGCACGCAAGTGTCCTATGGCCAGGACGCCAGCAAAGTTGGCTACAAGGACTTGCAAGTTGTCGATGGGTGGAACTTGGCAACTGGTCGAGTTGGAGCCTAGCCAGGAGGTGTCCAGAGTGCTTCTCTACATATTACTGTTCATGGAGAAGGGACCAGAAACCGATGAAACTGTTCTGGTTAAGTTTGAACTTGCCGAATGTACCACGTTGAATGCTATGGTTATACTAGACAGAGACTTTCCCCTATTTTGTCCCAACTCCAGTCCCTTGGGACTACAAATAGTAAAATTACAAAGAAAAAGAAGAAAAAAACTGCTTCTCTGATGACAGCAGATGTAGTCAGTGCAGATGAAAAAGAAAGTGAATAGTTGCTCACAGTCCAAAAGGGATTTTTACAGATGCGAGTTTGTGTAGTTGTTCTTCTGAAGGCCAAAATGTGTGCAGAAGAGGCATGTCAAGCTGTAGATAGGAGCTATAATGCGCAGCAGGAAAAGGAAGTTACCAGCTTGAGTTTACTTGCAGAAGAGGCCAAGAGACAAAGACTACTGGTAGAAAAGGAAGCAGGGAGACTCCAGAGTGAAAGGGAGGATGTTCTCAAAGAAGACGCTCAGTTGAAAACAAAAACTGAGGTTGTCAGAAAATGTAGTCAAAGATGAAGCTGATCGCAGATTATATCAAAGAGAAGAAAAGCAAACTGGAATGCAGGATTTATAAATTTATATATTTAAATATAGAAATATCATGCATCCAAAAAGAAAAAACACAGAAATACATAAAAGTATTAGGCCTCTTTCACACGGGCTACAAAACACATGTATGTGAAGCCCATGGCTTCCAATGGGTTCTTTCACATGAGAGATATTTTGTAGCCTGAAAGAACCCATTGGAAACTATGAGCTTTACATACATGTGCTTTGTAGCCCGTGTGAAAGAGGCCTAAAAGCACATTAACTCAAAAAAATCCCCACGTAATGATATGAGTCCCTGAGAGCATAATACAAATAGATCTATATCAATAGGTATGTCCAGGGTAATAGCCATCAATGCATCTCCAGTATAAACCTCATCCAAGAGGAAAAAGCAAAGTGCATATCACAGACGCAAAGAGTTTTAAATATAAGACTCCCCAAATTCCACCATAATGTGGGGTCTAGACCTCTGACACGTATTTCCAACTAGTGTTCTTCAGAGTGATAAGAAGAGGCCAAGAGACAAAGACCACCGGTAGAAGAGAAAACAGGGAGACTCTAGAGTGAAAGGGACGATGTTCCGAAAGAAGCCGCTCGGTTAAAAAAATAAAAATTGAGATTGTCAGAAAAGAGAATGAGAACCTCAGAAATGTGGTCAAAGATGAAGCTGATCACAGATTATGTCTGGCAGCGCAAGCTGAGCAGTGTGATCGGGAGATTGAGAAAATGCAAATGAGAGCCCAAGAATTAGAGATGACAATGATAATGATAATGACAATGATAATGATAACGCTGCACGTTAGAAGGAGATTCTACATATTTGTGTAATCAAATGGCAGAGTTGAAAACGCAGTTAGTTAAGAAAAATGGCGAATTAGAGTCTCAGATAAGTGAACTCAAAGAAAACTTGGAATCAGAGAAAGTTGCTTGCAGTCAGGTGGAAAAACAAACAAAGGTCTTGGAAGATATACTGGACTTCAAAGAAGCCCAGTTGAAAAAAGCTTAGTTGGGAAAACTGAAGTACAGGAAGCTCAAATCTGGGAGCTTAAACAGAATCATGCTCAAGTTATGGAGGAACTGTCCAGACAGTTGTAGCAAACTAAACAGGCTCTGGAAAGAGAGCATATTGAGTTGAACAGTGAGGTAAAAATACTTCTGCAAGACAAGAGTGACTCTGAAGACAAGAGAAAAAGGGTAGAGACTCAACTTCACGAGCTACAAGTCAAAATCACTGAAGGTCACAGAGTACAGGCAGAGCTGTTTGTTTGAGAAAGTGAACAGACTGCAGGTGGAATTGGAAGCTCAGATTGAAGATTCTTAGAAATTGTTGCAAGAAGAAATTAGCCAGAGGCTTGGCCTTAGTGCACACCTGAAGAGAATGGAAGTTGAGAGAAATGTGTTTCTCAAGCAGTTAGAGGAAGATGCTGAAATGAAGAAAAACCTGTCAAAACAGATTTGAACACTTCAGACTCAGGTGTCAGATATGGAAAAGAAAACGGAGAAGTATACTGCATGCTTGAATTCTGTTGAAGAGCAGAAGTGGAAAATTCAAAGATAATTAGAGGCTACAAATCAACAGTATGAAGAAAAAGCAGCTGCCTATGATAAGTTAGAGAAGTTTGAAATGAGTCTTCAGCAGGAAGTAGAAGATATAACTGTAGAGTTTGGTCACTACTGTCAGATTGTGTCCAACTGTGAGAAGAAGCAGAAGTTTGATCAGTTGCTTGCTGAAGAGAAAATTATGCCTGCTAAATATGCAGAAGAATGGTACATTAGAGATACTGAGGGTATTAGTGTATCTTGACGCCACCAGACGCTAAGGGTTTGACAGGAGGAACGCCCCTGTCACACCCCTAGTTTCCGATAGGGTGAAGGCTGGAAGGTCCTAGGAGCTGATATGAGTAGCAGTAAATGCTGCCATGTTTGGCTTGTAACATGGCAGCATTTACATAGAAGAATATAAGGCTAACAAGCAAACTTACCCTGACCCGAAGGCTGCATGGGCTTCAAGTTACCCTCACCCGAAGCCTGCAGAGGCCGCCAATAGTCCCCCGCTACCGTACCATGTGTAGGTTTTGTCCGGGACGCTGACTCTGTGCTTTCTGGTCAGTGCTGGGCGCCACGTCACTGCAGTGTGACCGGCGCTCCCCTGCTGCATCTGCAGGCTCTGTCCCAGCCACTTCCTATCTGCTGTCATGCTGCTGCCAGCAGTGTTCCCCCGCTCAGAGCTCCCAAGGCTGCAGACATTCAAGGGGAAGGGCAGGCCTTGTCAGTCGGCACTCGTAAACCCGCTTCAGGACGCTTAGCAGTCTGCTTTACGGCGCTTTGCTGTCCCTGGTGCAGAGGCGTCCCAGCGCTTCTTCAATGACTGGGGTTCCTCCTTTTGGGGCACAAGCAGCAAACGCTTTATGCCTGAGCAAAACATGCTTTGTGGCCTTCTAGGACCTGCTACTCCACTGACTCTGCAGCGAATCAGGTACAGGGGGTGTCAACCCCCTGTCAATCTTGACTCCACCAGGACTTCCTGGTGGCGTCAAGATACAATAATACTGATACTGAGAAGGTGAGAGCTGAGAAATCCTCTGAAGTACAAGAGACCAAAGACAAGACATAAGGCGAAACAGCTGAAGCTGAGGAAGCAACTAAAGAAGCAGAGGCAGTAAAGGGGCCTCGGAAGCTGTGTGTGAAGATAACAATGTGAAAGAAGTTGCAGGTGAAGAGAACAACATGAAAGAAATTCCAGACAATATCAAAACAGAATCAGTAGAGGCAGACTCTACACAAGGACCTAAAGAGAAGCAACTGAAGAGCCAACAGCAGTCATGGATGAGCAAGCAATTGAGCTACAGCATGACAGATATAAGTTACAAGCAGCAAAGTATGCCAATTTGTGCTTAGAAGGTAGCCTGGGCACTGCAGGTGAACAGTTTGTGAAAAATGAAAAAGTCTTGAGGGAAGAAATCACCTCTGTATACAATAGTAGAGAAAAAGCTGCTCAGAAACTGCATGAGATGCAGGATCAGTTGAAGAGTTGCCTGCAAAAGTAGGTAGAGCAAAGCTAGAATGTGTGCTAATCAGCAGGGACATACAGTGATACAAAGTGTCTACTCTTACGTGTGAAAATACTTTATTCTTTAAAACAGCAGGCATCAGGTTTTACAGATGACGCATTTCCCCAGACACAGCGGTCTTGATCACATGAGATGTGATCAGGACCGCTGTGTCGGTGGAAACGCATCATTTCACACGTAAGAGCCAACACTTTGTATCACTGTATGTTCATAAGTAGCGGTTGGACTGCTGATGTGTCTAGAGATCCGCATGTTTTTACGCTGGCTTTTCCGCTAAAGAGGAGGTGAGCGTTTGTTTTTATGACTACATAATCAGCAGGGACAGCTGTGTGGATGTCTCTGGAGGAGTTAAAACCTCCATAAACATTGAGTTTCCTGCTGAAAGCCAGGGGAAGAGGCTGCTGAGGCAGCTACAAGAGCTGCAAGCCTGAAGTCCAGTGTGGACCAGATTGTGCCTGTGGCAAGTCTGACAGGGGAGGATGCCCCCTGGACACCCTCGTGAGGTATAGTGACAAAAACACTGCAGGTTGTCAACCTGTTTTGTTCCAGTGTATATGCAGTTTACTCAGCCAGCACACAGTTTGTTAACCCTGGTTTGGGAATCCCACTGGCACCCTCCGTCCTGGATGGCGTTGCAGGAATGTCTTTGCCCTCAATTCAAATCATGTTGGAGGAAATAGATTTTCGCACAGAATTATAACTAATTGTGACCATTACTTATCAGAGAATCGACGGTTTACCCATATATAGTAATCTTATGGACCTAGATACTCTAAAACACAGTAATCGTCACAATTAGTTATAATTTGGTACGAAAATCTATCCGCTCCGTAGCACATACACTAGTATTGGCGTTCTTGATTGCAAAAGAACGTGTGAATAAAGTTGAATGAAACATTGGAATGCTCGCTGCGCTCCATGACTAGGTCCCGTGATGCTTCACGTTGTAGGTGGGGATCGTCTCTCCTCCCTCATCAATTACGTCATAATGTAGCGGTTTGGGCACATGACGGACGCCTCTATGTAAGTTTCTTTATATATATGTACCTATATGCACTTTTTAATGTATGCTTGACAAAGACACGAATTTGTAGTGCTGAAACGCGTAGCAATAAAAACTTTATAGATCACATTATTGAGTATTAGTGCTACTTTGGACCCTTGAAGCGGAGTGTGAGCACCTGGACTGCTGGACTGCTGAACGGCTCCGGACATCTCTTCTCTTCAACACGATTTGGATCGGGGACAAAAATATTCTTAAAAAACGCCATCCAGGACGGAGGATGCCGGTGGGAATATCCCTAACCTGGGTTAACCCATTGTGTGCTGGGTGAGTAAACTCTCACGTTCTCTCTTGTCCTTTTCAAGTCATTTGAACCCACAAGGCACTACTCTCACTGCTTGTCTTTTTTGATAGGCTTGTAGGTAAGCACTGTATGCCTGCAATGACCATCATATATCAGAATATACCTTCAGTAGGAACAAACCTAACTAAAGAGAAATGAGATTATTAATGGGCACTATCTCATCATTATTTGCAGCTGGTTGGAGACTTCTCTGGCTCTCCATACTTCTTTCTTAGGAGGAAGAGTGTAGCGGCTAAGCCTTTTGTGGATGGGGAGACGCAAGATACAACTTTAGTGTCATCCCATTCTTAAAAATGGAGAAAGCTGCAATCCCATAGCACTGCATACTGGCACTGGATGGGATTCATATCATCATGCCATATACTCATGGGAATTATATTGGCATTATGTATACCCCTTTAAGATGACTGTCCTACTAATAAAACATCTTTGAAGGCTTATTGGATTGGGGATACATTTTCCCATGCTCGGTCAAATACACTTAATGACCACTTTATTACAGACCCCCATTTAGTAGCATGTTGGACCTCAGTTGGCCTTCAGTACCACAGAAATTTTTTTATGGCGTCCATCCACAAGTGTCGCAGAACCCAGGGTGTTCCAAAAAACATTCCCCATACCATTACACCACCTCTACCAGCCTCAAGTGTTGTCACCTGAGAGAAAGGGATCATCGATTCAAGCTGTTTGTGCCAAATTCTGACCTCCCATCAGCACGGTGCAACAGGCATTGTTTTACCACTGCTCAGAGATCCAATTTTTGCACACTGCCCACTGGAACCTCACTTTTCTGTTTCTCTTTGACACAATAGCACAGGAACTGGTCATCTCCTATTATAGCCAATTTGTGCTACGGAACGATGATTTGTGCATTCAGACACATTACTTAGAGCACCAGCGTTATATTCAGCTGCAGTTTCCTTGATTGTGCAATGTCTGTTCATCAGAACGATTCCAGACATCCTCCTCTGACCCCCTTCTGCGACATGATGTTTATGTCCACAGGTTCCCTTTTCATATGGATGTTTTTCCCTGATCACTTCACTCTCGCTGCACGAGAAAACCCCACGTGGCTGGCAATGAAATCCTGGCCCCGGCTAGTCTTGCACCAATGACCAGTTTTCATTGAAAGTCGCTCAGATTACTCGTCTTTCCCATCTAATGTGATTCACACTGAAACTAGTCCACGTAAAACGTCTCATGTGATTTTATGTCGCACTTTGGGATCCCGGTTCTAATTTCCATACAGAAAAGCTCCAATCACAGAAAGGCCAGGGTCTCTAATAAAGCGGCTACCCTGTGTATTTATATATCTTTATTTAGAAATACATGAATATTAAACTGCCATAAGAATATGCAGCCCACACAATGACTTCCAAAGGCAGTGATGCAAGAACTCTCGACTCTTCTATCAGAATCCAATGCCAATATATGATAAAACTGCAGCTCTAGTAATAAAACTCTAGAGAACAGTGAAGGCGACAACTCTTACATAAGCATATTTTGCAGCCAGTCATGAAGCAAGCCCAGCCTCAGCCCCGACACCCTCCTTCACACAGAGGGGATCCCCTCCTCTCCTCCAGGGAAAAGCCCATAGCTGTGGATTAAAACTCATTACTGGTTGAACGGGTCTAAAATTAGCCATAACCACTGGGAGCTTAACATGTAAATCAGACGGGGAGGGAGGAGAGTCCAGCTGTCTTCAGATCGCCCTCTCTGGAGTCCCTAATTCCATGTGTTCTGAAGTTTGCTGGTGTGAAAAAGACGCCTCTCAACGGCGTCGCTAGAAGAGATTGCCTGGTATACAGATATGAAATGAATCCGTATGAAATCCAGAGAAATAGATGCCAAAGGTGACACTGACTGCTGACTCAGGGGCCGTTTTAGGACAGTCTGTAATCCCCATACGTGGCAGCCTGAGCCTGACTGATGGATTCAAAGGACAGCGATGTGCAGTCAGTGTCTGCCTTAGGTTAGGTGGCACCTTGCGTGGAATTTATTTTTTGCCCCCTCACCCTTACCCCGTTGTAAGTAAAAACATTATATATTGCACTGATAGGCAGTCTGCCTTGTATTATGCTTCTATGGAAAGCAGCAAAATAGCAGCATATTCACACCAGAACAGGTCAGTGAGTAAATACGGTATCAGAACTGAGCACATAATATAAAAACAAGACCAGAACCAAGCTCATAAAACAAATAGAAGACCAGAGCCAAGCTCATAATATAAATACAGCATGAACCAACCTCACATAATACCAGAACCAACTTCACAACATAGATACAGCACCAGAACAAAACTCTTAACATAAATATAGTGCCAGAACCCATCTTGTAACATAAATACAGCACACTACATAGATACAATCTCAGAACCAAGTTCTGTAAATAAATACATCCCGAAACCAAAATACAGAACTAGAACTAAGCTCAGTGAATAAACATAGCACCAGAACCAAGTTTATAACATAAATACAGCACCAGCTCATAATATAAATAAAGTAGAAGAACAAATTTCATAATATGAATACAGCACAAACCAAGCTCAACACATAGATACAATACCAGAACCAAGCTTATAGCATAAATATAGCAACTGAACTTAGCTCAGATACAATACCAGAACCAAGCTTATAGCATAAATATAGCAACTGAACTTAGCTCAGTAATATAGTATGTCAGGCTGAAGATTTATTGTCAGGATTCGAACCTGCGACCTTATGCACGCCAAGCTGTAACACTTCTGCAGCGTCCGAGGAGCAGGCCCACAGCTGAGGATATGGTAGGGAAGACGGGGATTACTTTGGTCACGATGGCTCTACCATCTCCTCCCCTGGGGGTAGTATGGGACGTGTCCAAGTTACTGCTGGGGAAGGTCACAGGGAAAAGTAATGGGGAGTTACCTTAATGTCCTTTTGTCACTCCCTGTGGTGAATCTGGATGCCATCAATAACTCAGTCCACACACAGCGAAACTTTATTATAGAATGGTAGAGTTAGAAGGAACCTCCAAGATCATCGGGTCCAACCCCCTGCTCAGTGCAGGATTCACTAAATCATCCCAGACAGATATTTGTCCAGCCTTTGTTTGAAGACTTCCATTGAAGGAGAACTCACCACCTCCTGTTGTAACCTGTTCCACTCATTGATCACCCTCACTATCAGAAAGCTTTTTCTAATATCTAATTTGCATCTCCTCCCTTTCAATTTCATCCCATTGCTTCTAGTCTTTCCTTGTGCGGATGAGAATAGGGCTGATCCCTCTGCACTGTGGCAGCCCTTCAGATATTTGTAGACTGCTATTAAGTCTCCTCTCAGCCTACTTTTTTGCAAGTTAAACATTCCCAGATCCTTTAACCGTTCCTCATAGGACATGATCTGCAGACCACTCACCATCTTGGCAACTCTTCTCTGAACTTGCTCCAGTTTGTCAATGTCTTTTTTAAAGCGGGGTGCCCAGAACTGGACACAGTATTCAAGATGAGATCTGACTAAGGAAGAGTAGGGGGGATAATTACCTCATGTGATTTAGACTCTATGCTTCTCTTAATATGTCCAAGAATTGTGTTTGCCGTTTTGGCTGCTGTATCGCATTGTTGACTCATGTTCAGTCTATGCTGCTGCTTAGCCCAATTCCTTCCATTCTGTATGTGCTTTTTCATTTTTCTTGCCCACATGAAGGACTTTGCATTTCTCCTTGTTAAATACTATTCTGTTAGTCGCTGCCCACTGTTCAAGATTTTCTAGATCTTTTTGAATACGCTCTGTCTCTTCCTTAGTGTTAGCTATCCCTCCTAGCTTTGTGTCATCAGCAAATTTGATCCGTTTCCCATCAATTCCCTCCTCCAGATCATTTATAAAAATGTTGAACAACACTGGGCCCGTCACAGAGCCTTGTGGTTCCCCACATGACACATTCTTCCACTTGGATATGCAGACATTTATGACCACTTTTTGAGTACAATCACTCAGCCAGTTGTGAATCCACCTAACAGTTGCCTTGTCAATTTCATATTTGGTAATTTTTTCAATCAGTATGTCATGAGATACTTTGTCAAATGCTTTACTAAAGTCAAGATATACTATATCCACCGCATTTGCCTGATCAACCCAGTTGGTGATTCTGTCATAGAAGGAACTTAGATTAGTCTGGCATGACTTGTTTGTTACAAACCCATGCTGGCTCTGGTTAATTTGTTAAATAAGTTAAATAAGTTGTATCCTTTAAACCTTGTATTCCGATCATGTGTATCATCCCACCAAGTTTTCGTGATGCCTGTGACATCGTATTTCTCTTCCTGTGTTGGGAGCTCCAATTCTCCTTGTTTGTTTCCCATGCTCTTGTGATCAGTGTCTTTTGCTCCTCTACTTTCCTTCTTTATTTCTTGTCTATGTTCTTTCTTTGCACTTCTAATAACAAGCTTCTCAAATGTATTGATTAGCTGTATATTTTGACAGCCTATCAGACACATCTTTGATGTGTGCACCTGGAAGACAGTATACCTTTCGTGAGGTGTCAGGTGTGCAGACAGCGGCCAATGTTTCTTTCAATAGGGAATCCCCCACACCCACCATCCTTTTTTTCTTCTTCATAACAGCACTTCTTTTTCCCAATACAAGAGGAATATGTGTGCTTGCTGCACAGTTCTTTGTGAGTAGAGTCATTTCTTGCTGTACCTCTTTCTCCTCTGCTCTGTTCTTTGTGGGTAGAGTCATTTCTTGCTGTACCTTTCTTCTTCTGCTCATAAACCAGTACCAGAACCCCCTGCGTGAGAACCCGGTACCGGTTCCCGAGCAGTATGGGTGCTGGCTGACTCCTGATCCTCCTGCTTCTTTGGATCACATGCTTCCATTCCTCGGCTTCTGAGGGTACACTGGACATTTCTTTTCCTTCAACATTTTGGAGACTTTCTTCTACTCTGTCAAGGAAATCCTTACCTTCCTTAATAAGTTTCAATGTAGCTATTCACTCCTGAAGACTTTGCACCTTTTCCTCCAATAGAGACACAAGCTTGCATTCCTGGCAGGTGAACTTTATCTTTTCCTATGGTAGGTCTGTAAACATGTAGCATACGTTGCAGATCACCATATGGCTCCTCTCCTTTTCCATGTTGTCAGTTAATGTCCACTTCCAAACTTCTAAAAGTCAAGAATTGTAGTGAAGATACATAAGCTATAAGAGACTACTAAGTGTACAACTTCGAGCGTTGTTAGGCGTGTGGTCTAATGGACAAACCAGGAACAGCTGGTAATGTCCGTTTACTGTAACTGGCTGAACCTTCACAACATCAACAGTCTGGAACAGATACAACAAAATGAAGTGGTGTGACAGGGAGGATTCTTGGGGTATTTTGGACGATCCACAGTTCCAGTTATCTGTGTGATCCCGCTCCCGGCGACTCTCTCTCTCTATTACTCTCTACCGGTCCACACTTATATTTATTGGTCCTTGGCTTCTCGCTATGCAGTGGTCCTTCTCTCATACTCAGTACTTAAAGGTAGTACTGGAACACTCTGGGTGAGCTACCGTGTTTCCCCGAAAATAAGACACCCCCTGAAAATAAGGCACCCCCTGAATTTTGCAGAAGTCCCAAATATAAGGCACCCCCCAATAGTAAGGCATAATAAAGTGTGCAGGCAAGTCAAGAGGCCTGTCCCCTGCTGCCATCCCCGTTGTCTCCTACCTCCAGATGTATAGGTAGATCTGCAGACAGTCTGCTGTTATCCTGTCCCTGCTGTGCTGTACGAGTGTGCTGTTGTGAGCTCCCCTTGCTGGCTGGCCGGAAGCTGCAATACCATCCCTGCTTACAAGTGGTACAGGAACTTCTGTCTGCAGACAGGTACGTTACTTTACAGCCCTTATTTTTTTATGGCTTTGTGTGTGAGTCAGGCACCCTGTGTGATTCTTAAGGCTGGGTTCTCACAGAGCGTATTTCCAGCGGAAATCTCGCCGTTTGGCCACAGCGATAAACAGCGAGATTTCCGCCGGGAAAGCGCTGCTTCGAAACCCACGGCACTCAGCCGCTTGTTTTGAAGCGACCTGGCTGCATGCTTTTCCGTTTCTGTGGCCAGTGAATCCGCACCACAACATCGGCTTCTCCCAGCTTTGCCGTGACAGATTTGCAGTCCCATGTGGACGAGATTTCTGAGAAATTTCGTCCACAAAGCTGGCCAATTGAGGGATTAGCGGCCACAGATGGATTTGCCGCGGCAAAATAAGACACCCCCTGAAAATAAGACGTAGCACATATTTGGGAGAAAAAATTAATATAAGACGCGTCTTATTTTCGGGGAAACAGGGTAGTCCCAGGCAAAGCAGTGGAAATCGCTCTGCTTCCTCCATTCTCCACACACCGGACATCACTGTGGTTGCAAAACTACCAACTCAGACTCCCACTCTCTCTCTTGCAAAAAGCAAAATGTCAGGTCCGGCGGCTCTGCGGGTCTCCGTGCCCGCACTACCGGTCCTACTACCCGGGCTGCGGGGATGCGGCACAGAGGAGCCCCGGTCTTGGTAACCTCCCCTGGCTGCCGTGATCCGGTACGCCGGCTTCGGGCGCGCGCTACCGTGCAAAGGAGACATACGCCTAGTTAGCCGGGTTGCTGAGGCGCAGTGGGTTACCGCCCTGCACTGTGTCCCCATTGCCATGACACACGGGCGCGTTCCTTCTGTCGCTGCCTGTCTTTAGCAGGCATCAGCGGGTTTCACTCCCGGCATCCTGTGGTTAGGTCCTACTGCTGTCAGGCTCCCCGGCCCAATCAGCTGCTGGGGTGGGAGTTCTGACAGCATTTAAACTGCTCAGTTTCCTCCAGACCTTGCCAGTGTATGTTTGGTCTCCAGCTACACCCGCGCTACCTGTATTTGATTCCCTGATTTGACTCGCCTGCTTCGGACCTGACTGTGCCTTCGCTTAACCCCTTGTACCTCGTTCTCTCCTGGATTGCCTGACCTGCCTTTGTGTTAGTGTGTCTTCCTGTATTTGTCTGTGAGTCTGACTCCTGCCCCGCATCCCCAGCGAGCTTAGCGACTGTCGCCCAGTTGTCGCCCTAGGGCCTAGCCTAGGAGGGCAAGTAGGTAGGGACAGGGGTTGCGGGTAGTTTCAGAGACTTCCAGTTACCTGGACCCCAGCTCCCTGACACAAAAAGCCCCTTGCATACACCCTGCAAATACATATATATGACACCGTCACATGACATACAACAAGATACATTTCTCAGACATAACCCAGACATTAACCCATTCAGTGCTTCAGAAGTTCAATACACATCACAAATACACACTACATGTATGACACTCACAATACAAATGCATGAGACAAACATTTAACATTATGGAGGGGACCCACTCACTTCTGGCCACTACACTTCCTATTGAGCTATTCAGCCTGTTGGACACTTCTTCTGCAGAAGAGCTCCAGTATCTTGTTCTTAGTCCCCAGTTCTAGAATTAACTCCACCCTGCTCTAATTAGAGGCACTATATAAACCTGGCCTTGAACCTCCCACCCTTGCGTGCTTATTTGTGCCTGGTGCCTATAACAAAGCTACCTCTCTAGCAACTACAGTCACAGTCCTGGGTATAAATAGATGATGGAAGAGATCTCTGTATTGATATATTTATACATAGTTATTAGGTTACCCTTCAGCTAGCTTGTTTCTAAACTAAATAACCCCGGTTTTGATAATCTCCCTGGGTATTATAATCCGCCCATTCTATTTATTACTTTAGTTGCCCACCTTTGAATTCACTCAAACTCTGATATGTCCTTCTTGAGTCCCGGTGTCAAAAACTGTCCACAATATTCCATTTGCGGTCTGACCAGTGACTTGTAAAGAGGAATAACAATGTTCTTGTCATGTGCCCCTAGACCTCTTCTGATGCACCCCTGATCCTGATCCTATTTGCCTTGGCAGCAGCTGCCTGACACTGGTTGCTCCAGTTAAGTTTACAGTTAACTAAATTCCTCAAGTCCTTTTCCATGTCAGTTTTGCGCAGAGTTTCTCCATCTACTGTGTATTTTAGAGTGTATCAGACATGTATTTCCCTGCCCATGTGCAGAACCTTAAATTTATTAGTGTTAAACGTCATTTGCCACTTTTATGCCTAAGCTCCAAACCTCTTCAGATCCATTTGCAACCGCATTCTGTCCTCTTGTGTTATCTTTAAATAGGTTTAGTATTTTCATAGCCCTCCTATAAAACTCCCTTTTGAAATATAATTAGCAATTTATTATGTCATGGTCACTATTTCCCAGGTTCTGTTATATTTGATGACCAACAGATCACCCCTATGAGGATTTTATTATTGTATTTCTCTCCATATAGCTACACCCATAGAGACTTCACATGTTCATCTCCCTCTCATATATCTTCCAATAGTGTGGGCTTTAAACAGGATTTTACATAAAGACAAACCCCTCCCCGTTTTCATTTTTTACCATATCATCTGAACAGACTGTAACCCTGCAAATTCACCACCCAGTCACAGTTCTCATCCAACCAGGTCTCAGTTATTCCCACTGTGTCATAATTTTCCTCAGACATCAATACTTCCAGTTTGTCTGCTTTATTGGTCAGACTTCTAGCATTAGTCGCCATACAGTTTAGAAGGTTTTTTCTTTTTTTATATATTAAGTGTATCCCTATTAACTGTTCTGTCAGTTCTAACTGTACTAACCCCTCCTGTCGCTTCACTCCCATTTCTATGACTCAGTCCTAGGTCACTGTCTACACTGTCTTCCCCCCTATCTCTCTAGTTACACTTTCCCCCAGTACCAAGTTTAAACACTCCTCCAGCCTTCTAGCCATCTTCTCCCCAGCACAGCTGCATTCTCCCTACTGAGATGCAGCTCATCCCTACGGTAGAGCCTGTAGCCAACAGAAAAGTCAGCCTAGTTCTCCAGGAACACAAACCCCTCCTTCCTGCACCAACTCTTGAGCCACTTGTTACCTCCGTAAATTCCCACCGCCTTTCTAGTGCGACACAGATACTATTCCAGAAAATACTACTTTTGAGGTCCTTGCCCTAAGTGTACATCCTAGTTCCTTGAAATCGATTTTAAGGCCTCTTCACCTACCTCATTGGTGCAAATGTGTACCATAACTGTTGGATCCTCACCAACCCCTCCCAGTTATCTGTCAACCCAATCTATGATGTGTCAAACTCGAGCGCAAGGAAGACAACACACTGCTCAATGATCCCAGTCTTTGTGGCAGATTGCCCTGTCTGTCCCCCTAATAATTGAGTCCCCCGCTACCAGGACCTGTCTAGCCTGCCCTGCACTCCTATTCCCCTTCTTACTGGAGCAGTCATCTCCCTGGCGGTCAGAGGGCATGTTGTGCTTCAACAGTGCTAATCCTGCAATAGTATTCCCCTCATCTGCCAACTTTGCAAACTTGTTGGGGGTGTGCCAGTTCAGTTCTAGCCTCCCTGGATCTCTTCCCTCTACCCCTTCTAGCTGTCACCCAGCTTGCTGCCTGCTCGCCCAAACTACCATCCACCCCCACATCTACCTCAGTGAGCAGCAAATTTATTTCCCTTGTACCAATGGATCTCAGTGTTGCAAGCTGTGCATTTATATGCAGGATCTCGGTTTTCAAATATGCAATACACACTCTAATTTCGTACAGCAGTATGCACCTGTAGTGGCCCAGAATAACGGGGCCCCTCCATGGTGTATGAGTGCATTTGTCTCGTGCTTTATGTTGTCAGCATCTTTTATGTTGCATGAATATGATGTGTATTGCACCTCTGCAGCACTGAATGAGTTAATTGCCCGATATATGAGAATGTCTGAGAAATGTATCTTGTTGTGTGTCATGTGAATGTGCGATGTATATGTGGATGTGAGGCCTGAGTGTGAAGTCTCTGGGCTCTACTCTCTGGTCCCGGTGCTAGCCTGTCAAGGAACTCACACAGACACCTTCAGTTTGCGTGGGCCGGAATGGAGGAAGCTGAGAGACATCCCCAGCTGTCCCTGGGCCTGTTACACCCAGGAGATGCCAGTGCTGCTAACCCACTGAGGAACTGAGAGAGAGAGTGAATCGCCATCACAGTGTGGAGTGTATGCCAAACGTGAATGCAGACTGGTAAAGAGCTGGAAAGTAGAAGATGTGTTTGCGCCGGGCACGGAGCCCTGTAGACAACTGGGACTGTGGATTCCTCAGTGAACCCGTGATTTCCTTCCTATTGCACCACTTTGTGATTTCTACACCCATTGTCCTGCTGGAGGGAATTGTATTGTGCCTGGACTGTAAATAAGTTTCACAAATAAGGGCTTTTACCCACTAGCGTTTTTTTTAAATGCTATGATATCGATGCGTTTTTTTTCAATGGGACTTTCTAATGTTAAAATCGCATCACACAAAAATTGCAGAAGCACAAATTTGTGATTTTTGTGTGATGCGATTTTAACATTAGAAAGTCCCATTGAAAAAAACGCTGCGATATCGCAGCGTTAAAAAGATATGCTAGTGGGTAAAAGCCCTAAAGGTGCACTACCGACTTTGATATGTAAAGCTACTCTGTCAGTGTGGACCAGTTATTTCATCACCCGGATTCACCGCAGAGGAAGGAATGGTGGTGTCACCCGTGACAACAGTTCGCCAAGGTAAACCGCATAGTGGGTTGACCCTTTTTGACAGCCTGCCCTCAGTTACATGGACGGGTCCCGTGCTACCCTCAGGGTGGAAGATGGTAGAGCCCCGTGACAAGGCTCAAACTCTACCCCGCTGTCTCCTAGGCTGAGAGCAAGCTCCTCAGACACTGCACACCCTCTAACTGCTGTTCAAGGACTGCATACATGGCACTGGATGGCATTGTCTATCATGGAGCACAGATGGAATAGATAAAAAGTAATACATGCAAAAATTCAAATAGATAAGCAGTAATTAAATGCAAATGACTCTTCCAAAGTTCCTAAATCCAAAGTCACTAATCCCAAATCACACATTTAACCCCTTAGTGACCACCCCATTGCCTTTTTGCATCCTAGCTAAGTGGGCTTTAACCCTAGGGATGTAAAAATATGCTTCCCCTGAGGATTAAAGCCACGAGGGCTGTGGATATGACAGCTCCATGCTGTCGGCTTCCGAAGGTAGCCGACAACCTGGAGTTGTCACGGAGGGCTGCAGGGATAGCGCTGATTGCATTAAATAAAAAGTGAAAAAAGTTTGAGTTTCAGCTCTCCTCACAGATCTTATCCATGAGGGGCACTGAAACTACTCACTCCCGTACTCAGCGATGCCCCACTATGATCTGGTCTGAAAAGGACCCTTTGGCCATCTTCTGCGCATGTGCGCCAAAGCAAAAATGGCAACACATGCGCAGAAGACCGGATCATCGAGGGACATTTGAAATCTTCTGGCTCCCAGCTCATAAAGGTAGCTATGAAGCAGGAAATGTCACCGGGGACCACAGTAACTGGTCCCCAGGCCTGTGATCACTGCTATCCGCAATAGCTGAAAAGTTGAAAAGAATTAAATACAGTTAAAGTTTCACCTCCCCCCCATGGATCGGATTCATGAGGGGAGGTGAAAGCTCTTACCTAAGGCCTCCGGCGACGTCCTCCAATGGGATCTTTATCCGCGGACCTTTCCCCAACTTCGGTGCATGCGCCCGTTGGCAAAATGGTGGACGCAAGTGCAGAAGCCGGAGAAGGCCCAGGAAATTTAAAATCTCCTTGCTCCTGGCTACTAAAGGTAGCAGAGAGCTTGGAGCAATGGTCAAGGGCCGCAGTGAGTGGTCCCCGGGTCACGTGATCGCCATTATCCATTGGATAAAGCGATCGCATAAAAGTTAAAAACTGTTGAACTTCAATGCTCCTTTCAGTTTGGGCCCCTTTGCGCATACGGACATAAGATTAAGGCCACAATGGGTATGTTTCTCAACACAGGAGAAACAGGGGGATCCATTTTGGGGTGCAAGTCTTCATTCATTTGTGTGCTGTACAAAAGAAACTGTTTTTAAATTGACACGATTGCCAAAAAAATGAAAATCGTAATTTTTCCTTCTGCTTTACTTAAATTCATTCAAAAACTGTGGGGTCAAAATACGCAGTACACCCCCAGAGGAATTTGTTAAGGGGTCTAGTTTTCAAAATGGGGGTCATTTGTGGGGGTTCTCTGTTGTTTTGGCCGCTCAAGGGCTCTATAAGTGGGCCATTGGGCCTAAATCTCCTTAAAGCAAAATGTCTGTTCTGAAAGCCACCGGCTGCTTCTTTCGGTTTGAGCCCCGTTGTGCATACGGACATAATATTAGGGCCACAATGGGTATGTTTCTGAACACAGAACAAACAGGGGTATCTATTTTGGGGTGTAAATTCTCATGTTCATGTACACTATAGAAAAAAATATGTTTTTAAAATGACATATTTGCGAAAATATAAAAAATGTTATTTTTTTCTCCTATAAATTGTATTAACTTTTGAAAAAAAACTGTGGGGTCACAATGCTCATGACCCCCTCAGTGAATACATTAAGGGGTGTAGTTTTTAAAATGGGGTCATTTGTGGGGGTATCTATCATTCTGACAGCTATGAGCCTTTGAAATCTTGGCTTGGTGTAGGAAAACAAAGTGTTCCTCAAAATGTTGAATGTTAAATTTGTACGTCTCCTAAATGGTTAAAAAAAACAAAGTTGCTTAAATGTGCGCCCAGAATAAAATAAACTGATGGAAATATATATCTTATCAAAAATTTGTACAGTATGTTTGTACGTATTTAAGAAATATTACAGTTGGAAATTTGAAAAAATAATTTTTTTCCTAAATTTTCCGAATTTTGGTACTTTAAATAAATATAAACAAATTCTAGCAGTCTATTTTTACCACCTAAATAAAGTACAATATGTGGAGAAAAAACTTTGTCAGAATCACTTGGATATGCAAAACCTTTACGGAGTTATTCTATGTTAAATTGACACATGTCAGATTTCCAAAATTTGGCTCCATCACTAACAAGCAAACAGGCTTGGTAACTAGGGGGTTAAGACACAGCACACTTAGAATACAGTATGCACACTCACTCAGCTCAATTGGTACATAGGAACAATTTGAGAATCAAGTACTTAACATAAATACATCACTAGAATCAAACTCATTAATACAAGACCAGAACCAACTTCACTGTGCATAAATACAGCACCAGAACCAAGCTCATAAGATAAATACAGTAGCAGAACTAAATTACTGAGTGGCGGCTATGCCAATGGGCTGACACCAGCATCTCTTAACATCAAAGGGGAGGAAACAGAGCCAGGAGGAGGAGGATTCATGTAGCTCCACAAGACACTGCCTCATGGAGGAAGATCAGACCTGGAGAACCTAAGGAGAGAGATCACCCCCAGCCTACATCCTCCTGGTGCCTCCTACCTACAAACCGTAGGGTCCAAGTAGCCAAGCCAGCCATGTGCGCAATACAGTCTTCCACAAAGCTTTACAATTTTCTTTATCATTACCACAAAAAAACATATGTTCCTCCTTGAGCACCACAGCTCACAAATAGACTTCATCCACGTAAAAAGCAGAGCAGCTCTGCGCATACAGTATATTGCTTTACTCCTCTACAATTACAGCAGACAACCTCCCCTCACATGGGTATTTTAGTGAATATTTGCATTCTCCTTGAAATAACAATTCTGGAACACCTTTTCTTTGAAGTCCAGAGAAATCAGGTCGCCAGCAGCACAAATTGTATATCCCTCCAAGGGCTGGGCATAGATTATGCAGTAGCCAAAGAAACAGGTGAATGGATCCTTATCACCAAAATCACATGCAGCAATAGGAAAGACTTCGGCAGCATCCAGGGTGCAAATTGATATCCAAAGTTTTATTCCCCCATCACAGAAAAACAGGCAACGTTTCGGCCATGGCCGAAACGTTGCCTGTTTTTCTGTGATGGGGGAATGCCGAAACGTTGCCTGTTTTTCTGTGATGGGGGAATAAAACTTTGGATATCAATTTGCACCCTGGATGCTGCCGAAGTCCTTTTTTCTTTTCTTTGAAGTCTATGTTGCGTGGTTCCTCTATTATTCCTCCTGGAAATTTATGAATAATTGACAACTGGGTGTTACCAGTGCTGAAAGTATCATACTGTATAGAAACACACCCCTTTGACAAGTAGAATGGTAGCACCCAGTTTTCACTTTGTTCATATACTGAGACAAAGGAACGGCACGATGTAGAGTTATAAGAAAAAAAATGCTTCAGATCTATTTCATAGGGACTACAAGCATTTACTAAAACAGACATGTCAGGAGAGCAGACATGTTGTCTTTAAAGTATAAGTAGTATTTATTATTATGCTACATGCGTGTCACACATACAGCTCTGCTACATACATAGTTCATCCCATACAAGAGGGATCAGAAGCAGCACAGCACTGGAGATGAAGGACCTGTGATGACATCAATGTCATGCTCTGCCCCTGATCACATGGCGATGACGCTCATCCTGAGTGAATGACTTAAATGCTCCGCCTTCAATCACATCACGGTGACATCATCAAAGGTCCTTCATCGCCAGTGAGGGAGTTACATGCTCCGCCCCTGATCACATGACAGGGACGTCATCACAGGTCCTGCATCGTTGTGCAGATTACAGGTGGAATACAAACCCCCTGCAGCCTCAGTTGCTATGGAATACTAACAAACACCTAGCATGTAACTCCCTCACCCGGGGACGAAGGACCTTTGATGGCGTCACCGTCATGTGATCAGGGGCAGAGCATGTAAGTCACTCACTACTCACTCACGCACGGACAGACAGGTCGTTGTTAGTATTTTGATCTAGAGTTTCAAAATTAATTTTGCAAGCTGCAAAGCTGAAATCTCCCAGTTCAATATCTGCACGGAGCTGACTGCGGTGATTGACCACATATTGAAAAATATTAAAGGGGTTTTACATGACTTTTTCTATTGATGACTCATCCTCAAGATAGGTTATCAATAGCTGATCAGCAGGGGTCCATTGCTTGGGATCACCACTGATTAGCTGATTCTCACACCGCTGTCATATGGACTGCATTAGAAGCAGATGGCACTGTCCACATTGCAGTGGCCCGGTTTGGTACTACAGGCACAGCTTCCATTGAATTCAATGGAAGCTGTGCCTGCAGTACCAAACTGGGCTGCTGCAGCGTTGACAGTGCTATCTGTTTCCAGTGCTGTCCACACTGACAGAGGGCCCAGGATTCAGCTGATAGGTCCTCAGGACATAGCAGGTCATTAAAATGAAATCAGTAGAGGTTCGCAACATCATGTTCACCAGCCTGAGAGCAGCTTATTCCCATTCAATTGAATAGGAGTGAGCATTTATAGAATGCATAGAGCGGTGCCTGGCATGAAGTATGAGAATATCATTCACTTTTCTGTAAACACACAGAGGACACATTCTCCTTACCAGGTTATGGTTCGCTATGTTGGAGTCATCTTCAGGAAAAGGAATATAAACACCTAATGCCACACAGTTCGCAAAAATGGTCATGAGAATGAGGATATCAAAAGGTCTGGGACAGCAATGTTAAGGAAAACAGTCATTGATGCTTAATAGAGATGAGCGAACACGTTCGGCTCCGCCCCTTTTTCGCCCGAACACCGAACTTTGCGAACACTTCAGTGTTCGGGCGAAAAAGTTCGGGGGCCGCCGTGGCAGCGCGGGGGGGTGCAGCGGGGAGTGGGGGGGAGAGGGAGAGAGAGAGGGCTCCCCCCTGTTCCCCGCTACTGCCGCCCGCGCCGCCGCGCATCTCCCCGCCCCCCGGCGGCACCCGGACACTTACGCGCGAACACTGCAGTGTTCGGCAAAGCCGGTGTCCGGGTGCGGATGTGTCCTTTACGGACACGTTCGCTCATCCCTAATGCTTAACCCTTTCATGACCAAGGGTCATTGATGCGCCTGTGTCCGGGTCACATCCTGCAGTTCCAGTATTCTCAGTTTCAAAGAAAATCATAACTCACAATATAATGTATTGGAAGGCTTTTAAAAAGTGGGAACAAACCCACAATTACACTATTTTTTAATTTTTACAATTTTTACGACATGCATTGTGCAGTAAAAATGACGTGTTGCCCTTATTGTGGGTCAGTAAGATTACAGCGATACCAAATTTATATAATTTTTTTTACATAGTAATAGTTAAACAAATAAAATACCTTAAAAAAATAAAAGAATCGCTGCCATTAGAGATGAGCGAGTATACTCGCTAAGGCACATTACTAGAAATGAGCGAACCTACTCGGTTCAGGTGTTTTTGAACTTGAACACCGCTTTTTCCGAGTAACTCACTACTCGGACGAAAAGATTCCGGGGGTGCCGGGGGGCGGCGTGGTGGAGCGGGGGGTAGCAGTGGGGAACAGGAAGGGGCTCTCCCCCTCCCCCCTATGCAACCCCCCGCTCCCCCCCCCCCCCCCGGCGCCCCCCAAATCTTTTCGTCCGAGTAGTGAGTTACTCGGAAAAAGCGGTGCTCGAGTTCAAAAACACCCGAACCGAGTACATTCGCTCATCTCTACACATTACTCGAGCGAGTAGTGCCTTAGCCGAGTATCTCCCCGCTCGTCTTTAAAGATTCGGGGGCCGACGGCGGGCGGGGATCGGCGGGGAAGAGCGGGGAGGAACGCTCCCCGATGCAACTCACCTGTCACCCGCACCGGCCCCTGAATCTTTAGAGACGAGCGGGGAGATACTCGGCTAAGGCACTACTCACTCGAGTAATGTGCCTTAGCGAGTATACTTGCTCATCTCTAGCTGCCATCTTATGACTCCCATAACTTTTTTATTTTTCTGTCAATGGGGCTATGTGAGAGCTTGCTCTTTAAGGGGCAAACTATAGTTTGTGTTGGTACTAGAGATGAGTGAGTGTACTTGCTAAGGCACATTACTCGAGCGAGTAGTGCCTTAGCCGAGTATCTCCCCCCTCGTCTTTAAAGATTTGGGGGCCGGGGAGCGTCGGGGGAGAGCGGGGAGGAACAGAGGGGAGATCTCTCTCCCCCTCTCTCCCCCCCGCAACTCACCTGTCCCCTGCGCCGGTCCCCGAATCTTTAGAGACTAAGGTAAGTATAGATTTTTTTTTTATGACAGAACCCCTTTAATCACGCAGATGATATTTTTAGATGCAAGGACTGGGAAAAGTTTTTTTTTAACTTTTAATATTTTTTATTGTTGTAATGATTTTACAAATCTTTATTTTACTTATGTTTAGCTTAATTTATTAGTCCTTAAAGGGGACTTGAACTTGCGATTGTGTGATCGCTTATACAGTATAATACAATACTACAATACTGCATTATACTGTATTTTAACAGGCTGCCTGGCAAATGATTATGGCAGCCCTGGAGGCATTTAGATGTCCCCAGGCTGCCATGACACCTAGACGGTAACCCTGCAATCTTATTGCTGGGGGTGTTTAGAAAATTTAAAACCTTATCAGGAGATTTCAATGCCACTGTCAGAACTGACAACGGAATTTAAATGGTTAATAGATAGGATCAGTGTTATCTCTGATCACTGCTGTTGTGGGCGAGTGTCAGCTGTCAAAGACAACCGATACCCGCTGTGAATGGAGTGGCATGTATAGAGCATGTGAAACACGGCCCGATATCGTGCCAACGTGAGATTTTCCTGTGGAATGCGAAGCGTTTTTGTATTAATAACGTATCACATTACTTTGGGGAAGTAGCGGAGGATCACAGAGTGTCTCCCATTGTTTTCAATGGGGAAACCTTGAATCGTACCCACGTGCACCTAGTATGCGGTGCGATGCTTTACCAGCCCTATTGAAAACAATGGGCGATGCGAGGACATGCCTAAGAAAAACACTCATGTGTATGACCCCATTTAAAAGGATGAGGTTTATATTGATGCAAGATTTGCGCGTCTGTCTCGCAACGCATAAATCTCACATGGGAATCTCGGCCATGTGAAAACAACCTTAAAAACAGGGGGTGAATTCTGCACCAAATTGTGTGTAAAAACCTGGCAAGATTCACACCCTATGGTGCAGTTTTTGATGCAGATTTTGCATTGCAGATTTACAAGAAAATGCCTGCTGTGGACACTTCGCATTAAATCCATCCCATGTGGACATAACCTAGGGGTGCATTCGCACATAGCGGATTTGCCGCACTTTTTCTGCAGCAGAAAAACAAACCGCAGGAAATCTGCACCAAAATCTGTGTCAAAATTCGCACCATTTGGTGCAGATTTTGTCCCAGATATCCTGAATTTAAATTGAAACTATGGGGTCTTTTTTATAGATGTGTGCCGTTAAAAGAGTTACCCAGACAAAAACTATCAGTGACCTATCCTCAGGATAGGTCACCAATAGTAGATCGATGTAGGTCTGCTGCCCATGATCCCCACCAATCAGCTGCTGAGTAGGAGCTACGAATGGCCCAAACCTTCAACACGCTGTCCGTAGTGAAGTGGCCCGATTGGTAGTTTACCTAGTCCACGACCAAAACAGCCATGCACTACAAACAACATTTTGCGAGTTCTGGGAATCTTCAGCCCCTTCCTATTAGCTGATTGATGGGGGTCCTGGGTGGTGATCTGCGATTGGTGACCTGTCCTGAGAATCAGCTGTAATAGTTTTGGTGTAGACCATATGCAGATCCAGATTTTTTCCATTACCAGGATGATGGATTATTGCCGAACCATCAACTTCAGATATACGGATCATGAAATCAATTAACAGCAACTGGAAGAAAAGGACAAGTGACTGTAAATCCTCATCTGATCTGTCGTCTTCCCTTTAGTTCCTCATTTTATCTGCACTGTAAAGAAAGCAGACTATATCTGTCCCAGACAATCTAGTAGCCCCTACAGATGTGTCATCTAAGCTGTTAACCCAGCAGACTGACTCTGAGCCTACACTAAAGGGTTTCCTATCTAATTGGCATCAGAAGAACTTGTCACTAAAAAAGATCATATAGCGACGAATGACAGGTCAATCCATAAGGGCCCGTTCATACGGGCGTATTTTCTGTCTGTATTCAGTCTGTATTTTTTACAGGCTGAATACGGACATTGAATTAAACTGATATATTCAGATGTGCGTATTTCACACATGAAAAAAATTACAGCTTGTCCGATTTTGGTTTATATCACAGACTAAAATCGGCCATGAAAGTCTACGCTCTACGGTGCCTCTAACCTTCCCATGTCAGCTACCACTGCACCGAAACTACTGTTGGTATACTGGCCGGGGGGTTCTTGCAGCAAAGACCAAATCCCTCTCTTGGAGGGGTTAAAGGAAGAAAACCAGAGGGCTCCTAGGTGCCCTCAGCAGTAGCCCAAAGTCAATCTGGTCAATAGCACAGGGGGTCCACATCCGCTGCATGACATCCACATTGGTTGTCAACTCCCTTCCACAGAAAAAGATAGATCTAAAAAAATGACTTTTCTTTACAGGTATGGTTTTTCTTAAAGGGGTAGTTAATTTGCACGTATTAATATTTATCTACTTAATGCTAACCATTGTAAATACAGTTCCAGCTCCAAAAGTATAATAAGTCTTAGTGAAGGATACTTCCATTCTACAATACTGATGCAGGCCCTACGGATTGGGTTGTTGAGGTACAAACAAAAAAGAGCCCTTGGATTTCGGTGAACTCCGCTGCCTCCTTGGTTCTTGTGCTTGCTGTAATGCTGACGCTTCTTGTGGGCTTGAGAGCTGCCTGTTGAGTTGAGTGTATCAGTTCCATTCATCACCACTCCATCCATAGAGTAACGCCAACAAGTCAACACGGCCTCCGCTGTTTCCATAAAGGGCTCCGCCTCCTCGCTAGAGTACGGAGGGGCGGGACCTGCCAGAAAATGATATGTTAATAATGTATGTATAATTAAAGGGACAGTTGTCATGTGATTATCGATATAGATTAATTGGAACAATTAGGGGACTTTTACACAGGCCGACACTCACCTGAGTAATCGCTCAAAAGAGTGATTATAGGTGACTTCCAACCTGTGTAAACATGGGACCTGAGAGGGCAAGTGAGCGAGAATCTCTCACTTGTTGGAGTCACTTGGTTTTTAGCTTACCTATCCATGCGTGTTCACTGCGTATTTACGCAAGAAGGTAGGAGAAATCATTTGGTCCTTCCTGTGGGTTTTTTTTGCATTAGTAAAAATGCAAAGAGAAAAAAACAAAAACCCAACAAGTACCAAAAAAACCGCAGTAAATATAAGCAGGTTCAGTCCATAAATACGCTGTGTATTTCACAGACCGAACCTGCTTACGCCCTAACCTGAGGACTAGAGATGAGCGAACGTACTCGGTTCGGGTGTTTTGCACTCGAGCACCGCTTTTTCCGAGTAACTGACTACTCGGACGAGAAGATTCGGGGGGCGGCGTGGTGGAGCGGGGGGTAGCAGTGGGGAACAGGGGGGAGCTCTCTCTCTCCCCCCCCCCCCCCACTCCCCTCTGCAACCCCCCACTCAACCCCGAACCGAGTATGCTCGCTCATCTCTACTGAGGACCTAAGGGTGAATACACACCAAAAGGTAATATTTGGAAAATTCATAGTGCAGTATAGTAGCAGGAAAATGAATTAGATGTTATTAAATCTCATCCACACGCTGAAGAAACGTTTCATGTGGAAAAGAACTGGCAGCGCTGATTCTTAAAACCGCAGCATGTCAAGTTATAGTGCAGATTTGTCGCCGATTTGGAACAAATTCAAAGTCAAAATCAGCATAAAATATATTATTGGGGATTTCACTGCCGATCCACAGCAAAACCCACAATGGATGATTTCTAAAGGATTGATTGATTTATTGAATTTTTTTTGTATATTTCGCTGGAAAATCTACAGCAGCAAACACACACCAAAATCTGAGCAATTTGGTGCAGATTTATCTTGCGAATTTCCTTGCAGATTGTTTGCGAATCTCTGCATCAAGTGTGACCGGTGTGCATGGGTGATCATAAATGTGAAATACAATTTCCGTTCCTTCAGTACAAGGCTACAGGGCCACAAGATGGTCCACTTTAGAGGGGTTGTGCCAAGTTGTAAAATTATCCACAGGATAGGAGATAACTTTATGGTCGGTGGGGGCCCGACCGCTGGGACCACCACCAATCTCGAGAACGGGGGTCCAGAAGGTCCCTGCGTGAATGAAACGGAGGTCACTCATGTGTGCTTCTGCTCCATTCATTTCAACGGGAGCACCAGAAGTTGCCGGGTACAAGCCTGCAATCTTTGACACTGCAACTGAAATGAATGAAGCCGTCGCTTGATTCATGCGGGGACCTTTGTAACCCTTCTTCTCGAAATTGGTGGGGGTCCCAGCGGTTGGGCCCCACAAATCATAAAGTTATTCCATAACTTGTGGATAGGGGATAACTTTATAACTTTGCACATCTCCCTTAAGGCGTTTGGCCACTCCAATCTATCTGAAGGGTACCCCAATAAAGGGGTTGTGCCAAGATGATATCACCTGTTCATATACTCTATTAGGTCCTACCCTAAGGACTCCCCTCTATTTCCCAGGACAGAGAGCTACTGACTAAGAGTGTCTCCGGTACTTGCAGATATCTGCCATCCTGTAATTATATTCATGTGAACAGCCATCCTATAATACTACACTTGCCCGGTATTATTGTATCTTGATGCCACCAGGAACTCCTGGTGGAGATAAGGGTGACAGGGGGGTGACGCCCCCTGTACCTCATTGGCTGCAGACAACGTTCCCGCTGCAGGTGCTGGCAGGCCACTAATCTGCTGCTGTCCTGGCTCGCCTTGCTGATGGAAGTTGGCCGCTGCTGTCCCGCTGGTGCTGTACGTATTTGTGGCCGTCCACCACTGCTGCTGTCGCTGTGTGTTAGGTGCCTGCTGTCCCGGCTCCCGGCCCTGAAGAAAGGTCCCCGCTGCTGCTGTAACTGTGTATGGGCTCCCCGGGGCCGCGCTGTCCTCCCGCATACAGCTTTTTGTCAAGGCCCGCGGCGCTGTGGGCTCCCTGCTTCCCACCGCACTGAGCGGTGACATGCAGACATGCATGGAGGGCGCCGGCGGGGAAGCCTCTGTTGTGAAAGACAGCGGGGGTGGGTCTCCTTCTTCAGCCCCGGCTGCAGGGAATCCGATTTGTGGTGTGGGTATGGGTATGCGCAGGAGGACAGCGTGGCCCCAGGGAGCCCATGCACAGTTACAGCAGCAGCGGGGACCTTCCTTCAGGGCTGGGAGCCGGGACAACAGGGACGAAATACAGCGGGAGCCAGGACGTAACGCACAGTGGCAGCAGCAGCGGGGGACGGCCACAGATACTTACTGCAGCAGCAGGGAACTTCCATCAGCAAGGCAAGCCAGAACAGCAGAAAATTAGTGGCCTGCCAGGACCTGCAGGGGAGCGTTGTCTGCAGCCAATCAGGTACAGGCCCCCACCCGTCAGTCTTGTCTCCACCAGGACTTCCTGGTGGTGTCAAGATACAATAATACCCACTTGCCCTGTAGTTCACGTCAGACGGGCCGTGGCTTCCCTCAGTGAAATACCGCTGTATGCTGGAGTTGCCAAGAATGGGATCTGCATTGTCAAAGGGGTTGTGCAATCTAGGCAAACTGCTTTTAGCTTATCACAGATAGTCCCAGTACCCGAGAAATAAAGTACTGTACTATGTGTCCACCTTTTAAATCTTTGTAGCAGTTCTCTAACCTGGCTAGCCAAGAAAGGCCTGAGTGGGGGAACCCCATTATTATAACCATATGGCCTATCAGAACATATAGAAACATATTGAAAGCAGACAATCCTTTTAAGGGACTTTATCGGTAGCCATATAGGTTGTCAACCAACTTTCTTCTGTCATCACGTTGAAGCGCCATAAACTATGTTATAGGACTCAAACATGAGCGAATGAGGAGTCTGGGGAACTGCGTTTCATATTCACCAGGTCCCCCATTCCAGCGCCATGTCCCTGAGAAGCTGGTGCACACACAGCATGACTCTTTTCAGCCGGCTGTATCTGTGCGCTTTGCCATAGAGATGACTGGGAGAGCTCACGCGCACAACTGGCTTCGCATGACAACTTCGCAGGCATACAGCGCTCGAAAGGAGGACCTGGTGAATATGAAATACAGTTTTCAGGGCTCCCTGTTCCCTCATGTTTGAGTCCCATAATGTAGTTTTTGGGGCTCAAACGTGATGACAGGTTACCTATAAAAAACAGAAATAGCTAGGAGAACATGGGAGACTTCTTCTATACCTCCACATTCACTCACACAATGTTATCAGTGATATGAGGACTGCAGATAGCAGTCAGTGTTACAACGGTTGGGACTCATTCCAGAGGTCTATCCCTTAATCTTGCTGGCCTATCAATCACTTACTGCTGAGCTAAGCACTTTTTAGCTGTGAGTACAGATTACTTTACAGCATATCTTCAGTCATTTCCCGGAGCCAGAAACCAACATCTACTGAGAATGTCATTTTTGGCATCCTGTCTTACCCGTCCCATTTTGCTCGGGTTCTGACATCTTCGTCACAGGAAAGGAATCAGGGGATTCTGCAACCTGTAGCCAATCATCCGTTTCTTATCGGTGCATTGGGCGATCCCTCTTTACAAATAGGCCGGCAGCCCCGAATCTTATCCTATAGCTCTCCCGGCATTCTGTCTTAACTGTCCTCCTCATCAGGCTGCAGAGGGAAAAAGATAGAGATTAGCGGATGGGCAGATGTAGGTGAAGAAGTCGTGCGAATGCAGAGTATGATACGCTTAATCGAAGTGATGTAGGTAAAGTTTAGGGTGTATGTAAGCCGGGTTTGATTAACTTACCTGGTGGCAAAAAGGGGGGCAGTTTCTTCTCCATTTTTTGCTCTTCACTGCCCAGCAATGCCCAGTTCCAGCTGGGTTCCCAGAGGCTTCTCCCTCTTCCCTCCCTCCGCCAGGGGATTACCACAGATTGAATGCTGAGCCTTTAAAACAGGTGGGGGGAGGGCCCTGGGGTGGCGGTGACATAGGGAATGTGTAGAGGATGCAAAGCCTTATTATATTTATATACAGATTTATGTGAAGAGACAAGCACTGAGATACCAGGAGCCTATGGAATTATCTGTAGGGTGAGACTGCGGGGAGTGGACCTGTCACCTCTCCTGACATGCCTAGTCTAGACAATACATGGATTCCCCATGAAACAATTCTGGAACATCATTTTTAAGAGTTCTTCATAGTGTCGTTCCTCTGTAACTCCTACTAGAAATGAATGGAAAAATTGACGAGTGGGTGTTAGAAGTTGGGTGGGGAGGTGTGGGGGGGGGGGGGTCCCTACTGTCCAATCACTGCTGACAGTGTCAGACTCTAAAAGGACACACCTCTACTGGCAACTGGAATGGTAACACCCAGTTGTCAATTTAGTCCAGGAGGAATAATAGAGGGTCAGCACAACTCAGAATTCTAAGAAAAGATGCTTTAGAATTGTAGCTTCATAGGGAATGCAGGTATTTACTAACACAGTCAGGTCAGAAGAGGCGACAGAGCTTCTTTAAATTAGAAAAAAGTCAACAGATACTTCATAAATAATTATTATTTAGGCGCTTTATTATACACTCTCCTACCAAAAGTCATTGGACACCTGAGTGAGAATCAAAAGTAGTATTTACACCATATAGTAATACTTAGTTGGGTGTTTTTGGCCCTAATGACATTGGATACTCCGTGACATATTTTTTACTAACATCTGATACATTTCCGCTGGTATTTCCCTCCATTCATCCTGCAAACGCCTGGAGAGTTCTCCCAAAGAAGATGGACACTGTTCATATTTCCTCACCCGATGTTCCAGTTCGTCCCAAAGATGTCCAGTAGGTTCAGGTGGGAACTTTGTACAGCCGACCCCATGGTGGAACATCCATATCCTAAAACCAATGTAAAACAGCACTGGATTTGTGACAAGGCTCGTTGTCTTGTTGGAAGTATGGCCGACCATTCTCAGAGTATTGCCACGTTGTCAGCGGCACATTATTGTCTAGAAAATCAGGGTCCACCTCCATGTTCATGGTTCTTGCCACTACAACCAACGGACTGAGACCATACTAACACATCCCCAAACCATAACGGTACCACCGCCGAACGTAACTGTTGGCACAACACACTTGGACAAAAGGTGTTCCCCGGCCTCCTCCACACCCAGGTACCTCCATCTGATGTGAAGATGTAGTAGTGCGATTCATCACTCCATAGAACATTCTTCCATTGTTCAACCGTCCGATGGCTACGCTCCTTGCGCCACTGTATACGGGCCGAAGCATTGTGTTACGTGATGGATGGCTTGTGTGCAGCGATATAACCTGTATATCCAATAGAAGTGCAGTTCCCATTACAAACCATGGCTGACCCCTCCTGCGTCTTATGTAGCATGGTTTACAACAGAGGACCTGCTAATAAGGCACGAGCTCTTCTACTGACAGGGGGGCCAGATACTTTTGGTAGGGTAGTGTACGTTATGTAAGGTCTATAGGTGATAGATGCAGGGTGAATACCACTATGACTTGCTAATGCTCCCGTGTAATGAGACTAGAACCAGAGTCGTTTTCTTCCAGTTGGTAGACCAGCGTTATGAACGAAGCTTTTTTGCGCGTGTGTCGGCGTGCGTTTTCTGCCCACTGGGCATGTACATTTGCACATGGCAAACAAACCCCCCGATTGGAATGGCTAAGTAGTTCCAAATGTGTTCTTTTTCAAGCGCAATTACAGTGTTTCACACATTTCTTTGCGTGTTGTGTGCACGTATGCGCACCCCCGTCGACGTTTATGGGGACATTTGGTGCCCAAATACGCAGAAGGATAGAACATGTTCTTTTTTTTTTTGCACAGCTGAAAATGCGCGTCAAAATACGGAAATGTGAATGAACCCATTGAAAGCAGTGGGTTCTATTCTCTGCGTATTGTGCGTGCAAATATGCCCTGTGAAGCCGGCTTGAGAGTGAAACCAAAAGCTGATTCCACACACAGCGTTTTTTAGACAAGCAACGCTGCAGTTTTAAAGGGGTATTCTGTACTTTTGTTATCAATAGTTGATTGGCGGGGAGCCCACCGCTCAGGACCCCCGGCGATGAGCTGATCTTAGCCGTAAAACTTATTGTGTCTGAGCTGGATATTGGCAGATCTGCGTTGCGGTAGGAGTTGAAAGTGTAATAGAAGGCATAGCATCCTTTGAAATTAATGGGAGCTATGCCTTCTATTGCACTTCTGGCTCGACTGCAGCAACCATGGAGTTGTCACCATTCAGCTGGTGGCTGAGATCAATTGGTCGCCTGCGGTCCCAAGCGCCTCCAGGTGGGCAGCAACATTGCTAGCACTTAGGCAGGGGTCACACAGGGCGAATTTGCCGCGGTTCTGCCGCAGCAGATCCGCCCGCGGCAAAACCGCCCGCGGCCGCTAATCCCGGGATTAGCCAGCCATGTGGATGAGAATCCGCTGCGGTAAATCCGGCTGAAACCGCGGCTGCGGCGGCCGCAGCTGCGGTTTCAAAAGAAGCAGCATGTCCATCCTTCGCTGCGGCCGCGCTCTCCTCTATGGGAGCGCCGGCCGCAGCGCGGCCGGGCCGCTTCAAAGCCGCCGCGGCTTACACCGCGGCGGTTCTCCCGGCGGAGATCTCGCAGTTTTTGCTGCGGCCAAACCGCGAGATTTCCGACGAAAATCCGCCCTGTGTGACCCTAGCCTTACTGTGATGTTCATGTCAGATGCAGCGCTCAGAGATCCTCACCCCTCCCTTGTTGTCTGCATTCCTGCACTGTCAGTCTGATGATGTACATTGCTTCCCAGCCAGAGGTTTGCAGCTGGGGAGGGATCTAAAAGGGGGCTCTATTACTACTGGGGTCACAAAAGGAGGCATTATTACTACCAAGGGCCACTAAGGGGAGCATTATTACTTACAGGGCCACTATTACCATTGGGATCTGTGATAGGGGGCACTGTTAGTGATGCAGCCACTAAGGAGTGCATTATTACTATTGGGCCGGTCTAACATGGGCATATTATCATTGTGTGTCGTGCGCGCAGCAATGTCAACAGCCCCATGACTTGTATTGGGCCACTTACAACTACATTTCTTTTACCTGCATATTACGTGAAAAAAAATGGCAGCATGTTCTATTTTGGTGCGTCCAACACGCGTATACACGCCAAGGTAGTGCATGGGGATTGGCAGCATGCAGCAAGTATGCAAGTCATTGAGTACTTCCTGCGTGCTCTTCCGTAAGAGATATGAACGCGGCTAGCCGGTACACACAGTCATGTGAGCCTGGCCTAAGGGTGTCATTATTACTACTGAGTCCACTAAATGAGGCATTATTACAACTGGGGCGACTAAGTGAGGCACTACTGAGGCCATCAAGTGAGGCATTATTACTACTGAGGCCACTAAGGGGGGCATTAACACTACTGTGGCCACTAAGCAGGGCATTATTACTACTGGGACCATTAAGTGAGGCATTATTACTACTGAGGCCACCAAATGAGGCATTATTAAGACTGGGACCACTAAGTGGGGCATTATTAATACTGGGGCCACTAAAGGAGGCATTATTAATACTGGGGCCACTAAGTGAGGCATTATTACTACCGGGCCACTAAGGGGGGCATTAATACCACTGGGGCCACTAAGGGGGGTATTAATACCACTGGGGCCACTAAGGGGGGGCATTAATACTACTTGGGCCACTAACGGGGGCATTATTACTACTTGGGCCACTAAAGGAGGAATTATTACTACTGAGGCCACTAAGGGAGGCATTATTACTACTGGTGCCACTAAGGGGGGCATTAATACTACTGGGGCCACTAAGAGAGGCATTATTACTATTGGGGCCACTAATAGGGGCATTATTACTACTGGGGCCACAAAGAGGGACATTATTGCTACTGGGGCCACTAAGGGGGGCATTAATACCACTGGGGCCACTAAGGGGGGGCATTATTACTACTAAGGACACTAAGTGAGGTATTATTAATAATAAGGCCATTGAGACATTATTACTACTGGGGCAACTAAGGGGGGCATTATTACTACTGGGGCCACTAAGGGAGGCATTATTACTACTGGTGCCACTAAGGGGGGCATTAATACTACTGGGGCCACTAAGAGAGGCATTATTACTATTGGGGCCACTAATAGGGGCATTATTACTACTGGGGCCACAAAGAGGGACATTATTGCTACTGGGGCCACTAAGGGGGGCATTAATACCACTGGGGCCACTAAGGGGGGGCATTATTACTACTAAGGACACTAAGTGAGGTATTATTAATAATAAGGCCATTGAGACATTATTACTACTGGGGCAACTAAGGGGGGCATTATTACTACTGGGGCCACTAAGGGGGGACATTATTAAAACTGGGGCCACTGAGGCATTATTACTACTGGGGCTACTAAGTGAGTCATTATTACTACTGGGGCCACTAAGGGCTGCATAATTACTACTGGGGCCATTAAGTAAGGCATTCTTACTACTGGGGCCACTAAGGGAGGCATTATTACTACTGAGGCCACTAAGGGCATCATTATTACTACTGCGGCGTTATAACTACTGGGACTACTAAGGGGGCATTATTACTACTGGTGCCACTAAGGGGGGCATTATTGTTACTGGGGCCACTAAGGGGGGCATTAATACTACTGGGACCACTAAGAGAGGCATTATTACTACTGGGACCACTAAAGCAGGCATTATTACTACTGAGGACACTAAGTGAGGTATTATTAATACTAAGGCCATTAAATGAGACATTATTACTACTGGGGCAACTAAGGGGGACATTATTACTACTGGGGCCACTAAGGGGGGGGGGGGGCATTATTACTACTGGGGCCACTGAGGCATAATTACAACTGGGGCTACTAAGTGAGTCATTATTACTACTGGGGTCATTAAGGGCGTCATTATTGCTACTGAGGCCACTAAGGGTGTCATTATTACTACTGGGGCCACTAAGTGAGGCATTATAAATACTGGGACCACTAAGGGGGGCTTTATTACTACTGTGGCCACTAAGGGGGGCATTATTACTACTGAAACCACTAAATGAGGCATTATTACTACTGGGGCCACTAAGGGAGGCATTATTACTACTGAGGCCACTAAGGGCATCATTATTACTACTGAGGCATTATAACTACTGGGACCACTAAGGGGCATTATTACTACTGGGGCCACTAAGGTGGGCCCTATTACTATTGGGGCCACAAAGTGAGGCATTTTTACTACTGAGGCCACTAAGTGAGGCAATATTACTACTGGGGCCACTAAGGGCTGCATAATTACTACTGGAACCACTAAGTAAGGCATTCTTACTACTGGGGCCACTAAGTGAGGCATTATTACTACTGAGGCCACTAAGGGCATCATTATTACTACTGAGGTGTTATAACTACTGGGACCACTAAGGGGGCATTATTACTACTGGGGCAACTAAGGTGGGCCTTATTACTATTGGGGCCACTAACTGAAGCATTATTACTACTGAGGCCACTAAGTGAGGAATTATTACCACTGAGATCACTAAGTGAGGCATTATTACTACTGGGGCCACTAAGGGAGGCATTATAACTACTGAGGTCATTAAGTGTGTCATTATTACTACTGAAGCCACTAAGTGAGGCATTATAACTACTGAGACCTCTAAGGGGGGCATTATGACTACTGTGGTCACTAAGGGCGGCATTATTACTAGTGGGGCCACTAAGTGAGGCATAATTACTACTGAGACCACTAAGGGAGGCAATATTACTACCGAGACCATTAAGTGAGTCATTATTACTATTGGGGCCACTAAGGTGGGCATTATTACTATTGGGGCCACTAAGGGGGGCATTATTACCACTGAGATCACTAAGTGAGGCATTATTACTTTGGGGGCCACTAAGGGAGGCATTATAACTACTGAGGCCATTAAGGGTGTAATTATTACTACTGAAGCCACTAAGTGAGCCATTATAACTACTGAGACCGCTAAGGGAGCATTATGACTACTGTGGTCACTAAGGGCGGCATTATTACTACTGGGGCCACTAAGTGAGGCATAATTACTACTGAGACCACTAAGGGAGGCAATATTACTATTGGGGCCACTAAGGTGGGCATTATTACTACTGGGGCCACTGAGGGGGGCATTATTACTACTGGTGCCACTAAGAGAGGCATTATTACTTCTGAGGCCACTAAGGGGGGAATTATTATTACAGGGTCCACTAAGGCTGCCTGTCCACAGGCGTTGCGGTATCCCGCAGCGGATTTCCGCCACCCGGGAGCAGGAGCCAGCAAACAGAATTCCGCGGTCAGCCTATCTGACAGGGGGGGGGGGTTGCGCTTTTCATAGCAATGCTATGGAAAGAGTGCATTGCGTTCCCCGCGGCCGGATTATCACCGCGGGGAACACAATGTAAAAACTCCCCCGGACAGGCAGACTAAGGGAGGCTTTATTACTACTGGGGCCACTAAGGAGGGCAATATTACTTCTGGGGCCAGTATTACTAATTGGGGCCTCTGAGAGGGGGCACTATTTCTACTAGGGCCACTGAGAAAGAGCACTATCACTATAGGGGCCACTATTACTGTAAGGTCACTGAAATAACTGGTAAAATCATATGTTGTCATAAGCCATGCCCATATACATGCCCCATTTTACCTTGGCCAGTATTTTTTATGACAAAGGTGGCAATCCTAGCAGATACCCATAGCAACCAATCAGCTTCCAGCTCTCATTTAGTTACCCCTAGCAACCAATCAGCTTCCAGCTCTCATTTTTTCCACAGGAGGTTTGAAAATAAAGGAAGAGCTCTGATTGGTTTCTCTTTTTCGCCTCTTTATCCATAACTGTGAGGTAAATTCTGTCAGCCATCGCGCTAATAATGGGTAGTTCAGTCACATGACGACTATGGAGGCTTCTACACCCACCAACACATAACGTTTCTATGAACTATCTCACATACAGCGGTACAACGTTCTGGACTACATATCCCGTCATACCCTGAGACAAGAGACACGTTCTAAGCAACTTCCGGTCTTGAGGGAAACGCTCTTTTCCGAATGGGCAGTGTAGCGAACGATGAGCGCGTTGCATTGTGGGGTGTGTAGTCCGGAGGTGAGCTGTTTCCTGTAGTAAGTGTGAAAGGCAGAATCTATTGAGGGGCTAGGAAGCGGCTGTCAGCTGCAGAGAGGCTCAGACCCTCCATAGACTGACGGTGCCCGCTCACAGACATGGCAGTATAAGGACTCTGCCCACACATAGGTCAATGTATATAGCTGTAGAGGAGGGGGCACGCCGTTATCCTATACAGACACCCTGCCATGGAGGAGGTGGACCGGATCCTCATTCACTCTCTGAGGACTTGTGGCACGTAAGTAGCCGTTAGGGAAGGTCATGTGATCGGTTTTACAGCTACAACCTTCATCATGTCCCAGGTCATGTGACTCATCTATGTAGGGACACCTTTAGTATGTACCACCTGATCACGTGACCCAGTCATGCTGCAGCCCTGTGTGCTCAGCCCCTCCTAATGTCACCGACCTGTCCCTTTCATATCTACTCACCCTTTGCTTTGTATTACACTGTCATTGTCATGTGACCTTCTGTGCCTTCATGGTGGGTTATCATGTGACTTCCTGACATCTTCAGCATGTGGCATCCCCATATACGTAGACATACGTTGCTTCGGCGTGTTTTCATATACACACGCACCGCCATACTGTGGCGTCATGTGACCCAGCAGATACCGTCATGGTGGATTGCAGCGTTCACCGTTATGGCGCACCGCTATGCCAGTCTTGTATGATACCGTCCTGCGGCATTCATATGTGCTAATGCCGATTCCGCCGGCGCACTGTTATGGCCTCCAGTCTCCTCGCTCCTGGTGTCACCCGCCTGTTGGGTACTTACCTCTCTGCTTGTATGTAATGGACCCCCAGCGTGACTGATGAAGGGGTCTAACGCGAAACGCGTATCTACTGCCGTCTTATAAGGGGCCAAATAAAAGAGAAGTTGGATATGTCATCTTATTGCGTCACGCCTTATCCTGGAGATTAGCGCTGACATCGCATATCATCATGTGACTCCTACGTTCTTACATGGGCTCGTTTGCATCGGCATGCAGCATGGTGATATCGTGTGTATCTGGGTAAAGAATTGGCGCAGAGATAGAAAGCAGAGGGTCGTAATAAATGGTTCATACTCTGAATGGGCCATCGTCGCTAGCGGGGGCCACAGGGCTCAGTATTGGGCCCCATTCTGGTCAATATATTTATCAATGACCTGATAGAGAGACTGCACAGCAAAATATCAATATTTGCAGATGACACAAAATTATACAATATAATCAATGCAACGGAGGACAATGTGCGGCTACAAACGGACCTGGATAAGATGGGGGCTTGGGCAGAAAAATGGCAAATGGAGTTCAATATTGATAAATGTAAGACTATGCACATGGGCAGGAGGAACGGATGTCACAAATACTCACTTAATGGGGTACCACTAGGGAAAAGTGATATGGAAAAGGATCTGGGGGTATTAGTGGATAATAGACTAAACTGGAGCAACCAATGCCAGTCAGCTGCTGCAAAAGCTAATAGCGTCCTGGGGTGCATTAAAAGAGGTATAGGGGCGAGGGATGAGAACATTATCCTCCCACTATACAAGGCACTTGTCAGGCCCCACATGTAATACTGTGTACAGTTCTGGTCACCGGTGCTCAGGAAGGATGTGGCAGCGCTTGAGGGGGTTTAAAGAAGGGCAACTAAACTAATACATGGAATGAAGGGACTGAAATACCCAGAGAGGCATCAAAACTGGGATTATTTACCCTAGAAAAAAGACGGCTAAGGGGCGACCAAATAACTATGTATAAATACATTACGGGACAATACAAGGATCTCTCCCACGATCTGTTTATACCCAGGACTGCGACGGTAACAAGAGGGCATCCGCTACGTCTAGAAGAAAGCAGGTTTCATCACCAAACAAAAGAGGGTTCTTTACAGTAAGAGCAGTGAGACTGCGGAACTCTCTGCCTGAAGACGGCAAAATCCATAGAGGAGTTTAAGAGGCGACTAGATATCTTTCTAGGGCACTGATATTACAGGACTTAAAGGGGTTGTCTCGCGGCAGCAAGTAGGGTTATACACTTCTGTATGGCCATATTAATGCACTTTGTAATGTACATCGTGCATTAAATATGAGCCATACAGAAGTTATTCACTTACCTGCTCCGTTGCTGGCGTCCCCGTCTCCATGGATCCGTCTAATTCTGATGTCTTCTTGCTTTTTTAGACGCGCTTGCGCTGTGTGGTCTTCTTCCTGGTGAATGGGGCCGCTCGTGCCGGAGAGCTGGTCCTCGTAGCTCCGCCCCGTCACGTGTGCCGATTCCAGCCAATCAGGAGGCTGGAATCGGCAGTGGACCGCACAGAGCCCACGATGCACCATGGGAGAAGACCCGCGGTGCATCGTGGGTGAAGATCCTGGCGGCCATCTTGGTGAAGGAAGAAGGAAGACGTCGCAGAGCGGGGATTTGGGTAAGTAATAAATTTTTTTTTTTTTAACACATCCTTTGGGGTTGTCCTGCGCCGAACGGGGGGCCTATGGAAAAAAAAAAAACAAAAACCCGTTTCGGCGCGAGACAACCCCTTTAAACATTTGGTGACCAGCGGGGTTGTTGAATCGGGTCTTTGAGTTAGGTAGAACTCAAACGTTGATCCAGGGAATGTTCTGACTGCCATTATGGAATCGGGAAGGAATTTTCCCCCGAATGGGCTAATTGGCTTCTGCCTCGTTGGGGGTTTTTTGCCTTCCTCTAGATCAACAAGGAAGGGGGGGGGGGCAGAAACAGGCTGAACTAGAGGGACATTGTCTCCCTTCAGTTTAACATACTATGTTGCGTTCGCGTTCCGTTTTTGAGGTAGAGGCACACAATGAAAATGGAAGAAGGCTGAGCTCACGCGAACGGGTCGGATTCTGCTTGCGGATACCCGCTGCGGAAGACCTGTAAGTGATCGCGGAAACAAATTGCGAATGGTCGCCTATGCATGTGGTTTTGCACATGGAAGAAAGCTTGCAAACAAGGAATGATATCAGAACATCGGACAGTCGACCGCCCAGGCGATAATATTCTCTCTACCCAAAAGACCGGCTTTAGTATCTGGTGTATTATCAAGTTGCGAACGAATCTGCGTCCATACGCAATGTTAATTGCGTATGCACTGCGGATCACACATAGCCATAGAGATCAATGGAGCCCATATGGGTGGAATCCACGCTAATAGAGCATGCTGGGATTTTTCTTCCGCTCACGAAAATCATAATTCATACCCGCATGTCTGGGTGAACCGGTCAAAGTCTGAGCCCGTGTATCGTCCGCGCGGACTGTGATCGCAGAATCTGTAATTCCAAGTTGGTCGTGTGAGGCCAGCCTTAAACGGATCCAAAAATACATATAAATTTTTTTATTTTTTTTTAATTAAATGGAAAGAAATTTAAAGGGGTTGTCCCGCGCCGAAACAGGTTTTTTTTTTTTTTAAACCCCCCCCCCCCCCGTTCGGCGCGAGACAACCCCGCTGCAGGGGTTAAAAAAACAACCCGCACAGCGCTTACCTGAATCCCGGCGGTCCGGCGTCTTCATACTCACCTGCTGAAGATGGCCGCCGGGATCCTCTGTCTCCATGGACCGCAGGGCTTCTGTGCGGTCCATTGCCGATTCTAGCCTCCTGATTGGCTGGAATCGGCACGTGACGGGGCGGAGCTACACGGAGCCCCATTCAGAAAAGAAGAAGACCCGGACTGCGCAAGCGCGGCTAATTTGGCCATCGGAGGGCGAAAATTAGTCGGCACCATGGAGACGAGGACGCTAGCAACGGAACAGGTAAGTATAAAACTTTTTATAACTTCTGTATGGCTCATAATTAATGCACAATGTACATTACAAAGTGCATTAATATGGCCATACAGAAGTGTATAGACCCACTTGCTGCCTCGGGACAACCCCTTTAAGGGGTTGTACCAGAATATGAAGTTATCCCCCATCCGCAGGAATCACTTGGTAATATTCTGGTACAACCCCTTTAAGGCCTGTGTCATACATACATGCATGCTTGCATGTGCAAAATACGCAGAAAATAGAACCCATTGATTTCAATGGATTTGTTGACATGCCCGTATTTCGTGTGCAGATACATACGCAGCATGCTCTATTGTCCTATGCTTCCACGCAGGGAAATTGACCAAAAGTACCGTAAATGGACTAAGTAGCCATGTCAATGGATGGGTCCGCGCGGGGCTGTGTGTGTTTTGTTTGCGTGTGAAAACTACAGTTGGAAATGCAAAAAGATGTGCAAAATCGCAGCGCAAATGTGCATACGCTCGCGTGACACAGGGCTTAGTTTCCTTTTTTTTTTTTTAATGGAACAAATAGCGCCGTCTGCCGTGTTATTTGTTTAGTTTAAAAAAATAGAAACCAAACGAACGCTTTTTATTTGCTTTCTTTCCGTTTTTAAAATAATGGGGGAAAAAAACGGATCCTTTTCAATTTAGTTTTAATTCCATTTTTGGAGCGGAGTGTGAACACAGCTGTGAACGAGCCCTTGTCTGTGAGGTATCCTTATATGGGGCTCTTATACGCTTTCCCGTAGTGACGTGTGACTTTCTACACCTTTATCTGTATATAATATCCATTTATATTAACCCTCTCCAATCCACTGTCTGACGTCTGAAGACATTATGGTTTAAGGCTGTACAGCTCTGATGATGGTAGACATCCGTCGGGGTTCTCTTATTGTATATTGCCAGCCTCTCTGCTGTCAGAGCCTATCCAACGTGTCACTCATGCAGTACTGGCTTTCGTCAGCAGATAGCGCCGTTGTATAACGGCAGAAAAAGAGTAAGCCCCCTAGGAAAACTAGGATACAAATTGGATTGGAAAGGGTTAAATGCACTTTTATACTGGCAGATTTTCTACCGATTAGCGTTGGTTCCACTCCGTTAACGCACCGCTGTATGTACGTGCGATCAGTCGGGCTCCTCCATGTGTCGTGGTTGTCAGTAGCGCATCGCTGTGTACACAGGAAATACGCCGCATAAAAGACGCGATCACCCGACTTAACAAACATTTGCTGTTTTGTCAGCTGATCTCCTTCACGTCGGACAGTTGTCGGGTGAGGGAACATGCAGACAAATGTTCATGCCTGATTACGGGGCGTGTGAAAGGCTCTTGGGGTGCGAGTAAAGGGGTTTTCCATGGAAATACTATTGATGAGCTATCCTCAGGATAGGTCATCAATAGTTGATCAGCCGGTGTCCGCCGCTCAGGATCGGGTGCC
This sequence comes from Eleutherodactylus coqui, assembly GCF_035609145.1. Lineage (NCBI taxonomy): Eukaryota > Metazoa > Chordata > Amphibia > Anura > Eleutherodactylidae > Eleutherodactylus > Eleutherodactylus coqui. The sequence continues at coordinate 25,478,350 of NC_089846.1, read as the reverse complement.
CACTGACCGCGCCGGCATACTCTGGGGTCGCAGCGGGAGGGAGCCCTGTGTAGTGGCCGGCGCTTGCAATAGCAGGCGCAGCTGTCATTGATTTGAATGAGCGCTACGCCAGCCACTACACGGGGGTCGGAGCAGCGGCTGCTGTTAGGACACCAGTGTTTTTGTTGTGCTGTCAGCAGATGCCCGATCCGCTGATCAGTCTGGGTACCGAGCGGCGGTCCCCTCCCGGTTATTGACGACCTATCCTGAGGATGGTATTTTCCCTGTACAACCCCTTTAAGAGTCGTGTAATGGCGCTGCTTGCCTGGATACACTTACAGGGTCAGCCCAGCAGCTGCCGAGCAGCGCTCATATAATAACCGCCTTAGGATCCTGATTTTGACATGATCTATCAGCAATGTCATCCGGAAGAGGTGCACAACTGTCCTCCGGCATCGCCCATAGGCCACAGTAGCCTAAAGTTGCACCCGAGAGATCTTGCATCTGCCAGCGCACGGGCGGTACTCCTGCATCTCCTTCTGTCCTTATGGAATCTAACTTGATTGGGTTATTTCTATTTAAAGGATGTAATTTGGCGAGATGCTAATTCATATTGTCCCTTGTAGGATCCTGACGTTCGCCGTCTTGGAGTCTTCCTTCCTCCCTCCTGTCTACAAAGGGGAACGTCTTGCTGCTCTCCAGGGAAAGAGAAAGTATTTGCAGGAGCTTCTTGCTCCGACTCTCTAAGGCCCAATGTCCACAGGCGGATTGGAATTGCGGAATCTGTGCGGGTCACCTGCAGTTCAAGCCGCCCGTAAGGAAGCATGGGCGTCCGCACTTGAATTTACACATGCAAATTTGTATTTCCGGATTGCGCATGCGGGAAACAAATCGCAGCGTTCTCCATTCCAGTGCGGATTCCATGCGGACAGTTTCCATTGGCTTCAATGGAAGCCGTCTGATTTGCGCCCCATCTGCAATATTGACATTGTGGACGGGCCGCGAACTCCACGGCAAAGCAGGAGTTTGAAAAAAAATTTGTACTGCGCCGGCCGGCACTTCCTCACACGTACAAAGTACAGAAAAAAGAAGACGCGGGCAGGTACGAGGGTCAGATTTAGCTGTAGGCTCCCGCATGCAGAATCTGGCCCACCCATGGACATGAGGCCTAAGGGTGTATTGACACGGGCGAGTTTCATGGGCGACTTCTGTCTGATAGCGGTATGGACAGAACTCGCGCATATTAACACATTAAGGTCAATGAGTTCACATGTGTGATATTTCACTTGCACTGATGCTGCAAAACTGAAAGATCGCTGCATGCCCTATTTTGGGCTGATTCCTCGATCGCCCCCCCCTGTTCAAACTGGAAACGGGACCTCAATTCTTGTGATTAGTGAAATTGCCCTCGCCAATCACATGGAGTACTGCGTACAATTCTGGACACCGGTGCTCAGGAAAGATGTCACAGTGCTTGAGGGGGTTCAAAGAAGAGCGACTAAACTAATACATGGAATGACGGGACTGGAATACCCAGAGAGGCTGTCCAAATTGGGACTATTTACTCTAGAAAAAAGAAGGTTAAGAGGCGACCAAATAACCATGTATAAGTACATGAGGGGACAACACATGGATCTCTCCCACGATCTGTTTACACCCAGGACCACGACGGTAACAAGAGGACATCCGCTACGATTAGAGGAAAGTAGGTTTCATCACCAACACAGAAAGGGGTTCTTTACTGTAAGAGCAGTTAGACTGTGGAACTCTCTACCGGAGGAAGTGGTGATGGCAAAATCCATAGAGGAGTTTAAAAGGGGACTTGATGTCTTTCTGGAGAAGGATATTACAGGATATAAATTTTAGTTTAAGTGTCAATCCTGGTATATAGGCAGGTAGGAACTATTAGGGGTTGATCCAGGGAACAGTCTGATTGCCATTAGGGAGTCGGGAAGGAATTTTTTCCCCAAAAGAGCCAATTGACTTCTGGCCTTGGGGTTTTTTGCCTTCCTCTGGATCAACACAGTAGGATAGACAGGCTGGACTAGATGGACAATGTCTTCATGCGGCCTTACATACTATGTTACTATGTTACTATGTAATCAGACACTGCAGAAGAGATGCTTTTTGGGAAATCCCCTTTAAACAGCACCTGCCACTATTCAGAGCTTTATTAACTAACTAGCTTACCCGTCGCGCGTTGCTGCGAAGACAGACAGACAGACAGACATACATTCATTCGTTTTTATATATCTAGATAACAACCAATCACAGCGCAGCTTTCATGTTACCTCAGTGGTATAATATATAACAACCAATCACAGCGCAGCTTTCATGTTACCTTAGCAGTAAGAGAAATAACAACCAATCACAGCGCAACTTTTATTCTGCCTCCAGCAATATAAAAAATAGCAACCAATCACAGCGCAGCTTTCATGTTACCTCAGTGGTATAATATATAACAACGAATCGCAGCACAGCTTTCATGCAACCTCGGTAGTATAAGAAGTAGCCACCAATCACAGCACAGCTTTCATGTTACCTCAGCAGTACATAATATAGCAACCAATCACAGCACAGCTTTCATGTTACCTCAGTAGTATAAGAAGTAGCCACCAATCACAGCACAGCTTTCATGTTACCTCAGCGGTATAATATGTAGCAACCAATCACAGCACAGCTTTCATGTTACCTCAGCGGTATAATATATAGCAACCAATCACAGCACAGCTTTCATGTTACCTCAGCAGTATAAGAAGTAGCCACCAATCACAGCACAGCTTTCATGTTACCTCAGCGGTATAATATATAGCAACCAATCACAGCACAGCTTTCATGTTACCTCAGCATTCTCAATATCCAGCAATTGTCTTGCGAAAAGTTCGGCGGATGCATCATTTTCTGGTTGAACACTCATCCCGTTGGTCGTTATGCCTTTTGTTTTCGTGCTTGAGATGGAAATCAAACGATCTTTGTCTGGGGGGCATAACTGTCGACGATGCTCGCACGCGCGCCACCTATTGTAGGATAGTTGTACTATGCCTATAATCTTCCCAGGAGTGTACTCAGCAACTTCCCAAAGTCTCATGGCAATTGGATGAATGGTGTAGTAATGCATAAAGGACAGACAGAAAGACAGACATTAATTTATATATATCAGGAAGTGAGAAAATGACATTCCGTACGTAAAATTTGGACGCTAATTCTTTGGCACATAGAATTGAATAATGGAGTTAGGACCCATTAGCGTTTCCTATTTATGACATATTCAATGCCCGTGCCAAATTTCAAGTTTCTATGTGAGAAAATTAGATTCCGTACGTAAAATTTGGACGCTAATTCTTTGGCGCATAGAATTGAATAATCGAGTTGGGACCCATTAGCTTTTCTATTTATGACATAATCAATGCTCCTGCCAAATTTCAAGTTTCTATGACATTGGGAAGTGAGAGAATTAAATTCCGTATGTAAAATTTGGACGCTAATTCTTTGGCGCTTAGAATTGAATAATTGAGTTGGGACCCATTAACTTTTCCTATTTATGACATAATCAATGCTTGTGCCAAATTTCAAGTTTCTATGACATCGGGAAGTGAGAGAATTAGTGGCAGTGATGGAAATCAAACGATCTACTTGGGGGGGCGCAACTGTCGATGACGATCGCACGCGCGCCATTTATCGTAGAATAGTTGTACTATGCCTATAATCTTCCCAGGAGTGTACTCAACAACTTCCCAAAGTTTCATGGCGATCGGATGAATGGTGTAGTAGTGCATAAAGGACAAACACACACACAGACACACAGACAGACACACAGACACACACGCATACATTCAATTTTATATATATAGACTTACGAGTCTGGAGGGCGATCCTTTTGTATGAGCTTAAGGGGTTTCCTATTTCGGAAGGAATCCTTGAGGTGGAGCTTGTAGACTTTGGCCAGTTATGTTTACTGTAGAATGTGAAGGCACAGAACAGGCCAATCAGCTGTCGGCATGCTTATTTATGGGCTGGACATTAGTAGAACCCAGAATTAATACTTATCAGCAGATGGTTTAGGATGTGTTCACACATAGCTGATTTTCGGCGGATTTTGGTGCAGATTTCACCGTTTTAGTTCGAATTCAAGTGAAAGGGTGATATCTGCTGCAGATCCACACCAAATCAGCTACATGTGAACGCACCCTTAAAGGTATTTTTATGGGAATAATATATTGCTGACCTATCCTTGGGATAGACATTATCAGATCGGTGGTGTCCTCCAATCGGGACCCCTGACGATCAGCTCATGTCGAACAACTCATGTACATTGTATAGCAGCTGTGCCTTATATAGCAGCTCAATCCCATTCATCTGAATGGGACTGAGCTGCTCTTAGGCCATGTGACCAACGAATATGACATCACAGGCCGGAGAAGAGGCTGCAGCGCTTGAGTGCCACAGCCTCTTCGATCATCTGATCAGTGGTGGACCCCCACAGATCTGATATTGATGACCTATTCTGAGGACAAGTCATCAATATCTTAGGCCCAGAATCAATATCTTAGTCCTGGAAACCCCTCTTTAAATAGAGGGTGCCTAGTGTCTGATAGATGCAGGTTCTACCTCTGGGACCCCACACCCATGTGGCGTATTGGGGTCCTTAAGCTACTGTATCCAAGCAGAGAATGGTTAGGTGACCGTGCATGTACTTGCCAGGTGGGCCAGGTGTTGGAGGGCCCCCATTCTCCATGTAGGTTAGACCCACATCTACCATATCCTGTGACTTGGGAATACCCCTATTATAGTGTTATTGTTAGGCCCAATGTCCACGGGCGGATCTGATTTGCGGAAATCAAGCTGCCCATAGGAATACACGAGCGTCCACAAAAACATTAAAGCATGCGGATTTGTTTTGCAGACCTTTTGGTCCAGAAAACAAATCGCAGCATGCTTCATTTTGCTGTGGATCCCGCACTAATGGCTTCCATTGAAGTCAATGGAAGCCGTCCGATCCACGGCCCGCCCGTAGCTGATAGGCTGTGGATACTGTGGGAAAGCAGGAGTTAAAGGGGGAAAAAGTACTGCGCGGCATGCCGGCCGGCGCTCCCGCACACATCCGCAGTGATGAAGAAAGAAGATCCGACCGGGGCACAAGAGACCCCCACTGATTCCGGGCAGGTAATTATGTGTCCTCGGCCACGGGTAGGGTGAGATTCCACTGCGGGCTCCCACTTGACACCCGTGGACATGAGGCCTTTCTGTTTGTTGCAGTCGGATGAGCTACGGTTGTGCGTATCCCCACCACGCCGTGATACAATTGTGACCGGATCTTTCACGGTCCCATTGTCGATGTGGGTGCAGAACAGTAGTATGGCAGCAGGAATGTATCTAGACTGGTGCAAGAAAAGAGTGGAGTAGTTCTTCATGGCAACCAATTAGATTCAAGATTTAATTTTCAAGTGGCTCTTTGGAATATGAAAGCAGCGACCTCCTCCTTCGTCGTTGCCTTGTTGTTACGTATCTGCTGTCTGTATCGGTGATGTGGATCTCTAATTTCGCTTTTCTTCCCTATAGAGAAGTTCCAGAAGAAGTGCAGAGTTTGCGTCAGTTCAACACCGAACTCATAGTGGAGGCCGTGGTGAGATGTCTCCGCGTGATAAACCCCTCTGCGGGCTCAAATCTCAGTCACATCCTGCCCCCGGGGATGTCGGCTCGCTTCCGTATAGGCACCAGCCTGGCGCAGGCCTGTCAGGTGAGCAGGGTGGGTGGAGGCGGTGAGTAGGGTGCGGAGTGGCTTGGTACTTGGCTTAGCGTAACGGCGGGTAGAGTTGCCATCACAGCTGATATTAGTGCACATGTAGGGTAAACTCGCCATCATCTCGTACGGCGTATCTAGCAGATTCTGCTTCCCATTTACATGGATGGGGACAGTGCGTGGCCGCTGACACGCCATTCACTGTCTGTGAGACTGCCGGAGGTGGCGAGTACAGTGAATGGAGCAACACTGCCAGCACTGAGCATCCAAAGCAGGATAGGAGATCCCTATTCTCATGATCACTGGGGGTCCCGGGTGTTGGACCCTCAGAGATCAGCACTTCTCCTCTATCTTGTGCACAACATAGTCAAATTGCAGGAACTGGCCTGTGTATGTTCTGCCCCCTAGTGCCAATGATATGAAATGAAAGCACAGACTAGTAATGGCTTCTTAAATATTACAGGCTACATACATACATATACAATTACTGAGGCCGGTGACACACAAGCATATTCCGGCTGCATCTATTCATCCATAATACAGACAAGTGTGTCGGCCTAAGCACAGGCCTGCAGGATAGCTGCGGTCACGCAGGGACATTTGTCCGTGTTACGCATAAATGTGGCTGGAATACACTCGTGGGTCACCGGCCTCACTGCTTATTTAATGGCTGATATTTTAAAGCTACAATGCCCAATAATGCTAAATGATGCAGTGCTACATAAGACAGATACTATATCTACATACCCCTGCAGCTGGGCCTTGGTTCACCATGATCCTGTATTTGGTAATACGTGGGACAGACCATGTTGTTGGCATGTGCGGGCCGTGTTTTTTGTATTCAGTATGGATTGTAATGACCTTTCTTTATTCTTTATATCAGGATCTGGGATATACTGGGGAAGTTGGTTACCAGACATTCCTGTATAGCAGCGAGCCGGATATCCGAGCACTTTTGATTTTCCTGGCTGAGAAACTTCCAAGACACTCCCATGAAGATGCCCATCAACCAGCAGGTATCGGAGAACAGAGGATACGGAACTGACTACATATTGTGATGCATTGTGTTGTTTGGATCTTAAGGGTCTTTTACATGGCCCAATGGTAGGGAAAGAACACGCGGAGGAATGTTCTTTTGTACGATCATTAGGCCATGTGAAGCTGCACCCAATCAACAAGCAAATACTCATTCATCAGCTGATCACACCTTTTGCGCAGCGGAAATAAAATCATCATTCTTGGCAGTACATCTTCCCCATGTAACTGGGAAATGTGTGCTAAAAATCATGAAATGTATTGTTGGTAAAGTCCCCTGGTGCAAGCACCGACTCCTAGTATGACGTCACATTGTGACGTTTTCTTGGCAGACTGTTTTTGCGGGGTGGTTTGCCATTGCCTTCCCCAGTCATCTTTTATAAGATTTTTATTACTTACTGTAAAATCTTTTTCCCGTCATGTTCATTGGGGGACACAGTTTTGACTGTGGGACATTCTAGAGCAGTACTCATGGGGGTGGGAAAATATAAGAAGCCGCTTGTGTAAGGAAGTGTAATCGGCTCTTTAACTGTGACTAGCGTTAATGGGTGCCTAGACATCCAACATTCTCAGAGACTGAGCATAAAGGGACCTGAACAACAGTCCCATCTACCCACCGTGAGAGAGCTACGGACAAAGAGCTTCCGACAAGGCACCCACTCTCCGAGAAATATGTGCCGTAACCGCTTGGTAGAAAGACGAGTAGACAGGGCGAGCTGGACATGACACCGGCACCATCGGAAAAGAGGCTGAAACGTAAAAGAACTGGGGGCCCTTTGGCAGGTGACCTAGCTGAATGTCAGGGATCACTGGAATCGAGACTGTAAACACCCGGCTAGGGAGGTTGTCATAATGACAGCACCGTCGTTGAAGGGTTAGTAGGAAGCATTCAGCATTCAAGCCTAATGCATGGTAGCTGCCGCTACCAGAGGGAATGGGAGTTGGAGACACATGGCTCAAAAATGCCATTGGTATCAGCCCTCTGCAACTGTGACATGGCCACAGCCTCCATCGTCTGCATGAAGCCCATGGTCCTTAAACAAGTATAGGCCTTGGAAATAGTGTCTGTGGGTTGTCAACCAGGATCGCTCCGTACCAAGATGTCACTGCCACCAAATGACTCCAACCAGGCACCATAAAACGTGGAATAACTGCCAAATTACCCCCGGACGTGAGTTTCGTTGGTCCCTTTGTGGAACCCTCCGGAGTCAGGAGGGTGAGCGCTAACAATATAAATCCGTATCAGTGTATACTGTCTTATGGTCTGCTGCAGGCATTCCTGCAGGAGGAAATAGCGCAGGAGGATCGAGAACCGCAGACGTGAGCTAGCGGCTAGGCAAGGCTTAACCCGGTCCAGAGCAGACCTGAGAAGCGATGAGTCGAGAGACTGCCTGTGCAGAGTCTTCTTTCCATATCGAGGGTACCACAGGTCTCAGCAAGCCCGGAGTAACCGGAGGGGGGGGTGGGCGGGGGGGCGCTCAGGACTCCCAAACTTTGATCAGGGGATTTAAATGTCGCCTTCAGAACGGACAGTGGCATTTAAATGGTTAACAGCGTCTGGTGTCAACAGTAAGAAACCGCCGGCACCCACATTGCATGCTCCCAATTCCCCTCCATACAAATCCCGAAAGCACAGGATGTAACTGTACATCCAGTGTTGTTTAAGATAAATCGTGTTCTATTGTATGGAGGATAAATCACAGTCACGTCTGTTTTCATCCCCGCAGGTAAATCTGTGGTGCTACAAAGGGAGATCGCGACCAAGATAAAGCAGCAGCTCTCTCTTCCCTGGCTGCCACCATCTTGCCGAACTGCAGCTGCAAAACGTTCTCAAGTGGGTTTGCCCTGAGAAACCACAGGACGTGTAACTTTATAAAAATGTTTCTTAAATTCTGTTTAACTTTTACTCTACTAGTATAAAACTCTGAAAAGTTCATGGAAGTTTCTGAAAATTCTCTAAAGCAGCGTAATTAACAGCTTCTCTAAAGCGGGCCTTAGAATTGTGAGTTTAGATGACTTCTAAAAGTTGGTCTGAAAAAGTTGTATCTATCTCTAAGGGCCCTTTTACACAGAACAATTGTAGTTCAGATTCTCCTGTGAGCCTTTTTACTGTGAATGGTGACTGGCGGTCGGAGCGCACGACAATCCTCCTGCGTAAAAAGACCCTAAAGCCTGGTTAAGACAAAACTATTATCGCTCAATAATCTTTTGAGCGATAACCGTTGTGTGCCTTTTAGGTGATAGTTCAAACATTGAGCGATCACTTTGCGCTCCGAGCGGGGGATGCAGAAGACAAGTGGGGCCGCTTGTCTTCTGCATCCAGCTGTTCTCTGCTCGGAGCGCTCAGTCTGTTATACAGCCGAGCGCTCTGGGCAGGGTATGAAGAACACAGCTGGACAGCTGTGTTCTTCATACCCTGCCTGTGTTCAGGAAGTGGGATACAGCGAAAACAATAGTATCAGCTGTATCCCGCTGTGAATTCCTGATAACTGATCGCTGATTTTTCAGCGAAAGATCAGCTATTTCTTAACGTCAACTGCACAATGTCAATGCAGTTAGACACAACGATTATCATTGTGTCTAAATCAGCCTTAAAGGGGTGGTCTCGCGAAAGCAAGTGGGTCTATACACTTCTGTATGGCCATATTAATGCACTTTGTAATATACATCGTGCATTAAATATGAGCCATACAGAAGTTATTCACTTACCTGCTCCGTTGCTAGCGTCCCCGTCGCCATGGTTCCGTCTAATTTCGGTGTCTTCTTGCCTTTTTAGACGCGCTTGCGCAGATCCGTCTTCTCCCTTCTTCTCCCTTCGGCTCCGCTCGGCAGTATCGGCATTTTGGCTCCGCCCCCTTGTACGCATCATCGCGTAGCTCCGCCCCATGACGTGTGCCGGTTCCAGCCTCCTGATTGGCTGGAATCGGCACATGACGGGGGCGGAGCTACGCGATGACGCGAAAAAGGGGCGGAGCCAAAACGCCGATGCTTCCAAGACCAGCCGAAGGGAGAAGATGCATCTGCGCAAGCGCGTCTAAAAAAGCAAGAAGACACCGAAGTTAGACGGAACCATGGCAACGGGGACGCTAGCAACGGAGCAGGTAAGTGAATAACTTCTGTATGGCTCATATTTAATGCACGATGTATATTACAAAGTGCATTAATATGGCCATACAGAAGTGTATAGACCCACTTGCTTTCGCGAGACCACCCCTTTAACTTTCATTAATCGGCTCCACGGAGGAGGAAATGTAGTAATAAATGGCACCCATTCAAATGGCTGGGTAATCTTGCAGTACGTGATCACATCAAGTTGGTTGGAGCATGGACAACTGTTTCTAATGGCTCCTCTATTTTGTTCTCGTGTCGTAATGGGAAATACGGAAAGGCATAGTGAACGCCTGAGAACATATTATGGAGTTGACAAATTAAATGGACGTTTCTTAACCCCTTCAGGTATGTTCACGCAGCAGAATCGTGCTGTGGATTTGATGTGGAATCCTCGCTGATTCCACATCCCATTAGTTCCAATAGGAATTGCCGCCATAATCTATACAGCATGGATTTTTCCTGCAAATGAATTCTAAATTAGCGTGTGGGGGGGGGGGGGGGGGGGGAGACACATGACATGTCCCTTCTTGACGCAGATTCTGTACTGTATTTGCATAAGATCCATATTGGGAATTCTGCACGTGTATATGTGATGTTTTTCGTCACACATTACGATCCCCGTATCTTTACTTTTCTGTGGATGGAGCTGTATGACAGCTTGCTTTTGGAGGGGCAAGCTGTAGTTTTAATTGGTATGAATGTGAAGTACATATGGCTTTTGATTACTTTTTATTTAAACAGATTCTGTCACGTGGTTCATGCTGCCTAAATCACGTGTAGCACAAACCTTGGACGAGGGCGCCTCTTGTTCCCATGAGTGTTTTATTCTGAAACATTGTAGTGTTTCAGAATAAATACACTGTGAAGTTTGACTCAGAACTGAGCTTTGAGTCACAGGAGTGGGCTGTGTCGGCCTCTTCCCGCTCGCTGCATATACAGGGGCAACTCTTTCCCCATACACAAGCAGAGAGAGGGACTGTCAGTCTATGGGACTTGAATTTGGGATTCTCCAATCGCTTATACAATATACTACAATACTTCAGTAGTGCGTTATATTGTATGTTTTTCGGTAGCCTATTAAGCCTTTTCACAGGAAGGGCTTAATAGGTTCGGCTCCTGAGACTGCTTCCTACTTCTCCTTGCAAGCCATGATGGACATATAAATCATTGATTGTTAAAGAAGTTTCCCATGAATATACACTGTTGACCTTGTCTCTAGGTATGCTAAAGGGCAAGGTCTATGATACTGAAGCGTAGTACTTAAGAATATCAATTAAGAGTGCACTAGTATATATTTAATGTGAGGTTAGTTATTTACTTTTGTGCTTTTCTTCTTATCTTTAAGAGTTTATGCCGATTGCATCGTTTTCATGCGCAGCCTCTGTCTCTAGCTGGAGATTCTTCATCCAAATCCATACCCCCTGGTAAGAGGGAGGCGCAGGTAATGCATCTCACAATGGTTGTTAGAAGGCTCTTGATGGGCAGAATTCTTCTTGTGTTTACAGAACGGAGGGAGTACTGGGTGAAATACCTGCCTGTAGTTAGCACACAGCTGCCTCACGCCTACTCTTTAGCAGCCTCGCTACTTGAGAGGAACACATCTGACCTCAGTGCCGTGCAGGAGTGGGAGGCTGAGTGGAAAAGCCAAGGTCTTGCCTCTCGTTTGTCTCCTGAGGTGAGTTTGTAACGGGCCATCTCCAACAGTCAGAGGATTTTTCATAGAATTAAATAGGGGAAAGGGACCTATTATTTGTATGGCACCAACTTATTCTGCAGAGCTTTCAGATAATTTATTTATTAGCAAGCTGGGTATTCATTTTACCGACCTCTGAAAGATGGAAGGCTGAGTCAGCCTTGAGCCAGCTACCTGAACCAAGCTGAGATTGAACCTGCAACCTTCAGGTTGTGAGCAAGAGCTTAGGACTTAACAGCTGCCTTAACACTCTGCGCCACATGGGAAAGAAAATGGGGGTAAGAAATATAGAAAATAAGCTTTTATAGATATATTGAAAGGCAAACGGGCCACCATACATAACACTAATAATAATGCATACAACCAGTGCTAGTGATGAAGGACTTAAAACTCCCCCCATAATGACCATAAATACAGAGACCCTAATAAATGGAGTTGCCGCCCTGAAAAGGGTGACCCCGTGCAGCAGCTTCCTGAAGGAGGACCCTATTGAGCCCTTAACTTTAATAAAACTATAGGAGATTTGATTGATTAAAGGGCCACTCTGGTGAAATGTTTTTCCTTTTGTTATGTAACTAGCCCCCCAGAATATGGAAGTCGGTTAGTCTCACTTTGGTTACTTATTTCTTTCTATCTGAAACTTTCTGGAGTCCTTCTCTTCATTTTGGTCATGTGATCTCATTCCGACCAACCTGACAATTACCTGGCTTTATGTTTTCTCAAGAAGTTAGTTTTCCCTTACACCCATGATGGTGCCTATGAGGGCCTGCCTACCTCCAGACAGGAAAGTCCCAAATTACTTTAAAGGTGGGAACACCCTTCACCTCCTCACTTCCTGTTTCATGGGACAGGTTGGAAAATGCTGAGGGCAGCTGCTATCTCTGCTCTTGCAAGGATTTCTCCAGATCTCTAATGGCTAGTAAGCTGGCATATATTTCTGTAAGTTTAGAAATCCATCTAGTTGTGTAGCATTGTCTCCACATCAGAGGTAGAGAATACCAATATTTTTTGTTTTATCAAATCCGTAAGACAGCTTCTTGGCGTTTCTCTAGTATTTTGTTGATGGATTCTCGATATTAGCCATCAGTAGTATAGTACTACAGGGTAGCACCCCATCCCCCCCATTCCCCAGTTATTCATGTAGTTTAACCTCTTATAGGTGCCATCACGGACATAAAGGAAGCATCAAGATTACTTAACAGTAATCAGTTTTCAATGACATCACTGTAATCGCCCTACTCCGTTGTCCTGTTTTAAGTCCACAAAAAAATAGTTTATACCTTAAAAAAAAATTAGAAAAGGTCCTCAGATAGTCCATGGATCTTGCTACGGAGGTGAAGGGTGTCCCTTTAAAGAGATTAGTGAGTTTACGGCTTCCTGCCCAGAGGGAGGCGGGCGCTGTCATAGGCTCATGGAAAACTGATTACCGGTAAGTAATCTTGTTTTTGGTCAGCATAATTCCTGTGTGATGATATTACATGAACTTAAGTACAGAAAATCTTCAGAGGGGGGACAGAAACTCCTATCACGGTTACTGCTGCTTATTAGCACTCTTCTGTTACACAGTTATAATGAAGGAGATCACAGCTCATGGTCTGCTGTTTATTTAGGTGAATATAAAATACAGAAGGTAACTGCATCCACCCGTGTGAATGTTCCCTAAGTGTAACTACTTAATATGCCTATGGAGCTCTTTGCACTATGATGGTGTTTCTGCCTTACTACCTCTTTAGCACCGAGCTTTCTACCTTGGAGGATGGTTAGGGTGCCTGGGTAGGGCTGGCAGGGGTGTACCACCACCTGCGAGCTGCTGAACAGAGCAGTGTGGCGGTGCGTTCCAGAGTTCAAAATCCAAGATGGCACCCGCTCCCAATGGTGGCCATGCCCCCTCTGCCAAACGCTGGCTGTGTCCTCGAGGGAAAGTGAAGACCTGGTCCTTCTGTGTTCGGGCCTTGTCGTGGGCCACATAAAATGACATGGTGGGCCTGATTTGGCCCGTGGGTCTTGAGTTTGACGCATGGACTAGAGATTACTGTATAATAAAAGTATACCAAAGACAACACATGCCGAATATGTGTAATATAAAGTGCTATTTCAACTGCCCTTTATAAAGTGCCAAGTGCAAGATGATAAATGCATTAATAATGAAGCCCGACGCGTTTCCCTAGCATCCACTAGTTCATCTTCCCATATAAATGCACTCCATGAGCAACAATTAATCTGTACAAAACTCCTAATAGCATCTACAAGGTTGAGATACGGCCATCAGAACCATCCAGCTAAGTGGTTTGAATTTATTGTGTTTGCTATGCCTTTTATAGTTTATGGCTTAATTGAGTGAAGCGCAGCGTACGGCCGTTGTATGTGCTATTGATATGCAGATGAACCGTTGCTTCTGGAGTGTAATTGTATGACAGCTGATGAATTATGACCCCCTAACGAACTAGTTGATGCTAGCGAAACGTGTCGGGTCTTCATTCTTTTTTTATTTCTTATTTTGCACTTGACACTTTTTATACGGAACAAATGATAGCACTTTATATGGAATATATATCTGACATGCTTCTGGACAGTTAGTTGGCACTTTATATCACTCATATCTGGCATGTTTGGTCTTTGGTATACTTTACTATAGTAATCTCTAGTAGATTATTTTGATTGAACAGCATTGTTCTTCATGTACCGTGAGTATCTGGATCCTAAGACCAAGGATATGGTTAGTTAACAATGAAAACGTAGGAGATCCAATTGATTAGGAGCTCAATAGGGTCCTATAGCAGTTGCTGTAAGGGTCTGCCCTTTACAGGACAACTACTCTGCTTATGAGGGTATCTGTATTTGGCGTCCTCATAGGCCAAGCTCTCTGACCTTGGTCACTAATTCCTTCATAATTAGCGTTGGTTGTAGGCGGTATTATTGGTCTTTATATATGGTGGCTTATTTACCTTTTAATATATGAAAGGTTACTTTTGTGCGTGTAACGCCGGGCTCCTACGCGATCGGCGTCCATATGGAGCATCCACAGCAAAACAGACATTGAAAAGCATGTACTTTCGCTTTTTCATGCACACTCGCAGATATGAATTGCGTATTCCGCAAGCGGAAGAAAAATCTCAGCATGCTCTATTTTGCCGCGGGTGGCCTCCATTGAAATCAATGGAGGCACCCAACTCGCAGCCCATACGCAGTTGAGATTGCGTATGAGCTGTGGGTACCCGTGTCATCTCTTAGCAACGGCGCTGGACATAAAAACATTGGCGGAGCCAGTGAGCCGCCGCGGTCATCCTCATTAAAGGAAAAACAAGTACATAGCGGGACCGGCCAGGCTCACATCCAGAATCCGCTGCAGGCCTCTTGCATGCAGAATCCGGTCTGCCCGTGTAAGCCCGGTCTTTGTTATTACATTTACAGTGATATGTTTATGGTGCGGATGAATATATTAGAATTAGAACTTTCTACCCACAGAAAATAACAAGATATATGCTCACCATTACACATTCCAGATGTTGCCACCCTACTTTTCTAGAGTCCTGAATATCTATTCTACACCCATGAAAGTAATCTGAAGAAGTTGAGTTGCAACAGGCCACTTTGTTTCTGCATGATCTGCACCTATCCCAAGTGCAATTCCTCTTTTAACAACGCAATCCCTTACGTGATCCTTACTTTCACTCTGACAGGAGTACCGCAGCAGGAAACGTCAGCGTCTGCAGAAACGGATACAGGATCAACTTTGTCGATGCAGCCAGCAGCTTGCAGAGAATCATGTTCCAGGACCATCCACACAGGACCTTGTGGACATGCTGAAAGCCTTCACTGTAGAAGGGGCAGCGGATCAGAACAAAGGTTCCAGGTTCACCCATGCTCAAAAATTCACCCACCAACAAGTAAGTTATTAGCGTTTTATTTACGTAAATCTGCAAAATTTGCTTGGATCAAAGATAATATATTTTAAATATGGAGAAAAAAAGTTTATCTTAAACACTATTTGATAAATGGCTGTCTTGTGTCTTTCAGGACCCCCAAGTATTGACAGAACAGATGCAAAGAGCGGCTGAAAGCCTTCCTAAAAAGGACACACAGGTATGGAGCCATTAAATCTATTTCATCTACCAACCAGTTAATTACTACAGGGAGTAAAACATTGATTTTTATTCCCTGTAGTAATTAACTAAATAGGACATTTATGAGTGATTGGGGAGCAAACCCCGACCAAGACTCCAGAATGCTGGAGTTCTACGGCCCCTCATTGATAACTAGGGCACAACGGCTTATGTATTATACATGTGGCTGTGCCTGGCACCGTAGCTCAACTCCTTCCAAGTGCCTTTTTATAGCAATTTTACACTAGCCAAAGTGGTCCAATGATAACTTGCAGAACTGTCTGGTAACTTCAAGCCCCCAGTATTGCTCAGCGACCATAATGTATGGTGCTATTGACAACGACTTATACTCTACCTGTAGCCTACTGCCTCAAGCAATAATTATAGAGGAGACCTAAATGAATGGTTTCTGATGTAGTTTCAGTCTCTGCGATATTGACTGGTTTTTCTTTATTTCTCTCCTAATTGTGTTCAAGGATGCACAGGAAGAACTGACCTCTCTGCAGCAGCAAATAGAGCATATGGAGCAGGATATCCTTGCCCTATCAGAGAACACCAAGCTTCTTCATCTCACTATCTCCCAGGTACATATTGTATAGGCCATATGTGTCAAATACAAGGCCCGTGGGCCGAATCTGGCCCTCTGCCTCGTGTTATGTGGCCTGCGGCGTGCCGACGCCCCTCACCACTACAGCGGTTACCAGCGGGGGTACCGCAGCTCCCCGCTGGTAATCGCGCTGTTACCGCTGATCCCGGCGCGCACTGACGTCAGTGTGCAGCCAGGATCCTCCTCCCCTGAGTCCCCTGCTCATCAGTTCCGCAGGAGAGGACTTGGGGAGGAAGCGTGCCAGGCGCACACACTGACGTCGGTGTGCATCAGGGCTCAGGGCAAGCGGAGAGGGAGCGGCACTGCCAGGAAGGAAGAGGTAAGTATATGGGTTGGGGTGGAGCTGCTTAATTCTGAGGGGGCTTATTACTGAGGGGGGGGGCTTATAATTATAATGTTGCTATGGGGGTATCACTACTGAGGGGGTTAATATTACTAATTGGGCAAGTGTGGGAGTCGTTATTTTTACTGGGGCCATTATTAGGGTCACTATTAGGGCTCGTTCACACGGGTGTAATTGTATTTCGGTCGCACAAATACACTGCGTATTTGCACAATCGAAAATCGCTAATGCCTGTATATTTGCGTACGCAAAAAAGAACGCAGATGGGCCCCCTAAAATGGTGCGCAAATATGCAGTGAATACATAGGTTTCCTGCACATTCACCACGTATTTGCGCGGCCCATTCACTTCAATGGCCTATTGGAGTGCGTAGTACGCAGCAAAATAGGTCACGCTGTGCGAAAATATACATCATGTGACTGAACTCCTTGACATCAATGGCTTCTATTCACTGCTTATTATGTACGCAAACTGCTTGTGTGAACAGGCCCTTACTGTACTGTCTTAGGCCCCCTGCACACAGGCGGAAATTCCGCGGCGGGATTTCCCGCAGAATTTCCGCCTGTGGAAGCTGCCATAGGATTGCATTATAAAACGCAATCCTATGCAGACGGCTGCGATTTGTCTGCGCGAAATCTCGCATTGAAAACAAATCGCGGCATGCTCTATTTCTGTGCGGGACTCGCAGAGCCCCGCACCGAAATGTCACTCCCCGGCTGCTGGCTCCGCTCTGCGCATGTCCCGGCAGCCGGCACATCACAGAGCTGGAGCCGCGGGAGCAGGTGAGTGCCGTGCTGGTTCCTGCAGGGGCTCGGGTCGGGTCCCGCTGCGAGAATTCTCACAACGGGATCCGACCCGGCCGTCTGCAGGCGGCCTTACAATCGGCCCTTTGAAGGTCACCATAAGCCTGATGTAGCCCTTGGTGAAAATGAGTTTGACACCCCTGGTATAGGCGCTTAACTGAGAGATGTTGACGTATCACATTAATTAACAGTTTTGCTTTAGGCAAAGAAATAACGAGGTTTATTGCAGGTGGAAGAAGAGGCTGATAAACTCCAGCAGCACTGTGATGAAAAAGAGAAGGTGGTAAAAGTGAAAAAGAGAGCCGTGGAGTTATTGCCCGATGCAGAGAATAATCTTGCCAAGTTACAGGTAACATAGATCAGCATCATTCAAAAAAAGGTCCTGTAATATAATCTGTCAGCATTTTTATTCATCTCTTGTCGGAACAGTTGCTGATAACCAAATGTTTCCATATTGTATCCGTATGAACGTCTATTCAGGCACTACTCCTTAGTTTATGTACATTGATATCCGGGTACTACTCCCTCATCCATGTGCACTAATATCCAGGTATTACTCCCTCATCCATGTGTACTAATATCTTGGTACTAGCCCCTCATCCATGTGTACTACTATCTTGGTACTAGTCCCTCATCCATGTGTACTAATATCTTGGTACTAGTCCCTCATCCATGTGTACTAATATCTTGGTACTACTCCCTCATCCATGTGTACGAATATCTTGGTACTACTCCCTCATCCATGTGTACTAATATCCAGGTACTACAACTTCATCCGTGTGTTCTAATATCCGGGTACTACCCCCTCATTCATGTGTACTGATATCCAAGTACTACTCCCTCATTTCTTAATACTGATATCTGAGTACTACTGCCTCATTCATGTATACTGATTTCCGGGTAGTACTACCGTATCCATGTGTACTGATATCCCGGTACTGCTCCCTCATCCACTGCCTACTGATATCTGAGTACCGCTCCTTCATCTACTGCCTACTAATATCCTGGTACCGCTACCTCATCTGCCGCCGACGGATAGCCGACCACCACTTCCTCGTCCGCTGCCCCCTGTTAACATAGCCTAATGGTGCTGTTTATCTCTTGGTACAACTCTAAGTTTTGATAGATTAAATCCAGGCAGTCTGATTCACTCTTTCCCCTGACCACAGCTGAAAGACGAGGGTCTGCCTTAATATCTTGCCAGTCACTGATACCCGGGATCAGCGCACAAACCTCCCAACTGGCAACATATACTGTATACTAAACAAATATAGCCCAATCCAGTGCTTAGGCAAGAGATTTGCAGAGACTTGTGTAAATGACAAGCGTTATGACCTCCCTTGCTAATGTTCTATTAGTAGCAGATTGCTACTTAACACATCACAGATGTAAGAGCCCCTGGGCACACAGTGAGCGCTATTAAATCATTTCTCATTTAAATGCAGATGGTCGAGAGCCAACGTTTTATTTTCTTCATTGTATTCTTTGGCCTTGTTTGTTAGGTTTTCTCTAGGGACTTCACAAATAGACTGGTGAATAGCAATTCTATGGTGCCAGTGCATGCCCACTGGGGCAGGGACTGATGTGAATGTTTTATTTTTTTTCAGCACTGCATAACATTTTAGTGCTATTTTAGTTGCAATATGTATGTATTGTCCACATTATATTGTCCCTTTTTATTTATTACCCATTAAGCACTTCTTCTGTTTGCAGGCTATGGTAGATAGCAGTACCCAGCGAATGGCAAATCTGGCGGGACAGTGGGAGTCTCATCGTGTTCGGCTGGCGGATGAACACAGAGAGTTGAGGAAACTCCAACAGGAAAAAGAGGTATGTGACACTTTGCACCGATGGTATTTAAAGGGGTATTCCCATCTCAGACTTTTATGGTATATCCACCGGGGATGAGACCCACATCTATTGCCTGAACAGGGGTCCTCTAATCCTGTTCCGGTTCACCACCGCAGCTGCCAGTGGCCAGGAGTACACATACAACCAAACTAGTTGTGCTAATTTTTCCGTAACTACCATTTGCTAATATGGTTGTTACGGAAACTGTGCAGCTCGCACTATTTCCATGTCTCTGCCATAATTGGTCCTTATGGGATTACCCCTTTAATATTCATGCATAGTCTGCACACTCCAAATTAAAGGAATTCTGTCATCAGGTTGAAACTGCCCAAACCACAGGCGGCATGAACAAGGGACAGAGATGTCATAGCATGCAGATTGACAGCTCTCTCCCGATACACAAAAGGGGAGAGACCTGTCACTCTGCATGCAGCAGGCAGGGAGTGGCCGGCACAGCTCGCCCCGTGACTCAGAGCTCAGCTTGAGTCAAACTTTAAGTGTATTCTATTTTGGAATGCTGCAGCGTTTCAGATTAATACACCCATGGGGGCAACAAGCTTCCCTGTCCCAGATTCATTCTGTCAGTGGTTTGGACAGCATTAACCGGATGACAGAATGCCTTTAATTTGCTGTCCGGAAAAAGGACAAATTCTTTTGAACTTCAGGGTGTTTGTTTTTCTTTACATACCGTATAATGAATTCCTCAGCAAATCGCTTTTATAATTACTGGGAATCCCAAGAACAGGGGTGCATGGGTCCATGCATAGTGGAGAGGTGGGTTCACATACATGGTCAATCTACAGAAAAGTCAATGTAAGGTGTGAAAACAGCCAAGTAACAAGCATGGCTGTTTTCAGATCTTATATAGATTATAATGAAGAGTGACCATGCACACTTAGCCATTTCTATGGCAGGAACGGTTGCGGGCACACCTATTCTCAGGATTGGTGGGAGTCCCAGCAGTCCATTCCCCACCATTCGCAGTCGCATGGCACAAACATTATTTATACCATGAAAGCAATTTGTAGAGGAACCTTTGTAAGAGCAACATTTTTGCCTTGAGCTTTGAAGGTAGGGTATGTTATATGTACTGATTAGACGGCCTTATTAGCTTACCCTATTAATGTCTTTTGATGAGACTAGAGTACATAAAACCCTCCAATAATCTTTCATAGATGGGATTGGTAAATTGCCCACATATTAGATTTTTCGGTCCACTGGGTGTTTTAATTATACTGTCTTAAGGGCCATTTACACGGGATGATTATCATGCAAAATTTGTTCAAACTAACGAAAATTCTTGATAATCATTACGATCGTGCACTATTTGCTTACTTTTAGTTTGTCGCTCACTTTCAACCAGCATAAAAATCATCACTGGTTCTCTCACTTCTCGCTGTGTCTAATCGCTCCCAGCTCATAGAATGTGAAGCGCTGAGTGAGAAATGAGCGCTGATCTGCCTGTCTAAACGATCTGCACGAGCGATTAGCTGACTGTCGTCCCGTGTAAATGGGGCATTAATATTGCCTTAATGGGGGGACACTGTAAAGTTCACCATGTACCTCAACATAAATCCCAAGTTCCTTCAGTCTGTTGGCTTTGATTTTTGTATTTCTGTTCCCTGACAGGTTGAATCTTCACGTTGGATGAAAGACGTCAAAGATTTATATGACAAAATTCGAGCTTCAGCTGATGAAGCTAGACGCAAGGAGGAACTGTACAAACAGTTGGTGAGGAGAATGTGTATGGAGATGTGATACTGGAGACGTGGATGCATTACTGCTTTACAGGAAAAGGTTGTTGCCCAAGTAACCATTTAGACTTTAACTATGTCATTCTGGACAACACAGCAAACCTGTCTATATCAGGAACGGTCTTCACTATTATCCCCAATATCTGGAACATACGTGTGACAGTCAGTAAAGCACACTAGGGCATATTTACTTAGAGTGTCATTTCATGTTCACCCCCAAGGGCTAATGTCAGCGGGCAGATCTGATTAGCGGAATACCCGCACGGACGGCTTCCATTGAAGTGACTGGAAGCCGTCCGATCCACAATGGAATTGCGGATGGGCCGCAGGTTCCCGGGAAAAGAAGGAGTTTATAAAAAAAAAAAACAACCTCCACTGCTTATGTGCGTCTCATGTGCTGGCCCAACATCTGCAGTGCAGAAAATACAAGATTCGGACAGGCACGCAGAAGACTCACACTGGTGGGCAGTGACGGATTCCGCTGTGGGGTCCTGCATGCGGAATCCGATCTGCTCGTGGATATTGGGCCTTATGCAAGGTCCTGCACACTTTTTGGCACTTGTTCCAAAATTGTGACTTTTCTCTGCCAGAATTCTGGCACAACTGCCATGTTAAATATTCCCCACTTATATGGAACTTACAGAACTAATCAAGCTCAGCATACGTTTAACATGGCACCGACAATGCTGACACCTATATATGTATGTAAGTATAAAGTCTACATCTGCAGGCTGTGTTGATCTATGTTATTCCATGTAGGTTTCGGAGTATGAGTCCTTGCCTAAAGACGTCTCCCGTGCTGCCTACACTCAACGAATCCTAGAGATTGTAAGCAATATTAAGAAGCAAAAGGAAGACATCACCAAGGTAAACCTAAAACAATGCCCAACTCTGCGTATTCAGGATTTGCAATATTCTTGATCTCCCACTGATTCCATTACAATCTCTTACTGGTATTGCATTTACTCGGATGCCACTTAAATGGCACAATTACTTTGGTGATTCAGGGAAATTTGTGTGTGTGTGTGTGTGTGTGTGTGTGTGTGTGGGTATATATAATTATAACATTTTCTTTTTTAATCAGATCCTTTCGGACACTAAAGATCTACAGAAGGAGATTAATAATCTCACGGGAAAGGTTGACAGGACATTTGTGGTGACCGATGAGCTTGTGTTTAAGGTACAGAACACCCCAGTTTTAATTCCTGCTGATGTTTATTAGTTTATGTGTCCACTTACCTGTTCTGTCTCCTGCACAGGATGCCAAGAAAGATGAACCAGTCAGGAAGGTCTACAAATACCTGGCCGCCTTGCATGAGGTACAAGAGAAATGAAGACTATGCTGGGTGCTTCTCTTAAAGGGGACCCCCACTGATCCAGATAAATCGCCCCAACACATCCCAGAAGTCTGACAGCAGTGGCCGTCCATTCATGCCACCATGCCATTCATATCAATAGGAACTGCTGGAGGTAGCAGAGTTCAAATGCTCAGTAATCTCCAGCAGTCCCATTCTCTGTGCATAGGGGATATCTTGCTGAGATGGAACACCCCTTTAGCAAAATCGTAAAATTTAAAGATAATCTGTCATAGGCCACGTGCACACGAGTGTATTACAGGTGGGGTTTTTTTTGCCAGTACCACAACCTCGGTTCTGCGATGCTGTGAATTTGGGTCAGTAGACCCGCGGTCGGGCTGCGACACTCATCTGTAATGCAGACCTAAATGTGCACCCATAATACGCTCGTGTGAGTGCGGCCATATAGTTATACGTTGATGTATTCATGTAACTCTACAGCGTCCACACGTTGAAGACTCCCTCTTTTCCTCCACGTTTTGCTACTGGCAGGAGGATCTGTTGTATGACATGGGGATCCAATCTAGATTATTGCAACAAACCTATTCTAATGAGTAACATGTAGTCTGTGTTACAGTTCACGTATTCTGTTACACATTTCTTTCCTTCTTTCTTAGAATTGCAGCCAACTAATCCAAACCATTGAGGACACAGGAACCATTTTGAGAGAGATACGTGACTTAGAAGAGCAGGTAAATTATGGCCGCCTTACAATTTTGCCACTGGTGCTCTTTTTTTCGTAACCAGTTTATCACATGGAGCAGCAAACTTTCTTTATGTAGAATACTATTTATTGATGAGGACAACCCCCTTTTAGAGTGAATGTTCCCTCCAGACATAGTGATTGGGGAAGGGTTTTTCTAGAAGCCCCTGTAAGCAATTGTAGGCTGACAGCCATAAAAGTCCTAGAAAAATGCTGTGGTTCTTCATTTGGTCTTCTCTTTGCTAAAGCCAGCCATAGACATGCTATGTATATAGCTGTAGGCTAATGGTTATTTCACTTGACTCAACCTTAAAGGGGGTTGTCCAGTTGTAAACTATTAATGACCTACCCTTAGAATAGGCCATTAGTAGATCAGCAAGGTCTGCCAACTGGGCACCCGCCAATCAGCTGTAAGGTGGGCCTTTTTGCTCATGCACTAAGCTGATTTCTGTAGAAAGCAGACATCTCTGTTTTCACTGCAGTGGCCAAGCTTAGTATTGCGGGCCAAGTTCCCATTCTCTTCAATGTCTTTCTTACCAAGGCTGGCCACTACAGTCAATACAGAAATCCTCTTAGTGTGTGAGCGCAAAGGCCCAGCTCTACAGCTGATTGGTAGGGGTCAGTCGCAGAAGACCCTCTCCGATCTACTATTGATGACCTATCCCAAGGAAAGGTCATCAATTGTTTACTTACAACTGGATAACCCCTTTAAACATGCATGTTCTGCCCGGCCAAGTATGTATGTTTTTCTCAATAGGGTGAGGGGAGTAAGGCAGTGCCAGACTGCTTTGGTAGTGGCTTATGTTGCATAGTAAGAAGGGATCAGGCATATTGAAATCCAAGATGCCTGCTTCTCCTTTCCACATCATCTGCTGTTGGGGCATACTTGAGACGGTTCCTTGAACAGTGGGTGGTTGGCTGAAATTGGTGAAATTTGGTCAACTTGTGTCTGCTGTACTGGAACATACATAGAGTGGTAGTTGCAGATCAGTGCAGTAATACTGGGTGACCACTACGGGCGAGGGAATAACCAGCTTAACCCTTTTTGCCTTTATGCAGATAGAGACAGAGGCAGCTAAGAAGACTCTAAGTAATCTGCAGAAGATCTTGGAAGATTACAAGGCCATTAGACAAGAAAACGCTCTGCTGCTGGGTCGTATGAGGGAAACCTAAAGAAGCTCGACATTTTGGTGTCTTCTCATCAAGACTTGCAGCCGAGGTTATTCATGATCCTGTACATAGACTGCACATCTCTCATGATACTGTATTTACGTCCGTAACGAAAATGGACCTCACCAATTAAACATTTGCGCACAACTTCATGTGCTTGAAATGCTGTTCAGAATGCAGCCTGCAGAGGGCAGTACAGTACGGTTATTTGAAATTCATGTTCCATCCTGGTAAAATGTGCAGGACTTGAAGCCTAATGCGGATTGTAGATACCGATGATCTAATCCATTTCCCTTTTTTTTTTCTCTCTTGAGAAACTTAGTTAAAACACAACAAGCTGCTTTTACGGAGGAAGCAAATCATTTTGTAACATTCATATCTGTAAATGAAAACATTTCTATAAAGACCAATTGAAGCTGATCTTGTGTGTTGGGCACGTTCTCTGAAGGTAAAGTTGTATTCTAGATTATTGAACCCGTTGCACCAGTCTGGGGTGGCGACCATCTTGATTCCTCTCCTGCGCTGGAGAAGTAGCGTTGACACGAACACGTTCGGACCTCTATTGGCCGCAGCTTGCAGAGTAGCATCCTAAACAAATTCATGAATCCCACAAGATTATGGTATCTATATCTTTCCCACCCCCAACCCCTCTCGCGCCCCCCCCCCCCCCAATCATTGTTTCTGCTTTTTTTTCCCGTAATCTCTTATATTAGAACATCTTGCGTTCGAGTGGCATCCTATCTACATCCTAATTAAGCGAAAGGACTATCTAAAAGGGGAATCCCTCCTTGAATTACCCCTCTCTTAGGCGAGGCAATGAGCTGCTGCTGCAAATAGAGGCTTTTGCTGTGCAGGACTTGTATGTATGTTTTGCAATATGCACTATGTAATATTACGTGTTCACAAGAAATGTGTAGGCTCACAAGTGTTCCCTGCAGTTAAATGCTTAGGGGTCCTGCTGCAAGTTGTCAGGGTATGCTGGGAGTTGTAGTTCTGCAACATATGAGGAACCGCAGGTTGGAAACCACTGATTTATTTAGCGACATAGTATTTAAGGCTAAGGAAACACTTGTGTGCATCCAGTTCAGCCTTTTGTCCCCCAATTTTGAACCAGAGGAACGCAAAAAGGAAACCCCATAAGGCCGTTTTCACATGGTCGAGAAAATCGTGTGAGATTTCTGTGTTGCAATACGCACAAATGCGGACCCCACTCTTTTGAATTGGGTCATACGTGAGTGTCCCCCCCCCATTTCACTGCAATATGGGAAACAAATCATGGCATGTCCTATCTTTAGGCGTGCCATCTCATCAGCCGTGTTTTCAGTGCGATGCGAGGTCTCCCCGATATAAAGACGCCTCACATCTGCGGGGAAATCGCATGTTGGCGAGCGCGATATTAGGCCATGGATCACTTAACCTAAGGTAAAGCCAATTTTCCTTATTTCAGTGAAAAAAATTTCTTCCCGACTCCGAGTCTGGCAATCAGAATGACATATTGTTACACTCCTGGAAGACATCCAGGCCCCTCTTGTACTTTTTTATTGAATTTGCAATCGCCACGTCCTCAGGCAGAGCATTTTGTAGTCTCACTACTCTTACAGTAAAGAACCCCCTTCTATGTTGGTGTAGAAACCTGCTTTCCTCTAGACACAGAGGGCGCCCCCTTGTCACAGTCCTGGGTATAAACAGATGATGGGAGCGATCTCTGTATTGTCCCCTGATATATTTATACATAGTTATTAGGTCGCCCCTCAGCCATCTTTTTTTTTTTTTTTAAGTAAATAACCCCAATTTTGATAAGCTCTCTGGGTATTGTAGTCCGCCCATTCCACTTATTACTTTAGTTGCCCGCCTTTGTTACCCGCTCAAACTCTGATATGTCTTTTTCAAGTACCAGTGCCCAAAACTGTCCACAATATCCCATGTGTGGTCTGACCAGTGACTTGTAGAGAGGAAGAACAATGTTCTCATCATGTGCCCCTAGACCTCTTTTGATGCACCCCATGATCCTATTTGCCTTGGCTGCAGCTGCCTGACACTGGTTGCTCCAGTTAAGCTTACAGTTAATTAAAATACCCAAGTCCTTTTCCGTGTCAGTGTTTCCCAGTGGTTTCCCATTTAGTGTGTAATGGTGACATGTATTTCCTCTGCCCATGTGCACAACCTTACATTTATCAGTGTTAAACCTCATTTGCCTCTTTTGTGTCCCCAAGTTCTCCGGATCCATTTGCAACCGCATTCTGTCGCTCTTGTGTTAATTACTTCACATAGTTTTGTATCATCTGCAAATATTGCTTTCTCATCTGTCTCATTGGGGGACACAACTCAGACCATGGATATAGCTACTGCTCCTCCTTGGACCGCGTTATAGGCTCCGCCCACTCCTGACCGTCCGCTGCTTTTTCAGCAGGTGGCTGCTGCTTGGGGCCAGACAGAAACGCCCCTCTATCCTAACTATCAGGATTTTCCCAGCAGCGCGCACTTCAAACTCTTCATCCGGTTTTGCTTGCCACCGGCCCGCCTTTCCCAGGTGGGGGTGCCAGCACTGTGTCGGTGAGCTAACTAAGGAGCCTACTTCACAGGGGGGCAGGCTGCTGCATTAGTCACCCGATTGGTGGCTGCCCTTACAGGATGGGGGGGCTCACAGGCTCCCTCCGACCTATTATGGTGCCCTGCAGGAAGACGTACTTCCTGAGAAATTCTCCATTTCTCCTGATCTCAGCATGCTCTCCTCTTCTTAAACCTGGGGAACCTCTTGTGGTTCTTCTCATGGCAGCCAGGCCTGGGACCACCAACACAGGATAGGGTAAGCTCTGTCTGGTGGCTAGCTCCTTTTAATTTGTGCCCCTTCTGCAGAAAGTGAAATAGACCCTTGCACCATGTGTGAACCCTGGGCAGAATGCTCCAGACAGGCTGCAGCCAGAGTTACAAACTTTGCATACTCTTTCACCAAATTTTTCATAGGGCAGTTTCAACTCATTGCTTCCCATTGAGACAGGCTGCCAGCGATGACAAGTGTTTTACTAAACCAAAGCGCTTGGATATTTTGTACGCCTTTCCGGAAGAGTCCATAAAGAAATGGGCATCATTTCCAGTGGCAGACCCTCCAGTGTCACGCTTTGCAAAATGTACCACTCTATCTATAGCGGACGCCTCTTCTTTTGTGGACACTAAAGATAATCTGCAATCGCTGGCCAAAACATCCTATGAGGCAGTAGGCTCAGTCCCACGACCTATCTTTGCTTCTACTTGGATCAGCAGGCATACTTCTGAGTGGGCCAAGCAATTGCACCACGGCATTCTCTTGGGTTCTTTCCCATAAGAACTCGCAGATTTTGCACAGCAAATCGTCCAGGCAGGTGAATGCATCTAGGGAGGCCTCACGGAGGCAATCAGACTAGTGGCTTGGGCCTCGGATGGCTCCTTGTAGCAACGTGAAGGACTTTGTAGCTGAAATCCTGGTATCTAAAAGGTCCTTAACTGGACTTCCTTTGTAGGTTCCCACTTTTTTGGCGTTCAGCAAGGCAAAATTATTTCAGAAGCCATGGGTGGTAAGAGCTCCCACCTACCTCAGAATAGGTCTAGCCGAATGAGGTCTAATCAAAAGACCTTTTGGTTCTCCAGTCCACGTACCGTGGATGCCGAGAAAACCACACAGGATCACAGGAAGAAACCTTAATTCTGACCCGACCCTCCTGGCATCCCATCCACAAGCTTGCCAGTCCTCCTCCACAAAATCTTCCACATAAAGGGCGGGTGGACAACTTTCCTCGTTTCCGACGCTTGGGTCCAGGATGTTATCTCAGGGTATGCCATAGAGATTGTTAACCGCCCTCCGACTGTTTCTTCAGGTCCAGACTTCCAACCTCTCCTTCACAGGTCAACGATTTGGATCAAGCGATATATCAGTTACTCGCCCAGGCTGTCATCATCCCGGTTTCACTCGTAGAGCATTTTATGTTTTTATTCCAACCTTCTTGTTGTCTCCAAGAAGGATGGGGTCTGGCCGACCCATTGTAGACTTGAAGAAAGTGAATCAATATGTGAAAGTGCTACATTTGCACAAGGAAAGACTAGAAGCAATGGGATGAAACTAAAAGGGAGGAGACACAAATTAGATATTAGAAAAAACTTTGACAGTGGGGGTGATCAATGAGTGGAACAGGTTACCACAGGAGGTGGTGAGTTCTCCTTCAATGGAAGTGTTCAAACAAAGGCTGGACAGACATCTGTCTGGGATGATTTAGTGAATCCTGCACTGAGCAGGGGGTTGGACCCGATGACCCTGGAGGTCCCTTCCAACTCTACCATTCTAGGATTCTAAGGGGCATTGTCGCTATCTCGGGGACATCCCTTTGACTCTCATGTAAGGGCATGTGCTCTCCATAAGCTCAGTTTTTAGTTCATGCCCTGAGAATATATTTGGTACAAACTGCCGCTTTCAGATGCTCTGAATTCCTTTTTTGTGATTCTGGAAGGTCCTGAATGGGTCTTGTGCCTTCCAAGGGGGCCATTTGACATTGGAGCAGGACAGCCATGGTAGAGATGTACAGTGCAAAGAGCAGAGATCCTCCGACCTTCTGCGTCACTGCACATTTGACACAGGCTGTATGCGCCCATTGGGCAATGCATAACGGCACATTCGCCCTTCAGATCTGCAAAGGAGCCACGTGGACCTCTTTTTTTTTTACCCCTTTGTAACATTTTACAAGGCTCACACTTTCGGATTTGCTGACGCCTCTCTCGGTCAGCACATTTTGCAGATGGCTGTATAACTGAGCACATGACTTCTCATCCACAGGGACTGCTCTGAAACATCCCATGCGGCCCCGTATCAAACACCTTGCAAAAATCCAGATACACAAGATCCAGGGACTTCCTGGTTCAGTCTAGAACTTACCTCCTCGTAGAAGCTGATCAGGTTGGTTTGATAAGGAACAAGCAGTGACTGCCATGCAGGATTAGCAGCTGATGATGAATGCTGCTTCATCCATTTTATCACAGGGATCTGCTGCTCCTGTGTTGTCAAAATAGCAGTTTTGCAGCTGAAACGTCCATCAGCCTCTGGTGTTGAGTGGGCTGGCATGGCATCTTTTCATCCAGGGGAGAAGAGAAATGGCATATGATATCATGACTCCATATAGATCTATGTGTCTATGTGCTATTATGGGAAGGGATGCAGAGATTGTTCTCGGTATGGTGACCCCTTGTCTAGCTGTGTCTTCCTGTAGAGCAGAATAGGTTGCAACGATTTCCTTCCCTGTAGTCTTAAGAAAAATCTACTCTATATTCTTTACCCATTTAAAAGAGAAGTGTGATGTAAACAGTACAAGGGCGGCTGATCACATAATGGTTCTTCTGGTTGGGGACCCATCTGTTTGCAAGAGCCCAGTGCTCCACCAAGCTCAGCTTTCACTGTAGATAAATGCCTGCCCAATAAAAATAATTGTACGTCCATTTTAAAGCATGAAAGACAAAAGTGGCTTCCGCATTACCATACACAGAATCGTGGTTGCTGTCAGCAGCGGGATAGCAATCAGCTTTTTTGAGAGGGAACTTGAAAAAAACTGAGTAGTTGGACAACTTTTTTTGACTAGTTGATGTTTGTATCAATCCCTGCCTTAGGTTAGATGGCAACATGTGGGGAGTTTTTTTTGCCCCCCATTGTACATAGAAACAACTATCTATTCCAGTGCTTGTATTCTCTTCTTGCAGAAAGCAACAAGATAGCAGCATACTCATATGGAACAGCTCAGTGAATAAATACTGTAGCAGGACCAAGCTCATAGCATAAATACAGCATCAGAACCAAGCTCATAACATAAATACAGCATCAGAACCAAGCTCATAACATAAATACAGCATCAGAACCAAGCTCATAACATAAATACAGCATCAGAACCAAGCTCGTAACATAAATGCAGCATCAGAACCAAGCTCATAACATAAATACAGCATCAGAACCAAGCTCGTAACATAAATACAGCATCAGAACCAAGCACATAGCATAAGTACAGCACCAGAACTAAACGAGGGTGCTGCCGCTCTAAGGAAGAAGATCTTCTTACAAGACAGACCTAAGGGTGGGAACAATCACTTGCAGTCGTCTGGTGCTCCACCTACAAATTGGTGGCCATTACCTTGTGCAATAGCAGCTCATGTAGTTAAGTCTAGTGGCTAAAGATTCAGGTTCAAATTCCAAAAGGTCTCTGGGCTCAGGCTAATTGAGCAGTGGCCCCCTTTATGACATCCATATTCCCTAATAGAATGCGGCACCTCTTTTAATATTGCATCCAGAATAGGAGACTTAAAAACCAAAATATATTATGCTATCTCATGAAGAAACCAAGTGCAGCTTCTCCAGCCCCCTGTTATCGCTAGGGAAGCCGCCTCTAGGCATACATTTGTCCTACGGAGTAAATGCACTGTAGCATTACACTCCCTTGATTCAAATGAATGGAAGTCCATTTAATGCATGGATAGACGGGGCCCGCTCTTACGGAGCAGCTATATGAGCGAAGACCTTGAAGAGAACCTGTTATCAACTGTAAGCACTATTAACTAAGTTATGGTGCATATAGTTTAGGTGATGTGGAGTTCGAGGAGCTGCGTTGCATGCTCACTCGGTTCTCCGTTCCTGCGGTGTCCCTGGCAAAGTCAACGCGTGTACAGCAGCTTGACAGTTTTCCAGAAGGCTGTGTGCACACGCACTCTGATAGAGATGAATACGAATGCGCAATCCCTTCTGAAAAGAGTCAAGCTGGCTGCCTGCACTCTGACTTTGCCGGTGACGCTGCAGGAGTGGGGGAACGGGTATAATACACGGCTCCCCAGGCTTTTCACGCCACTTGAGCGATTAGCTTATAGTTGATGACTGGATTCCTTTAATAGGCCATTTGAACAGCAGCTGTCGTTGTGAGACAACTCCTTTTAATATTACCGAACTTGATGGTAATTTGTGTGTATTTCAATATGTTCTATATTTTACAAAGTATCATTATGTGGCGTTTCGTAACCCTTTTATAGGATGACCTAAAAAAAACTGATGAAAGAAAGCAATCCTAGAGAATATCTGAAACATTTTTCAAACAAGCATTTTAGGGATGTAATAGTCTAAATCCACAATTGAGAAGAACAGCCATAAGTGCAAATTTTATTATGGAGTGAGATGTGATAGTTTGAGCAATCTGTTAAAAACTGTCATTGTGGTTCTTTGATCTTCTCATTTCCCATAGAAGACTAATTCTTGGACCTCCAGCGTGCGCAGGGGAGCAAGTCTGTGCATGATATACCTGATAGATAAATCAATAGGCCAGTGTTTTCTACTGTAATCTGGTGACCACAAGGTGGCGATGTGGACACATCATCTCCCAACTGTATAGAGTGCTGAGTATTTGGCACCCATCACACTTTAAATAAAAGGGGAAATGGCTTATTATGCCGATTTTTATGGTGGTTAGTAAGTTGTATTTCCTGACCCCACGATCACTTCCATAAAAAAAAAAAGTTCCAAAAGCATGCACTCCCCCTGGATCACTACAAGCATACCGTTTATAGATGGCACAATCTGGAAACACCAATCCAATGCTAAGATTCCAGCCAGGCTTTGATCAAATTTTCACCAAGGGATTTTCCAACTACTGTAATAATGTATCACTATCAACAGGACAGGGGTTAGGTTTATATATCTGGCAACCCCTTTAATCCTACAATCACCCTCTTGGCTTAAAACTGCCAAAGATAAATATAGTGCCTAGTGCCCATAGCAACCAATCAGAGTGAATGTATACATAAATATATAATATCTGTTGTGATTGGTTGACATGGTGTAATTCTTGCTTCAAATTTGGGGGAGGGATCCACATCACATATATGGTTTACATTTCTTTGCAGACATTTTACACTGTGGGAATACTTCCTGCAATGTTTCCTTCATGTCTTGCAGATTTTGAATGCAGAATACATATTTCAATGGTATGTGAATTTCCGCAACAAACAGGCCCAAAAATATGCTGTGGAATTGCTGTTGCTGATTTTGTGTTATATATTTTTTTTTACACCATCCACCCTGAGGCCGCCTACACATGGGTGAGAAAATTGTGCAAAATTTGTGCGTTGTAAGATGCCTAAATATGAACCCCATTCTTTTGAATGGGGTCATACACATGAGCAATATTTTCCCGTATGGCACCGCCATGCGGGAACCAAATTGCGGCATGTTCTTGTATGAGCTCTCGCATCGCAACCCCATTGTTTTCAATGGGACCACCGGCAGCATGTGCTAGGTGCACACGATGCAAGGTCTCTCATTGAAAACAATGGAAGAAACTCTGCGACCCTCCGCCACAACTGTTCGTTTCTTCCCCAAAGTGATGCAAAGCAGTTGTGACATAAAAAAACACCTCGCATCCACGGAATTTACATGATGGAGAGCGCGATATCAGGCCCGATATCGCGCTTGCCCTGTGAAGTTAACCTAAGGGTTTATTTAGTTATCCGGTCTGGTTATCCAACGGACTTCACACGCACTGCACACGGACTTATAGTGGCACAGTCATTGGTCTGTGTGCACAAAAAACACAGCATGCACTCTTCTGGTCCGATTTATAGATGAGAATACCCAATGTCTACAGCGCCATGAACTACAGACAGCTCACATACTGCGCCCATGAACAGTCTGTTTTTTTTTTTTCTTTTGTGGAGACAACATGAACGACTTTTTAAACATTCTTGTGACTCATCTCTTGCTCTCAAGCGTGGAGAGACTCAACTGTTGGTCGGTACAGTTTCCGAGGTAATAGTTCAATGACTAGTGAGTCTATTGCAATATATTAATGAGAATAGGATCCATGCATAATATTCTCTGGGCGCGGTATGGTTGCCCTGGCAAGTGTGTAAGGGGGTATGCCATGTGGATGGGTCCGTAAGTAACATGCTCATAGTATTTTTTGTAGTGTTATGCACAATGCCTGTTATGTTCTGTCATTTGTTGTGTAAGTGTGACCTCTAGTGGTCTTGTCATGTAATGGTTTTAAGTCTCTCCATAGAGTATAATAGTCTGGGCTGTTATTGGCTGCGGTGAGTCTCAAGTGACGTGAGGAGAATGTCCCTCCCTACCGTTGGCGATATCCACCAGTAGGCAGCGTCGGAAGTAGGTAAACCCCTATCCTCCAACCTAGGACACGGTCCCAACACATCACCCAGGTGCCCCTCCTTTCAAATCTACCACCCAATATTAAATTTTGTCTCTATGTCCCGAAGAGTCACATTGGAGGGACACTTTAAACTACTTTGTATGGCCAAATGAACCCTTTCCCCATCCCTCCCACAGTCCATTCGGGGGGGGGGGGGCGGGCAGGGCTACCTATATGATAGCCCTTCATAACACATCCAGAGAACCTCTACTCACATAGGCCTCCAGCACACTAGCGTGTTCACTGACCCATTATAGCCTATGGGGCTATGCAACCACCGATGGTCCACGTGAAAAAAACTTATTGCATGTCTATTCTTGTCCATTTCACAGATAAGAACTAGGACATGCATATGTATGTTAATGTGTGGGCTATCAATATATGGGGTTAGGGTTAGCACATGGACAGGTGTCCGAGTGGTATCTGAGGTAGGCTATGCCCAAGCCTCTCGGAGCGACAAGTGTGTTGGAGGCTATAATGTGGTCACATTGAATTTTTGCGAAATTTGCAAAAGTTTTCAAAAAATATATATAGGTTATAAAAAAATCGATTTGAAAAACAAACTGATTAATATGGGGAAGGAGGTACAAAATCCATCAACGCCGTGATCCCATAATGTTACTATGGTTGGACTTATGTCATCAGTTTTCTCAGCTGCGCTATAGTTCACCCGCAGTGATTACGGGATTTGTGTCGGTCCCTATATGTATTTAGTTGGAAAACATAGCAACAAACTTGAACCTCCATGTTTCCGCAAGTGGCGAGAGTTAATTAGTTCTAGCAGTAATGGAAAACGCACATTTCCTGATCTACAACTTCAACTTATGTCACATTTACAGCTGTGATAGAGATGTAGCAGATCTCACACTCGGGCCGTGTAATAAGCCACAGCACATGTACAGACGAGCAATTAATCGGAGCCGCTAGATTCAGGCAGACATGGGAGCAGTCGGCTTTTATTGTCAGAGAGGGATTTACACTATATAAAGGGAGGACGGCCTGTATACAAGGAGCCGCCTGTACGGTGGACCGATCAGCGACAGCTCCGCACAACCCGCTTCCGGTGGAATTCCAGCTCGTCCACCATCCACACGGCCCCTTTAATGTTCTCCACTCGTACAAAACATTTGTGTAGGCTCAGGTTGTGTCTCACGGCATTCTGGGGGGAGAAAGGAACATGAAAATTAGGTAGATGGCCAAATCGATGTTATCCCTGCGGTGTCTGACAGCTCCGCTCTGGTAAACCCATTACACTAACAACTGCGGATTTCTTGCCGGATGTTCATAGTGAAGTGTTTGTTAGGGATTCCAGCACATTACCTCAGAAATGGAGCAATACATGCCCAAGATGTCATATGCGATGTGTCTTTACATGAGTAACATGACGCCCCAGGCACCGCTCGTTACTAATCATTCTACGGCACTCTCGTTACAGCGAAACATTTCCTAGCATATTCCCAGTACAGACTAACCACCCTTTATCTGAAAAGGTCCGTTAGAGCGACCACTGAAGATGATCGAACCAGTTCAGACCAGTAAAATGAGATTAGGCCTGCTACACAGAAGCATATTTGCGTACGTCTGAGCATGGCGTCTTTATGGAATGAACGATGCTTTTTTTTTTTGCGTGCGCGTCAGCGTATTTTACCGCACTGTTTGCAGGCGCAAGGCATGTCCACCTGTGTGCAGCAAGCAAAGAAATGGAAATTGTTAATGAGTTCAAGATGTGTTCTTTTTTTCCAGCGCAATTACACTGATTCACGCCTCTCCTTGCATATTGCGCACGCATTTGTGCACCCCCATTGACTTCTATGGGAACCTTTGGTGTGCGAATTTGCAGAAAAATAGAACATGTGCCTTTTTTTATTTTGTTTATGTAACCGAAATGCCCACGTAAAATACGGAAACGGGAACGAACCCATTGAAATCAATGGGTTCTATTTTCTGTGTATTGCACAGGCAAATATGCCCATACGGAGCCGGCCTAAAAATGTTTATTGTTCCCTGTGTAAAGTGGTATATGAGACTCCACTCCCTGAGTATTGTACCTCCCTGTTGCCTTTACCTGTCGGGGATGTCCGTGGACCCCACTGATGCTCTTTAAGGCTTTGTGTATATGTGGTCACAGAGTTAAAGTGGGCTCCCACTTTACTCCACCCTTGTCTTAATAAGTGTAGAGCATGTGTTTCCCCCCAAGCTCAATGGGGGCTCACAATTGCCCAAATGTCTACTAAGATGAAGTTTTCAAAATATTCTACAGACTATACATATTATTTAAAGGGAAGCGGTTACTAGAAATTTCACTATTAAAAGCTCAGGATTGGTTATTAGTAGTTGATCGGTGGGGTCCACCACTCAGGACCCCCTGCGATCATCTGATTTCAGCCCTGACACACACTGCAGCAAGGCTGCACATCCGCACAGGGCTTGGAGCTGGAAGTGTAATGAGAGCCATCACTTCTATGGGACTTCTGCCTCCCATCCTGATGTGGATGGAGTCGTCAATATCCAGACCACTGCAGTGAGTGCGGAGCGGAGGACCCATGCAGTGGGCCCCCGCTAATTAACTACTAATAACCTATCCTAGGTTATCAGTAGTGCAAGGGGTTAAATGCCTGGAATACCGCTTTAAGACGCACCATAGCGCTATCTAGAATGTTCAATGCATTACACACATGCATTTGTCTTAAACAGAATTCTTAGTTTTATACTTTGGCGCTCTGTATGTAAATGCCAGTCTTAAGTCATCCAGGCAATGCCTGCAGCTCCCCAAGTCACTATGTCTGCCGGCTAATTATTCCCCCCTCCCCATGACCGCTGCTTCCCCTGGCTCCTGACATCATCGCTTGTGGCACGGAAATCATGTGCAATGCCATGTGGCTTTCTGCTAGCATATTTGGCGCATGCACAGCACAGTGAAGTGGGATAGAGACCTCTGTTTGCATCTTCTGGTGCATGCGCAGTAAAGTGTACTGCACGTGCGTTGAGGACACAAGCAGAGGGCTGCACGACGTATGCATGCTCTTTCAGCATAATGAGCCCTGAGGCCAGGAGCCTGGGGAAGCAGCAGTCATAAGGTGGCACTGCCTGGATGACTCAAGACCAGGCTATTTACAGGATGGCAAAGAATAAAAGTAAGAATTTGGGATGACTCTTACTCTGTATTTTTAGACAAATACATGTGTGTAACGCATTGAACATGTGTGTCTTAATAGCAAAATTTATGGTAACGGGTTCCCTTTACTTCAGGTTGAGGTCAATGGGCAACCATCGCACCAAGTGCCCTGAAGCAAAATCTGCTCTATGCAGTGCCTTTCCAATCCGGCTAAAAGTTTGGTTCTCCCCTCCCCTACCCATGATGTCCTTACTAGAGCAGGGGTTGTAATATTAAGTCAATGTTAAAGCAACATTACCTTCCAAGTGACCTTATTAAGTCTGAAGAAAGCAAACATTTTTGTAAACCAGTGATAGATTTCATTTAATGCCAGCTGCTTCTGCGGTGACTCCAGAATTGCCTATAGGATACAAGATATTTGGCGTTACCAGCCGTTCTCCGTAGTACACCAGCTCCCTATATACTGTATTTGTATTTCTACTCTGTACATCATAGTAATACACTGTAAATCCACGTAGAGCTATTTTTCAAGCTCTGAGAACCCAACAGCTCCTACTGGCAACTTGCATTATCTGCTCCATACTTGCATGTACCCTGCCATGGTCACCCCAAACTATAAGACATTTGTAAAACGCATAATCTACTTACCCAGCGAATAAGAGAAGCATATGTGAATGGTGGCCTCACATTGTTTATCTTGTAATATTCGATGCAGGTCGTCATGTCTGTAAAGATAATTATTGGATTAGCAAGGTCAGGAGTCACAGGTCTATGGTGGGAAATTCCAGTTCAGTTTAGGTCAGCAGTGGCTTGCATAGGTATACGGCAAATTCGATAGACACCACCACCACCACCACATCCTCCCCCTTGGGAAAATCTAAACGGGCCCCCTCCGGAAATGGAAGCTTAACTCCCACCGATGGTAGATTATAGGTTTTACTGTATATGCATTGCACACATTAAACAAAGAATTAAGGAAAAGAGTTGCGTAATGTTAAAGTACCTATTTGTCCTAAAAAAAAACACAACTTTCTGAACATGATGTTACATGTTAGAGCAGCAGTTTCTTCTTCAGAGCTGCTCTTCCTACTAGATCTATGGACATGAACCCTTTGTTATGAGGGGCAGACTATTCTGCTGCTCCTCTAATTGCGTCTATATCAGCAGAATACCTGGTTACGGAGCTCCACACCAGCACACATCAACCCAGAGAGGGAAGTATCATTGCTTTTGTACACAGTGGAGACAGAACTACAACGCGTTTCAAGCCTAGACCGGCCTCCTTATCAGGTAAGTCACCACTGATCAAACCAATGCACTTGGTAGACTCCTATACCTGAATTCCCATAGGCTGTGGGTCAGTGCTTTTGGCTTGATCAGTGGTGACTTACCTGTCATAGAGGCTGGTCCGGACTTGAAATGCGTTGTAGTTCTGTAACTAAAAGGTGTGTGCACCAACATGTAATTTTACTGATTTTGTTTGGCGGTTGGTATGGTGAACAGATGGCCGGTGTGGAGGAGTGGGCATCGCCCCTTATATAGGCCACAGATTGTGTGATGTAGAAGCAGGTGAGCGGCTTATTATATACTGCTATTAGAATCCCCCCTGTTTCTGCACATGAAGCCTTTTTACATTTTTTTCTTCATTCTGTTAGACTATATCAGGCACTATTCACACGTAGCAGATTTGTTGCATAAAGTTCTGCTGCCCAAATTTTTTTCCATTCATCTGAATGAGGTTGTTTTGTTGGCAAGGGATTACACAAGTCCCATCCACATGAACGGGATAGTCACCTCTAAAGACTGGGCAAGGTGGAAGATTGTAGGAAAGTGTGGATAACTAGTGCAATCCAAGAAGGCCCAGGGCCATGACTATGGGAATAAAGCTGAGCAAACACATTAGATGAATGTCTGCCTAAGCCGCTGATTTCTATGTGACCAGCTAAACATCTAATGTCTATGGAGGGGTCCCGGCACTTTCCTGCTGGCAAATATCAGAGGAAAGAAGGGTATGGAAGCCAACGTGTCCGATCCTTTTGTTCTTAATGGAGATAAGCAGTTGCTTATTGAGATGTCAAACAACCGCTTCTTCCCCCCTCTCTATTGGGCAAAGCATATGTGTATACGGCAGGGGTCGGAAGGAATAGCTATTGGCCGAACCTTCATTTGTCTGACAGCTATTGAGGGTTTATGGCCAGCCTAACACTTATTGGGTTTCTGTGCCTTAATTAGTGCACAAAGGCACTTCTACAGAGACAACTATGTCACAGTCCATGTGCACCCTGGCAAATAGCATTTTAGATGAAGGCACACAGTCTAGGCTGGTGTTGACACCCGGCAAACCAAGGCAAATGGCGGGACCCACTGTGAGGTAAGATCATGCTATTCTTCGTTCTTTGAAATTAATTGTATCCACCTTGAAAAGACATGGCTACAATTGACTATGACAGCAATGCTTGTAGGAAGCTGAGCGCTTTCTGCTCCAATGTCCAGCAGGTGGGGCAATAATGTCAGATGCTGTCCAGAAGATGCCTAGGCAGAGGATGGAAGACCTCTTGGAAGCATGATGGCAGTAAGGTAGTTAATTATTTTATTGCCAGTGACTCAGTAGGGCGTATAAATGACTCGGGGCACAATGGAGACTTATTAATTATTCAGGGGGCACAGAAAGGCCTATAAATCACTAGGGTACAGTGGGGCCTGTAAATGACTAAGGTGGCATAGCCAGGTCTATAAATCTCTAAGGGAACACAATGAGGCCTATAAATGACTCAGGCAGCAAAGTGAGGACTTATGAATGACTCAGTGAGGCCTTAATGAGTCAT
Source organism: Eleutherodactylus coqui (assembly GCF_035609145.1). NCBI lineage: Eukaryota > Metazoa > Chordata > Amphibia > Anura > Eleutherodactylidae > Eleutherodactylus > Eleutherodactylus coqui. Next base: position 25,438,969 of record NC_089846.1, on the reverse strand, counting down.
GGGGCACAGCAAGTCCTATAAATGACTCAGGGGTACAGTGGGGCCTGTAAATGGCACTAGCAGGCCAATTAATCACTAAGGGGGCACAGTGGGGCCTATAAATCACTACACCTAGAGCCAGCCTGAAATAGACATAAAGTATGGGCCCATATCATTCTGTAGACGCTATATTATGGATCTTTACCATGTGGATCCATTAAACGCCATGATCCCTTAGAGAGTCCATTTATTCCAATGGAGGCCCACGACTGCAGCAGAGGAACATTGTCTCAGATTTTCGATATGAGAACAATATAAAGAAGACATGTCCCAATCACATCCAATGAATGCTATATTCTTCTAGATAAGATTCTGAATGGAGGAATATAACCCGATATCTACTTTCTCTTGTCCTACGTTCCTCTTATCTCAGTGTCTTCAATTGCTCACTATGTCTTACGATTACCAGTCGGCGGGTCTCAGACTCTTCCTTGGGTTCTCTTCACAATGAGAAGAACAGGTAGCTTTATTTTTAATTAACGGCCCTGATTGATAAGCGTCACTTATTCCATACACACATTCCATCAAACATTTCCAGCACATCTTTATAATAAGGTATTCTCGCCAGTACGGTTCATAACAATGATTCTCTACATCCGGAACCCATCGCGCTTCCCAATTACTGAAGAAACAAAGCAATAATGATGTAATTGCAGATAACAAGCGCTTGGCGCAGCTATCTCTGCCTGATAATAGACCGTCTTTATAACCAGATAAATTCACTTTTTGTCCGAAAGGTTTTGTGAACGCTTTTACAATTAGCATATGCAAATAAGAGTCTCACATAGGGCTAATCCATTTACATTCAAGCCCCTTAAGCGAATGCTTGTTATTTGTTAGTCACACACAGTTTACTCCAGCAGAGCCTGGGTAACGCTAAGTATAGATCGTCGCCATTAGTGCGTTACTCATTGTTATTCCAAGCAGACGACTCTTTCGCTTTTAGACTATCAGGCAGACATTCCGGTCGCTTTCTTTAATTGACTTGTGTGTTTTAAAGACATACGAATATAACTTTTTAAAAACTTTTTTTTCACACTTTGGAAAATGTGTCGGCGCAAAATTGCACTGGTCATTGCTATAGCCATAAAATGTATGACTTTCTTAATACTACAGAACATGTGGCACACCCCATAATGGCAGCTTATATCCTGCCTGACATGCACCGATGACTCTTTTATATATACGTGAGCCAATGTCTCTTCCTTGGCCTTCTATTTCCATTATCATCCGTGTGTATTGCTTATCATTAGTTTAATTTCGTCTTAATAATGGATTCATTCACTTGGCTTCGTTGCCACTTGGAAAGGCGTTATTGGGCACGAGATGAGCCTGGCATAATGAGAGCGCTCACACGTTTCACTTTAATCTATATATATAAAATTGAATGTATGTCTGTCTGCGTGCGTGCGTGCGTGCGTGCGTGTCTGCGTGCGTGTCTGTTTGTCCTTTATGCGCTACTACACCATTCATCCGATCGCCATGAAACTTTGGGAAGTTGTTAAGTACACTCCTGGGAAGATTATAGGCATAGTACAAATATCCTACGATAAATGGCTCGCGAGCGTCGTCGAAAGTTACGCCCCCCCCCCACGTAGATCGAATAAGTAAGCCACCTGCTATTGTGATGTCATCACTGATGTCATCAACATCGGACGCCCTTGAACATGCCCCAACATGTTCTATAAAGCTGCATTGTGATGTCATTAAGGCTCTATTATGACACGTACAGCTTGGAACCACTAGAGCACGCCAGCCAATTACCATTGGAGTTGGAAGTGGGTAAACAAGTACTAGGATATCTTCCTAAGAAGCCACAGCAGCCGGATAAATTGTATGTTCCACCCAACGGCTATTTTATTTAGCCCGCAAGGGGGAAGCAGCGGCCTACAAAATCTAATTCTCTCATTTCCTGATGTCATGGATAGATAGATAGATAGATAGACTGTATGCAATAACCCTGATAGATAGATAGATAGATAGACTGTATGCAATGACAGGTACAGCTTGAAACCATAAATACTAGAGCACGCCAGCCATTTACAGTCAGTCTCCATTGGAGTTGGAAGTGGGCAAACATGTACTAGGCCAGTGATGGCGAACCTTTTAGGGACCGAGTGCCCAAACTACAACCCAAAACCCACTTATGTATCGCAAAGTGCCAACACGTCAGGGGGCGGGGCTTATCACAACGTATGATTTTACCCCCGTCGTTCTAAAAAGGACAAGGCTGTTTCAGAATAGACCGGGTGCAGATTCTGACTGCTTTTTGGACACGGAAATACTGCAGAATGCCCTCAGCGGAGATTTCTGTGGAAAATTCTGCAGCATTTCCGCATCCAAAAAGCAGTCAAAATCTGCACCCGGTCTATTCTGAAAGAGCCCTGCCCATTTCTGCCACATGTACACATACCCCAGCGGTAATAGTGACACCTTCACCCCAGCGATAATAGTGACATCCCACAGCAGTAATAATAGTGACACTCCCCCCATTAGTAATAAGAGTAACATACCCCAGCGGTCCCCCAGCAGTAATAATGCCCGCTCCCCCCCCCAGCGGTTCCCCCAGCAGTCATAATACCCCCCCCCCAGTGGTCCACCAGCAGTCACAATGCCACCCCCAGCTGTCCGCCAGCAATAATAATGCCCCCCTCCCCCCAAGCGGTTCCCCCAGCAGTCATAATGGCTCCCCCCCAGCAGTTCTCCTGGCAGTCATCATGCCCCCCTTCCCCCACAGAGATTTTCTTGGCAATCTATATATATAAAATTGAATGTATGTCTGTCTGCGTGCGTGCGTGCGTGCGTGCGTGTCTGCGTGCGTGTCTGTTTGTCCTTTATGCGCTACTACACCATTCATCCGATCGCCATGAAACTTTGGGAAGTTGTTAAGTACACTCCTGGGAAGATTATAGGCATAGTACAAATATCCTACGATAAATGGCTCGCGAGCGTCGTCGAAAGTTACGCCCCCCCCCCCCACGTAGATCGAATAAGTAAGCCACCTGCTATTGTGATGTCATCACTGATGTCATCAACATCGGACGCCCTTGAACATGCCCCAACATGTTCTATAAAGCTGCATTGTGATGTCATTAAGGCTCTATTATGACACGTACAGCTTGGAACCACTAGAGCACGCCAGCCAATTACCATTGGAGTTGGAAGTGGGTAAACAAGTACTAGGATATCTTCCTAAGAAGCCACAGCAGCCGGATAAATTGTATGTTCCACCCAACGGCTATTTTATTTAGCCCGCAAGGGGGAAGCAGCGGCCTACAAAATCTAATTCTCTCATTTCCTGATGTCATGGATAGATAGATAGATAGATAGACTGTATGCAATAACCCTGATAGATAGATAGATAGATAGACTGTATGCAATGACAGGTACAGCTTGAAACCATAAATACTAGAGCACGCCAGCCATTTACAGTCAGTCTCCATTGGAGTTGGAAGTGGGCAAACATGTACTAGGCCAGTGATGGCGAACCTTTTAGGGACCGAGTGCCCAAACTACAACCCAAAACCCACTTATGTATCGCAAAGTGCCAACACGTCAGGGGGCGGGGCTTATCACAACGTATGATTTTACCCCCGTCGTTCTAAAAAGGACAAGGCTGTTTCAGATTAGACCGGGTGCAGATTCTGACTGCTTTTTGGACACGGAAATACTGCAGAATGCCCTCAGCGGAGATTTCTGTGGAAAATTCTGCAGCATTTCCGCATCCAAAAAGCAGTCAAAATCTGCACCCGGTCTATTCTGAAAGAGCCCTGCCCATTTCTGCCACATGTACACATACCCCAGCGGTAATAGTGACACCTTCACCCCAGCGATAATAGTGACATCCCACAGCAGTAATAATAGTGACACTCCCCCCATTAGTAATAAGAGTAACATACCCCAGCGGTCCCCCAGCAGTAATAATGCCCGCTCCCCCCCCCAGCGGTTCCCCCAGCAGTCATAATACCCCCCCCCCCAGTGGTCCACCAGCAGTCACAATGCCACCCCCAGCTGTCCGCCAGCAATAATAATGCCCCCCTCCCCCCAAGCGGTTCCCCCAGCAGTCATAATGGCTCCCCCCCAGCAGTTCTCCTGGCAGTCATCATGCCCCCCTTCCCCCACAGAGATTTTCTTGGCAATCTATATATATAAAATTGAATGTATGTCTGTCTGCGTGCGTGCGTGCGTGCGTGCGTGTCTGCGTGCGTGTCTGTTTGTCCTTTATGCGCTACTACACCATTCATCCGATCGCCATGAAACTTTGGGAAGTTGTTAAGTACACTCCTGGGAAGATTATAGGCATAGTACAAATATCCTACGATAAATGGCTCGCGAGCGTCGTCGAAAGTTACGCCCCCCCCCCACGTAGATCGAATAAGTAAGCCACCTGCTATTGTGATGTCATCACTGATGTCATCAACATCGGACGCCCTTGAACATGCCCCAACATGTTCTATAAAGCTGCATTGTGATGTCATTAAGGCTCTATTATGACACGTACAGCTTGGAACCACTAGAGCACGCCAGCCAATTACCATTGGAGTTGGAAGTGGGTAAACAAGTACTAGGATATCTTCCTAAGAAGCCACAGCAGCCGGATAAATTGTATGTTCCACCCAACGGCTATTTTATTTAGCCCGCAAGGGGGAAGCAGCGGCCTACAAAATCTAATTCTCTCATTTCCTGATGTCATGGATAGATAGATAGATAGATAGACTGTATGCAATAACCCTGATAGATAGATAGATAGATAGACTGTATGCAATGACAGGTACAGCTTGAAACCATAAATACTAGAGCACGCCAGCCATTTACAGTCAGTCTCCATTGGAGTTGGAAGTGGGCAAACATGTACTAGGCCAGTGATGGCGAACCTTTTAGGGACCGAGTGCCCAAACTACAACCCAAAACCCACTTATGTATCGCAAAGTGCCAACACGTCAGGGGGCGGGGCTTATCACAACGTATGATTTTACCCCCGTCGTTCTAAAAAGGACAAGGCTGTTTCAGAATAGACCGGGTGCAGATTCTGACTGCTTTTTGGACACGGAAATACTGCAGAATGCCCTCAGCGGAGATTTCTGTGGAAAATTCTGCAGCATTTCCGCATCCAAAAAGCAGTCAAAATCTGCACCCGGTCTATTCTGAAAGAGCCCTGCCCATTTCTGCCACATGTACACATACCCCAGCGGTAATAGTGACACCTTCACCCCAGCGATAATAGTGACATCCCACAGCAGTAATAATAGTGACACTCCCCCCATTAGTAATAAGAGTAACATACCCCAGCGGTCCCCCAGCAGTAATAATGCCCGCTCCCCCCCCCAGCGGTTCCCCCAGCAGTCATAATACCCCCCCCCCAGTGGTCCACCAGCAGTCACAATGCCACCCCCAGCTGTCCGCCAGCAATAATAATGCCCCCCTCCCCCCAAGCGGTTCCCCCAGCAGTCATAATGGCTCCCCCCCAGCAGTTCTCCTGGCAGTCATCATGCCCCCCTTCCCCCACAGAGATTTTCTTGGCAATCTATATATATAAAATTGAATGTATGTCTGTCTGCGTGCGTGCGTGCGTGTGTGCGTGTCTGCGTGCGTGTCTGTTTGTCCTTTATGCGCTACTACACCATTCATCCGATCGCCATGAAACTTTGGGAAGTTGTTAAGTACACTCCTGGGAAGATTATAGGCATAGTACAAATATCCTACGATAAATGGCTCGCGAGCGTCGTCGAAAGTTACGCCCCCCCCCCACGTAGATCGAATAAGTAAGCCACCTGCTATTGTGATGTCATCACTGATGTCATCAACATCGGACGCCCTTGAACATGCCCCAACATGTTCTATAAAGCTGCATTGTGATGTCATTAAGGCTCTATTATGACACGTACAGCTTGGAACCACTAGAGCACGCCAGCCAATTACCATTGGAGTTGGAAGTGGGTAAACAAGTACTAGGATATCTTCCTAAGAAGCCACAGCAGCCGGATAAATTGTATGTTCCACCCAACGGCTATTTTATTTAGCCCGCAAGGGGGAAGCAGCGGCCTACAAAATCTAATTCTCTCATTTCCTGATGTCATGGATAGATAGATAGATAGATAGACTGTATGCAATAACCCTGATAGATAGATAGATAGATAGACTGTATGCAATGACAGGTACAGCTTGAAACCATAAATACTAGAGCACGCCAGCCATTTACAGTCAGTCTCCATTGGAGTTGGAAGTGGGCAAACATGTACTAGGCCAGTGATGGCGAACCTTTTAGGGACCGAGTGCCCAAACTACAACCCAAAACCCACTTATGTATCGCAAAGTGCCAACACGTCAGGGGGCGGGGCTTATCACAACGTATGATTTTACCCCCGTCGTTCTAAAAAGGACAAGGCTGTTTCAGAATAGACCGGGTGCAGATTCTGACTGCTTTTTGGACACGGAAATACTGCAGAATGCCCTCAGCGGAGATTTCTGTGGAAAATTCTGCAGCATTTCCGCATCCAAAAAGCAGTCAAAATCTGCACCCGGTCTATTCTGAAAGAGCCCTGCCCATTTCTGCCACATGTACACATACCCCAGCGGTAATAGTGACACCTTCACCCCAGCGATAATAGTGACATCCCACAGCAGTAATAATAGTGACACTCCCCCCATTAGTAATAAGAGTAACATACCCCAGCGGTCCCCCAGCAGTAATAATGCCCGCTCCCCCCCCCAGCGGTTCCCCCAGCAGTCATAATACCCCCCCCCCAGTGGTCCACCAGCAGTCACAATGCCACCCCCAGCTGTCCGCCAGCAATAATAATGCCCCCCTCCCCCCAAGCGGTTCCCCCAGCAGTCATAATGGCTCCCCCCCAGCAGTTCTCCTGGCAGTCATCATGCCCCCCTTCCCCCACAGAGATTTTCTTGGCAATCTATATATATAAAATTGAATGTATGTCTGTCTGCGTGCGTGCGTGCGTGCGTGTCTGCGTGCGTGTCTGTTTGTCCTTTATGCGCTACTACACCATTCATCCGATCGCCATGAAACTTTGGGAAGTTGTTAAGTACACTCCTGGGAAGATTATAGGCATAGTACAAATATCCTACGATAAATGGCTCGCGAGCGTCGTCGAAAGTTACGCCCCCCCCCCACGTAGATCGAATAAGTAAGCCACCTGCTATTGTGATGTCATCACTGATGTCATCAACATCGGACGCCCTTGAACATGCCCCAACATGTTCTATAAAGCTGCATTGTGATGTCATTAAGGCTCTATTATGACACGTACAGCTTGGAACCACTAGAGCACGCCAGCCAATTACCATTGGAGTTGGAAGTGGGTAAACAAGTACTAGGATATCTTCCTAAGAAGCCACAGCAGCCGGATAAATTGTATGTTCCACCCAACGGCTATTTTATTTAGCCCGCAAGGGGGAAGCAGCGGCCTACAAAATCTAATTCTCTCATTTCCTGATGTCATGGATAGATAGATAGATAGATAGACTGTATGCAATAACCCTGATAGATAGATAGATAGATAGACTGTATGCAATGACAGGTACAGCTTGAAACCATAAATACTAGAGCACGCCAGCCATTTACAGTCAGTCTCCATTGGAGTTGGAAGTGGGCAAACATGTACTAGGCCAGTGATGGCGAACCTTTTAGGGACCGAGTGCCCAAACTACAACCCAAAACCCACTTATGTATCGCAAAGTGCCAACACGTCAGGGGGCGGGGCTTATCACAACGTATGATTTTACCCCCGTCGTTCTAAAAAGGACAAGGCTGTTTCAGAATAGACCGGGTGCAGATTCTGACTGCTTTTTGGACACGGAAATACTGCAGAATGCCCTCAGCGGAGATTTCTGTGGAAAATTCTGCAGCATTTCCGCATCCAAAAAGCAGTCAAAATCTGCACCCGGTCTATTCTGAAAGAGCCCTGCCCATTTCTGCCACATGTACACATACCCCAGCGGTAATAGTGACACCTTCACCCCAGCGATAATAGTGACATCCCACAGCAGTAATAATAGTGACACTCCCCCCATTAGTAATAAGAGTAACATACCCCAGCGGTCCCCCAGCAGTAATAATGCCCGCTCCCCCCCCCAGCGGTTCCCCCAGCAGTCATAATACCCCCCCCCCAGTGGTCCACCAGCAGTCACAATGCCACCCCCAGCTGTCCGCCAGCAATAATAATGCCCCCCTCCCCCCAAGCGGTTCCCCCAGCAGTCATAATGGCTCCCCCCCAGCAGTTCTCCTGGCAGTCATCATGCCCCCCTTCCCCCACAGAGATTTTCTTGGCAATCTATATATATAAAATTGAATGTATGTCTGTCTGCGTGCGTGCGTGCGTGCGTGCGTGTCTGCGTGCGTGTCTGTTTGTCCTTTATGCGCTACTACACCATTCATCCGATCGCCATGAAACTTTGGGAAGTTGTTAAGTACACTCCTGGGAAGATTATAGGCATAGTACAAATATCCTACGATAAATGGCTCGCGAGCGTCGTCGAAAGTTACGCCCCCCCCCCACGTAGATCGAATAAGTAAGCCACCTGCTATTGTGATGTCATCACTGATGTCATCAACATCGGACGCCCTTGAACATGCCCCAACATGTTCTATAAAGCTGCATTGTGATGTCATTAAGGCTCTATTATGACACGTACAGCTTGGAACCACTAGAGCACGCCAGCCAATTACCATTGGAGTTGGAAGTGGGTAAACAAGTACTAGGATATCTTCCTAAGAAGCCACAGCAGCCGGATAAATTGTATGTTCCACCCAACGGCTATTTTATTTAGCCCGCAAGGGGGAAGCAGCGGCCTACAAAATCTAATTCTCTCATTTCCTGATGTCATGGATAGATAGATAGATAGATAGACTGTATGCAATAACCCTGATAGATAGATAGATAGATAGACTGTATGCAATGACAGGTACAGCTTGAAACCATAAATACTAGAGCACGCCAGCCATTTACAGTCAGTCTCCATTGGAGTTGGAAGTGGGCAAACATGTACTAGGCCAGTGATGGCGAACCTTTTAGGGACCGAGTGCCCAAACTACAACCCAAAACCCACTTATGTATCGCAAAGTGCCAACACGTCAGGGGGCGGGGCTTATCACAACGTATGATTTTACCCCCGTCGTTCTAAAAAGGACAAGGCTGTTTCAGAATAGACCGGGTGCAGATTCTGACTGCTTTTTGGACACGGAAATACTGCAGAATGCCCTCAGCGGAGATTTCTGTGGAAAATTCTGCAGCATTTCCGCATCCAAAAAGCAGTCAAAATCTGCACCCGGTCTATTCTGAAAGAGCCCTGCCCATTTCTGCCACATGTACACATACCCCAGCGGTAATAGTGACACCTTCACCCCAGCGATAATAGTGACATCCCACAGCAGTAATAATAGTGACACTCCCCCCATTAGTAATAAGAGTAACATACCCCAGCGGTCCCCCAGCAGTAATAATGCCCGCTCCCCCCCCCCAGCGGTTCCCCCAGCAGTCATAATACCCCCCCCCCCAGTGGTCCACCAGCAGTCACAATGCCACCCCCAGCTGTCCGCCAGCAATAATAATGCCCCCCTCCCCCCAAGCGGTTCCCCCAGCAGTCATAATGGCTCCCCCCCAGCAGTTCTCCTGGCAGTCATCATGCCCCCCTTCCCCCACAGAGATTTTCTTGGCAGTCACCATGCCCCCCCTCCCCCCAACGATTCTCCCAGCAGTCATGCCTCCGCTCCCCTGCCAGCGATTCTCCCAGCAGTCAGAATGTCTCCCATCCCCCCCCAGCGATTCTCCCAGCAGTCAGAATGTCTCCGATCCCCCCCCCAGCGATTCTCCCAGCAGTAAGAATGTCTCCCCCCTCCCCCCCCCCCCAGCAATTCTCCCAGCAGTAAGAATGTCTCCCCCCCCCCCCAGCGATTCTCACACAACGGCTATTTTATTCAGCCTGCAAGGGGGAAGCAGCGGCCTACAAAATCTCAGTGGTCGCTGCTGCCGTCATCTATATATATAAAATTGAAGTATGTATGTATGTCTGTCTTCGCAGCAACGCGCGACGGGTACGCTAGTTAGTAATAAGAGTAACATACCCCAGCGGTCCCCCAGCAGTAATAATGCCCGCTCCCCCCCCCAGCGGTTCCCCCAGCAGTCATAATACCCCCCCCCCAGTGGTCCACCAGCAGTCACAATGCCACCCCCAGCTGTCCGCCAGCAATAATAATGCCCCCCTCCCCCCAAGCGGTTCCCCCAGCAGTCATAATGGCTCCCCCCCAGCAGTTCTCCTGGCAGTCATCATGCCCCCCTTCCCCCACAGAGATTTTCTTGGCAGTCACCATGCCCCCCCTCCCCCCAACGATTCTCCCAGCAGTCATGCCTCCGCTCCCCTGCCAGCGATTCTCCCAGCAGTCAGAATGTCTCCCATCCCCCCCCAGCGATTCTCCCAGCAGTCAGAATGTCTCCGATCCCCCCCCCAGCGATTCTCCCAGCAGTAAGAATGTCTCCCCCTCCCCCCCCCCCCAGCAATTCTCCCAGCAGTAAGAATGTCTCCCCCCCCCCCAGCGATTCTCACACAACGGCTATTTTATTCAGCCTGCAAGGGGGAAGCAGCGGCCTACAAAATCTCAGTGGTCGCTGCTGCCGTCATCTATATATATAAAACTAGCGTACCCGTCGCGCGTTGCTGCGAAGACAGACATACATACATACTTCAATTTTATATATATAGATGACGGCAGCAGCGACCACTGAGATTTTGTAGGCCGCTGCTTCCCCCTTGCAGGCTGAATAAAATAGCCGTTGTGTGAGAATCGCTGGGGGGGGGGGAGACATTCTTACTGCTGGGAGAATTGCTGGGGGGGGGGGGAGGGGGAGACATTCTTACTGCTGGGAGAATCGCTGGGGGGGGGATCGGAGACATTCTGACTGCTGGGAGAATCGCTGGGGGGGGATGGGAGACATTCTGACTGCTGGGAGAATCGCTGGCAGGGGAGCGGAGGCATGACTGCTGGGAGAATCGTTGGGGGGAGGGGGGGCATGGTGACTGCCAAGAAAATCTCTGTGGGGGAAGGGGGGCATGATGACTGCCAGGAGAACTGCTGGGGGGGAGCCATTATGACTGCTGGGGGAACCGCTTGGGGGGAGGGGGGCATTATTATTGCTGGCGGACAGCTGGGGGTGGCATTGTGACTGCTGGTGGACCACTGGGGGGGGGGTATTATGACTGCTGGGGGAACCGCTGGGGGGGGGAGCGGGCATTATTACTGCTGGGGGACCGCTGGGGTATGTTACTCTTATTACTAATGGGGGGAGTGTCACTATTATTACTGCTGTGGGATGTCACTATTATCGCTGGGGTGAAGGTGTCACTATTACCGCTGGGGTATGTGTACATGTGGCAGAAATGGGCAGGGCTCTTTCAGAATAGACCGGGTGCAGATTTTGACTGCTTTTTGGATGCGGAAATGCTGCAGAATTTTCCACAGAAATCTCCGCTGAGGGCATTCTGCAGTATTTCCGTGTCCAAAAAGCAGTCAGAATCTGCACCCGGTCTATTCTGAAACAGCCTTGTCCTTTTTAGAACGACGGGGGTAAAATCATACGTTGTGATAAGCCCCGCCCCCTGACGTGTTGGCACTTTGCGATACATAAGTGGGTTTTGGGTTGTAGTTTGGGCACTCGGTCCCTAAAAGGTTCGCCATCACTGGCCTAGTACATGTTTGCCCACTTCCAACTCCAATGGAGACTGACTGTAAATGGCTGGCGTGCTCTAGTATTTATGGTTTCAAGCTGTACCTGTCATTGCATACAGTCTATCTATCTATCTATCTATCAGGGTTATTGCATACAGTCTATCTATCTATCTATCTATCCATGACATCAGGAAATGAGAGAATTAGATTTTGTAGGCCGCTGCTTCCCCCTTGCGGGCTAAATAAAATAGCCGTTGGGTGGAACATACAATTTATCCGGCTGCTGTGGCTTCTTAGGAAGATATCCTAGTACTTGTTTACCCACTTCCAACTCCAATGGTAATTGGCTGGCGTGCTCTAGTGGTTCCAAGCTGTACGTGTCATAATAGAGCCTTAATGACATCACAATGCAGCTTTATAGAACATGTTGGGGCATGTTCAAGGGCGTCCGATGTTGATGACATCAGTGATGACATCACAATAGCAGGTGGCTTACTTATTCGATCTACGTGGGGGGGGGGCGTAACTTTCGACGACGCTCGCGAGCCATTTATCGTAGGATATTTGTACTATGCCTATAATCTTCCCAGGAGTGTACTTAACAACTTCCCAAAGTTTCATGGCGATCGGATGAATGGTGTAGTAGCGCATAAAGGACAAACAGACACGCACGCAGACACGCACGCACGCACGCACGCACGCAGACAGACATACATTCAATTTTATATATATAGATGGGGGGAGTGTCACTATTATTACTGCTGTGGGATGTCACTATTATCGCTGGGGTGAAGGTGTCACTATTACCGCTGGGGTATGTGTACATGTGGCAGAAATGGGCAGGGCTCTTTCAGAATAGACCGGGTGCAGATTTTGACTGCTTTTTGGATGCGGAAATGCTGCAGAATTTTCCACAGAAATCTCCGCTGAGGGCATTCTGCAGTATTTCCGTGTCCAAAAAGCAGTCAGAATCTGCACCCGGTCTATTCTGAAACAGCCTTGTCCTTTTTAGAACGACGGGGGTAAAATCATACGTTGTGATAAGCCCCGCCCCCTGACGTGTTGGCACTTTGCGATACATAAGTGGGTTTTGGGTTGTAGTTTGGGCACTCGGTCCCTAAAAGGTTCGCCATCACTGGCCTAGTACATGTTTGCCCACTTCCAACTCCAATGGAGACTGACTGTAAATGGCTGGCGTGCTCTAGTATTTATGGTTTCAAGCTGTACCTGTCATTGCATACAGTCTATCTATCTATCTATCTATCAGGGTTATTGCATACAGTCTATCTATCTATCTATCTATCCATGACATCAGGAAATGAGAGAATTAGATTTTGTAGGCCGCTGCTTCCCCCTTGCGGGCTAAATAAAATAGCCGTTGGGTGGAACATACAATTTATCCGGCTGCTGTGGCTTCTTAGGAAGATATCCTAGTACTTGTTTACCCACTTCCAACTCCAATGGTAATTGGCTGGCGTGCTCTAGTGGTTCCAAGCTGTACGTGTCATAATAGAGCCTTAATGACATCACAATGCAGCTTTATAGAACATGTTGGGGCATGTTCAAGGGCGTCCGATGTTGATGACATCAGTGATGACATCACAATAGCAGGTGGCTTACTTATTCGATCTACGTGGGGGGGGGGCGTAACTTTCGACGACGCTCGCGAGCCATTTATCGTAGGATATTTGTACTATGCCTATAATCTTCCCAGGAGTGTACTTAACAACTTCCCAAAGTTTCATGGCGATCGGATGAATGGTGTAGTAGCGCATAAAGGACAAACAGACACGCACGCAGACACGCACGCACGCACGCACGCAGACAGACATACATTCAATTTTATATATATAGATTGAAGTATGTATGTATGTCTGTCTTCGCAGCAACGCGCGACGGGTACGCTAGTATACTATAAAGAATCCATTATAGCCGAACGCAATGTAGAATCGGAAACTGTTAAAGGGATATTGAGCTTTTCATTTTTTTTTTACATCCAGGGGTGTCCCAAGCCTTTCTGCTGCCTGATGCAAAGTATGAAATGCTCCCTATTCTACAAAAAACTCCCCCAAAATACTACTTTTATAGGCATTGAAAGTGCCAATACACAAGATACCCAACACATATTTGAACCATTGAGATTTGTCTGAAGTGACAGAGTAATAGTACCCCCTTAATAGCCTCAGCAGTAAAATTGCCCCATTAGTGGTCCCAATAGTAATAGTGACCCAGTTAGTGGTCCCAGTAGTAATAGTGACACAGTTAGTGGCCCCAGCAGTAATAGCGTCCCTCTTAGTGGACCTCCGACCTGGCAGCAGCCTGACACCTTCAAGCATTTAGCTCACTCTGCATGTAGCTCCCATCCGGCAGCCGCTGTTACTGTAATCAGACTGACTCCTGACCTCTCCGCCTGGCGTCTTGATAATGTCGGGCTGCTGCCCGGCTGGCTGTCAACTAAAAAATATTTTCTACCAGCCACTGTGCTCAATTACGGTTGAAGCAGGATGGAGCACCTGCTACAGACCCCACTTTCCCGTGAGGAGGGGACAGCATACTTTAAAGGGCTAGCACCATGACCTTACATGCTTTCTATACTATCTTCGTAAGTCTCCCCTATCACCAATGCGGCTATAGATAACATTTTGATTACCCTGCCTACTTGTTTTGGCTTTGCCTGCTAGTATTTTGAACCCACCTACAACATGAGGCCATTGTGAAAATACAATAAACTGCAATACTGATGTATTGCAGTATATTGTAGAAGTGATCAATCACTAGTTTAAGTCCCACATGGGGACTAAAGAAAAAGTGAAAAGGTAAATATTATAACTATTCTTAATTTATAAAAACTACTTAAAAGTTTTAAAAAAGCCTTTTCCTAATTTTAACATAAAAATATTTTTAAAAACCTTCATATTTGGTATTGCCACATCCCTGAAAGTCGGATCTATTATTTATCCTACATAATGAAAGCTGTAAGGGAAAAAAATACACAATATGCCAAAGTTGTGATTTTTTTTTTTTCTTATAAAAGGTAATCAAAAAGCTGTATATACACCCAAATCAATGGGAACTACAGATCATCTTGCAAAAAAGCAAGCCTTCACACAGCACCATTACTGAAAAAATGAAAAAGCTCTGGTGGTCCGAAGATGGTGACAAGAAGTAATACTTTTTATAACATGGTAACATAGTACATAGTAACATAGTATGTAAGGCCGAATGAAGACAATGTCCATCTAGTTCAGCCTGTTTATCCTCCTATGTTGTAGATCCAGAGGAAGGCAAAAAACCCCAAGAGGCAGGAGCCAATTAGCCCTTTTGGGGGAAAATTCCTTCCCGACTCCCTAATGGCAATCAGACTAATCCCTGGATCAACCCCTAAGGCCTCATGTCCACGGGCAAAAGAAGAATTAAAATCCGCAGCGGATTTTAACTCTTCTCCTGCCCGCGGATCAGCATCCCATAGGGATGCATTGACCACCCGCGGGTAGATAAATACCCGCGGATGGTCAATAAAAGTGATTTTTTTTAAAATGGAGCATGAAAAAATCTGGACCATGTTCCATTTTCGTGCGGGTCTCCCGCGGGGACGGCTCCCGCAGGCTTCTATTGAAGCCTATGGAAGCCATCCGGATCCGCGGGAGACCAAAATCAGAATTTACTCACCTGCTCCGGATCTTCCCTTTGCCGCGGCTTCATCTTCTCTCCGTCGCGGCCGGATCTTTTTTCTTCGGGCCAGCGCATGCGCGGGGCACGCAACTGACGTGCCCTGCGCATCCGCCGGGCCGAAGAAAGAAGATCCGGCCTCGACAGAGAAAAGATGAAGCCGCGGCGAAGGGAAGATCTGGAGCGGGCGAGAGGTGAGTTAATTCTTATTTTTATGCCTCATGTCCGCGGGGCAGGAGGGACCCGCTACGGATTCTAAATGGAGAATCCGTAGCGGGCCTGATTTTCCCCGTGGACATGAGGCCTAATAGTTCCTGTCTGTATACCCGGATTAACAATCCGCTGGTCACCTAAAATTTATATCCTGTAATATCCTTCCCCTCTAGAAAGACATCAAGTCCTCTTTTAAACTCCTCTAAGGATTTTGCTATCACCACATCCTCCGGCAGAAAGTTCCACAGTCTCACTGCTCTCACAGTAAAGAACCCTTTTCTGTGTTGGCGATGAAGCCTGCTTTCATCTAGATGTAGAGGATGCCCTCTTGTTACCGTCGCAGTCCTGGGTATAAACAGATCCTGGGAGAGATCCTTGTATTGTCCCGTCATGTATTTATACATAGTTATTTGGTCGCCTCTTAGCCGTCTTTTTTCCAGGGTAAATAGTCCCAATTTTGATAGCCTCTCTGGGTATTCCAGTCCCTTTATTCAATGTATTAGTTTAGTTGCCCTTCTTTGAACCCCCTCAAGCACTGCAACATCCTTCCTGAGCACCGCTGTCCAGAACTGTACACAGTATTCCATGTGGGGCCTGACAAGTGCCTTATATAGTGGGAGGATAATGTTCTCGTCCCTCGCCCCTATACCTCTTTTAATGCACCCCAAGACTTTATTAGCTTTTGCAGCAGCTGACTGGCATTGGTTACTCCAGTTTAGTCTACAATCCACTAGTACCCCCAGGTCTTTTTCCATATCACTTTTCCCTAGCGGTACCCCATTTAGTGTATATTGGTGACATCCGTTTCTCCTGCCCATGTGCATAACCTTACATTTATCCACATTGGACTCCATTTGCCATTTTTCTGCCCAAGCCCCCAGCTTATCCAGGTCTGTTTGTAGCCGTATTAATTATCTTGTATAATTTTGTATCATCTGCAAATATCGATATGTTGCTGTGCAGCCCCTCTATCAGGTTGTTGATAAATATATTGAACAGAATGGGGCCTAGTACTGAACTCTGTGGCACCCCGCTAGCGACGGTGGCCCAATCAGAGTACGAGCCATTTATTACCACCCTCTACTTTCTATCTCTGCACCAGTTCCTTACCCAGATACACACGTTTTCACCCAATCCGAGCTGTCTCATTTTATATATCAGCCTATTATGCGGCACGGTGTCAAATGCTTTAGAGAAATCCAGATATATGAGATCCATAGACTCTCCCAGGTCCAGCCTAGAGCTTACTTCATGGTAGAAGCTGATCAGATTGGTCTGACATGATCAACTCCATGAATCCATGCTGGTGAGGAGTTATTCCGTTGTTCTCCTTGAGGTATTCTTCAATGGCGTCTCTCAGAAACCCCTCGAATATTTTAGTATTCTATATACTATAAGTATTTTAATTTTTTAAAGTAATACAATAAAACAAAAAGCTATAAAAATTTGGTATCGCTGTAATCGCACTGACCCACAGAATAAAGTTAGCATTTTATTTTTTTGCTCCATGTACACCATAAAAACAATGGCGCAATTTTGTTGTTTTTTCCATTTAACCTCCACTTAGAAATTTTTATTTCATTTTTTAGTAAATTATAGGGAAACGGTACCACTGAAAAACACAACTTGTCCCACAAAAACAAGCCTTCGTACGGCTATGTCGATCAAAAATAAGAGTTATATTTTTTCAAAAGTGGAGAGGAGAAAACAAAAGTGAAAAATGAGAGATGGCCGTGTTAAAACAAACCTTAACCACATGCTGTGTAAAAAAAAACCTAGTGTAAATTGAACTGCAGCACTGATTTCTAAAGAGGCTGTCCAACTTAATTTATATTTTTGAGCCTCCCCTACCCAAAACTATATAAGAGCAATACACTCACCATGGCACCGGAGTGCTGTTTCTCGCACTATTGTATCCGACGGGTGATGTCACCAGGTCTTCTGGCGTGGTGACATCCGGTTACACCTGTCAATGTGGGTATCTAATGTAGAAGACCCTAATAGGTTTACAGGATGTCACTGATGATATCCCAGTCAGGCCCCCTATTGGCTGCGGTGGTCACGTGGGTTAACGATCGCATGACTACTGCAGCCTGAGTAAACAGGGGAGGTCCAGAGTTGGCGGTGGGGGAGCATTGTGGCAGCAGGGAGGTGTCTTGTTTTTTTTTTTTTTATTTCTGGCACATGAAACCATAGGGGCATTGTGTGCCACTGTACAGGCTCTGTACATACTACAATGGTGGCAACAAGGGTTATATAGGGTTAAACGCTTTTACATATAATAAACTCTGATTCTTTACTACAAAAGCACCCTACACTATAAATGTCTGTAGAAAACATCTCCCATAATAGGAACAATACAGCAATGGAATGAAATATGATACTAAATTATGATACCAACTCTCAAATATATTGAAGCTGGCGCCCTCCCAGATCTGTCGTCTTAAGGCCAGGACAGCGTCCGAGAACTCCTTCTGCAGTGGGTTGAGTCCAGGCCAAGCGGACACTCCAGAATGATGGGATGGTTGCAGGATGAGGCCGCATTCTCTGGGCTTCTGTACAGGATTACAAGACAGTTGTCGGTGAGCCTCATAGCCCTGACACTAGAGATTAGTCCGTGTTGGAAGAAGTTTGTCCACTTACAGATACATGAGCGGTGCTGAGTTTTCCCGTCATCAAGCTTTGCATCTCAAGAAGTCTCTGTTTCTCAACTGCAAGCTGTAATGAAGCATAAGCTGTCAACCATAACACTATATTATATGTAACACCATATTATATACACTGCTCATTGCTGATCTGTTCTATTGTCCACCAGGTGCTTAAAGGCACCCGCCTTAACCTCAAAAGTGTACCATAGAAAATCCAACTATTGTCCACAGTGGAGGCAGAACCGACACCATAAAAGTTATAGTTACCCAATTCCGCTGATTCTTTAGGGTCTTTTTGCAGGCCTTCTACAGCCTACCAACTAGCTCTGGTGCTGTCTAGTGATGGTCATATCCCACCTTGGAACCTGTATGGAACATAACTCTTTGCAGGCAAGGAGGCTGCAGGTAGAGCTTATACAAAGACCCTCTCAAGGATCTTTGAATCGGTGGGGCCCAGTAAGTACACTTTTGAAGTTGGGGCAGGTGCCTTTAAGCTGGGCAGAAGGGAACTGCTATACTACTATGTATAGGAGCCGGGGCCCCTTTAAAAGCAAGAGTAAATTACACTTTAAAGAGAACCTGTCAGCAGTTCCGAGCACCTAAAACCACTTACAGCTACAGAACACTGATGTAGAGCGGATTCCAAAATGTATCTGGTTACAGTTTCTGGACAAAGCTGACTTTTGTAAACAGCCTTTTTAAATTTCCCGCACTACATGTGCATGTTGGTTGAATGGACCAGCGGGCGGGCAGACTGTGTTTGCTTCTGGAATTCATTCCATAACTCTGCCCCTCTTTGCCAAAGGATGATTGCAATCTTGCACATGTACTAGGAGATTGCAGACTGGCGCAAGCGCAGATGAAGGAGTCGGATCTACCCACAAAAGAGGCAAATTATCTGCGCATGTGCCGATCCGCTATCTCAGGCGTGAGAGTTCAATCATCTCGTGGATGTCAGAGACATCTTCCATATCACATCGGCGGAGAAGGGCTGTGTTATGGAAAGCACTCCAGGCAGCAGAGATGGCCCAGCCTGCCCGCTCAACTATTTGACCACTATTAGCATGCTGCGTGGGAAGTTTTACAAAGCTGTTTACAAAGGTTTCTTTGTCCAGGAACTATAATCAGATATGTTTTGGAATTGGCTCTACATCAGTGTAGGCAGTTTTAGGTGCTCTGAACTGCCAATAGGTTTCCATTTAAAGGAGATTTCCCACTATAAACAATATTATTAACTATTCACAGGAAAGGGGGTAAATGTATGATCGCTGGGGGTCTCACTGCTGGGACCTCCAGGAAACATGAAAGCAGCACATGCCCTATTACCCTAAATGAAGCAGTATTGTCCATGACTGACCGCAGCTCTATTCACTGTCTATGGAGATAGCCAAGCATTACCCATGGAAGTGAATGTAGTGGTTATGTTACATCAGCTTAAACCGCTGCCTACACAAACGCAACAAATTTTAAGCCTAGTGAGGAAAAAAGGGAGTTGGGACCTGCATACACAACCGGACGCCAACATAAAACAAGCATAAACCAGATGTGCATACAAACACCCACAGGAATATCAGACCCAACTACACACTGGACTGCCTCATACTTACCGATGTTCTAAACAACCAGACAGGTGGAGATATTCAAGTAGGTATGAGGTATTGGTTTGTATTTTGGCCAAAACATGTAAGCTCACAAGCCCACGTCAAGGGTCCTGATTGTCTTGTTAGTGTAGGGACTCGCAAGACAACTAGAACAAAGAAAAGCGGGACCCTGCCTACAATAAGTGTCCCGATAGAGACTGCCCCACGCTGGAATGTAGAGGCCAGCTGTCTCTCCCTAGATGGTAATAAGCAGGAGCACCAGAGAAGGAAAATACAAAATAATACTGTGTTCACAGTAAGTCTAGTCCACACCTACAGACATATACAGAACAAATCATTGTTCACACCTAAAGTCTGCTCACCTCACAGACAGAAGGAAATGCCACTCTGAACCTTATACATGCATAGATAAAAACAGGAGCTAGTTCAAGTGTCCACATACCAGGAAAGGGACAAGAGCGTCAGACATCACCCATCTGAAGGCAGCAGGGAACACTGTGTTAGACATCACCCACCTGGACATCTGATGTCTGGAGGCTGCGCCTGATAAAAAGGTAGGGAGAAGGGGCCCATAGAACATGCAGACAGGGAAATTAGGTGTCCAGACCATCTTCAGGGAAGGTGGGGGAAACAACTCAAACGCGCAGCATGTATAACACCAAGTACTGAGAGGGAAAGGGATGAAGTAAATGGATAAATGTCCAGCACCCTCTAGCTAAAGGGGCTGGAACTTATCTGCACAGTAATTGGCTGGCTGGAGCAACCACACACCCAGCCAGCTCAATCATCCCACACCTGTGGAAGTATGCTTCTGGTAACCCATAGACCTACAGGTCTCAGGAGCAACACATAACAGGTAGTCATGCATGTAGTGGTAGTCATGCACACGGGAGATTCGAAGTGCTCTGTGCTTGTGATCAGTGTGGGTTCTGTCAATCAGAACCCCAGCAATTATACATTTATCATCATCCTGTAGTCAAGTGATAAATGTGTTTAGTAGGAAAACCCTTTAAGGTCATGGTTCCATGGTGTTTTAATACATACATGCTGAACTATATTGCAAAAAGGTTTGGTAGCTGTTAGCCAGTAGAGCAAAATGTGATTGTTAACAGCAAGAGAAACCAAGTAATCTTGTAGACATGATACTTTTTAATGGCTAACAAAAATACATAATCTTAATGTAAGCTTTCGGACATACTCAGAGTCCTTCATCAAAGCAAAATGAAATGGATCTGAAGAGGCATGCATATTTATACACACATACTTATGACAAGGCACATGCATGGATTTGAATAATTTGCACTTAAAAGAATAGTCACTAATAAGGGAGTTCAGGTTTTATGGTCTCTTTATTAGTGTTGGGGGAGGTGGGGTTTACCAGGCCAGCAGTGTTATCTGTGCTATAGATATCTCATACTTCCCACTCACGCATAAATCCAATGAATAATTTAACTCTCTATTAAAAGTGTCAAAAGCTGTTATGAATTTATATACCCAAATTCTTCTATGGCTTTGTGACTTGAAATTGCCTTTCAGTATCATAGCTTTCATATCTTCTATGTCATGTCCGTGACTAGAGAAATGCTTGGCCACAGGTAATTCTGTCTTTCTCTGTTAAATCGTGTGGCGATGAGACATCATCCTCTCTTTAAGTTTTTGTCCTGTTTCTCCAACATGTTGGTGGCCTTTATGTTGGTGAAACATGACAAAAACTTAAAGCGCTGTGTCATTTACAGCGCAAGGTGATCACTCAAATCTTGAGTGATCAGCTTGTGCACCGAGCGGAGGATGCAGAAGACAAGCGGGGCCCCTTGCCTTCTGCATCCAGCTGTTCCCCGCTCAGAGCGCCTGGCTGTTATACAGCCAAGCGCTCCGAGCAGAGGATGCAGAAGACCGGCAGGGTGGCCCTGCTTGTTTTCTGCATCCCGCTGTTCTCTGCACGGAGCGCCCGGCTGTTATACAGCCGAGCGCTCTGTGCCAGGTATGGAGAACACAGCTGGACTGCTCTGTTCTTCATACCCAGCCTGTCATCAGGGAGCGGGATACAGCTGAAACAATAGTATCAGCTGTATCCCGCTGTTAATCCCTGATAAGGCTCATCGTTGTCTTTGAGCATGCTGAAAGACAACGATGAGCGATGACTTAACGAAAAATGCACGATGTCAGTGCAGTAACACACAACGATTATCACTTAAAAGATGGCTTTTGAGCCAATTTTGAGCGATAACCATTGCGTCTAAATGGGCCTTAATTCAGGGACCATAAAATCTTCACTCCCTTATCACTGACTATTCTTTAAAGTGCAAATTATTCCCATCCATGTATGTGCCTTGTCATAAGCATGTGTGTATAAATATGCATGCCTCTTCAGATCCATTTCATTTTTCTTTGATGAAGGACCCTGAGTAGGTCCGAAAGCTCACATTAACATCATGTATTTTTGTTAGCCATTAAAAGGTATCATATCTACAAGATTACTTGGTTCCTCTTGCTGGGAACAATCACATTTTGAACTATATTGCGACATCAGACACAATGTTTGCCTATGGGAACACATTTCACAACAGTGTCATATTTTTTTCAGATTATTGCATGAGGCTAGGTGCACATTAGCCATAATGCGAGTTCAGCCCAAAAGACTTGGATACAGCTCGCATCAGACAGCAAACCGACACCTGTATATATGCTCCCATTTAATGGTCCTCCACAACATCTACAAATGTCACTTGATGTCAGGTGATCATGGAGTTTATTAGCCATTTTTTGGGCGCTACGCCAATGTTATACAGGTATCTCATAGATACAGTATTCTAATTTAAAGATGTCTATTTCCATAATAGATTCTTTATAAGAACTGCCCCAGGAAATTTCTATAGGTAATCATCCTTTAATGAATAATAAGTGCTTTTCTGTTTAGCTCCAACTCCCACCACCTTTGGCTATGAAGCTGAAGAACACAAGGTGATGTCAGGTAAGTGCTACTATCTCTGTACATGAAATGGTGTTCGCTTCTAGAAGGACTGCTATCTCACCTGCTCTTCTAGACTGTGGACCACCTCAGTCTGGAGAAGGCATTGCACCGTGCTTTTATCGTCCAAGTGATGATCACTTTGCAGGTGTCTGAAGAATAGATAGAAGATATTCATTTTCAATATTAGCATGTAGAGTCTGCATTGAATTATAAGAGTTAATGAATTCAGGAGTAGCCCATGTTAGCTTGCAGGTCGCACTTCCAGAAGCCAATCCCCAGGAGTCTTGCTGTTGGGAGCTAATCAAGTTTGTTTACGGCAAAGGAACAACATTGTTTAAACTGACTTTCAAGAACTACACCATCGATGATCTATCCTCAGGATAGGTCATCAATAGTTGATCAGCTGGGGTCCACCCCTCGGGATCCCCACCATACAGCCGATTGAAGAGGCCAAGGCGCTCTTCAAGTGACTGGGATTGAGCTGCAATACCAGGTTCATGATCTGTGGGGATCCCCTCCGATGAACCATTGATTACTTATCCTAAGGATAGGTCATCGATAGTGTGGTGCCGGAAAACCCATTTAAGCTCCCTTTCCTGCAGAATTGTGGCAGGTGGATCTCTATATACATCTTCCACGAAATTTCTCTATATACAACCCAGTTGTTAAGGTTTTGCATCTGGGACCTGTGGTTCTACAGGTTTCCTTGTACACACCTTCACAGGTAGGGGTTAATTGAGCTGGCTGGGTGTGGTATTCTCCACCAGCCAATCCCCCTTGTCTGCTGCAGATAAATACCAGCATCTCTTGTTGAGAGATTGCTGGTCATTTTAGTGCTTTATTGTTCTTCCCTGTGTTGAGCCCACTCAGAGCTGGTGTTTATATGCTTGTCTGTAGTGTCCCTCTCTCCTCCCCTGAAGACGGTCTGGACATCTGCTGTCCCACCCCTCCTTGCGTTCTGGGGTGCGTGCATTGTGTACTGTGGGGTATGGTGACCACACAGGTGCAGGCGGCCCACAGGTTTCTCCCTACCCCTGGGCAGGTGTGGCCCCCAGACATCTGATGTCTTATGTGTGTGCAAGATGGGTGATGCCTGACGTTGTTCCCTATGTCAGCACAGTGGCTGACTTTCTATTCCCCTGGTCAGAGGACACTTGACCACTGGCTATGGTTGACCATCTGTATGCATGTGAGCTCTGGGTGGGGTTCCTGTTATATGTTGTATGCATAACCTGGTATGATGGTGTGAACAGTGATGTATGTGGTATGTCTGTGCAATGGCCAGACATGTGTTCTATGTGCAGTCCTGTTCTATGTGGTTTGTGTTACTCTGTATGTTGGTGTGAACAGCGATGTATGTTATGTCTGTGCAAGTGGCCAGACATGTGCTTTATGTGCAGCCCTGTTCTGTGTGTGTGTGAACAGTGTCATGTCCTGTGTGTGTTTAGTGCAGCTCTCAGGTTCCTAATCAGGGATAGCTGGGTCCCAGATGAAGACAGCGGGGCCAACCTTATCGGGACGATTACCCTGCTTTTAGGCACGTGTGCCCCACTTTCCCTGGTTAGTAAGGGACAGGGGGTTTTCCATCAATGCCTGGAGAGGTGTAGTTTGTAAGTGCAAATACTATATAATTGTGTTTGCGGGTTTTAAATGGACAGAAACTTGCGTCCGTGCTGAGGCGTGGCGCTTTAGTGCGCCAGGCGAACGTAACACCGATTCTACCTCTTGAGTAAAGGCGGTACATTAGATAGAAGTAGGTTGATTGTTGAGCATCTGTTGAAGGAATGATCAGTTGGTGGACCGCAATTTTACAGACACAGCCATACATATGTTGGCCGTCACATTCGTTCAAACTGGTCATACATTCAATCACACCAAGATAAATGATCTTTCTGGGAATGTTCTTTCAAAGAAGATTGTTCATGGATGAAAGATCTTTCATCCGACTTTCAAGGGAAACTTTGAAACGTGGCCAACTTCCTTCCAGACAGTGACGGTCTGTCATCGGTCGGATGAAACAATCGTTCATTGTTAAATTTTACCTGACAAATGATTCTTTGAGTTGAAATTCTCCATTTTCATCAACTTTAGTCTAAAAGGTATACCCTAAAAGGTGCTTATAGTTTATATGAGCACCTTTAGGGTTGATAAGATCCTGGCCCCTAGTTGGCCAACATACTTCCCTGCTAGTGCTAAGAAATTCTAAAAACTGTATGTTATTGTACACACATAGCAAAAATACAAATTTTGTCAGAATTTTTCTATATGCTCAGATTTACTACAAGTTGCTCATTCATTGCCTGCATAGACGTTTCAGATCCAACTACCTGAGGTCACTGTTCTATTATACAGAACTGCTTTGTTACCCAAGGCAGACTGCTCCCTACACTGCACAGTAGCTCGGTGTGGTCCTGCATGCGGAGTCCCATTCCCTTCAATAGGACTCCACCTGCAGTACCACACTGGGCCACTGTGCAGTGTACAGAGCTGTCTGCTTCTAGTAATACAACAGCTAAATACATTAGAAGAGTGACCTGGAGGAACAGCTGATCGGCGGGGGTCCTGGGTGGTGAACCCCGACTGATCAACTATTGATGACTTATCCTAAGCATAGATCAACAATTTAGAAGTGGGACAACCAACTTCTGCTCTATTTTCCTATTTCTGTATTTGTGTATGGAAAGAGTACATATTGAACTGATTACA
Organism: Eleutherodactylus coqui; assembly: GCF_035609145.1. NCBI lineage: Eukaryota > Metazoa > Chordata > Amphibia > Anura > Eleutherodactylidae > Eleutherodactylus > Eleutherodactylus coqui. The sequence continues at coordinate 25,413,445 of NC_089846.1, read as the reverse complement.
CTAATTGCCCATTTCAATAAATTGGAGCATGGTTGTGTGTTTCTTTGCGGACCCAAATACGCACGATTTGCATGCAGAAAAAGTACACTAAAACACGCACATGCACGCACACATACACAACACCCATTGCGTGAATGCACATGTAAATATGCTTACACCCATGTGACGTTAGCCTAAGGGCTTATTCAGACGACCGTATATCGGCCTAGTATTCACGCTGGACGATATACGGCATCCCTCTCTGCAGGGGGAGGAGGCTGGAAGAGTCGGGAGCAGTGCACCGAGCTCCCGGACCCTCTCCGCCTCCTCTCCGCCCCTCGGCACTATTTGCAATGGAAGGGGGCGGAGCTAAGTCAAGGAACTTAGCTGCACCCCCTCTCCTCCATTGCAAATAGTGCCGAGGGGCGGAGAGGGGTCGGAAGCTCAGTGCACTGCTCCCGGCTCTTCCAGCCTCCTCCCCCCACAGAGAGGATGTGAATAACCGGACGATATACGGTCATCTGAATAAGCCCTAAGGCCGATGTCACACGGGCCTAAGCATACTTAGATGTGCATTTGACATTGGCCTTAGGCTAACGTCACACGGGCGAGTGCGATATTGGGCCTTGCATCATAGCCCAATATCGCGATTGCCAACATGCGATTTCCCCACGTATGCGAAACGCTTTTAGATCAAAACTGCCTTGTATCATTTCGGGGAAGGAGTTCCTCCTCTTGTTTTCAATGGGGAAGCATCGTTTTGCGTGCACCTAGCACGTGGTGTAATGCTGCTGCCGGCCCCATTGAAATCAATGAGCGATGCGAGGGCACACCCAAAGATAGGACTGGCTGCAATTTGTTTCCCGCATCGCGGTGCAATGGAAAGAAAATAACTTATATGTTTGACCCCATAAAAAAAAAATGGGGCTCATATTCGTGCGAGATTTGCGCATCTCGCAATGCACAAATCTTGTGCAATTTTTTCGTCCGTGTAAAAACGGCTTTAATCCATTGATTAAATTATCTTTGCGTCTTTAGCATTGCCTCTGTATGATTTGCTAATTTGAGTACCTGAGAAAATGTCGGTGATCAGTGAACGTCTTCTCACACCGTGGAAACTGACAGGCACCCCCATAATGAGCTGGAGAGAGGAGCTCCGTGCTTGGAGAGAAGATAGAAATGGTTGACTTTGTATCAGCTGTTAACCTGGGACAGAACTTCATACAGATCACTTTCCGCTGGTCACTACAGATCTATGGGCCACAGCCAGCCCCACAATCCCCAATGGAATCGTCTGCTCTGAGGATTTCTGCTAATTTCATTAGAAGGAGGAAAACAGCTATAAAGGTAGGTCCACACAGAGCGGATACTCTGCCGACTATCCACAGTGGAAAACCAGCAGCAAAAAAGACAGGGAGCAAATGCCGCAGCATTTCTGCATCCAAAAAACAGTCGAAATCTGTACCAACCAGAAGCCTGGGAGAGCTGACAGCATGAAGCCTACGGAGGAGGTGGGGAGGAGCGCCGCATAGTATGAAATCAGCTGTGGTATAGGATGCAGTTTTTGGGATTCAGAAATGCTGCGGAATTCGCAGTGGAAATTTTTGCTGTGGACATTCCGCAGACTTTCCGCCACGTGTAAACATACCATCAGTCAGCGTGAGGTATGCTGCCATGTTCAGAGTGGCCTCAGTAGTAATAATGTCCCCCACAGAAGAGATCAGGGGAGGAAGATCCCAGAAGCACAGACTGCCATCAGTGTGTGCATCCGGGTGCGGCGCCACAAAGTGATTACCAGCTGGGGAGCTGCGGTAATTACCTTCTTGGTGACCAGATGTCCTGGAAGCGGGACAAATTGCTGTCCTGTGGGGTCCCGGCAGAAAGCAGGACACAGGGTCCCAAAGCGGGACTGTCCCGCCTAAATCAGGACGTCGGGTCACATTATGCAGGGGCCAAATCCGCACCTAAATGGTGTGGATTTGCCAAGGGTTGCATCTCAGAGGTTGAAATCTGTTGCCAAAAGCCACGGCATAACTTGACATTCTCTGGATTTAAAATCCACGGCGTATTTCAAATTTGTTGTGGTTTTTATATAGAATTTTTCCACTCCACGTGGATAGATATTTATGTCTTGAACTGTAAATGCTGCAGATTTTCTGCAGCCAATTCCACTGCGAGAAACTCTGCAGCATTTATATCCCATGTGAAGGCACCCTAAGCCTGGGTTCACACAGGACGGGATCGCCATGGAATTTCCGTGCGGAACGTCCGCACGGCAATTCCACCTGCAGCTCCAAATCCCGGGATTAGCCAGCAAAGTGGAGGAGATTTCGCAAAAATCTCATCCACACGCTGCGGCCAAGCTGCACGGAAACAGACATGCAGCGCGGAAAACAAAGAAGCTACATGTCAATTCTTTTTTTTATTTCCGCAGCAGCCTCTGTCCTCTCTATGGGGAGAGATGGCTGCAGCGCAGAGGCGTAACTTGAAGCTCCTGGGCCCCGATGCAAAACTTGTAACAGGGCCCCCAACTATAATGCTTTACTTATAGTACTGGGTTCCCTATATGGAGAAGAGAGGCCTTATGGGCCCCCTAAGGCTCCTGGGCCCGGGTGCAACTGCATCCCCTATAGTTACGCCCCTGCTGCAGCGGAAATGCAGGCTGCGAAGCTGCTAGATTTCCACGGGATTTCCATCCCGTGTGACCCCAGCCTTAAAGTGTGAGGTAAACTCCAAGGGTGCATTCAAACATACCGAATTTGGTGCGAATATTCTGCAATGGAAAATCTGCACCGAAATCTGGGTCAAATTCCACGTGAAATTTGCCCCAAAATTCGCTGTGGAAAATATGCAAATGGGCACAACGACCGTATGCTTTTATACATTTGCCCGTACGCACCCTATATTCGCATGAATGATTTTTTTTTTGCCACGATCGACTCGCGTTCGTAATTTATGCATTTAAAGTCATTCAGGCGGGGTGCTGCTGCAGGTATGTAAGAAAACACGCTGAAGCATAGCAAGCAACCACTGAACTAATAAAAAAGATGGCCGAAAAAGATCGCGTATGTTCTATTTTGCATGGCTAACTTCAGCGCAATTTTGACGCCCGTGTGAATAAGCCCTAAGATTGACCCTTTTCTTTTCCCTACTACTGACCTGTCCTTATTCTGACCATCGGTGTAGGATTTCTTTTGGGGTCTTTCGTCATTTGGGGACAGTTCTTGTATGTAAGTAGACACTGTTCTTTTCTTGCTGACAGAATCTTCTTCGCCTTTTCCAAATCCGGATTCCTGTTGCACCCAGCCCAGACTGGCCAGATTGAGTCCTGTGACAGCATAATCACATTGAGTACCTTGTCAGAATCAGACTTGGTAAAAGTCAAGGGAGGATCAAAGATTTCACTTATTTAAGGTGTGTACCTCATATTTTAGCTCACCTGCCATTCAGTTTGTATTTACCTGAGGGCTTATCATGTTCCATCTTAATTAAGCACCCAACATATGGGTATAATCCGCTTAACAAATAAATCATTCTTCTGCTAGGATTTCATTAAAGGGCAACTAACACAGATCTCAAAAACTTTTATTATTACCCAAACCTCATCTAAAGAATTGGAGACATCACAGTCATTCTTATGATTCTGTGGTTTATAACCTAGGGATCTACAGTTGCTGCAAAACTACAACTCCCAGCATGCATTCAGAAACGTAAGCGTTCCAAGGTAGATGCCATGTATATGGATGAATGTAAAGGGTTTCAATTTTCTTGCCTAAACTAATGGAAAAAGGACTTATAAAGTACCTTTATGGGACACCGTATGAAACTCATAGAAAAATGCAAGGAACCTATCCGGTACCTCAGCTGAACACCATAAGGAAACCTACTGTCAAACGCAAGGTGCCACGCAGAACTTCCCAAGTGAAGCTTGCCCAGCTTTGTCAATGGGGACCTCAATGTGCCCTTTCATACACAGCTGATGACTGACAAAGTAGACATTACATCTTCGTGGGGTTCTGACAAGATATAAAGTTATTCCTATCCACTGGATAGAGAATAGCTTTATGATCATGGGCGCCCAACCTTTACCGATCCCAAGAATGGGAGTCCCAAAAGTCCCCACAAAACTGGAAAGGAAGATGCGCATGTGTGTTGCCACTTCATTAATTTCAAGGAGAGCATTGGAGGTTACTGAGCACATGCGCGAGTTCTACTCCATTTATGCAAAGAACCTTGGGAAGCTCGTGCTCAAAACTGGTTGGGGTCCCAGTGCTGAACCCTCACCGATCAAAAAGTTATCCCCTATCCTATGGGATAACTTTATATCTTGGCTCAACCCTTTAGAGGGGTTATCCCAAAATTAACTTTTATTACCTATCTATAGAAAAGCTGATACAAAATCTGATTGGTAGGGGTCTCACCGCTGAGGCCCCCAATTATCCTGAGAATAGGTGTTCCACGTCCCCCTCTCCTTTTCACTGTGGGCTCACTGCACCCGCCCCTTCCCTACAGTGAAGAAGAAGTTGAATAGAGCGATGGTCAAGCAAGTGCGGTAGGCTCCATTCATCTTCAATGGGACTGTCAGAGATAGCTGAGCGCTTGTACTCTGCTAATTTCGGCAGCCCCATTAAAATGAACGGAGCAGCATTGCGCATGCATGACTGCTGCTCCTTTCAATCTCCACATCGCTGTGGGCAGGTGCAGTGAGGGGGACAGGGGCACAGGATGCCCATTCTTGGGATCGGTGCAGATTCCAGTGGTGAGACTCTTGCGGATCAGACTTTTATCATCTGTGCTACACCGCCTAACATGATTATGACTATGCAACATTTACCTGGAGGTGCAGGGTGCACTTGTATGTGTTTGTTCACTACTTGAAAATATCTTGAAGGCTGCAGATTTAGTCCTGATGATGAGGATGGTAATGATGGTGAAGTAGAGGATGCCAGATGCAGGGCAGGAGATTGAGAAGCAGATTCTCTGGTAAACTGTAAGAAGATTGACAATTAGTCAGCAGTGCTACCAAAAAAAACTTGCCCATTGAACTTTTTCTAACTTTTATAAGTTTACTAAAATCAAGAATTTACCAAATCAAATACACAATAGTGTCCTGATCTTGTAAAAATGTTTCTTTCAGTGATGTAAAAGTGTGGGTAAGGTAATTTAGAATAAAGGGGTTCTCCACAAAAAATATTGTTTACAGTTGGATCCATCCCAAAGTGCTTAACATTTTTTGTAGTCACACTTATTAAAAAAAAGATGTTTCTTCACCCAGATATTCCAGTATAAATGTTAGAATACTAATTTAATTAATGGGAAATAGACCATAATGCTAGTAGATGATAACTGGATAGTCCATAAAATCTGAGTATATATAAATGTAGCTAAAGTCTCGGAGGCTGCTTATGTGTAGTGACTAGTGATGAGCGAGTATACTCGCTAAGGGCAATTGCTCAAGCGAGCATTGCCCTTAGCGAGTACCTGCTCCCTCGAGAGAAAAGGTTCGGGTCCCGGCGGCGGGCAGGGAGCTGCGGGGGAGAGCGGGGAGGAATGGAGGGGAGATCTCTCTCTCCCTCTCTCCCCCCCGCTCCTCCCTGCTGACTGCCGCAACTCACAGCTCCCCCGCGCCGGCACCCGAACCTTTTCTCTTGAGCGGGCAGGTACTCGCAAAGGGCAATGCTCGCTCGAGCAATTGCCCTTAGCGAGTAAACTCGCTCATCTCTAGCAGTGACCTCTTCTTCCGCTTCTGTAGAGCTTGTTGCCCACTAGACACCTCTACGACGCAGAGAAGAGATTTCGCCCCGTTACCGGAGTCTGAGGACGGCGCATTATTGGGATGCGTGAAGCTGGATGGTCGTATCAACGCATTGCCGCCACTGGGGCGTTCTGACCAGACTGTTAGGAGGTATTGGGACCAGTAGATGTGCAAGGTCACACAAGGCGACCAGGCTCAGGACCCCCCGACAGACCAACAGTAGAGAGGAGCATCTGACCAGACCGTTAGGAGTGTTGGGACCAGTGGATGTGCGAGGTCACACAAGGCGACCAGGCTCAGGACCCCCGACAGACCACCAGTAGAGAGGAGCGTCTGATCATCCAACAAGCATGAGAAGCTCCAACTGTTCCGTTGTCCAAAGGAGTTACTGCTTTGGACATTAGAAGGGCACCTCACAAAAAGCTAATCCCGAATCTTGTCCCTGTTACCGGAGGGTCGCTTTAATAACCTGGGTTTTCTAAACCAGACAACCTCTTAAATTCTGATTGCATATTTGTTGGAATTGTGAGAATATGGAATTAGGTTAAAAGTAGAGATATAATTTTGTTGGATACAAAAATATCTAACATATGTCATCTTGTACAAATATTAAATATGGAACGTTGCATTAATTTGCATGCCTCCCACCAGTCTTCTTTCTTCTGCATTAATCCAGTTCTAGAATATGTTTATTCAATATGTGCACAACATGCTTCAGATGTCTATGGATATATATAGACATTCTGTTTACAGTCCCCAAACGGCCGTTATCAGGAGCCTTCCTGCGTTTGTTGGTCTTACTGGCTCATGATTCGTATCACAATTAGTGACAGTGTTACAGCCAAGACTTTGAAGTCACAGACACAGTAATCATCTCTTTCCAAGGATAAAACAAGCAAATCATGACACAATCCTACGGTTGTTCTAATAATTATCAGAGGAGCATGCCACCCACTTCTCTGTTTGTCTTTTACGTTGGGAATGGGTTATATTAGTTTATGCTTATTTGATGTTTTAATTGCCATTGATCATTGTAGGTGCACAACACCCATGAAACCCGATTTACCCTATAGGAACTTTCTCTTTTTTTTACCTGTCAAGTACAAAACTGCTGATTAAAAGAAACATATCCGTATGATATAATGCCGATACTATGCGGAAACAATTCATATTTTATCTGATGAAATCAGCATGATCTCATAGTATTGAGACCATTGAGGAATACTCAGTAGAACAAGTGCAAAACAGCTTTGTGAAGCATCAGAATTGACGATGGATGTCTGATCTTCAAACAAGGGAATACACAAGGAATGAGGGGTCCCATCAAGATTGGAACCTCATCCTGGTGCAAGTCCTTTATCAGCTGCTCCAAGACTCCTGGACATCTAAGCCACCACTCTTAACCCTCATGTGATCACTTGGACAGCCGCTCCTAGATACAACCACCACTACTTCTTCCGTACTGAAGTTCATCAGTTGGAGTTATAATAGCCTTTACCTAAGAATCGCTAGCCACTTCACCAATACCATACAAGTTTTTACAAGGCTATAGTTGCCATGGCTGGCCTTAGCTATGTGTCTAGTGTGGATGAAATAGGGCAGTGACCGCCAGTTGGTAGGGGGTCAACAGGCAGATGTAGACTAGGGCAATCATCTCCCTTAGATCCGTTTGGCCAGATGACTTTCTTCCTTCATTTGGCAGTGTCTTGTGGAGCTACATGATTCATCCTTCTTCTGTCTCTTCTTCACTGATGATCCAAGGTGCAGCTCTCAGCTCAACGGCGGTCACGCAACTATTTTCCTAACTTTTGGATATGTTGGATACTCCATCTGCTGCATCTTATCCTGAATATAGTGTCGCTATTAGAGATGAGCGAGCATACTCGCTAAGAACAATTACTTGATCGAGCATTGTCCTTAGCGAGTATCTCCCCGCTCGGGAGAAAAGGTTTGGCTGCCGGCACGGGTGACAGGTGAGTTGCGGCAGTCAGCAGGGGGGAGCGGGGGGGAGAGAGAGATCTTCCCTCCGTTCCTCCCCGCTCTCCCCCGCAGCTCCCCTCCCGCCGCTGGCAGCCGAATCTTTGCTCCCGAGCGGGCAGGTAATCGCTAAGGGCAATGCTCGATCAAGCAATTGCCCTTAGCGAGTACACTCGCTCATCTCTAGTCGCTATACCTCCACCTGCAACACCATCTTAGTAAGTTATCCCCAACCCATAGGATAAGGTTTTTTTTGTTGATCAGTTGCTGTTCAACTGCTGAGACCTCCACCAATCCCGACATAACACCACCAATATGCCCTCAATTTCACAACAGCAGTGGCCATGCATGCATGCCACCACGCCATTAACTTCAGTTGGACCTGCTGGAGAAAGCTATGTTCAAGCGCTTGGCAATCTCCGGTAGTCTGACTGAAGTGAATGTGACCACTGGAAATTGACAAACGCTTGAACTCGGCTTACTCTAGCAAGTCCCATTGAAGTTCGAATAGTTGGGAGACCTTCGACATCACAGGGTCAGCTTCTCATCCAAGAGGGTTTTGTCTTTATGAGACAACCCCTTTAGGTCAAACACCTGATAGTTCTTTACTACATGTGGGCAGAGGTCTTGTGTGCCAAGTGACACACCGACTGCTCGTTTTCTACCTTCCTTATCTTTGACTATGTATCGGTACTTACTGGATGGATCACCACGGCTTGTTTGTTTTCCTGAAGCAAAGCCCGTAGGTAGGAAGAGGAGCTGATCGCGGCTGGTGGGCTCACCATGATATAAGGACTCTGGTGCTGCTAATAAACACAGTTTTATTAGTATTGGGCATTATTCGCATTTAGTCACATAGTCTAATCATTAATAAAGCATTACGTGATGTAACTGGGAGGCGGCGGCGGCGTTCCTGCGATTCCACTGACCGATCTGCACCTTTCCTTTTCCATCAGGCTGAATGTCAGTCTCTGAAGATGAAGTTTGCACGGTCTTGTCTTGGGAGCTCGGCATCGGAGCCTTTAATCAACTGCTAATGAAGAGTTAATGCAACGGTTATTACAATGATATGCATGTGGCGTAATGAATTACTGGTGAGTTGGACTTTGATGCGTACTGGAGGTAATTCGGCAAGGCCAGTTCCGCTTTTGCTGCAATGCAAAGCTGATCATAGACAGTGGGGGAATTTACTAAGCCCAGCTATTGCTATGGCGGGCTTAGTAGGATTTCCGCCGGCACATGCTGCGCTGAATCCATGAAGAAGCACACGCCTCTTCATGTGTTCAGCGCAGCTTCGTGTGCCTTTTTAGAAATGTATGCCAGGTCCAACCCACTGTTCGAAAAAATTTCAGGGCCCGCACAAAAAGGGAAAAAGTCGCACATTTTTCCACAAACATCCACTTGCACAACAATTTGTGACCATTTTACACCAGAAACCGCTATAAAAGCTTTTGTAAATGTGGGCCATTGTCTATCGCTGTTGGCGCTGCACAACACAGGGATACCTCATTGGTCCAGTTAAATTTGCCAGATTTCTTCATCAGTCACATAAGACAGTCAGCGTATTTTGGCTCTAACAATCTGCAGCCATTTTTGTACCTTCATAGGAAAAAAAAGTGCTAAAACACTTGGGGCAGCTTCACACGAACTATAAAATCGTGATGCGAGAGTCAGTGGATTTATAAAACCAATGATTTCAATGGTTTCTTTCCCATTAGCAATGTTTTCACTGATGCGAAGAAAAAAATATGGCATGCTGTATCTTTCTGCGATATGCAATTTTTTTTTTTTTTTTAAAAATCTCCCATGTTTCCCTATGGAGCCTCCTTTTTATCGCAACGCACAAACTTACGTTGCGATGCGGTTTTAACATTAGAAAGTCCTATTGACTTTGGCGATAAAAAACTGCGATTTTTATCGCAGGCGGCAGCGATGCAAGATTATTATAAGAAAAGGCAAAAAAGCATCGCTGACGCTCAAAAATTCGCGGGAACGATGATGCAATTTTGCCGCGATTTTCTCGCTTGTTATTTTTTACATGCCCGCTGACTTAAATGGGTGACTGTTATCTGAGAGGTTGGACCGGAATAGGACATGCTGTGATTATTGTTACAGTCCATGTAAAAAAAACAACACTTATCTGTATAGCCCCACTGACTATTGGGTCAGTGTGCTGCCCGTGTGCCGACCACTACAAATGCAGACCGCACACGGACGGGAAAATGACTCGTGAATAAACCCTTTAGGGTGAGTTCACAGGTGCCAGATTTAGGTGTGGATCGGCACCAAAATCCGCACTATTTGGTGAGTATTTTAATGTGGATCTGCAACAGATTTCACCCTCTCAGTTGAAGGGGTGAATGCTGCAAATCTGCGTCAAAACGCACAATCTACATCAAATCCACTATATTTGAATACACCCTAAGGAGATATCTGAGATATATGCCTGCTGATATTCTATAACTCAGAAACCGTGCCATTCTTGTCCTTCGGCTGCTTCTGATATTGCATTAAAGTGAATGGGGCTGAGCAGCAATGCTGGCCACCAGGGGCATCACTTGAAGCTTCTAGGCCCCAATGCAGGACCTGTAACAGGCCCCACCTATCATGCAATACTGGTAGCCTCTAATGTGGCAGAGTCCTCTGGGCCTCCTCAGTCACCAAGGCCCGGGTGCAACTGCTACCCATTGCCAGAAAATTTCCCCCACCTTCGATGATCAATTTTGAATTGCCAAAAAACCAGAATTGCCTCCAATATGCATCAAAGTGTAACTCGCCAGACCGCCCATTTAAAACCACACAGGACATATAGCTTATATCGGTATATGCTCCACGTACTTACTTGTCATCCCATCATCCTTCTAAGGCCAGTATGTTTTGAAGTCCACGAATGGTAAGGATATACTACAGTCAATGGGAGGATAAACGTTTCCCTCGGATCCATTAGTTCAAACTTACCAAAAAACTCACCCATCCACCTTGGGCATTGCCAACTGTTTCCGAAAAGTGTGCCTTCTACTACAAAGAGGTCTAAAAAGTGACTTTCCACCCTGCCCACCTGTCTCTCGAATACATCTTAATACCTTTTTGTCTCTCTTGTCTGTTTTTACAGGAAATGAAGTCAACGTGGGACGTGTCTGTATCTACTGCTTCCCTTCCTGTGACTATCAATAAGAGACACAGAATGGAATCGCCTTTTCTACATCTCTCCGTAACCTTTACAAAGAGGAATAGTCTGACATTACCCTGAGCATTACAAAAACATGACATTTTTGATTTTTTACATAGTTACTTGAAAAAATGGTGAGATGATATCAATAGGAATTTAAAGGGAATTCACGTTGTAAGTATTCTTTAGACAGGTTTTCTAGATTAGACAATAGCCTATCATTTAACGTATAACTTAAAGGGGTCGTCCTGTTAGAAAGGTACTTTTTAGAGACCGTCTTTTTGAACCCCTCTCTGGGGGCAGCACAAGATAGTGCCTATCATACGGATTACAGTGATTCACCTGCTGTGTGCATCTGTGCAGTAGTTTTGGAGAAAATTACATTTTATCAGTAGCAGCATATGCATAGAGGACTACAAGAAGTAGTCCTGGATATTCATCAGCTGCAGGCTAGCTTGCTGTTCTATGCAGCAGCCTCAAAGACCATATACACATTAGACTGGAGGGGACGTATTGACTTCTATGGGAGAGTGTTATGGGTATGCTCTGGGAGTTGTGTAGAGGGCTTTGTGCAGGGAAGGGGAGGAGGTGAGCTGTTACCATATGAGAAATTCATATTTGGTCCCGACCAGGTGTACATTTCTGGCACTTTCCCTGAAAGTGCTGAGACCGTAGTGGAAGGCTGACAAGTCACAAATTGTTTTCATAGGCAGCCTTTGCACCAAATTTTGTGACTTTTTTACGTCTTTTTTCTAGATTAAAGCCTTCTTAAATGTCCCTCATTTTTTATTTTCTAAAATACCATGTTTTTTTTCCCATTTCGGGGTATTGGCCTATTTTTGAAACAAAAAGCTTTGTGTCCAGATGTTTGCAGTAGGCTAGTAGTAAAATATAAAAGGCCTTACAAACACTACATTTTTTTGGTGGCCTTTTTTACTTTCTTTAGCTGCATTTTTGTGGTCTGTGGCATTTTTTTGCAAATCGCAGCATTCTCTGGGACTGGTGTTTTTTATGTTATTTTTCCACAGGCATGTGTGGGAATAAAAAAGCCCCAAAAAAGGCAGTAAAAAACTTGCATGCGATTTCTGTTTTTCTCACCCAAATAAGTCGTCAAGAAATAAAGATTGTCTGAATTAAGCTAGTTGCTTGTTCAGAACCCTCACCTCTTAGTCAGAGCAGCTGCAAGGAACGTCTCTGACTCTACAGGACCCAGCATGTCTATATATTACATGGACATTTTGAGGGGAGTCCCTTCTTTGGGACCTCCATCAATAAGTTGCAATGCAGAGTGACTACAAAGGGTATCTCTGTGGTGGTGCTGCAGGGAAAAATGAACACTTGCTGCCAGGATTCCCATTTAAAGGGGTTGTCTGACTAAAAAAAATTCACTTCTCTGCAGTGGGTCCTGCGACGATGCCAAAGTCAGGTGACTGCTGCAGCCAATCAGAGGCCACGGTGTCACCATTTGGAACTCCTGGCAGCCAGGAAGTGAGCGTGATGCCAGGAGAACGGGCGGTGATGCTGCGGCTTCTGATTAGCTGCAGCAGTCATGTGACTTCCACTGTCACGGTATCATTGCGGGACCCACTGCAGTGTTTCCCAGGGAGAGAAGAGAAATAAATATGGTTTATTTTATTATTTTATAAAATGACCATTTGTTTAAAAACATTTTTTTAGTTGGACAACCCCTTTAATTACATCTGATTGTGGGGTGTCCCAGCTAGTAATGTCCCTTGTATTTTCAAGGGACATTACTAGCAAAAAGGATTATTGAAAGTGGACAACCCCTTTATATACCCTGTTTCCCTGAAAATAAGACATACCCTGAAAATAAGACATAGCATGATTTTCCAGAATTTTTGAGGATGCAAAATGCTTTTTCAGGCTTTTTGAGGATGCTTGAAATATAAGCCCTACTCCAAAATTAAGCCCTGCTAACAGTTAATTAAAAAAGTCAATTTAAATAGTGTCCAGGCAGCTATACATGTAAAAAAACTGAAACCTTTTTGAACAAAAATTAATATAAGACACTGTCTTATTTTCGGGGTAACACGGTAGCAGCAGACCTGTCAAAAGACTATTCTTCTCTATGAAAGGGCAGCAAAAAATATTGTGCCATTTGACTAATGTGGAACGATGAAAGAATACATTGGACACTAGTTTATTAGTGCAGTGAAAGCGCTGCGGCCCACCGTACTCACAGTGATTGATGGGCTGTTATATATGCAGACGCACAGCAGTCGGCTGTCAATCACTGCTGAGGAGGCTGGGGGCTCTATCCTCATAAATACACCACATGGTAGTCTATGATTGAAGCCATAAACTGCAGCCATGACTCAATCTTGCATGCCCCCCCCCCCCCCAACCAGTGCCTCGTTGGGCGCATAGGTCTGTATAGCGGCAACTTGACCTTGTCATATGGCCATTTCATACAGTGGATCTGCTTATGTTTTTGTATACTGCCGGATTTACTGTATTTCTATTGGCAACCGCTGTACAGAGCAACTTAACTTACAATGCTGAAGCTATGGCATTATATTTAAAGGAAAGTTGTCACATTGAATATAGTGTCTGATCTGCAGGCAGCAAGTTATAGAGCAAGAGAAGCTAAGCAGACTTATGGGAAAAGATTCAGTATAGCTTATATTTAATTCATTTAAATCCCTGCTCTCTCTATGGTTAGGAGTCCAGTGGGCGGTCCTAATCAGTGATCGACAACCTTCCCTGTATGTCTGTTCACAGATATAACGGTCAATCACTGATAGGACCGCCCATTGGACTCCTAACCACAGAAAATGAATGAAATACAAGTTATACTGAATCTCCGTCTATAAAACTATATATCACAAGGAACAGAAAGGAAAAGAAAAGAAAAAAGGGAAGAACTTTTGTTATTTTTTGTATTGCTCTTTGAAATATATAGACAAAACAAATGCTGAAATTGTGTGCAATTATGTTTTTTGTACTAATCTTGAAATACTTTGAATAAAACGAGGCTAAAAAAAACTATATATCACATGTATCAAACTGAAGGCCCGCAGGCCAAATCCGGCCCGCCACGTTATTTTATGTAGCCCATGACAAGGCCCGGATGCAGAAGAACCAGCTCTCTGCTGTAGTGTAGAGAAGTTCATGTATGGACGTTTCTGGAGTGTTTATGTGTATTGTCAGTCTGTTCTATGTTGCATGAATATGAAGTGTATCGCCTAGCTGCAGCACTGAATGGGATACTGTTTGGGTTATGTCTGGAAATGTAACTTTTGTAAGTCATGTGACCTTGTTCATTTTGCGATATTAATTTTTTTTAATTAACACCCGTTCAAAACTTATGTCTGAATACCCCGATGCAAATTGATGGTGTTCACGCTCTCCAGATTATAAACATAATATGGGGCACAAATACGCCCGTTTTATCGAGCTCTCATTAACGGCTCTTTGATGGCAACCATAATGCTGATGTGGCCCTCGGTGAAAATGAGTCTGACACCCCCTGATGTTCATCAATCTGCTCAGCTTGACAGGTTCCCTTTAAGTACATGTAGTTTCTGTGTCTCCACAAGTGTACATGCATGTCCGAATCACTTTAGATTGTTGCAATTGAAAAGCAATTCTTAGGTTTCCTTCACACAGGTGTATTTGCGCACGTAAGACTTGCGTGCACTATGCGTAGAGAATAGAACCCATGGATATTAATGGATTCGTACACATCTTTCGTATTTTGTGCGGGCATTGAAAAAAAATAGGACCTGCTCTATTTTGTGCGCAAATGCGAACACCAATGCGCAATATGCTACACAATTTTGTGAAAAAAAGAATACCGTACATCTGGATCTCATTAGTCTTATTAGCCATTTAAACCAGGGCAGAGTGCATTCTGGGCGCATGCAAACAAAAGTACAGTAAACTACACAGACACGTGCGCAAATCAACCTTGTTCAATATTCTGTGCTGAGATATGTACATTTGCGCATACGCCCGTGTGAAGGAGCCCTAAGAGTAACTGGATTTCTAGAATATCATCATTATGGCCCTTTCACACGGGCAAAATATTTTCGCGTCTCGCAGCTAGAAACACAACTGAATCTGCTGCAGCGGATTTGCACTCCCATTATCTGCAAGTGGATTCTGGTGTGTTTCTGCGCTTTTAGGGCTTATTCATATGACAGTATGTGCAAAAACGCTCGCTGCAGTGCAATCTTTTGCACAAGAACAAGGTTTTTGCGGTAGATTTTTGAGGTGCGCATATTGTTGTACTTTTTTGCGCACGCAGCGCCAGTTTAGCATGTGTGCGACACACCCTTTTCATGGATTACAAGGCTAATCAGCCTAATGAGGTCCAGATGTGTTTTTTTCACCGCGTTTTGCGCAGTGTTTCACGCTTCCCCTTACGTATTTGTGCACCTCCCATAGACTCCTATGGGATCGTATGCTGCACAAAATACAGAAAGATAGAGCAGCTCCTACTTTTTTCCACGCATGCAAAACCAATTGAAATCAATGGGATCTATTCTCTGAGTTTAGCGTGCAAATATCAGAGCAAACACGGTCGTGTTAAGAAGCTCTTAAGCTGCAAAATGCTGAAATCTTCCGCCGGTGTGAAAGGGCCCTTAAGGCGTGTGATATGCAGAGTAGTATGAGCCCCAAAATAACCTTGTGTAACACGAGGTGATTTGCAGCCTGTGTAGTGGAGACACTAGGTGGCAGTTGTGGATCAAACATTATAATACCTCCCGAGACTCTAAGCCAAAGCAACTACATTATATGGTGATATAGGAAGACATTGCAAAGCTTTAGAGGGTACTGTATGTCTACCGTAACTTAAAACACCATTTCCACTTTACATGTAGAATTAAAGGAATTGTCCACGTGTGGACGCTTTTTAAAAAAATGGCTGCAAATGAGTTAAAGCAATAGAAGCAGCCGTATTCACTCCTTTGTCGTCGTCCCCCAGGCGATCAAGTGCTGTAGTTCCCGCGGTCCTCCCAGTCTTGGTTTACAAACGGCTGCCGCGGCATCTAAGTAGTTGCCTGCCGCGATCAGAGCTAACTGAGATTGTGACAGCTGCTAATGACAGTCAGCTGTCAAAAACAGCTGATAGCCCTTGGGTATAGTGCGGACTCAACTCCCGAACCCGCTCCATATAGCCTTCATTAACGAATCACATATATTTAGATGATGCGGTCAAAAGGGATTAAAAGAGGTGTCCGCTTGCCTGGGTGGCATGGCCTCTTGAAACTGCTGATTGGTGGGCATGCTTGGAATAGGTCATCACTATCTAATTCCCCCACAACCTGTTTAGGGGTACGTTCACATCTAGCGCATTTTGATGCGGATCCACAACAAACGTCATCCCTTCAATTGAGAGGGTGAAATCTGCTGTGGATTCACATCAAAAACGGTGTCAAACTCTGCACCAAATAGAATGGATTTTGCAGCAGATCTACCAAAATCCGCACTGCAAAAAATGCTATGGATTTTGGTGCATATCCACACTAAATTATGCTACATGTGAAAGTACCATTGGGGTGCATTTACATAGGCAATTTTCCCGCACGATTTCTGTGCGTTGTGAGATGCATAGAAACCGCATGGGAAAAGAACCCACTGTTTTTAATAGGTGCATTTGCATGTACGATTGTTCTCTCACAGTGCTGCGAGAGAAAAATTGCAGCATGTCCTATTTGGGGGTGTGATTCTGTGTAAGAATCACCCATTCTTCCCTCTGGCAGTAGAAAAAAAGTAGCAGCGAAATTGCATGTACATGCGAGTTTCATGCAAGTGTTAATACAAAAATCAATAATTGCTATATGATATGCTTTTTGAGTTCCAAATTCTTAGTTAGAGGTAAGCTGAGCTCAGGCACTTTCACCATAACAACACTTAGTGTGATCAAAGTAATCTGTTTATTGATTGACAGGCAACAGTTTTTATAGGAGCACATGGTTCAATTACAATAATTCAAATCTATTAAAATTAATTTATTACCATTGGCCAAAAAGCATAAACAAAATATGAATATGCAAGATAAGGAATTTAACATCTAAAATTAAAGGCCAAGACGTTTTCGCTCGCATATGGAATAATGGGCGATTTTCACGCACGTTTTTTTTTTATGTGCACAAAAATCACAAGTGCAGCATTGTAAGTGCAATTTTCTTGTAAAACACTGCACTCAATTAAAAATCACAGGTTTGCAAGTGCGTGGGTGCGTTCACAGGTAGAAGATTTGCTGCAGTGGAAAAAATCTGTAGCACTTGCTGTGGATTTTGTTGCGGATTTGCAGCAAATATCATCCATTCAATTGAAGTGTTTAGGAGGTGCCTGGACACCTTTTTTGAGTGTTTCAATATAACATGATATAGTCACTGATTACTTCAGAGGGTTCGGTGATTTGGGGATTATTTAGATTTACAGGTTAGAGTCGGGAAGGAATTTTTTCCCTAAAATGGGGAAAATTGGCTTCTACTTCATTGGGGTTTTGTTTTGCCTTCCTATGGATCAACATTGAGGGGTAATAAGCTGAACTAGATGGACATATGTCTTTTTTCAGCCTCACATACTATATTAGGGCTTATTCAGACGACCGTATATCGGCCACGTATTCACACCGGCCGATATACGGCATCCCTCTCTGCAGGGGGAGGAGGCTGGAAGAGCCAGGAGCAGTGCTCTGAGCTCCCGCCGCCTCTCCGCCAACTCTCCACCCCTCTCCGCCCCTCTGCACTATTTGCAATGAAGGGAGGTGGAATGGGGGTGGAGCTAATTACCGAAACTTAGCCCTGCCCCATCTCACCTCCTCTCATTGCAAATAGTGCAGAGGGGTGGAGAGGGGGTGGAGAGGGGCTGGGAACTCAGAGCACTGCTCCCGACTCTTCCAGCCTCCTCCCCCTGCAGAGAGGGACGCCGTATATCGGCCGGCGTGAATACCTGGCCGATATACGGTCATCTGAAGTCGTCCTTAAGAGGTGAAATACGCACCAAATGGTGCTGAATTTGATGCAGTTTTTGGTGCGGGTTTTCTGCAGATTTTTTCCGCTGTGGAGAATCCATATCAAATCCACTATATGTGAACGTACCCAATAGGTCCTTCCCCTAGGTGCTCCAACACTACAGCAAATTCTGCAGCTCCTTCATTTGGTTGGTTATTTGGGTTCCCAAGGATCACACCCTCAGCAATGCTATTCTGGAAAACTCCTAATAATTAAACACTATGTATATAGCCAATTTAAGAGCCTGGCTTACCTCTATCATGATATATGGCGATATGTACGTTTTATGTGACATAACACTCCTGCAGCCGATGTGTGCATTGTGTTAGGCAGATGTTACATAAGCAATTCCATTTTCTGAAAAGTTTTTTCAAAGTCAGAAAACAGAACTTTGCAGAGAAGAGATAGGAAAGCAGGACCCATAAATCACGCAGCGAACAACATGGCGGTAGACAAAAGTAACAGGTTAATGTTGACATTGGCGGTAATTCATTTTCCTGATCCTCGTTTTACAACAAAGCGTGCAAACAATAATTAACTTTCGGAATGGTTCAGCCCTGTTATTATGTAGCGTATTCTTATCGACATGAAATGTGCTAAAAATACATTTTTTGCATATTTCTCCAATCATTCCTCAGTTATTTAATCTCTGCCGAGACGTTGCACAATGTTTACCGGATAAACAATGTGAATTATATCAAACCACCTCCTCCATGCCAGAGAAATGAAGCCCTGAGTATTTATAGGCTCCAAAGCAGATGGAGAATATGTACAAAAGGAAACAAAGACACGGGGAATGGTAATTAAACTCTGAGGACCCCGAGTGTTGCCTCCTTCGTCATTCCAGGCACTTGTAGGACTTGGCTGTGAAGTCACTAACACTTGTATAACACAAGTGCGAGTGTGTTTGTAAGTGAGGGGTCTAGTGTGTGAGTGTAACCTTAAGTAACTAATAGGAGGGCAAATATTATCAGATTGAGATACAGAGCTTCTTAAAGAAGCTGTAACCTCAAGCCCCCTTCACACAAGCATGTTTGTGTGCGCAATACACAAGGAATAGAACCCATGGTTTGTTCACATCTGCGTAGTTTTCCTGCGGATTTCAATCACGCAAAAAGAAAAACGTACAGCATGGTTTTCTTTCCTGCGCATTTACACACCAAAGGCTCCATAGCAGACAATGGGGAGTGCGCAATATGCAAGTAGATGCGTGATATGCTGCGGAATTCCACTGGAAAAAGAACACATCTGGAACTCATTAGACTAATTGGCCATTTAAATCATTTCATATCTGTGCAAGATTTATGCGTCTCGCAACGCACAAATCTTGCACGATTTTCTCGCCTGTAGGAAGCCCGCCTTAGGCTAGTTAATATACACCGGCTCCAGAGTTTTTCCCTAGTCTTCTTTCAGCTTCACCATTACTACTCTGCTGACAGGGCGGGCACTGCCCTTCCTTGCCTACCACACACTGGTTAACAGGGGGACAGGAGAAATTTGGTATGTTGCGCCAAGCATGGGTTGCCCTTACCAGTACTCAGGGGGCATAGACTTAATAGATAGAAACAAGGATATTGCAATAATAGAAGAAGTAATGATCCTGTTAATGGCACCCCCTTACACACGCTCTGGGCTGCCAGTAGCATGCAGTGTAGGACATTTTAACCCTTTGCAATCCAATTTTATGATTCTGCGTTTCCGAGGGGGCTCTCTCTTTTTGCCATTATACAATGGCACCATCTGCTGGCGAGAGCCAGTACTGTGGTATGGGATAAGCTGGAGAGGCCCCCTGACAACAAAGCGGCCAGTAATATACAGTAAGAAGACCCTGCTGGACGTCTTCCGACATCGAAGCTGTACAGCCTTCAATCAGAATGTCTTCAGACGTCAGACAGTGGATTGGAAAGGGTTAAAAGGCTGTTTGCAAAGGTATGTTTTGTACAGGAACTATAACCAGCGCATTTTGGAATCCGCTCTACATCAGTGGTCAGTAGCTGGAGGCGGTTTAGGTACTCGGAACGGCAGACAGACCTTTTATAGGAACTTGTTAGCTGCAAAACCATGAGCAGCATGGAATACCGACAGGCCCCTCATTGGAATGTTCTCTGATTTAGGGCTTATTTACATGGGCGAGAATCTCGCGCAAGTTTTGTGCGTTGCGAGACGCACAAAATTCATACGAATATGAACTCCATTCTTTCGAATGGACCTATTCACAAGTTATTTTTTTCCCCCTTGTAGCGATGCTGCAAGGATACAAATCGCAGCATGTTCTATTTTTTAGCGTTCGCTCTAGAACGCCTCGCCCATTGTTTCCAATGGGACCTTAAAAGAAATCGCATGGCACTCGCATACTGTGCGATGTGCATGCGGGTGTGATGTTTTCCATTGAAATCAATGGGAAACACTTGGGATCCTCTGATGCGCCTGAAACACATGTCTGGGATCGACGTGAAAAAAAGCAGACTGGCAAATGCAATATGTCAGCCCAATATCGCGCTTGTCCGTGTAAATATAGCCTAATATTTATCACATACCCTTTGAACAGGTGATAAATGTTATCTGTAAGAATATCTCTTTAAAGCGGTTGTCTGCCCTCTTTTTCACTGATGACCTATCCTCTGGATTGGTCATCAGTAATTGATGGACGGGACCCCGCCGCTCAGGACCCCTGTTCATTAGCTGATCATCTGGCTATCTGTCCAGTGCAGTTGATGTCATTAGCCATCAATGGGAGACTTGGACTGCTATGGCACTTCTTGCTTTTCTGCTAGTCAGGACATCACATCCAGTTCTGATCCGGAGAGAAGCAGGAAGTGAAGGAGCAGCGCAGCGCTCCCATTGATTTCAATGGGAGTGAAGCTGGAGCTCACACTTCCTCCCCTCTCCACTTATGACAACATTTTGCTCGCTGCCCTGGACAGCAGGTCAGACAATCAGCTGATAGACGGAGGTCCTGAGTTATGGACCCCGTCCATCAACTACTGATGACCTATCTAGAAGATAGCTCATCAGTGAAAAAGAGGGCAGAAACCCCTTTAAGATTTGAGCAACAATTTAGTAACTACTCAAATGTATCTATCACCAAAGATTATCCTTGCAAGATTACAGCTTGCGGAAACAATGTGATTGACTTCCTTTAGCTACAAGAATAAGACTTGAGAGTGTTATGTAGCACTCAGGCCACGTCGTGCCCACTCTAGCTGTATAAGTGTACAGCTTTCACACAGGAGCAAGAATCGTCATTAAAAGGGTTTTCCACTTGTAAATGATTGATGGCCTATCAATAGCAGATCAGCAGAGGTCTGCTGCCAGGGACCTCCATCAATCAGCTGTTTGCTGGGCCAGTGTATTTCTGCAGTGGGCTGATTGCTGCAGGAAGCAGACGGCTCCATTCTCACTGTAGTGGCCAATTTTGGTATTACAGGTAAAGTTCCCATTTAAGTGAATGGGTGTAATATGAAGCAAGGCCACTGCAGTGAACACAGAGCTGTCTGCTTACTGCAGAAATCAGCTCAGGACATTAGTGCACTGACCCATTGAACAGCTGATTGGCAGGGGTCCCAAAAAGCAGACTCCCGCTTATCTACTATTGATGACCTATCCTGCAATACGCTGTCAATAGTTTACAAGTGAACAACCACTTTAAGATAAGAGAACAATGACTTTTTAATGGATTAATATCTTTCTGCACAATCACAATCAGAGTAACATTTGTCCCATCTGCACATACTATGCTTACACCAATGGTATACCTACTATAGAGGCAGATTGCATGACGGCCATGGTACTCATGATGAGGAGGCTTATAGTAATACACAGTTTTTAATTAGTTCAATATTAGGTGTGTGAATCCAATTTACAAATAATGCCCCCTAGAAGTAGCTGCATGCAGACAGAATTATATCATGTAACTTTGAGGCTCTCTTCACACCAGTATATGCATATTTTTTTACGTGCCTGAGCACTGCATATTTGCAGACTGAGCGGTGTTTTTTTTAGCCCGTGCATCAGCATATTTTACTGTATTTTTTGTGCCTGCAAGACATGTTTATTTGCACGCAGCAAACACACACCGATTGAAATGGCTAATTTGTCTAATAGTTCCAGATGTGTTCTTTTTCCTGCACAATTACGCAGTGTTTCACGCATCTCCTTGCGTATTTTGAACACACTTGCGCACCCCTATTGACTTTTATGGGGACTTTTGAAGCGCAAATACGCAGGAAATTAGAGCGTTTATTTTTGTGTGACCGAAATGTGCAGGTGAATTCGCACATGTGAACAACCTATTGAAATCAATGGGTTCTATTCACTGCGTACTGCATGCGCGAATACACCAGTGTGAGGGGGCTTATCTGTGTGAAGAGAAGCTGAGAGTTTAAAGGAATATTCCGAGACGTTTACATTTTTTTTACTGATAACGCTAGGCCATCAATAGATAATCAGAAGGGTTCCGCTACTTGGATCTTTGACAATCAGCTGATTCTCGGGCGGCTGTCAGTGTGGTCAGTGCAGGAAGCAGAAAGTGATGTCCATAGTACTGCAGCCCAGGTAGGTAGTGCGGGTGCAAGTCCTTGGAGCTGCACCTGCAGTAGCAACCTAGACTGCTGCGCTATGGTCAGTGCATTTTGCTTCCTGCGCTGACCGCAGTGACTACAGCTATGAGAATTAGCTGATTGTCAAGGATCTGAGCAGTTATTAACCCTTTCCAATCCACTGTCTGACGTCTGAAGACATTATGATTTAAGGCCTCGGTCACACGGGGTTTTTTTCCCGCGATTTGCGGATCGCTTGACGGATGCGCATCCGCAAATCGCGTGACCGGGGCCGGAAAATCGCCCGAAAAATCTGCTCCTAGTCATGTTTCATTAGAAACGGGCTGGAGCAGTGCAGCGCTGTCCAGCGCATTGAATTCAATGGAGCCGGCAATACAGCCGGCTCCATTGAAAGCAATGGACTGCGGGCGATCTCACGATGAATTTTCGGGAATGGCTTAAAAATATAAGCCCTTCCCTGAAATTCATCCAGAAATATGTAAAAAGTAAAAAAAAAATATACTCACCTTGTCCTGGCAGATGGAGTTCAGCCGCGGCCGGCCGGCAGTTCTCCTGAACTGCTATGAGTAGTATTCAGCAGCCGGAGATTTAAAATCTCCGCCTGCTGAATGAGCTGCCTCTGATTGGTCACAGCCCTCACCAATCAGAGGCAGCTCTCACTCACCCATTCATGAATTTATGAATGGGTGAGTGAGTGCTGTCTCTGATTGGCTCAGCGCAGGGACCAATCAGGGGCAGCTCTCAGCTGTCATTCAATTCAATGGGCAAACATCATTCTTCTCTGCCACAGCTGTTACAGCTGTGGCAGAAGAGAATGATTTGTCTAGTATATGTTCTCAATGGGGTCGGCGCTGCTGCCGCCGGCCCCATTGAGCGCATATAGAGAAGAGAACAGGAATCGCAGATCGCAGATAGGTGCAATCTGCGATTTCTGTTCTATAATTTATCGGACGAGCGCATAAAAAGCGCTCATGTGTCCGATACCATTGCAAAGCAATGGTTTTATAAAATCGCACATCGCATGCGCAGATCGCACGGAAAATCGCCCGTGTGACCGAGGCCTGAGGCTGTACAGCTCCGATGTTGGAAGACGTCCGTCTTGGTTCTCTTACTGTATATTACCAGCCTCTCTGCTGTCGGAGCCTATCCAACGTGTCACCTCATGCAGTACTGGCTTTAGCCAGCGTACAGCGCCATTGTATAACGGCAGGAAAAGAGTAAGCCCCCCTAGGAAAACCGGGATACAAATTGGATTGGAAAGGGTTGATAGAATTTTTTTTTTTTAAGTACTGAAATACCCCTTTAAAGCTTTGAAAAAAGCAGCTCCAACGCTATGCAGATACATTATGCAATTAAGGCCCCCATTCACACTAATTCAGCTGTGATAAAAAAAATGCAACCATCTTAAGACTTGGATTCCAATGCATTCATTCAGATGGCTGATTTTTAGCCACGTAAAAACATCGCGAATGGATTAATAGGACATCAGTGGCCAATTACGGAAAAGATAGGTCTTGTCCTATGTTTAGGCTGATATACACTGGCGGCTTCCATAGACTCCTATGGGAGCTGCTGAAAAGGTAGAGGGAGGGAATTTAGCAGCGTACAATGCTGCTAAAACATGACAGCTGACTATTTAACTAATACAAGCCACGCTGAAGATTTATACCGGACAAAGGAATTCCGTATATACACCGCAGCTGCCCGTGTGAATTTTGGCCTCGGCTATTTACTGTCCATGCGTTTTTCGGCAACGATGCGGCTGGTGTAGAAACGCGTCACCGTATGAATGAGGCCTCACTCAATCAGTACTTGGAACGAGAAGCGTTCATTAAAGATTGCCCCTGGGTCACTTGTATTTATCGCAGGATGCTGAAACTACACGTGTAATGATATAAGTCTTTATAGGTTACATGTAGAGATGAGCAAGCAATCTAATGCTCGAGTCCGCGTTATTCGAGTCGAGCTTTTCGTAAAATTCGAGAGCTCTACTCAAATAACGAACCCCATTAACTACAATGAGAGACTTGAGCATTTTTGTATGTGGGACGCAGGGTCTCGAGCTTTTTTTTTTTTCTAGGTTCATTCTCTCTCTCTCTCTCTTTCTCTCTCGCCAGCCAGCCAGCCAAAAAATTTGCCAATGACACGCATTGCGTCAACGAGCATCAAGCACGTCAGAGTATGTTCGCTCAACTCTAGTTACCGTATATACCGGCGTATAAGGCGACGGGGCGTATAAGACGACCCCCCAACTGTCACCTTATACGCCGGTATACAGTGGAGAAAAAAAAATAAATTCATTACTCACCTCCCACGGCGTTCTGTCGCGCTCCGGCAGGATGTCGCTCGCTCCGGCAGGCTGTCGCTCGCTCCTCGTCCCCGGCGCAGCATAGCTTTCTGAATGCGGGGCTTGAAATCCCCGCTTCCAGAAAGCTAATACACACGCCGGCAGCCATGACATCATTGAATGGCTGTGATTGGCTAAAGCACACGTGGCTTCAGCCAATCACACTATTCAATGACATCATTGAATGGGTGTGATTGCTAACACGTGCGCCTTCAGCCAATCACAGCCATTCAATGATGTCATTGAATAGTGTGATTGGCTGAAGCCACGTGTGCTTTAGCCAATCACAGCCATTCAATGCTGTCATGGCTGCCGGCGTGTGTATTAGCTTTCTGGAAGCGGGGATTTCAAGCCCCGCATTCAGAAAGCTATGCTGCGCCGGGGACGAGGAGCGAGCGACAGCCTGCCGGAGCGAGCGACATCCTGCCGGAGCGCGACAGAACGCCGTGGGAGGTGAGTAATAAATTTTTTTTTTTTACACTTTTTTTTTTTTTGTATTACCGGCGCATAAGACGACCCCCGACTGCAGAGCAGATTTTTCGGGGTTCAAAAGTCGTCTTATACGCCGGTATATACGGTACATGCCAATTTGCAAGTCTGAACTGATAACTGTCTTTCTTTTACAGGTGCTGAAGTGTTGCGAGGTCTGATAAGGGACCAGTGGAATACAGAGCAGTCATCAAGTTCCTTTACTTGAAAGGCCGCTCAGCAAGGGAGACATTCGATGAGATGAAAGAAGTTTATGGGGAGGATTCCCCATCATATGATGTAGTCAAGAACTGGCATAGTCAATTCAAATGTGGTCAAACTTCGGTGGAAACGGCTCCAATTCCAGGACGATCTCACTTCGCTATCGATGAACGCAACATCTAGCAAGGGGAGGCTGCCATTTTGGAAAATTGCAGAATGACAAAAATCCTCCAAGACCATCTTCATATGCATAAAGTATACGCTCACTGGGTTCCCCGGCTGCTCATACCTTTCCAGAAGCAGGAACAAGTCGAATGCTCCCAGGCTCTTCTAACAATGCGCCATGGAAACCAGGAGGACTTTTTTCAACAGACCATTCACGAAAGATGAAAGCTGGGTCGATCACTATGATCGGGAGACTAAAGTCCAGTCGATGAAAGGGAAGCATTCGGACTCACCGCCTCCAAAGGAGGCACGTGCAGAACCCTCAGCAGTCAAGGTCATGCTCACAGTCTTTTGGGACCAGCACAGGGTATTCCTGTTAGATTTCCTAGTATAGGGTACCAAGATCACAGGGGCATACTATGCTTCACTGCTGCAGAAATTCCTGGAGGCCATCAAAGCCAAGAGACGTGGCATGCTCACCAAAGGTGCCCGCCTACTGCAATACAATGCCCCAGTTCACAACTCACATGTTGTCTAGATAGAAGCACGCAGCTGCAGATATGAAATTCTACCACATCCCCCTTATTCACCCGGCCTCGCACCATCAGACTTCCACCTCTTTCCAACAATGAAGTCATTTTTGAAGGGCAAGACTCTGATTTCCGAAGTCACAACGTGGCTGATGGAGCAACCTGTAGACTTCTACAAGCGAGGTGTTTAGGATTGTATAAAGAGATGGGAGAAGTGTGTGCCCCTAGGTGGCACCTATGTAGGGAAGGACTAATAACTGTGCCAAGTTTCATTTCTCTCAGTCTACAGGAAGTGGGTCAGGAAAAAGCTTTAATGAACGCCCCTCGTAGATTCCACTTAGGGCATCCTAGGAGCCACCAGGCCAATGTGCCTAGAAGTTTGCAACTTGCACCTAACTTTTTGAGTTGTTTTCTATGGAAGTCTATGAATGCTAGAAGATATTTCGTACCTTGATGTCACTGGTGTTATATAAAGAAATGCCAATATTAAAGCCCCATGGAACTTTACGGAACTCTCGTCAACATTCTCTATTCTATGTTTTAACATGATCGTATTAAACATATTTTGGAAGCGATGAGACCCCAAGAAGGAATGATGGCAGAGGCCTTTGGCTTTTTTGCCACCTTGTCATTAATGTAGTGTCCTCTAGTTGGAAAGGATAGAGGGACAGCTGTCATGTATTGCTGTGCCTTGTTTGTTTTCCTTTGGCTGAAGCTAGTCTGGAGCGGGATCAACGTTTGCACCTGTTTTTTGGAATGGGATTACCAGCTCAAAGTAAGGCATGTAGTGAAGGGCTGTCTGCCTCTGCCCCGCTCGATTGATGGCGTGCCAAGCTGCTCTTCTCAGAGAGTCTATGTCTTGTGGCTAACCACCAACAGGCAGTGCACTTCAAAACACAGCAAGAAATCAGATATCCATCTTATATGTCAGACGCCAGGGACGGGGCCAACCTGCTCTTCCAATGTCACTGTGTGCCTGAGAGCGGCGGACTGTACCTGGGAAATCACCGTGCGTTCTGCGAACCGCTCGTTTCACTGAAAACAAGCTTTTCAGACTTTGTTCCGCTGAGATCTGAACTGATGGCATTACCATCAGCGACTGTAAAGTGTTATTTTTTATTGTTTTTGGTTTTAAAACTTTTTTATAAACATAATAAAGAGGCTTCGTGTTGATGAACAGGTCCAATATGGGGTCTTCTATATGGGGGGATTGCTAATAGTGCGACTCCCTATTACATTAGTAAAGACTCTCTCACACAGGTGTAATTAGCTGCGCACCTTGCACGTGTCGTTCGCGTGCGAACATGCACCAAGATCACAATGACATACGCACTTGCTGTGTGCAGCCAATCCCTATACCCTATCTTGGCGTCTATGGGAGCGTAATAGACTACAAGATAGGACATGCCGTAATTTTTTTTGCACGACTGTTTCTCGCGCACAGTGTGAGCAGCAAAATTATGGGAGATTGGTACTGCGTATTACGCACACAGAAACTGCACGCGTAAAACGCGGTGAGCATACGCTTGTGTGATGGAGGCTCCAAACTGGGAATTTAATGCCTGGTAAGTGCAGCAGCACGTGGGCATGTTTGCGTGGGCAAATTTTTGCATGCGCAGTGCATAGAACCCATTCATTTCAATGGGTTAAATTTCACGGTTCTTTTTTGTACGCGCGAGAAAAATGCAACATGTTCTATTTTTGTGCGCATTTGCACACCAAAGATCCCCGTAGGAGTCTATGAGGGTGCGCAAATGTGCACATATTTGAATGTGCAAAACACTGCGAATACCGACATCTTGAGAGACTAATTAGCCTTTTAAATCTCGTAGGTGATTCCCCCTGCCTGTGCGAATGAATGGTGCCTGCGCAAATATGCTTAGTATTTGGGCAGGCACGGGCGCAAAAGCGCTCCACTGCACATATACGTTGCTCAGGGGTAAGTGTTTTCGTGCTTACACCCGTGCACGGCCGCCCTGAGGGCTTATTCAGACGACTGTATATCGGAACATCACAATTTTGTGCAATGATAAGAGTGGGCTATTGGACACCTCCATATGTAAACTGGATGGTGAAATTTTGAGCAAACGCCCTTTATCAAGCTCAGGAAGAGGCGTGGACAGGGACCAAGGTCGCCTATGGAGTCTCTTTCCCTACCCCTTAGTATGGGAGGCTGTTTGCGCCTTAATGATCAGCTAACTTTTCAGTTTTTTTCATCATTGCATTCCTAAAACCAAAACTTTTTCATTTGTCTGTCGACATAGCCATGTGTGGGCTTAGTAACATAGTATGCTAGGCTGAAAAAATGGCCATCCAGTTCAGCCTGTTTCCAACCTCCCTTCGCCCTTGTTGATCCAGAGGAAGGCAAAAAATACAATGAGACAGAAGCCAATTTACCCGATTATGGGGGAAATAATTATTTCCTGACTCCATAATGGCAGTCAGAATAATCCCTGGTTCAACATTTGAAAACTTCCTACCTAAATCCAAGACCGTCAGTCAAAAGATACTGGGATAAAGAACTATTTTGGTTAATTAATGTCTAGATTATATAATATCATAGCACTCTAAAAAGACGTCTAGTTCCCCCTTAAACTTCTCCATTGATTTTGCCATCACCATGTCCTTAGGAAGAGAGTTCCCTGGTCTCACTGCTCTTACAGCAAAGAACCCCCTTCTGTTTGGTGATGAAACCTGCTTTCTTCTAGACGTAGCGGATGCCCTCTTGTTACCATCGCAGTCCTGGGTATAAACAGAACATGGGAGAGATCCTTGTATTGTCCCCTTATGTATTTATACAGTTATTTGATCACCATCTTTTTACCAGGATCAATAATCCCAATTTTGATGCCTCTCTGCGTATTCCAGTCCTCCTATTCCGTTTATTAATTTAGTTGCCCTTCTTTGGACCCCCTCAAGCGCTGCAACATCTTTCCTGAGCACCGCTGTCCAGAACTGTATACAGTATTCCATGTGGGGCCTGACAAGTGCCTTATATAGTGGGAGAATAATGTTCTCATTCCTCGCCCCTATACCTCTTTTAATGCACCCCAAAACTTTATTTGCCTTTGCAGCAGCTGACTGGCACTGATTGAATCAGTTAAGTCTACTGTCAACTAGTACCATCCGGTCTGTTTCCAAATCACTTTTCCCTAGCAGTACCCCATTTAGTGTATATTGGTGGCATCCATTTCTCCTGCCCATGTGCATAACTTTACATTTATTACCACAATTTATTTCCACCATAACCACAACAAGCCCCCCTGCCCCTCCCACTGCACGCCTGGACCATTGTCTACCTATGGTACCCCATATTCCCCACTCTGCCTACCGTGTACACCCACCCCCTCCTTGCTATGTGTAAACCCGTTGGTGCAGGCCCCTCACACCTACTTGTTTCCCACAAATTGTGAATACTATAAGTAATTGTTGTACTGTTTGTGTTCCCCCATGTTTTGAAAGGGCTGCAGAATAAGTTGGCGCTATACAAATAGAGATTATTATTATTATTAATCAACATTGAACTCCATTTGCCATTTTCTGCCCCAGCCCCCAGCTTATCTAGGTCCGTTTGTAGCCGTATTAATTATCTTGTATAATTTTGTATCATCTACAAATATTGATATTTTGCTGTGCAGTCCCTCTATCAGGTCGATGATGAATATTGAACAGAGTGGGGCCTAATACTGAGCCCTGTGGCACCCCGCTAGCGACGGTGGCCCAATCAGAGTACGAACCATTTATTACCACCCTCTGCTTTCTATCTCTGAGCCAGTTCTTTACCCAGATACACAAGTTTTCACCCAGTCCGAGCTGCCTCATTTTATATATCAGCCTATTATGAGGCACGGTGTCAAATGCTTTGGAGAAGTCCAGATATACGAGGTCTAGCCTAGAACTTTGTCAATCGTAGAAGCTGATCAAATTGGTTTGTTTTCTGCGGGACAAGTTGCGTTTTTTAATGGCATCATTTTGGGTACATATAGAGTATTGTATAACTCATAAAAAATTTTAGGGAAATTGGGCTAAAAAAAGAAATTCTGCTATTTTTAAATTTTATTTTTACGGCGTTCAGCATACAGAATAAATAACGTGATAACATTATTCTCTGGGTTGGCTCAATTTTGGCGATACCAAGTTTATACAATTGTTTTAGGTGCCGTAAAAGTAACTGTACAGTAATGAGCTGTGTCCATCCTGCCAAGACTGATTTAGAAATATGAGATAGATAGATGATAGATAGATAGATAGATAGATAGATAGATAGATAGATAGATAGATAGATAGATAGATAGATAGATAGATATGAGATAGATAGATAGATAGATGATAGATAGATAGATATGAGACAGATAGGTAGATAGATAGATAGATAGATAGATAGATAGATAGATAGATAGATAGGAGATAGATAGATAGATAGATATGAGACAGATAGATAGATAGATAGATAGATAGATAGATAGGAGATAGATATGAGATGGATGGATATCAGATAGATAGATATGAGATAGATAGATAGATAGATAGATAGATAGATAGATAGATAGATAGATAGATAGATAGATAGATAGATAGATAGGAGATAGATAGATAGATAGGAGATAGATAGATAGATATGGGATAGATAGATAGATATGAGACAGATAGATAGATATGAGATAGATAGATATGAGACAGATAGATAGATAGATATGAGACAGATAGATAGATATGAGATAGATAGATAGATATGACATAGATAGATAGATATGAGATAGATAGATATGAGATAGATAGATAGATATGAGATAGATAGATATGGGATAGATAGATATGATTAATAGATAGATAGATATGAGATAGATAGATATATAGATATGATTAATATATATAAGATAGATAGATAGATAGCACTTTACTGTTATAACACCAGGGGGCCTGTGACTCCATGGAGTCCCCTATAAAGTGTCAGCAGGGTGAGATTTAGAGTGTGATGTCTCCTAATTAATAAGTATGTTCATTAACAGATTAAAATGCAAATATGTCTCATTACACATGGAAAAAAGCTGTGATCAGGAAATTGTGCCGGCAGTGAACAGCTGAGGATAATTTGTAGACATGCGAGTTACCTGAAATTAATATTACAAGAGCTTTCTGCTAATCCCCCCTTATTCTAATAGCATCTTCTGCTTGAAAAAATAGCAATTCAGTCGTATCGCTGCAATCAGTAATTAGTATTATTAACATGTGGTTATTATTAAGTAGGATGTCTTCCAGGCCCTACAAGATGAAAGCAAGGATCTTCAGCATAGTACAAACATGAGGGTTTAAGAATGTATAATTAATATACTTTCCCCCAAGCATCCAATGATATCCATGAAGGCCTAATTGACACGACCGTACGAAAGCCTGTCCGTGTTGTGTTCACAAAATAGATGTTTTTGCATCTGAGTGCAGACCTGTATGCCGTCTGCATGCGGGCAGATTTTTATTTCTGTATGTCATTTGTTATTCGTGTCCGCAAAAAAAAAATAATAAAACCTGACGATGGCCCCAATGTTTTTTTTTTGCGTCCATGACATACCAACAGGACATGGCCAGCCTCCATGATTTCATCAGTAAGGCCGGTTTCACACTGACGAGGGCGATATCGGGCTGTGATTCACAGCCTGATATTGCCCTCGCAATATCAAGTGAAAACAGCCTCACATCACTGCGGGGAATCCCTTCATCCCCGTGGGAAATCCCTCAATCCCCGCTAAGGCTAAAGGGATTTCCCTGCCGTTTCTGAAGGGATTCCCCACGGGGCTAAAGGGATTCCTGGCAGGGATGAAGGAATCCCCTGCCACGGCTGTCACAGCCGCAGCAGGGAAACAAGATGCTCTCCAATTGTTTTCTATGAGGCCGGCGCTGCTGCCGTCGGCCCCGTTGAAAACAGTGGGTGATATCGAAAAAAAAAGAGGACATACTGCGTTTTTGTTTTTTTTCACGCAGCATCACAGGAGTGAAAACATCGCGAATGTGAATGAAACCACTGAAAATCATTGGTTTCATAATCATGTGTTTTCACTCAGTCTTGCATTGCGAGAAAATCACGCAATTTTCTTGTCAGTGTGAGGGCCCCCTTATTTGTATAACAAATAAGGCAACCTAAGGCGTTTTCAATGGGTTTGTTCTCATGAGCTTGTTTTGCAGGCAGAAAAAAGTAGGACCTGCTTTATCTTCCTGCATGTTGCGCAGCAAAGGCTCCCATAGACGTCTATGAGAGATGCACAAATACGCAAGGGGATAAGTGAAACACTGTGCAAAACTTGGGGAAAAGAACACATCTGGACCTCATTAGGCTAATTAGCCTTTTAATCCATGGAAAGTGTGGGTTGCGCATGTGTGAACTGGCTCTGCATGGGCAAAAAGTACAGTACTATCTGCCTATACATGTGCAAATGTGCCTCATACAACCTTGTGCAAATACACTGCGCTCTGGCGAGCGTTTTTGCGTATGCAGTCATCTGAATAGGCCCCACGGCCGGCTTCACACGGGTGAGAAAATCACGCAGGTTTTGTGCCTTGTGAGACACACAAAGCTTGCACAAATGTTTTCCTACATGGCACCGTGATGCTATGCGGAAAACGAATCACGGCATGTCCTATCTTTCTGTGTGCTCTCACATCGCACCGCCCATTGGTTGTAAGCAGGCTGGCGGCGGCAGCACCAGCTCCATTGAAAGCAATGGGAGAAACTTTGCAAACCTCTACGACGGCTGTGACAGTCGCAGCAGGGGATTCCTTCATCCCCGAAGTGATGTGAGACCGTTTTGCCATGAAAATGCCTCGCTTATCTGGGCAATTCACATGGTGGGGAGCGCGATATGGGGCCATGAATCCAGCCCCCATATCACGCTCGTCGGTGTGAAGTTAGCCTAAGGGCTCGTTCACACAAGCGTGCTTTTCACACTCTAATAGCATCACAAAAAAATCGCATAGTGCTCGGGAGAAAATAGCGCAAACGGGTGATTTCCAGCTATAATATTTCAAGCTTAATTAGTAGTGAAATTGCCCATCACTCCATCAGGAGCGGCATGGTGCGTGTTATCCAGCTCCCATAGGAGTCTATAGGAACCCCTGCGCAGCTCGCACTAAAGATAGGTCAGGTCCTATCTTTTCTTGCACCACGGACCTTAGATGTGAGCATTACACACGAATGTTCTATGTTTGGCAGGTGCGAGCTTTTTGCGCGTCTAAAATTCCTTCATGTGAATGTTTCTATAGGAAACCATTGGTTCTATTAGACGCGATCTTTTCACATGCCAAACTGCGCTAAAACAAGGCTTATGCCAACGAGTCTTAAGACTTCCTGGTTTTGGTGTGGAATTCACAGCAGGTGCTGATTTTTGGTGTAGAATGTGGAAAAATTCTGCCCATGCGAAAGGTCCCTAATAGAGATGAGCGAACGTACTCGTTTAGGGCGATTTCGCAATCGAGCACCGCTTTTTTTGAGTCACTGACTACTCGGGCGAAAAGATTCGGGGGGCGGCGTGGTGGAGCGAGGGGTAGCAGTGGGGAACAGGGGGGAGCTCTCTCTCTCCCCCCCTCCCCTCTGCAACCCCGCGGCGCCCCCCAAATCTTTTCGCCCGAGTAGTCAGTTACTCGTAAAAAGTGGTGCTCGATTGCGAAATCGCCCTAAACCAGTACGTTCGCTCATCTCTAGTCCCTAACCATCCCAAGAAGTAAAAGGGTGAAGGGTTCTATTGAATGGCAGCAAGCAGAGATCTTAAAAATCTTGAGGAATTTATATGGAAAGTATATTGGAAAATGTAAATGTCCCATTAACGAAATAGTGAGTAACTACCGTGTTTCCCTGAAAATAAGACACTATGTTATATTAATTTTTACCCCAAAAAGAGGCGCACTGTCTTATTTTCGGGGGGAGCGTGTCATATACTCACCTAGCCAACGGCTTCCCGGTGCCTCGCGCTGGTGTCTGGCGCTGTGGCAGTCTGCCATGTCCTCCACGCTGACAGCATTCTCTTCCTGGTAACTATAACAGGGCTTTGAATACCCCGCCTCCAGCAATCAAGTGCTACAATTGGATCATGAGTGTGCTGTCTCAGCCAATCAGAGCCGGCGCTCGATGAACCAATCACAGCCATTTAGTGACATTATTCACTGAATGGCTGTAAATAATCAAGTGGTGGCTCTGATTGGCTGAGGCAGCGGTGCTCGTGATCCAATCACATCACTCGCTTGCTGGAGGTGGGGTATTCAAAGCCCCATTAACAGGAAGAGAATGCTGTTAGCGCGGAGGATAACACTGCAGCCCTGGAGACCAGCGCAAGGGACCCAGATGCCGCCGGCTAGGTGAGCATTGTTGGTTTTTTTTTTAAATCTGGTGTAGCTAGGGCTTATTTTCAGGGGTGGGCTTATATTTCAAGCAACTCCACCCCAACTCCCCCCCAAAAAAATTCAGGGTGTGGCTTATTACCAGGTTAGGTTTTATTTTTGGGGAAACACGGTAAATCAATATAATTAAAAATAGTAAAAAATAACAACCACTTCAAACAGCACAAATTGCTAAACTATATTTTTTTCATGTCGGTAAAGAATGTATAATGTGTTCTTTTGTTTGACACTTAAATAGATTGCATTGTTCTCTACAATCAACCAGATATTATCTGAGGGGAAACTACAAATCTGAAAAATATAAAAAAATAATCGAAAAGAAAATCTATAACAAAAACGGACATAAAGCTGACAGGAAGAGTCGTATCGCTTCCACATCACATACGTGGGATTTCAGAAATCTACAGAACGTGACTTTTTTTTCTACAGCACTGATAAGTCTGTGGTTATATATTTTCGGATTCGCTAGCGCTTGCTACTTGTAAATGGGTGTGGACCATCTACGGTATATTGGTCAAAAAAGGTGGTTTGGGTCTATTTCTCAGAAAAGAAGATGCAGCTTTTTTTGCCTCTGGCGTCACTGCGGTCATTCTTACCGAGTTGCGGATTGTGTTGAAGGAGGCTGATGTGCATTAATCAGCGCAGGGTACTTTCCTGTAGACGTCACCGTCCGCAACCTCAACCCAACCAACGCAACAGATTAAATATATTTAAAGTGATAGGTGCCTGCATAGCAAAATTAATATTTTATTGGTATTCCTGAGGGCTCCAGAGGCAGCCCCCCCCCCCCCCCCCCCCGCCATGATCAGGCATTTATTCCCTATCCACAGGATAGTGGAAAAATGCTTTTAGTGTGAAACCCCTTTATAAGAACGTTCACATGTGGCTCATTTGCTACAGGTTTTTTCTTTTCAAATTTTAGTGCAGTTTTGCACCACTTTCTAAAGTCCTTTTCTGTCACAATGCTAAAAGTTCCAACCAGCCATATCTTAAAGGGATTATCCAAAGATATACTTTAAGCACCTATTCATAGGATAGGTGATATAACTCTGATTAGTGGAGGCCTCATCGATGAGACCCTCACCAATCCCGAGAATGGGGGGGGGGGGGGGGGGTCCTGTTTTTTCTAATTCCTCACTGTGGGCTCACTACAACCCACAAAGTAAGGAGGAGATTGAATGGAGTGCTGGTCGCACATACGAAGTTCCGCTCCATTCATTTTCAATGGGACTGCTAGAGATAGCCAAATACAAGCACTCAACTATTACTGTCAGCCCCATTAAATTGAAAGGACTGCACTGATAATGAAAGGAACACCCCCGTTTTCAAGATTGTTAGTGAAGAGACCCCCACCGATCACACTTTTTTGGATAGGTGATAAAAGTCTATCTTGTGAATACCCCTTTAAGTACATATTTTTCTGCAAAAGTTACAGTAGATATAGACTTCATCCAGAACGCCGCTTGGCTTTCCAGACTTCTAAATGGCGAACTCCCGACCAGTTGCTCAAAGTATAATATAATTACCACAGATGGCCATACAAAGAAACCATCTTTATGGGACATAGATTGAAAGGGTTTAGTAATTAAAAAACTACACAAAAATCAGCCCTAAAAACATCCTGAAACCATAAGACAATCAATTTGGGAAGGGGGGAGTCACAAAATTCACCAATCTACAAACCATCGAAGATGGGCAAATAAACTATAAATGGGTCTGATGCCGATACTTACTATAACTAAATATATATAGATAAGACCGTAATTGAATCTGATTTGATATTCTCATTAAAAAAAAAAAAATTACAAAAACTTTTTGTGGGATTTTTGTAATTGGGGGGAAATTCTTTTTATGACCTTTTCCCATAACAGCCCCACCATTAAGACATATTTCACTGATTATCCAATATTTACGGTACTATTCCATATTTTCTACTATATCTATGTGCTAATACTTAATCAAACCCCCACCCGTCCTGATACGGCAGATCTGAATGCGTCATTTACCTCCTTAGAGACTGCATCATTTGCTATATCTTGCAATAGGACAAACTCGGTTCTACTACATTACACTGATACATTGTTCTATACGATTTCTAATAGATACGATTTGTCCTATTCATCTGATATAAATTCATTCATTTGTGTCACAGATTAAAAAAAAACAAAAAAACACACCAACATATATGGAAGGGACAATGACAGACGGACAGGAAGACAAAAAGAGAGGTGGCCAGATCCTATCAGAAGGCGCAGCATTATCAAGGCCACAATGAAAGATTA
The DNA here is from genome assembly GCF_035609145.1 of Eleutherodactylus coqui. Classification (NCBI taxonomy): domain Eukaryota; kingdom Metazoa; phylum Chordata; class Amphibia; order Anura; family Eleutherodactylidae; genus Eleutherodactylus; species Eleutherodactylus coqui. The sequence goes on along the minus strand of NC_089846.1, from coordinate 25,376,621 downwards.
AGTAGTTTTGGTTAAGGAGAATAAAGGAGTCATCTGTCTGCACGGCCAAGGGAATCCGAAAGAAAAGAAAGAGTCCAGCCTCCCACCAGATTATACCAATCAGCTGGAGGATAAAAGAATCGAACCCCCAGTAGATTAAACCGAATCTGTACAATAATGAAAGGCTGAAACCCCAATTGATTAGTCTAAAGGGGAATTGGGAATTCATTTCCATACAGCCTGAATATAGGGGTTTCTATGTTTACTAGATTAAGTCCCATTAATAAGAAAGCCTTCATTAATCTTCCCTTGCAATTCTTTGATTTTCGTATAATTTATGGGCTGACAGATGTGTTTGTCTTTCTGTATGAAAAGGGTTACCATGGAGGTGGTACCGGCATGTGAAGTGGGCGACCCCAGCATAAGCAATTAAGCCATGTATAAGAGGAAGCCGGGAAACTGATGGTATTATTGGTCTTTTTTGAGATGTTACAAGGGTTCAGAATGGTGAAAAAGTGCCAAACATTTAGTAATAAAGTATCTATCTATCTATCTATCTCTCTCCTATCTATCTATCTATCTATCTATCTATCTATCCATATATCTATCTATCTATCTATCTATCTATCTATCTATCTATCTATCTCATATCTATCTATCTATCTATCTATCCCATATCTATCTATCTATCTATCTATCTATCTATCTAGTACAAGTGCAGTAAAATTAATTTACCATATAAATTGTTTTTGACAATGGAGAAAAACACGAGGACATTGGATATTTACACAAAACTCTATCATGAATCTATCTCATATCTATCTCGGATCTATCTATCTATCTCATATCTATCTATCTATCTATCTATCTATCTATCTATCTATCTATCTCATATCTATCATGTATCTATCTCCTATCTATCTATCTCCTATCTATCTATCTCATATCTATCATGTATCTATCACCTATCTATCTATCTCATATCTATCATGTATCTATCTCCTATCTATCTATCTCCTATCTATCTATCTCATATCTATCATGTATCTATCTCCTATCTATCTATCTCATATCTATCATGTATCTATCTCCTATCTATCTATCTCATATCTATCATGTATCTATCTCCTATCTATCTATCTCATATCTATCATGTATCTATCTCCTATCTATCTATCTATCTATCTATCTATCTATCTATCTATCTCATTTCTATCTATCTATCTCATATCTATCTATCTATCTATCTATCTCATATCTATCTATCTCATATGTGTCTATCTATCTAGCCAAAGAAACGCTAACATTAATTAAATATTTTAGAATTTCTAAAATACATTCTTTTTAAATTACAAAAAAAAGCTAAGAAAATGTCTTCTTTGTAAATATTAATAACAATGGTACACTATTTTTATAACTGATTTCTATATAATGAAAACAAGAACATTTTCATATTTTACACATAACTCTCCCTATCTAGGACCAAAAAAAAAATCTCTAAAAATAAATAAATACATTAAAAACTACAACCAGATCATAATGTAAAAGCTATAATAACATTTAAAAAACTTTCTGTATCATTAGTAGTCTATAGACTGCGTTTTACGTGAAACTATCATAAAAAAATAGAATAAAAAATTATTTTTAAATATTTGTAAGATGTAATTTATTTGGATAAAAATTAAAACTGTTGGTATAACATTCATGCCCTACCTCTTTCTTCCTGGTGACGGTCAGATGATTTTTGAATATGTGACCAAACAGTCCCTACTTATACCGCAAGGAAATGCCGTGTCATCCCCACCATTGGCTGTGACTCTGACCTAACGGAAATTTTACCCTTTTTTTCATAAAAACCAACTTCTCATAGATTTTTTTTTCTCATCTCTTCTTCTCTTCTTTTATTTTTTAAATGTATAGTTCACCTACAAAGGTTAAAATAATATCACTTAAACCGCAAGAATTATCACAAGGGAGGCAGAATCTTTACAGTGGATTGGTACTAGCAAGGTTATTTAAAGCCCTTACATAAACAAGTTTATTTTTTGTAAATTTTTTTTGTTAGATTATTTTGAATTTTCCCAATTTCAGGGTCCATTTTGCACCAGTCCACTCTTTTTGAAACCTATTTTAATACAGTCCTAGCCAAACAACCGATCAGTTAAATACTTTATGTCTATAAAGCCCAAACTTGGGAGGTCTGTTATAATTTATGGAATTCATAAAGTTAAGCATTAGGTCAATTAACTTGTGGCTGTAGATATGACTGTTGATCTATGTTGCTACTGTGTTTAAATTCGTGGACGAGCTGTAAAAAATAGAATTTTCATACAAAACAACTGTGATCCAGAGTATGGACGGCAGTCTTGGCAAGACAATATATCCCTCTTAGAGCGAAAATAGTTTTTGTCTCGGTGCCAGCCTAGGGGACCAGGGGGAGGTAGAACTTGTGGTATGCTTTCCAAGTTAAATGAGGATGAGTGATAACTCATTAAACAGACATAATTTATCATCAATATCTCTTTAAACTTTCCAGCCTAGAACTTGTGGCAGACTTCAACAAGCTGTTGAGGAGCACAGGGCTATTAAATCTAAAAACACTCCAGTGCAATAAAATGATTTCGGCCAAGAAAGTACGAAGGGAGTTGTATCTGATATGCTCTGCTGATTTATAGATAGTAAAGTCTAAACAAATCTGTGATAATCCTATATATTGTATGACCTCAAGATATTAAAAAATATACACTAAATTACCCCCCAAAAATCTCTTTGAGGCTGCATGGAACTGAATTATATATCATGCTCTGCAAGTAGACTATGAATATGTCTTACAGACTGGACTATGTAATATCCAATATAAAGTTATGTGTGATTCTACTTATTTATGCACAATGCAATGGTTCATACCATCTTCTGGATGCATGCCCAGTCATTAATATTGTTAATGTCATCTGCGTTGGTTCTTCCACCACCGAAACTCCATTATTCTAGAAAACAGTGGAAGATAATACAAAAAGGAAAAGATTAAACACCCTAATAAATATCACATTTTACACGGTTGGTTCGGTCAGATATTAATTGTTATTTGAGACTTTGGCATAAAAAAAATGACATTTAACAGTTTTTGGTTATTTTCCACCATATTATAGGATGGATAGACACTAAATTCTAGGCCCTTAGATAGAGAACGGGTTAAATACGCAATGCTGACGGCTTACGAGAGCAACTGTGTACTGAACTTGAAAGGCTGACACAGCTGTCCTACAGGCCTGTTTCGGATGTCCCTCTAAGCCACCAACAAGAATGTTATTGCGGCCGCTCACTGACAGAAGAGGTCTCCTTTACAATAAACATTTCCTTAAATCCTGGCTTTGTCTTTTCCTTCCTGTGCCCTCACCTCTTTATTTAGAGTCATGCAAGTCACAGCGTCCATTATGATCTCGAATGTCCACGATTCCTGTCTTCTTGGCCGGAGACTTAGCTCGTATAATGTTCTTCTTAAGCGGGCAGGGTGCTTCTTGTACATCTGGGCTCTTACAGACCTTCAGGTACAGGCTCAGTCTTTTATCTCAAGAGTGCCCTTTCATCTTGAAGCCAAGAACTGACGTCATATCAAACCATTCTGCCCGAGAGAGGGACACTGTATCTGCTTCATCCACACAGAGAGCCTGGTATGAGAATCACATAACTATAGATTTTAACAATGTTTTTGTTTTAAAAGATTCATTCCTCAATGAGTGTTTCCTACCGACTCAATGTTGAAGACCGTATTATAGTCACGTATGCCTAGCTTATGTGGAATATCATTAAGATACTAAGTTACATACTTTGTAAGGTAAAAAAAAAACATCAAGTTTTATCTCTATCAAACTGGGATAACTTGGGCCAACTGGAAAGAATTATTGAAGGCTCACACTTCACTCTTAACATGACATCTCGACTTAATAGTCATTGTCTTGGACACAACAGCCATCAATGGATTAATAGGTTATTTAAGGAGTATCCTGCTCGGTTAGAAGCTTCAAATATATCTGTCGCTAATAAACCCTGTTGACGTTGTTGTAGATAGGCACCTTGGTACATGCACTCACCAGGAGATCTTACGTCCTTTGGTGGGTCAGTCCAATCTTATGTTCAACCTAATTTTATTGATCCACAGAAAGGCAAAAATAAAATACCTCTAAGTAAAGATACCTTTTCACGGTACGACAATTGGCTAATTAGTGAATCGAAAGGGAAAAATTCAAATGGTAGTCGCAACAGGGTGGTGAGTGATAACTTGCTAGTCGTTTTCTTTCAGCTTACCCAAAAAATAGTTACTGGTTGATTAAAAGTCATCTGGTGTAAAGTTTGTATTTGAACGACTTGCAAATGAATTTGCATGGAGATCCCCTGTATGAACGATATCTAAGCAAAGAACTAAAGAATAGAGATGAGCGAGCACGCTCGGATAATTCAGTTACTCGAGCGAGCTTCATCTTCTCGAGTAACTGCATTCTTGTCCGAGCGTGCTCGGAGGAGGCGGCAGGGATAGCGGGGGATAGCGCTGGAGAGAGTGAGAGAAATCTCTCCCGCCCTGCTCACTCCCGACGCCCCCCGCTCACCCCCGCCGCCCCCCCCCCCCCAAGCACGCTCGGACAAGAATGCAGTTACTCGAGAAGAGCGAGTTTCGCTCGAGTAACTGACTTATCCAAGCATGCTTACTCATCTCTACTAAAGAACAATCATCACTCTGTGTAAAAGCAAACAAACGACTTTTGCTCGTACGCTTCAATTACTTTTATGAGCGACTATCTGAACGATAGTTGCTCCGTGTAAAGGTACCTTTAGCCACCAATGATCCTCATCGAACATTTAATGCGTCAGTATTGTTGAACCAAAAGTAACAAAACTGTATTCATTCATTAGAATCTAAACCTATGATTGCGGAACGGTCACTTTGTACTAGTGTTGTAAGGGCCAAATGGCCATTCCAAGTATTTCAATATGAACACCTCAGGCTTGCAGACAATTGTGGAAACCATTGTCTGGGGAGATGTTCTTGAAATACATGCACATCCCACAAAGCTTTGTTTTTGTATTTTTGTGGCTAGTCATATGATATGGATCAGCAAAAGCGAGACAAAGACGATGCATAACATAAGCTACAGTAAAGGGGAATTCCACCTCTGTCTTTTGACCTTTTGTGACATAAGATGTGAACCGGTACCCCTCGTCTAGTACAAAAAAATGAAGCGTTCTAAGTGGTCTGTTAAGTGTCAAAAACTTTATAGTGCCGCACAATGATTTCTGTATCTTACAGTTCAGACATTACTGATACTAACTCATTATTATATACCGGGTGTAGTCAAAAAGACGAATCCACCACTATATCTCACTACTAGTGTCCTATATTGAAATAACAGTAGCGTACTTGAATAGATGGATGGGACATGGATTTGCTACATGATGGTATGGTGCATGGCTCCTGGGAGCCCCGAAACACAGGCTTAAATTTTATATTGTGGCCCCTGTAAGAGAAAGTGTAAAACCCAATTGCAAAGTTGAAGAGTAGCATGTACGAAGCAGAAATCTGCTTTCCACATCTCTGTACTTCCCATGGGACCACTTTTATGAGTAAAGTAAGGCAAATATACTCGAAGTAGCCTCCTTCTGCTACGATAGGGACAGAACAACCAGGAAGCCATCCACAGTCGCCTACAGTAGGTTCAGGTAGTGAACCGCGTTGAGAGTCCCTGGAATGAACACAGGTCCAACGATGGCGGCATGCATATATTGTAGCAGAAGGAGGCCAGTTAGAGCGCCACATAAAGTGGCTACAGTACAAAATTGAAAACCATGTTCCGAGGCCCCCAGACACTCGTGTGCCATCCCATTGTGTAGCGCATCCATGTCCTCCTATTCAGGCACGCTATTGTTATTTCAATACAGACACCAGTATTAAGATATAGCGCTGGATCCATCTTTCTGACTACACCCTGTATATTTTTTGACTTATGGGGTACCCCTATGTGTAGGTGGATTAAAACATGGAGCACGTAATCCAGTAAAGAACACTAAGCTTTAATAGGCAGCTGAAACAGTGATACATTCACTTTACCGGGAATTAGCAGTACATTCACTTATACTCAACACACAAGTTTCAGAACATTATGACAGATTTGGATACTCTCGGAATATTGGTTTTGCTCTTCAGTAACACTCTTTCAGTTCGTTGGTCTCCGCAGGAAGAAGTTACGAGTCCATTGCAAATAATCCATTGCTGTTCATAAATGCACAGTCATTTACCCACGATGCTGGCCACTTTAGTTACGCACAGTCTCTTAATATTAGTCAGACCTCTCGTGGCTCAGTGGGTTCTCTACCTACTATATAGTGCATTTAACACTTGCAGTTCTTGTGATGAAGGGCTCTCTCTTTCAGGACCACAATAGAATATGAATGGAGCTGCCACAGGTTCTGCAACCTGATTGTCCTGGCAGTCAGTGTTCCGGACAAGAGGCTCAAGGGAATTCTTACACAGCTCACATCAGAGGCGTAACTTGTAGCTCCTGGGCCCCAATGCAAAACCTGGAACGGAGCCCCCAACTATAAGGCTTTATTCATAGTACTGGGCTTCCTATATGGAGAAGAGAAGCCTTATGGGCCCCCCCAAGGCTCCTGGGCTCGGGTGCAACCGCATCCCCTGCATCCCCTATAGTTACGCCCCTGGCTCACACAATTCAGCTGTCCCAAATCTCTTCACAAAGGCACCCAGGTTCTTGCTAGCCACTAGGTCCTACCACAGATCTCAACACTTATTCATACTAACTTGCCCTGCTTATCCTCACAGCAACACAACAAGAACTTGTGTGCCACACCCGCCTTTTATACTTCACTCTGCAACACCTTGCCGGGCACAACACGTTCTCTGATTCATCCACTGATGCACAAGTCCCACCCAACATGATGACCTGCTGCTTACACCATCCAATGGTCCCTGGATCTGTGTTGAGGACCACACACACACTTCTGCACGGGCCATTTCAGAGACTGTTACAATCATTTAAACCAACAGTTAAGCATAAACAGTATAAGCCATACTGTAACCATCAGTTGTTCAGTACACAGTCATACCATTACCTTCTTCAGCTATGCTATACTCCAGCGTAAATGCAGTTTTCCAACAAAGCATTTATAGCATTACCCCTAGTAATTAGCAGCATTGCCAGCTTTTATTATCAGAAACATGGGAATTATAACACTTTCTTATGTTGCATTTTACACAGACTTGTCCCTACTAAACATGACATTGTTCAAGTTCAAGTTAACTTTTCCATCCCCCTTACAGACTAAGGGTCCATTTACAAGGGACGAATGTTGGGCAAATGATGCCCGACACTTGTCCCTGTGTGTCCTCGCTCCCATGCTCCTGCACGGGAGCTAGTAGTGCTGGCTCGCTCACAGAGCGGCCAGCAGGGGGGCGGGCGGCTGCAGGAGATTTCTTTCCTTGCGCTCCCCTGCCCCTCTCCACTGACATAACATAGTGGGCGTTCAATATTGAACGGCCGCTATTTACACTGCATAAACTGTACTGAACGGCCGCAATGTTAAGTCAATGGAGAGGGGTGGGGGAGCACGAGGGGAGAACTCTCCTTCAGGCTCCCCGCTGAGAGCTAATGATACTAGCTTCTGTGCAGGTGCACGGGAGCTAGTATATGCGGGGACGAGTGTCGGGCATTGTTTGCCCAACCTTCGTTTTGTCTAAAAGGGCCTTAAGGCATCGTTCAGACAGCTGTATGTGAATTGTGCCTGAGAATCTTGGGTGCAACTTGCATTGGACTGCTCATGGATACCCATCCGTATGCTGTCCGATCTGCAGGGACAGTGGACATTGCATGCCCTATTCTCCTCATATGGACCAGAATAGGTCATGTAAGAATTTTGTTTTTACGCGGACTGTAAGTGTTCCTTGTGCTGTCCATGAAATACCATCTGAATAAGGCCTTATAAGAGTAATCAGAAGAGAAAATGTTTCTTATTTGTTTCAAACAAATAGAATCAGATGCCCCATTAGATATACAGTAGCTAATAATGTGCCACCATTTTGCCAATAGTTTTAGGATTTTCTTAAAGGGGTTTTCCAAGACTGAAAAAAGCTAAAAGGGTTTAAAATGAATAAAAGTTTAATACTCATCTATCTGGGCAGCTCCCCGTCCAGTGCTGCAGTCCCTGAAGCTTTCCACATGGAACCTGGAAAAAGCGGTCATGTGCCGTGAATAGTGCAAGTGACCACTCACAGGCTTCAGTGCTGATTCTTCCATGGCTGCTGAAGCTTGTGAGTGGCCCATGACCATCCGCTACTTCTTCCAGGTTCCGTGCAAAGAGCACCAGAGACTGCAGCGTTGGATGGGGAGTGGCGCGGGAAAGGTGTGTATTCAATTTATATTAACTATTTATAAGCCTTTTTTACTTTTTTTTAGTCCAGGAATCCCGCTTTAAGGGGTTGATCAACTGATCACAGGGAGTCTCAATCAGCTTAAAGGGACCCTCCGAGCCTAGAGAAACCACACTAACTTTTCTGACTACCTAGTGCACACTGTATTAGTATGCATCAATAGTCTAAAACACTACACCTGCTTTAATTAACCAGTGCTGTCTACATAAGCACTGCTGGCCAGTCAGATCAGCGTGTAGTGTCTTAGACTACTCAATGTGATTGTTCTCAGCAAGAGAAACCAAGTAATCTTGTAGATATGATACCTTTTAATGGCTAACAAAAATACATGATGTAATAATAGCGAGCTTGCGAACCAACGCAGGGTTCTTCTTCAGGCTTAAAAGGGTTGTCCCGCGAAAGCAAGTGGGGTTATACACTTCTGTATGGCCATATTAATGCACTTTGTAATATACATCGTGCATTAATTATGAGCCATACAGAAGTTATTCACTTACCTGTTCCGTTGCTAGCGTCCTCGTCTCCATGGTGCCGTCTAATTTCAGCGTCTAATCGCCCGATTAGACGCGCTTGCGCAGTCCGGTCTTCTCCCTGGTGAATGGGGCCGCTCGTGCCGGAGAGCTGGTCCTCGTAGCTCCGCCCCGTCACGTGTGCCGATTCCAGCCAATCAGGAGGCTGGAATCGGCAATGGACCGCACAGAGCCCACGGTGCACCATGGGAGAAGACCCGCGGTGCATCGTGGGTGAAGATCCCGGCGGCCATCTTGCTAAGGTAAGGAAGAAGTCGCCGCAGCGCGGGGATTCGGGTAAGTACTAAACGTTTGTTTTTTTTTAACACATGCATTGGGTTTGTCTCGCGCCGAACGGGGGGCCTATTGAAAAAAAAAAAAACGTTTCGGCGCGGGACAACCCCTTTAATGGATTGGATCTGAAGAGGCAAGGATATTTATACACACTTATAACATACATACTTATGACAAGGCACAGATATGGATGTGATTGGTTTGCACTTAAAAGGACTACTCATGCATACTAATGCACAGTCTTCAACAGGTAGTCAGAGAAGCAGTTCAGCCATCTTTGTTTCTCCAGGCCCGGAGGGTCTCTTTAATTATGTGGGGGATCCAGGAGGCAAGTAGTTAATTTCCATGAAAAGCCACTACTGAAAGATGTATTTCACATGTTCATTGAAATCAATTGACTGTTCAGCTAAAGCACAGAAGAACCACGTTCTCCAGAGCAAGAGATGCTGCTAATAGATGACAGTCCTGAATGAGGGACTTCTCTCCGTTAGCTTAGAATTCCCTAATAGGCTTTTAGAAAATGGGTTTTATAAACCAGATATCGACTTTTCCAGTTTTCAACTTGATGGATCTTTATAACATTTTCACAGATAGCTCTTTATAAACCATTCTTGTAGAATACATTGCGTTAGATATATTGTGAAGTAGTCGTACAGATTTCTTGACTTTCAGTGGTGCCAGTAACTAAACTATATGCGTAAGAAGAGATAACTGAGAGGTAATAGTTCCCAGAGGCGAGGCTAAAGTCTCATAGGCCCGGGTGCAAAAGTCCAGCAGGTCCTCCCAACCTCCGCCCCCATACACACACGCAATGTTCCTCTTCATTGTTTGGTCTTTTAAGAAGCCTATCAATGCAACAGTGGCAGCCGGGGACAGAATCTTAAAATATTAGGAAGAGGGTTAACTAGAGGCTCTTGAGCCCCAATGCAAAATCTGTAACAGGGCCTCCTACCTACAATGTGTCAGCTATAACCCCTAGTATTTTCTTATGTGATAGATGGGGTTTGGGCCCCCTAGGGCTCCTGGACCCGTAAAGACTGCTACATTTCCACCCTCCATAGCTACACCCCTGATAGTTCCTATAACATCTATACTTTCCTATATGTTTGTATTAGGCTAACAAATTTCAGCATTTACATTTTGCAAGTTTTTTTTTTTGCATGTCAGACATTCATGACAAATCCACAAGATGGTTCATAGATGTGTGATAAAGGCAGGTGTCCCCTTTAAGACTTGCAGTTATCACTAGAACAATGACTATGTTTGGTAGGACAACCCCTTTATAGTGCCTCTGTCATTAGATAGTTGCAAGCATGTCTTTTTTACAATAACTGTTGAAGCTGTGAACTGCATCCACAGTTTGTGAGGGCTGAACAGCAGGTGCATTGCATCAGCTGTCTTAAATGGTTATAGTAGTGATATACTGTAGATGCCTTTAACACACAACAGTTCAAACCAGGAAGTAGTTGGCGACTACTTTCAACTTTTTATTGTGAGGTAAAACTACCATTGCCATGATATTTCATAATTAAAATGCATCTGCACTTTCAGAAAATTTTTCTAAACAAGCTGGTGTGTGTATATGAGGAATAACACTATATCTGCCCATTATAGAGAGAAGCAGCAGCAGCATGAAGGACATTACACAGCAGTGCTGAGCAGTATAGATGTGATTCCAGTAGCTGTAAGACAGTAAAACACTCACTATCAACTACAAGAGCATGTCTGTGTGTCTCTGTTTCTCTTTCACTTGGCTCCAGCAAACCCTCCTCTCTCTCCATAGATTTCTATGGGCAGCATGTAATCTGATCTGTTAGTGAGCTGTGTTAATGAAAGATGAGAAGAAAAAAAGAAGGAGCGGAGTAAATCTTTATACCGATTTTGGTTCTTGATGGAGGGGAGGTAGAATGCCACAAACCAGGGACGGACATCCTCACCACCAGTATGACCAGCCTCAATAACTGTGCCTTAATCTTGGCAATAGACCCGGGCAGCATTAGGAGAGGGGCCATCTCAGCTGTTATGGACACCATCGATCTGGTCATAGCGTTGTACAGTAGTTCCACACTACTCCAGAGATTTCTGACAGCGGGACACTCCCACCAAATATGTAGCATTGTTAAAGGACTGCTCTTGCACCTCCAGCATACTAAGGAGATCCGGGCATCCATTTGGTGCAGCCTCAACGGAGTCCAATACCAGTTAGATTAAATTTTGTAGTCTACCAAATTTGGTACTCTTGTGACACAAAAGGAAGGCCCTCTGCCATTCTGGCCTGCAGCGACTCCTCCCCAGCTTCAGTTCCCACTGAGGAGTGTAACTAAGGAGCGTGTCGCCCATCTTACCAGCGAGCAACATTTTATAGATAACCGAGATCACATGTTTAGTACGGGCCGGCGACAAACACAGGTATTCCATTTGCGTCAACTGTCGGCCTCCACACCCCCTGGGTGTCAGGGACTCCACGAAACCCCTCACCTGGAAATAACTCAGCCATGCGCCAGGGGGAGGTCTCGAGTCAGCGTAAACTCCCTCAGGGGCTTCACTCCAATTTGGGTTACCACATCTCTGACTTGGAGAGTCGGAGAGCTAGGGAGGGAGAAGAGGGTGCTATTATACCTCGCGGCCGGGAACTGTGGATTAGCTCCCAATGGGGTGAGGGGACCCGGGAGAGACACCAGACCTAGCCTTGGAGCGTATACCGCCAAATCCTTAGTACTCCTACCAGAAACATAGAGAAAGTCTGATGATCTCCCAAAAACTATCTCGGGATCCATGGGGCCCCCTGGACCAGCCTAGAATCCGACATATGCTTTATTTCTACCCAGAACTTAGAAATCCTGCCCTGCATTAAAGTAAGGACAAAGTTTACAAGGCATGCCTTGTAATATAACGAGAAGTGTGGAAGACCCAGTCCCCCCTTCTCCTTAGTCCACATGAGCAGTCTAAAGCTAAGTCGAGATCTATGTCCCATCAACATAAAATTGATGATCAGGGAATCGGATACTGAGGAGATAGTGCCGGTTAAGGTGGATTGGGAGGGTTTGGCACAAATACAGAAACTTCGGGAGGGAGTCCATCTTTACAGCGTTGACTCGACCCATCCATGACACGTATAATGGATACCATCTGCTTAGATCCATCCTGAGATTGCTCAAGTAAGGTAGGAAATTTAACTCAAAAATCCGTGCGGGGTCCGCAGGAAGCTGTACCGCTAGATATTTGATAGACGAAGATCTTCACTTAAAGGGAAAACAGTCCGAGAGTTCCCTGACCTCAATCTAAAGAGATAGTCACATTTAATATCTATGATTTATGGAGATTGACCTTATAGTTGCTCACCCGCCCATACCTCTCAAATTCCTTCATCTCGACCAGTAGTCCCACCCTAGGGTTCGACAGGATCAGAAGGTCATCTGCAAACAATGCCATCTCATGTTCAGAGGGTCCCTGCGTCAAGCCCTTCACAGACCCATTTTTCCTAATAGTGTTGGCTAATGATTCAATGGATAGGACATAGCGCAGAGGCGAGAGAGGGCATCCCTGCCAGATGCCGTTGTGAATCGAGATGGTGTCCAATAGGGCACCGTTCACCCTAATTCTAGCCGATGGGCCATTGTACAGAATCATAATCCATTCCCTTATCCTCTGCCCTAGCCCCATCCGACGCACGGTCCCCTCCAGAAACCTACACCTGACCCTGTCAAATGCCTTTTCCACGTCCACCACAAGCAAACAAAGAGGTCTGTTCCCCGCTCTAGCTCGAGAAATCAGAGAGATAGACTTAATGGTATTATCCCTGGCTTCTCCACCAGGGACAAATCCCACTTGTTCTTTATGAATCGTATCTGGGATATGTTTACTGATCCTATTGGCGATAAGTTTAGCGAACATCTTAATGTCTATATTAAATCAGGGAAATAGGCCTGTAGTTTGCACAGGAAAAGGGATCCTTCCCCGGTTTCGGGATCACTATGATGTGAGCCTGAAGAGCCTGAGGCGGGAACGGACTTCCCCAGGAGACCTCGTTAAAAAATTGCACTAGGAACGGAGATAGTTCTTCCCTGAAAAGCTTATAAAATCTTGCCGAAAACCCATTGGGGCCCAGACTCTTGCCTGTCTTTAGGTCCTTAATAATCTCTGAAATCTCTTCGCAGGCAAAGTTCTCCTCCAAAGCCTCAGACTCCCCTACTCCCAAGGGGCCCGGGCCAAACTCCTCCAGATAAGCAGCTTCCTCCTTCTCCCCATCTCCCACCGAGGGAGCCAACTCTATGTTATACAAGGGGCTGCTGATAAGTCTTTGGCTTTACCCAGAAAGAAATGAGATAGGAAGATGAAACTTTACATTTGTTCCACATACTCACCACTGCTGTCAACACACTTCTTACATCGGTATTCCAAGTTCTGTAAGCCTTGCAAAAAGAAGGATTTTGGTTGTGCCTCAAACCAGTCATCCGTAGCAGCCATGGCATCAGATATGGTGTGAAATTTGGTACCCTTGAGGTGTTTCTTCAGCTTTAGAAACAGATGATAGTCGGAGGGAGCTAGATCTGGTGAATAAGATGGGTGGTCAACCAGCTGGAAGCCTAGCTCCACCAGTTTTGCCATGGTCGCTTGTGCAGTGTGAGCGGAGGCATTGTCTTGCAGGAACAAGATTCCTTTGGACAGCTTGCCGCGCCTTTTGGCTTTTAAAGCTACCTTCAATTGGTCCAAAAGTTCAATGTAATACCTTGCATTGATTGTGGAACCATTTTGAAGGTAGTCCACTAGCAGCATGCCCTCCTTATCCCAGAACAGAGACGCCATCACCTTAGTGGCTGATTTTTGCACCCTGAACTTCTTTGAGCGAGGAGAACCACTGTCCCTCCACTCTTTTGACTGCTCCTTGGTTTCAGGGTCATACAAATAAATCCAGGTCCCATCCATAGTGACCAGTCTATCCAGGAAGTTCTTATCAGTCCAGAAACGCTGACAAATGGACCGGGAAGTTTTCACTCACATGCTTTTCTGATCTGTTGTCAAACATTTGGGGACCCACTTTGCAGATAGCTTCTTCATGTTCAAATGTTCATGGATAATGACACAAACACGTTCATCAGAAATCCTTTAGCTGAAATTCGCCGATTCTCCAGTATGAGGTTGTGCACAGCATCGATCTCCGGAACAACAACCTCTCTCGGTCGTCCAGGGCGTTCCTCATTATTGGTGCTGAAGTGGCCCGTTTTAAATTTGGCAACCCAGTTCTTAACTGTAGAATATGAAGGGCATTAATTCCCCGATGTCTGCGACATATCACCATCCATGAATATCCTTTGTGGACTTTCCTTGCAGAAACAAGAATTTTATCACTCCTCTGCTCTCATTTGCTGTGAATATCGCCTTAGATTCCGCCATTTTGTTTTTCTGTGTGCCTAGATCACTGTTGCCATAAGCTACAAACACAACATTTTGAAAACATTTTTTTAGACACATAAGGCTTTCATGTGATGTAACATTTGTTAACATAGAAACAAAAAAAGAACACAAAGCCAAAGACATATCAGCAGCCCCTCGTATACCTTCTCATAATAGAGGCGGAATTCTTCCAGAATATCTCAGATAGAAATCACAGCCTCCCCTCTAGCTTTCTGGATCTTAGGAACAAATGCTTGCGGGGCTCTAGGGTGAAGCGCACGGGCCAGCCTGCACCCACACTTATCTTCCACCTCGTAAGCTTCTCTGCGGATCCTGTCCCTAAAGGCCAGTGTCCTCTGGTCTAAAATTGACAATATCTGTTGCGCAATGAAGATATTTCTGCCCGTAAAACATCACTCGGAACCCTCTTGTTTACAACCTCGCGATCATGCAGTGATGTCAACAAACTCCCCAGTTCCTTAGAGAGTTCTTTTTTTAGTCTAGCCCCATGCGATATCAGGGTTCCCCTTAGGACGCACTCCAAGGCCTCCCATTTAAGAGGGGCCCGTGTACAATAGTTTTGGTGATCTTTTATAAAATTGGCTAGAGTTGTTTAAACATCCTGAACACACTGAGGGTCTCTTAGTATATTGTCATTTAATTCCCAAACTCTCACTCGAGAATCTCCCTGGAAGCCATAAAATTCAGCATAAACTGGGACGTGATCTGACCAAATAAAAGGCCCGAATGCACTAGAAGGCTGGAAGTCTAGGAGCGCATGGGAAACCCAAATATAGTCTAACCTGCCGTAGCTATTGTGCGCTAACAAGTGAAAGGTGTAGTCCCTGACACCCGAGTGTAACAAACGCCACAGATTCACTAAGTGCATGTTCCCCAGCTCCCTCAACAGGGAAAGAGTTACCGCCCGTGAGACCGAGGACCTACCAGAAGATATATCCTGCTCCGGGTCCATTGCCAAGTTAAAATCACCTCCCTGAACAATGGCAGCACTATCTGCAAACTTCGCCAGCTCCCTCAAGGCGGCAAGTCCAAAGGAAGTCTGAGCCTGGTTCGGGAAATAAAGGTTAGCAAACATGGTCACCCTGCCCAACACTTTGGTCTTGATAAATAAGTATCTTCCTTCTGGGTCACACATCACGCCAGGGGGCTGGGCCTGCAAGGAGCTATGGAACACAATGGACACCCCACCCCTCCCCCTGCCTTTCGAGATGGATCCAGGCTCTGGAACCAAGTGGGGAACAATTTTGTGGAGCAAAGAGGGATCTCGCCCATTTTAAAATGTGTCTCCTGAAATAGGAGCACCTTCATCCCCTTTTTTTGCATATGATAGAGTATGTGGCCACTTTTAGAAGGGATGTTCAACCCCTTGGCATTATAAGAGCAAACTGTCAGACTAGACATATCCGTAGACAACTAGAATACCACAAGAGAGTCTTGAGCAAAGGTCTAAATTGGAGGGAAGGGGGAGAGGAGGGAGAAGGAAAGAAAATGTGAAGGGGGAGGTAGGGAAGGAAAAACATTATTGAGACTTAACTAAAACCTCGGCAGACTGGACTAGATTCTATAGCCCTCCAAACACTAGCTATTAATGCAGCTAAGAGCTGCCTACCCTAGGTGGGGGAAGGGGAGACCGAAAGCAGAGGTCTGCCTCCGCCATCACAACTGCCCGAAAACTTGTCAGTATCAAGAAGAAAGAAAAAGAAAAGGGAAAATGAAAGAGAAAAAAGAGAAGGAGAGAAAAGAAAAAAGGAGGGGGGAGAGAGGGAGGAGAAAATTTGCATATCTGAAGACCAAAATCGTGTCTGCCGCAGGACACTTATCAGCACCAAAGAAAAAGGAGAAAATGAGTAAGAAAAGGGAAGACCACACCAGGAAAGGAGAGCAAACCAGGTTAGAGAGGTCAACCCGAGCAATCCGACATCAAAAGCCATCAGAAGTCGAAGCTCTGAGAGTGCTGGACTCTGTAAATCAGCCGTTGTCTTGTCCCCTCAGGGGTTTGTTCTTCGCTCCACGGCCACTGCCGCCAATCAACTGCCACTCCATTCTGGGCAGGGGCACCGGCATCCCCCCAATTCTGGGCCAGTCTGGTATCTCAATTTGGGGCAGCTCCAGAGTCCCCAGAATTTGGGAAGATCAGCAAGATGTTTGAAGAACACCATTTTCCCTCCTTTTCAGGCTTGTAACTGAAGGGGAAATCCCCATCTGTAAGGGATATCTTTTTCCCTTAAAGGGGTTGTCCCGCGCCGAAACTGGTTTTTTTTTTTCAATAGCCCCCCCGTTCGGCGCGAGACAAACCCGATGCAGGGGTAAAAAAAAAAAAACCGATAGTACTTACCCGAATCCCCGCGCTTCTTACTTACCTTGCTAAGATGGCCGCCGGGATCTTCACCCACGGTGGACCGCAAGTCTTCTCCCATGGTGCACCGTGGGCTCTGTGCGTTCCATTGCCGATTCCAGCCTCCTGATTGGCTGGAATCGGCACACGTGACGGGGCGGAGCTACGAGGAGCAGCTCTCTGGCACGAGCGACCCCATTCAGAAAGGAGAAGACCGGACTGTGCAAGCGCGTCTAATCGGGAGATTAGACGCTGAAATTAGACGGCACCATGGAGACGAGGACGCTAGCAACGGAGCAGGTAAGTGAATAACTTCTGTATGGCTCATATTTAATGCACGATGTATATTACAAAGTGCATTAATATGGCCATACAGAAGTGTATACCCCCACTTGCTTTCGCAGGACAACCCCTTTAAGGAATTCAGGAGTGGCCTAAGGGCCCGGTGAAGCTGGAGTGCACGTTTGGAAAGGTCTGGATATACGGAGACCAGGAACCTCTGGAACTCTAAATCTCCAGCTTCGCGTGTCTTCTGTAGGATTTGTTATTTTTTTCTATAAAAATGAACACGACATAGAATGTCTCTAGGTTTAGAGGGATCTGTAGGCTTCGGGCCGAGTGCGCGATCAACTCTGTCTAATTCAAGAGCCGTGTCCGGAGGTGTACTCAAAAGATGGTTAAAGAACTCGGTGGCCCATTCCCCGAGTTGGCTGTTGCCCACCTCCTCAGAAAGATCTCTTATACGGAGATTATTGCGCCTATGACGGTTTACAATATCGTTAATATGGTTGTTCAGCTCTGCGATATGATGAGCTTGCTCTTCTAAGATTTGCGCATGTTCTTCCATGGTATTCTGAAATTTATCTTGGGTCTCTTCCATCTCCACCACCCTTTTCCCCACATGCCTAATAACCCTCTGCAGAACCGCTATATCTTGTTTATGTGCTGCATCTATCTTCTGTAGCAGGGAGTTCATATCTGTTTTCGTGGGGATAGCTTTTAGATGGGCTCTCCAGTCCCAATCTTCCTCAGCATCCTGAGATCCCTAGATTGCGGTATGAGCCCAGGACTTGGGGCGCACGTCGCCCCCATATCTTCTCCATGGGAGAGCAGCTGTCCTCCTGGCTTTCTCTTTTTGCAGGATGCTTCGCCCTTATGACCTGCAGGCCTGACAGAGGGTGCTGGCCAACATGGACCCCTGGAAGACTTTTGTGGGAGGGGAGCGTTTATGGGTTCCAGTTCTCCCTGCTCACTTTCCACAGCAAGGCTCAGGCAATCATCTTCCTCCCTTCTTTCCCTCATCATGGCTGGGGGCCATTGGCATGGCAACCACAGACACCAGGGGCCCCGGGGAGATCAGCTTGGGGAGGTTATGGGTCAAAGGGGTACAACAAGTCTCTTTATTGGTCCCCGTGGCTGCCTTCACATCATGTGCGTGGACGCCCCCCTCCACCCCCTCGTCCGTCCTGCCGCCGTTTCCCGTTGCTGGGGACAATACCTTCATGGGACTGGGGTCCCCTGGAGTCTCCCCCTGCTGCTCCACAGCCTCCGATGCCACTGATGCCGGGCCTAAGGGGACCTCCCCTCCGGCAGGCTGCTCCACGGCCTCCTTCTCCCCAGCAGTTCCCCGTGCAGCATGGCGTGGCGCCATCTTGGACTTCCCGCCCAGCAGCGGTGGCACATCTGGCGAGTTACGAAAATGCTCCATTCCTGGTGCAGGGTGTCTCAGCTGTTGTCTCATGGTATCGGGGGTCTTCTTCCTCCCCATGGCTGTGGAAACAAGGGTCCGCGGCGGTAGTTTCATCCCTGTTTGCAGTGGGTTAAGCAGGAGTCCAGGCACAAGCATCTTACTCCATCAGTGGTAAGTCACGCCCCCTTATTATTTTTGTTTTGTTTTTTTCCTCCCTTATTCTAAGTATGGGAGTGAAATTGATCGATTCTTGACGAGTCTAAGAGGGTGCAGCCAGTCCACGAAACGTCACATCTTCCAAGGGGGATGTGCAAGTACATGAGATAAATGTAGGACAAATTGTGGTTATAGGCGCAATCCCATTTAACTCAAAGAGGCACGAGACGTGTTTTTGAGCTCGACTCCTATTTTATTGACAATTAATCTAGCATATAGACGCGTTTCGGGGCCGTTGCGACCCTTCCTCAGTATTTTAGTTGGGAATACACAGCTAGCAGTGGTGTGTTCTTTTTGCAGAGGAGTGGTGCACACTCCTGGCAACTAGTGAGCTGTGTTAGGCAGGCAGATGTGGATCCACCTTACTACACACAGGTTTGGCTTTGGGCTAACTGAGGAGACAGCACCTTCGGAACCACGGTTTTCACCCTTGATCCTTCCATCAGAGATACAGTCTTTGCAATGCCTCTCCAAAGTCAGGGCAGGCAGTAAGCAATACTCAAGTCTAATAAACAGAGCCAAGGTCAGTAAGCACAGAAGTCAGAATAACCAGGAGTCAGAGTAGGAGTCAAAACCAGAATACACAAGCAGGGGCTTTATCACAAATGGCAAAAGAAGACCAAATTGCTTAGGCATCCACCCTAGGGTGTGGAATGCCTAATATAGCAGATGCTGTGACAGGATTAGAGGGGGCCAGGTTTAGGGAGCGCACACTGGCCCTTTAAGAGAAAGAATGGGAGCACCTGTGAGCTCTACGGGCAGACACCAGAAAGCTAGCAGAGGACCAGCGTGTGGATGATAGCAATGTCCGACCACAGCTTCAGCAGTAAGTTAGCGAGGTGGGCAGAGTCGGCATTCCATGATGAACTGTTCATCCATCTTGTCTACCATGATAGATTTTAGTAGTTTTTTAAGGTGATTAAACAATTTGAGGGGGAGAGGAAAGGAGCCTGATAAGTGGAGAAAGGAAGAGAAAGAAACATATTTCTCTGAAAATATGCATTACAACATTTCTTAAAACTGCCTACCTTATTGATTTGAAGGCAAATGCCTATTTACATTCTATCTCCACTTACATAATGTTTCAATGCTTTGCATAGACTGTTTAAAATAAAGTTGAGAACCCCTTTAAAAAGACCTTTAACACAATCATAGAATGTAATGTGTCGAAAACATATACAAAATCAATTTTGGATATTGATATTATTGAAAAAGCAATTCTTAATGAATCTGCCTGTTACGTCCGTGTGGGGCTTATCCTACAAGGCCTACATTCGTTTGCCCGACATTCGTCCCTTGTAAATGGACCTTAACTCGAGACCCAGAACTGGTGGGAGTCATGCAGGAGTCAGACTGACAGGGAGTCACAGACCAGACTAGACCTACAAACCTACAACCACACTGAATGAGACAGGAGTACAACTGGTGCCCTCTGAGAGGAGGAGCCGGAATAAATGTACACAGACTAATGCTGATTGGCTGGTTGGGTTATTCCCCCTCCCGGGCCCATACATAGCAGATGTGTCACTGCGGATGCCCAGCACCTAGCTGACAGTAGGCATGCACCGGCGTAAAGGACAACATGGACTGGGGCTAACGGTGTGACATCACCCTGGACTTGATCTTCACACAGGGGTTGGAGGCCATAACCCTGCCCGAATCTTAGGATGTATTTACAGTTTTTATTCTCTTTTGTTTTCTATGCATCATACTTTACTGTATATTTGTCATTTTTTTCACCAAGTGGTTTTCACACCTTTGAAAGGAAAAAAATGTTTCCTAATCAGCACTTTTGTCAAGTCAACTAAGTATTTTGTTTTTCTTCAAACAAGCTTCATATATTGTTATTTTGCTGTTGATGCGTATCATTCTTTTGATCTTGTATCTTTCATATTACTTGTTCTCTTTCCGATTGTCATCCTTAAGGTAAGTTTCAAAAATTGATATATTTGCAATAGTGCACTCAAAATCAGAGATTTTTAAGTTGCAGAGAATTCTTTTGGACCCTACTACTTTGACCTTCAGCGTCCAGGTGAAATGCAACATTAGGGCTAGATGACATGAGCGTGAAAGTCATGCATAAGTAAGCTGCGCAAAAAAATCCTGGCTAACCATTAAAAATCACGTGAACGGGCGATTTCCCGCTATCAAGTTCCGAGCTTTATTAGCGGTGAAATTGTCCATTCACACGATTGGGAGCTGCGTGTCACTGAAAACAAGCACTGCTGCTCCAGCAAAAAAGAGACAGAGAGAGAGATGAAGGAAAGCCCCGTGGGGACCTCCTTTATCTCAGTGGGGCTGGAGGGATATCCCTGCTCTTCGCTGCTGTTCGGAGTTTGGGGACAGCTGAACAGCAAGTTTAAAATGTCCCGCTTAAACTCCTGTTAGTCCCCGCTGGGAAGAGGGGAAGCCCTGGGGCGATGAAGGGCACCCCCGGGGAGTCCCCTCATCCCTGTGTGGACTAACTGAAGTTTACAGCGGGACACTCAAAATGGGTTCGTACATTGTGCAAACGCTGCAGATTTTGTACTGTTATTGTTCTGTAACTTTAAAGGGGTATTCCAAGGGAGAATACTACTGATGACGTATCCTCAAGATAGGTCATCAATAGTTGAACGTCTGCGGTCCGTCGATCAGACACCTGTGTAGTGATGAACACTGGCAATTGCAGGCACAGCTCTCATTCGAATCAGCGACAGCTTTTCCTGCAATTAAGAGCGCCTGGCCGCTACACAGGGGTTAGAACTTGCTGCTTCTACTCTGCACCCCAGCAAGAGCACGATCAGTTGAGGTCCCGAGTGGTGGACCCCAGCCAATCAACTATTGATGACCTATCCTGAGTATATGTCATTAGTAGTCTTTGTCCAGAAAACCCTTTCAACTCTTGTACTCCTAGTAGGGTATTTGAAAATGGGTTTTCTAAACCAGATAACCCGTTTAATACATTGACTATGCAACGTCCGAGAAGCGGCCCACGGCCTAGAAGACAGCGGGGTAGAGTTTGGCCTTGTCACGGTGGCTCTACTGTATCCCACCCAGAGTGTAACGGTGACACATCCAAGGACATGCATACAGTTATGGAGGGGCCCCGTTGTACTGGGCCACTACAATTAATAGAGGTTTCCATTCCAAAAGAGACAATAGAAGAATCTATTTCTATTTGCCTTAAAAATAAACCAACTTTTGGTCCAACACAGACCCATGAAAATTCCAATCAGTACAGAAAAACACATGTATCCGAAAACTAGTGGGAAAAATAAAATGATTATAACGATGACCTATAAACGATGTGAACCTCCCTTCAAAAAATGACTATTAGGTGATACGAACATAAAAGACAAGCTAGCTAAACATGCAGTAAAGATCAAACAAGGACAGCGTGCCAGCGATACCAGTTGGAGCTACAGAAAGCACCAGAATCACACATTTCTGCTAGTAACAATATTCTCACTTTATTAAGTGATAATGTGTTGGGCGCCAGGATCTGAAGGTTACGAATACTCGTAAGGAATATGTTAAATGCTGATTTATTTATGAAAGTGTCAAAGCGCAGCAGATAACGGAATGCCCTAGAAGTATCTCACATCGAAGGGATTACACCGCGCCAATGTGTTATATCGCAAATGTGGGTGCTAATTTGGGAATGGAAATACAAATGCTTATCTAGTACATAGGCACATCATATCCTGACATTCTTCACAACAGATCCAAACCAATAGAGATTTGGAAAATATGCAAAGAACTGGGGCTAGGCGCGACCTTCTAGAGGAGAAACTAATGCAGAGTTGTGCGATGAACCGGGCTTCTCCGTTTACTGAACCAACCAGCACATATAATGCATTTGAAGACTACATTCCTCTTCCTCAGATACAGCGAGCCAATGAGCGATTGTCTGACGGCTTTGGTTGGCATTTGTAACCACAGAATCCATAGTGATCAGTAACAGAATAACCAATGTAAGGCTGCTTTCACATCTGCAGCAAGGGTTCCATTGTCCACAGTCGAAAAGGTCCGTCTAATGATGGAACCAAATAGCGCCAAATGGACCCCATTGAGTATAGTGGGGTCCTTTTGGGCTCTGCTCAGCTGCCTGGCATTTGACCGGAAGAAAAAGCGCTGTACGCAGCCCTAGTTCTTCCTGTTTTTGCAACGGTATCTTCGAACAGAGGTTCCAGCGCAGATGTGAACTCGGCCTATGCATGACTACATAAATGTGGCCTTTGGGAAGGTGCTTGAATACATTCTCTTGAGATACATGTACCAACTGTATCTGAGGAAGAGGCATGTATTTCCTAATGCTTTATATGTGCTGGTCAGGGGTGTAACTGAAGGCTCAGGGGCCCTGATGCAAAAGGTGAGCTGGGGCTCCCCCTCTATCTGTATCTGTACCCGTACCCATACCTAAACCATGCTGCACAGAGGCATAACTTAAAGCTTCTGGGCCCCAATGCAAAACCTGTAACAGGGCCCCCAACTATAATGCTTTATTCATAGTACTGGGCTCCTTATATGGAGAAGAGAGGCCTTATGGGCCCCCTAAGGTTTCTGGGCCTGGGTGCAACAGCATCCCCTGCACTCTCTATAGTTACGCCCCTGGTGCTGGTTGTTTTAATAAACAAAGGAGTCACATTCAGGTTCATCCCATGACTGTTTGTTATATCCGACGACGTCATGCATAGCCTCAATTCTTTGCATACTGCCCAAATTGCATCCACACCCCTTTTCATAGTGACGCGCCACCTGGGTTGGCAGCATTTCAGTCATTCTGCTTGGCACTATCATCCACTAACTCCTAGGGATTCACATCACTCAAAAACAAAAAGAGGGTGTGCCAATATTACTCTTCTGTATCTCACAAACCATTGTAGATGGCTAGTATTGTCAGCAAGTCAGCAAGGGAAATAGAAAGTTGGGGTACCACAACCTACGTTGGGTCTGCAATCCATCTACATAAGTAGTGGAAACTTTCATGGCCTTACCCTATCCACAGACAGTACAAAGTAGGACTTTTATATCTATCTACAGATTACGGGAATTTATGGTGTACACGACCCACATCTCTATACAGACTCTTCTTGTCGTTTCCTCAGTCCATTCAATATGCAGCTTGCATTCGTACAGGAAACGAGCTGATCCCATGCTGCGCACAAATGGCCACAGCCAGGGGCGTAACTATAGAGGGTGCAGGGGATGCGGTTGCACCCGGGCCCAGGAGCCTTAGGGGGCCCATAAGACCTCTCTTCTCCATATAGAGAGCCCAGTACTATGAATAAAGCATTATAGT
This sequence comes from Eleutherodactylus coqui, assembly GCF_035609145.1. Classification (NCBI taxonomy): domain Eukaryota; kingdom Metazoa; phylum Chordata; class Amphibia; order Anura; family Eleutherodactylidae; genus Eleutherodactylus; species Eleutherodactylus coqui. The sequence goes on along the minus strand of NC_089846.1, from coordinate 25,352,462 downwards.
TGGGGGCCCTGTTACAGGTTTTGCACTGGGGCCCAGAAGCTTCAAGTTATGCCTCTGTGCATCATGGTTTAGGTATGGGTACGGGTACAGATACAGATAGAGGGGGGGGGGGGAGCAGCTCACCTTTTGCATCAGGGCCCCTGAACCTTTAGTTACGCCCCTGGCCACAGCCCTATAGAACTGGACGCAAGGAATTGTACTTTCCTGATGATGTCATGTAGGGCTTCCACAGATGAGCGTGTTACGCAATACGCTCGCTCCTGTGCATTTTTTGGGTGCGCAGTGTATTTTGCATTCGTGCCTGCACAAATACTGAGCATATTTGCACAGACAACGCTCATTCATACGGCCTGGGCAATCACCCCGTCCTGATTTAGACGGCTAGTTAGCATAACGTGGTGATTACAGGTAAGCGCTGCATTTAGCACATACCCACGCGAGCAGATGGGTACGTTTGCGCACCTCCCATAGACCTCTTGTGCAAACACGTACAAGATAGAGCAGGTTCTGTTTTTTTGCGCCTGCAAAAGCAGAAAGAAGTGAGAATGAACCCAATGAAATCAATGGGTTCTATTCTCCACATTTGTAGGTGGGATTTTCCTGTACGCAAAAACAAGCAAATACACGCTCGTCTTTTTAAGCCCTTAGGCCTAATACCCAGGGCCGGATTTCCGCCGCATTTTACGAGGTGTTTCACTGCAGCTATTAGGTTCTATTGAACCTAATAGTTCAATGCACATGCTGCGGAATTCCGCAGCATGAAATTACCCGCAGCATGTCCTATTTGCCGTAGGTATACGCGTTAAGGGCTTCCATTGTAGTCAATGGAAGCCGCCCATCACGCTATGCTTCCGCTGTATCACAGCGGAAGTATAGCGTGAATACGCGCCCCGCCCATCGCCGAGCGCGTCAAATGTCGCTGCCAGCGGGTCATGTGACACCGGCGGCGCGTCATATGACACTGCGGGCACATCATGCGCTGTACTGCACATGCACAATGGAGCGTCATGCGGGACTTCGCTCAGCGGATCCGGAGGTAAGTATGAGGTCTTTGAGGGGGCGCCGTGACGGACTCCGCTGCGGTATTCCACTTGTGGAGCCCGTCATGGCCGTGTGCATAGGGCCTTAGTAAGAAGATCCTGGCAGGGCAGTACTAACACATTACCTAATACAATATTTGAAGTAATCAGCAAAATTCTGCCGACATCTGGGCCGGAGGCTCCGTCGTAGATTTCATCATATTAGCGCAGTTTTCCCACAAGATATGGAATTACTTGCTAATTAGTGGGGTCTAACTGCTGAGACCCACTCCAATCCCGAGAACTAGACTCTGACACTTCGTGAGATGAGGGAAGTGGTCGTCGCACATGTGCACAGCCACTCCATTCACTTCAATGGGACTGCCGAGTGCTTGAACCCCGCTATTTCTGACCGTCTCTTTGAAATGAATGGAGCTACAGTGCGCATGTGAGACTGCTACTGCCCTCACTTCCTGACGTGCCAGAGTCCAGTTATTAGGATCAGTGGGGATCCCAGTGGTCGGACCCCCACGATCAGTAGATAGGGGACAGGATAGGGAATAACTTGTTTTTGTGGGATTACTCCTTTAAAGGGGGTTTCCGGTTACTGGACAAACTTCCTTTAAGAGAGCCGTCTGTAGTAAAATAACAAGTGGAGCTATACTTACCCCTCCACTGCCTCTGTGATCCAATGCTGCAGCCCCGCTGTGGTCCCAGTGATTATTGTGCCAGCGACTGTCACTACAAGTCTGGTGACCACTGCAGCCAATCACAGGCTGCAATGTCACCACTCATTCTCCTGGTATCAGCACTCACATGATGCCAGGAGTTTGGGAACATGATGCTGCAGCCTCTGATTGGCTATAGCGGTCACCTGACTTTCAGTGGTGGCTGCTGTCACAACAAGCAGCGGGACCACAGCGGGATTGTAGCACTGGATCCCGGCAGTGGCAGAGGGGTAAGTATAGCTCCATTTGTCATTTTACTACAGACAGCTCTAGTAAAGGGATGTTGTCCAGTAACCGAACAATCCCTTTAAGCATTTACCACTTAGTTTGGTTTGGCAATTACTCTCTGTGTTATGGAACTATTTGTCTTGGCGTAAAATCTTAGATATGTTTTAGATGTTCAAATCTAAATATAATAATGTGTCAAGAAACCTGTTCCAGCGCCGTTCTGCATGACACTGCTAGAACATAAACAAGTAAACTGCACTTATGAGTCAGTCGTGAATGTTGCTTCTTTGTCGTCATTGTATTTCAATAATTGAATAAAATGTTAACTGCGTGCGCCGCTGGCAGAAGAGAAAAGCGCTTGGTGGTGAGTCGCTGTGATCATTAGGAGGTCAAAGACATTAGATATCTCTTGGCTGAACCTTAATTTGAAGGGGGCAGCTAGCAGTCCTGACTCCCCCAATAATATGTATGTTCACATGTTTTCAGTAAACTGGGGGATGATGAGGGTTTGTCAAATGTAGAGAGAAAGGGTTCAAAGACAGCAAATATGTAAAATGGTCCTATATGCATGGGCGGTCGTAGACATGTGCAACCTGTGCAGTCCCATAGGGTGCCGGCTACCAGATTGTAGGCGGGCAGCAGGCAAATGTAGGCTACGTGCAACCTCTCCACTTAGGAGATGATCTTCTTCCTTTGTCCGGACGTGTCTTGTGGAGTTACATGAATCATTCTCCTACTGGCTCTCCCCTCTGATGGAGCTCTCATAACAAAATTGCTTGATTCTATTGGTGTATTGTGTTATGAGCTTGGTTCTGGTGCAGTCTTTATGTTATGAGCTTGGGTCTGGTGCAGTTCTTATTTTATGAGTTTGAGTCTGGTGCTGTATTTATGTTCGGAGCTTGTTTTGGGTGCTGTATTTATGTATGGAGCTTGGTTCTGGTGCAGTCTTAATGTACTGAGCTTGATTCTGGTGCTGTATTTACGTACTAAGCTTGTTTTGGATGCTGTTTTTATCCACTGAGCTTGGTAATAGTTTTTATTGTATGAGCTTGGTTCTAGCGCTGTATTTGTGTTATGAGCTTGGTTCTGGTGCTGTATTTATCTTATGAACTTGATTCTAGTACGGTATTTATGTTATAAACTTAGTTCTGGCGCAGGTCTTATGGTATCAGCTCGGTTCTGATGCAGTATTTATGTTTAATCATTTTTATTGATTTTTAGCAAATAAAAATGCGCACAAATTAACAGGTAGGTTAATCAGGACCCTTAAACACAGCAAATAACAGGGTAAGACATGATTGAGAAACTTGGATCCAGCGCCATCGTTAACTCTTTCTGACAATAACAGAGTAGACGGAGCAACTACCTACGTAACCGATCTTTTACAGAGTTGCGTTGTGCTAGCCGATCCCAATAATGAGGTAAGCAGCTAACTTAGTATCATCCCCCAAAAATATACCAAAAACAAAGTACGAAGAACGAAAAAAAAAAGGGGGAGAGAGAAGAGGAGAAAAAAACGGGATAGGGGGAATAATTAACAAATATATAGGTAGAGTGGAGGGGGAGAGGAGAGTGTGGCAGGGGATTCAAGATAGAACGCCCTGTTTTCTAGTGAAGGATGCTGGATGACCCTGAGTCCTATGTGAGTTGCTTAACTCCAGTGATGATTCGAAGTCAATCCATGGTTGCCACACCGACAGAAATCTATCGGTTTCTCTGGAGTGGTCTGCGCACAGTTCCTCCATAAGGCATATGTGGGACAATTCCTGCTGCCATTCTGACATTGAGGGAACAACGGTGCTTCGCCAATGGCGTGGGATGACCGTTCTAGCTTCGGCCAGGAAAAAGCGAAGTAGGCCCTTCTTCTGTACACTAATTGATCCAGGAAATATGGAAAAAAGGGCCATGCTCCTGAATGTATGTTATGAACTTGGCTTTGGTGCTGCATTTATGTACTGGGCTTGGTTCTGGTGCTGTATTTATGTACTGAGCCTGGTTCTGTATTTATGTACTGAGCCTGGTTCTGGTGCTGTATTTATGTACTGAGCCTGGTTCTCGTGTTGTATTTATGTTATGAGCATGCTTCTAAGCTGTAGTTATGTAACGAACTTGGTTCTGGTGCTGTATTTATGTTATGAACATGGCTCTGATGCTGTATTTATGTTATGAGTTTTTTTCTGGTGCTGTATTTATGTTCTGTGCTTGGTTCTGGTGCTATATTTATTCATTGAGCTGCTCTGGTGTGAGTATGCTGCTATCTTGATACATTTTGCAGATTACATATCAGTGTAATATGTCAGTTTTTTTTACAATGGGCGGGGGCTAAATATATTCTACACAGGATGCCATCTAGCCTGAGGCTGGCACTGAGTGACACTACAGGGGGAATCAAGCATTACACAGTTCTCATTAAAGCAGGTGGGATGACCATGTAACAGGGCATATAGACAGGGGTTGTCTGGACAGAACGATGCATTTAAAGTGACATAAATGAATCATATAGATATTGTGCAATACGTTACACAACGCTGTACCATATACGGTACATTTTATACGTGACTACCATAGTCTTCGACAGACAGCATGTAACATAATCATACCAACAACTCTAACATACGCAGATATAAAGCATACATATAGGTCACGATTTTATTTTCCGGAATTAGGCATATCTCCCGATGCCTCCATGTCGGTCACTGCAGCCGTAGCCATGAAGTTGGCGCTTATTTTTTGCTTCCCCTTTCTAAAAGTCTAATGCAGTTTTGGAGACTCCAGAAATGAACTGTTCCTGTCCTAAAAAAAAAAAGTCTGTCCCCATTCGGTAGATGACCTGTGCAGCTGCCCAGTCCAAAATCCATCTCGTCCCGCAGAGTCCGAGCCCGCATGATCTCCCCTACAGCTGTGCACATTGTAGACCTCCTGCTGGCGGACAGCTATAGATGTGTCATTCCCACTAAATAGGCAAGAAAAGGTGATGATGCTCTGCAGGGATTTAGTTTTTTTTTTTTTTTAATGCAGTGATGCGCGAAGCTCTGCAGGCGTCTGGAGGGATCTTGCACATAACCTACACATCTTCCTACAATGCCCCCCCAAAAAATCAACGCATCCGAGAGGAGACAAATTAATGGAGCATCCTCTACGCCGGACCAGGAGAAGCTTTCTGTGCCTTAATGATGTCAGAACAGTGCAGGGGAGGGATGGAGCCGTATCCCTGCGAACATCCGGAGCCGACAAGTCATCCGGCTCCTGTAACCATGGCAACTAGAGGCGGATACCTCTCCCCCCCCATCATCCCCCCCCCCCTCTTCTTCATCTCCATCCTTCGCTCCCTGCCTCCCCCTCCCCACTATGTAGAAGATGGCTGGTTCCCTTTTGCTGGAGTGGCCTGGAAGGAAAAATCAGACGGGCACCCCTAATCTACAGCTTCCCGGTGCCCCTGCGTCTGCAATCTCCAGCTGGGGTACCATTGGGACCCAGCAATCAAACAGGTAAGGTTGAGGAAATGGTCCCTGTGTTCTTCTGCCATACCAAAAGGGGTCAGGAGGGACAGGCTGTTCCCGTCCCTGTGTCTGTCCATGTTGTAAGCCATCAATCTGTACATCTCACTGCATAATGCAAGATCTACGTGACATCTCCCTATAGTCTCCGTCTCGGGTATTTAACATCTATTGTTCCTATACCAGCATCGCTTTGTGCCTGTGCACCCCTCCCCCACTATTGTATCTCCAATCCTTGCCTCTCATCTGCTTTATCTGTTCCGTACTCTTTTCGCATCTCCAATAATTCCTCCCGTCTCACCCGTATTCGCCTCTCACGGTGCTATTAAAATAGGAACGAGATGGCTATCGGCTCATAAAATCTATTCGGATTGTAGCTGGTAGTCCGGATGCTGCACTACACTTCACCCTTTCCATGCCAGGAGGCCTGCAATGTGTAGCAGCCTTTATGGCGAATGAACGGGTAGAATATGTGTGTGGCATCCAAATGCATGGTACGGGCGGACCGAGGATCTAAAGCAACCCAGGAGAGGACCGAGGCCTCCATTGTGATGCCAACGTGAATTATATCATGCATAGGAGGCACCCGCTTCTATTTGCAGCATCCCTGATGCCCGCTATACATGGTATTTAATGGGCACGCCGTATTACTCTATAATGCATTATTATGTCACCGAGTGATTAACCCTTCAGGCACACTTGTGGTTGTTAGTGGCATCTCCGTCAGCCGCCTCCAGAACGGCTCTTTGTTCCGCACGAGTGCTAATAAAACTTATGCCAAGACTAGAGGGCATTTGATAGGCTTCTCCCATATAGGCCATATAATAGGGAGGACACGGCACCGACAGCTGGGCCAGGTATATGCCAGGCGTGATGCCGCAGGCGGCACTGACTGATGGTTGTTTTTTCCCCTACGGCTGGTTACGGTCATATATATAGAAAGCGGTTTTCTTTGATTCCTCTCCGGAGCCTATTTGTAGATAATAACCTCGATAAACTCCCTCTTAAAGGGCCGCTAAATCAAAAGGCCTTCTATCTTATCTCCATCATTTGTTCACTTGACTAAAACTACTGCTCCCTGTTATCAGCCTGATTTAAGGTTTTTTTTCAATAGGGATCATGGACAGAAAATCATGAAAAATCCCCCCCTCCCCCTTCCATGGTCGTTACTTTACTTTGCATATGTAAAGTTCTGAAAACTTCCAGATAAATAAACAGTATGGGGGAGATTTATTAAGACCAGCGTTTTATACGCCAGCTTAATACTAATAAGTAATATTTGTATAGCGCCAACACATTCCGCAGTGCGAATGTTAATATTATCTTTGTCAGCGCATGATGCGCCTAATATAGGAAGAGGCGCAATCCTCTTCTTATAATAGGCGCATCTCTGCGCCCACACAGAAATTTACGCCAGAGCTGGAGTAGATTTCCGGTATCATTTAAGACAGTTTCTGGCGTATATATATATATATATATATATATATATATATATATATATATATATATATCTGTCAGCCTGGAGTGGCCACACCCCCTCCTGAGAAGCTACACTTCCTTTTCGGGAAAGTGGTGCAGAGTGGCATACCTCTCAAAAAGTCACGGAACCCTGTACCAAATTTTGCGACTTTTTTATGTAAAAAAAAATGACAATAAATCTCCCCTTATAGTTTAAAGGATTTAAGTAGTTTTTTTTTATTGTTTTATTTTTACAGTAAAGCTGATTTTTTTATTTTAAACAGACACACAATAAATGTGTTACTTCACCGTGGCGCTGATTTTGGTTGACTAGTATAATAATAATGATGATATTATTAAGCATAATAGTAATAATTATAAAGCGACGCGTTGCGGAGGCGGACACTTTGTGGGCTGAATCATTACTTTTTACAATACGATAACAATATAGCTTATAACATGAAAAATACATTAGCGCCCCCAAGAAACCTGAAGGCTGTTGGACCTGTCAGTATCGCGCTGGATTGAAAACAAAGCAAGAAGGATAATGGATAGCCGCACCCCAAGACTAGCGGGCACATAAGAGTATAAACCACAACAGAACCAAATGAGACCAAATAAATAACCTCTTCCTGATCCACTGGTAGCGCCACAAAACACGGGACAAGCAGATAACGGGAATATTGCAATTGCTGTGGATGGCAATGATGTGTCCCAGCTTGTCTCTCCACTGTGGTCACGTCAATAGTAATTTGGTGGATAAATGGCCTTAGGAATCCCAATGGTAACTGCAGATAGATATGTGGATGTGAAGTCCAAGTCTATCTATCTATCTACCCATCTAATCTAATCAATCTAATCTAATCGTATCTTTTCTATCTATCTATCTATCTATCTATCTACCCATCCATCTGCCCATCCATCTATCTATCCATCTACCCATCCATCTACCCACCTATCTACCTATCCATCTACCCACTTATCTATCTATCTATCTATCTATCTATCTATCTATCTATCTATCTATCTATCTATCTATCTATCTATCTATCTATCTATCTATCTATCTATCTACCCATCCATCTGCCCATCCATCTATCTATCCATCTACCCATCCATCTACCCACCTATCTACCTATCCATCTACCCACTTATCTATCTATCTATCTATCTATCTATCTATCTATCTACCCATCTAATCTAATCAATCTAATCTAATCTAATCGTATCTTATCTATCTATCTATCTACCCATCCATCTACCCACTTATCTATCTATCTATGTATCTATGTATCTATGTATCTATCTATCTATCTATCTATCTATCTATCTATCTATCTATCTATCTACCCATCTATCTATTCCCCTTAGGTTAGATGGCACCTGTGCAAAAAAAATTTTGTACTACGCCCAACACCTGCTATATGAAAAAAAAAATATATATATATATATATACAGTATATATTCCACTAATGAGCAGTCTGTATGTATTGGACCCGTGCAAGCAGCAAGTTACCAGTAGTATTATGCCAAACCAGAACAGCTTAGTAAATAAATACAGTATCAAGCTCAGTGAATAAATACAGCACTAAAACCAAATTGAGTAAATACAGTACCAGAACCAAGCACATAACATAAATACAGCACCAGAACTAAGCCCAGTGAATACAGTACCAAAACCGAACACATAACATAAATATAGCACCAGAACTAAGCTCAGTGAATATAGTACTAGAACCAAGCTCATAACATAAATACAGCACCAGAACTAAGCTCAGTAAATACAGTACCAGAATCAAGCACATAACATAAATACTGCAGCAGAACCAAGCTTATAACCTGAATAAAAATATGCCCACACTGTGCTCCATAAAAATAATTATATATATATAGTAGACACCACATCTATAAAAAAACATCATCTGCCCCACGCCACTGCCTCAGCTGCCGTCATCCCCCACCATAAGCTGGTGGCTGGATACCTCTGCAACTACATGAGTTGTACACAGCTAAGGCCGGCCATGTGTAATCCATGTGTCTCTTCTGCATACAATTGATGCCACTACAAAAGGCCAACCAGGACCCATCATAGCCATCAACAGCAGTTGTGTAATTGAAGTCAGTTATCTAGATTTCCCATGTTTGTGGCGCTTCCAGTGGATCAGGAGAGGTTATTCATTTGGGCTCAGCATTCGTTCTGCTATACTCATATATGTCCAGGTCCTTGTATTCTTTGAACTGCTTGGGCTGTCCATTATCCTTCTTGCTCAATAACAATATAGCGCATCAGTACTATGGGATTCAATTACACATTACTATGTGCATCATTTATTACTATGGCTTGTTACTATTTATTACCCAGTTCTTTTACTCTCGTACCTCCTATGCACCTCTTTATTGAGACTTTACTAGCACCAGTTGCAGACTTCATCTTGAGAACATCATTGTTGGAACGTGCACCATGGACCCCTCCAATCCGATCACATTGTGCAGTATATTCACAGGTCTGAAATAACATCAAGGTTTTGGAGCTTTTACAACAGTATTCTTTATTATCTAATAATAAGACACATCACATAAACCACAGTCTTTCCCAACCGTTGGCATAGACTGTCTTTAGACTTCAGACCAACTAGTGGTCCATGTAAAAGTCTGAAAAACATAACACAGAACCCCTATATAAGCAGAAATACTGTTAGTGATGTCTTCTTGGTTATAGGGGGGCAAAAAGACACCTGCCTCGTAATGATATTATGAATAAAGGCCTATTTATATGTAACGATTATCGATGAAATTCGTTCAAACGACTGAAAATAAAAGATAATTGTTACGTGTAAATGCGGGTATCGAACACTTTTCGTTTGAACGATGATTTTAAGGTGAACTTAAAATCCATTGTTGAGCTAGTGAGAGATAAGGTATCTCTCAATAGACCACATATTGTTATCTCTACGGGAGGCGGCAGATAACATTGTTATCTGCCAGCAGTCCTGAGCAGATCAATGCAGCTGTGTGCACAACCTGGTGTGTGATTAATCACATGCTGGGCTCTGCAGAGAGCTCCTGGAGGCCCTTTTACACGCAAATGAAGATGATAAACTGTTCATGGCTAGTAACACTTTATGCAAATAAATTGCAAAATCTTTCAGTCGTTTGAAAAATTATCTTTGCATTTAAATGGGTCTTAAGTGACACAGAAAAAAATATTGCTAGGATCTCAGACCAAAAAGGTGCCCTAAAATAAGGAGAACCATGGGAGACCCCTGCTACATACCTGTATAGCAGTGCCTACAGAGCGCAAGGAAGAGAAATCGCACATAGGCCCTTGTAAAAACACAAGGTAATAGCCCTTCTACACACTCAAGCACACATTTAGTATCTGAATATAATTGCATAACTGCTATATTTACTAAATGTAAAAAATACAAGGTTCTTATTGCACATTTGTATCAAAATCTGTGAGCCCATCTGCCACATCAAGACAATCTTTATTTAGAGGGGAACCTACAATAACAAAAAAACAAATTAAGCCATGACGTACGTTCACCTGCATATCTAATTAATTTGTAGAAAGTGCTGGCTGAATTTGTTTTTCGCTGCATTTATGGTGAATATGGCAGCTTCCATATATGCGCCATATTCACCCATCTGTCCCAAAGCTTTTAATTAGAGTATATAGCTGAATCCCAATTTCCTTGAATGCATTTGGAGGCTTAGCCCCAGAAAGAGGTGTCTGTTAGTGTAGGGTCTCATCTAAATATAGGTTGCCTTGACGTGGCAGATGGGCTGACATATTGGGATCAAAATGTGCGCTAAGAACCTTGTATTTTTATGCGGTTAGTAAATATAGCAGTTCTGAAATTTTATTTGGATAATAAATGTGTTTGAGTGCCGTTGCCACGTGTTTTTGCACCCGTGATGTACATGCGCCTGCAGATTTAATTTATTTGTAGGAAGTGCTGGCTAAATTTGTTTTTTGTTGCATTTGTCTGAGGGGGCCAAAGGCTTCTGTGCCAAACGAGAAGACACCAGTATTATAAATCATGTATATAAGGGTGGATTCAGATGAGCGTGTTTATGTTCGTACAATTGTGCGCACAAAAACGCACGCCTATTAGAACCATTGCTTCCCTATGGTGTGTTCACATGTCCGTGTTTTACAGACGTGCAAATAAGGGAGATGGAATAAATCCTCCACAGTGCCACCTACTGAAAGGCAGCATTCCTTCGAGTCAAAGTGGGACTTTTTATACAAGTCTTGCTACAATGACTGGGAATCAAAAGCAAAGCCAGACCCCATGTACATACAGCTGTTTCCGGGTTATTGCCCATCATCAGTGTACAGTAGGAGTCTGGCTTTTGCTAGTGAGAGGCCAGGGACACAACAAAAGCCAGACTCCTACTGTACACTGATGATGGGCAATAACCCGAAACTGTGACAGCACTGTCAAGGTGTTCAGTGACAAGGGGACTCCCCGCAGGGAGTAAAGAATCCCCTGCCACAGCTGTTACAGCTGTGGCAGAGGATCGCAATGTTCTCCTATTGCTTTCAATGGGACCGGCGCTTCTGCAGTCCCATTGAAAGCAATGGGGTGCCGGCAAGCCCTGCAGGGATTTTCGGGGAAGGGCTTTGAAAGTAAGCCCTTCCCTGAAAATCATCCCTAGAATGTGTTAAAAATAAAAAAAATATACTCACTTCTCCTCAGTTGCCAGGGCTCAGGCGCGTCCAGCCTGTCTTCTCCCTGCACTGCTCTGAATCTATTTCAGCAGGCGGGGATTTAAAATCCCTGCCCGCTGAAAGGGCTGTATCTGATTGGCTGAGCTCTCAGCCAATCACAGCAGCACTCAGCCATTCACTGAATGACAGCTGAGTGCTACCTGTGATTGGTCACAGCACTCAGCCAATCACAGTCAGCGCTTGGATGTGCCTGAGTTCCGGCAGTTGGGGAGAGGTGAGTATATATATTTTTTATTTTTAATACCTTCTAGGGATGATTTTCAGGAAAGGGCTTATATTTAAAACCCTTCCCCCGAAAATTCCTGCAGGGCTTGCCGGCAGCACATTGTTTTCAATTGGACTGCAGAAGCACCGGTCCCTTTGAAAGCTGTGGCAGGGGAATACTTCAGTCTTGTGGGGAGTCCCCTTGTCACTGAACACTGTGACACAAACCATGGCTGATTTTTAAGGAAGGGCTTATATTTCAAGCCCTTCCCTGAAAATCACTGCAGGGGTGCCGGCATCCTATTGCATTCAATTCTGCCGCTGGCAGCAGCCGCAGCCCCATTGAAAGCGATGCTGCACGGACCTGCATTCACGCCTGTCTGTACAGGTACGTGGGTTCGCGGTTTTGTGCGCATCAATGTACGCATATGCACACGCTTGTGTGAATGCACCCTTAGGACGGACTCAGACAGCAGAAGACCCCCACCACCCCCGCACCATGGAAGTATAGTATATGGGCTCCTTGGTTTTCAATAGCTCAACAAACAACACCCCCCAATATCTCTAATAGTCCCCCAATAATTATGAGCCATTGTCATTAACTCAGTCCCTTACATGCAATCTAATAGACCATAAGACAATGCTTTTAAAGGGGTTGTACCAAGAACAGATTCTATCACCTATTGAAAATGAATGCAGCAGAGCCACGCATGCATTACTGCATTCAATGTGATGTCACTGCTGCGAACCCGCAGTGAGGAGGACACAGCACCCCTATTCTGGGAACAGTTGGGGTTTCAGTGGTTGAGACTAGAGATGAGCGAGTATACTCACTAAGGCACATTACTCGAGCGAGTAGTGCCTTAGCCGAGTATCTCCCCGCTCGTCTCTAAAGATTCGGGGGCCGGCGCGGGTGACAGGTGAGTTGCGGGGAGCGGGGGGGGGGGGGGAGAGAGGAAGAGAGAGATCTCCCCTCCGTTCCTCCCCGCTCTCCCCCGCTGCTCCCCGCCCCCCGCCGGCCCCCGAATCTTTAGAGACGAGCGGGGAGATACTTGGCTAAGGCACTACTCGCTCGAGTAATGTGCCTTAGCGAGTATACTCGCTCATCTCTAGTTGAGACCCCTATGGATCAGAGTTTTATCTCCTATTTTGTGGATAGGTGATAAAAGTTGGTGTTGGTATAACCCATTTAAGGCGGTAGTGGCCTTCATACATAGGGGCTCTACGTATGTAAGTTGCACATATGGTATGTCCACCACTGGCCACATGGCCTTACAGGTGTTTTATGGGGAATACTGTAAAACAATAAACAAGATTATATTTATCCGTTGGGTTCCCCTGCTGCTCCGGTCGCCATTTCTTTTTGCATTTCGTCAGTAAGTCACTTGCTGTATAAGTCAATCACGGGCTTCAGCAGTACCAAAGCTATACCTCCAATCGCCCAATAATATAATTACATTACCTAAGCTATCTCACTGTACAAAGTAATACTGAAAGTGGATCGGTGACTGGCATGTCTGGACTTTACAAGGTCAATTGTTTCACTTCACTTTAGTATATGCTTATGTACACCAACTGATTAACATAACTGGCGCCCGAGGATTGTTATTCACAAAAGACTGTGGATACAGAGACTCTCTTCGGTTAAACAAATAGCGCACCTGCGCTAAAAAGCCCGGAGCAACAGAAAGTACCGTACAGGAATGAACTTTGCTTTGCGGACTGTACGAACTATGTCCAGACACGGCCTTGTTAGTCCCTGTCCACTTTACGGACTACTACTAAGACTGGGTCAACACAGGAGTGGATTTGCAGCAGAATCGCGGCAAATCAGCAGCGGAAAGTCGGCCTCCAAGCCCGCAGATTTTGAAGTGGTTTTTATTGCGTATTTCTGTGCAGAATTCACCCCCTCATTGAGAAGAGGTGAATTCCACAGCGGAAATGGCGATAAAATTGACATGCTGCGGAACTACATTCAACACTGCATGTCAATTTCCGCATGGGTTTTGTGCGGATTACTTCCGCAGCTTGTGGATGTGATTTAATAACGTGGTTTCCCTCGATGGCAAACAAAGCCACCATGACTACCGTATGGTGAAATAGGCAGCACAGACAGAATAGCCTTGGCGCCATCCCCAGTTGACAAGCTAGCTCCAGCTCAGTCAGTTTTACTGGTGGATAGTGTGTCACCCTAGCCTTCCCCCCAGCCAGCGACACCCTCATCATCAATGGCATTTCAACCATTGGACCCTTGAGCACAATCTCTCATACCCAGGGGCGTAACTAAAGGCTCAGGGGCCCTGATGCAAAATGTGAGCTAGGGCCCCCCCCCCCCTATCTGTTTCTGTACCTGTACCTATACCTAAACCATGCTGCATAGAGACATAACTTGAAGCTTCTGGGCCCCAATGCAAAACCTGTAACAGGGCCCCCAACTATAATGCTTTATTCATAGTACTGGGCTCCTTATATGGAGAAGAGAGGCCCTATGAGCCCCCTAAGGCTCCTGAGCCCGGGTGCAACCGCATCCCCTGCACCCGCTATAGTTACGCCCCTGCTCATACCCTTCCTTCATTTATAAGTATATTTTTTCATGAACGATCCTCCATATAGTGTACTTTCTCTTAAACTATAGGATAATGTTGAAATATAATTTTCTGGATTGATCAAAATGGGTCCCATTATGCTGCCAGCCCCCCAACCATTACCAACAAAAGTGTTTGGCGTTTGTTTCCCTCTCCACCTCTATACAAGACCCTTGGGCAATTTCTTAATCCTTGCTTGCTAATAATATAGTTCTCCTGGAAAGCAGAGTCCTGCACAGAGTCTCATCTCCTAATGTTAATGACATGGCACTTCCCAGTGCTTGGCCCTCTCTCTCCAGGGATCCCATAGCAGTCACATGCACTTCTTCTATGGTACATGTGCCCCTGTTCTTGAGTAAATGGTTTGTAATATACTATTGATTCATTTCTGGTCTTCTAGTTGTAGAGTATACTGGGTTACAATCCCCAATAGAAGCCATTATGGTATTTATAGGGATGAGGCCAAGATTTCTGATAAACCCTGAAATTTACATTACTACACAAAACTATATTACCACTGCTCTGGTGATGTAAGAGTGACCAATTGCAGAGAGTTGAGTGGGACCAGCTACTGTCACGGTGGCTAATGTCTCTGACTCCCATCCGACTGCACTACAGTGAAAATGATAGGAGAACTTGATGTTATGTGCTAATCTCTGCTCCTTGAAGACGGTATCGTGGTGTAGCATGGTGCGGATTTTCCTGGTGGGAAGGAGCTCCAGGACTCAGGAAAAGGGCTTAAACATTAGAATTTTCATTTAAGCTTCCGAGTTCAGAGTTTAGTGGCTGGAGATACTGCTGCTCCTACACAAAACGTTCTGCTTGTCTAGATTTTTCATTGGGGCCCTGGGAAGAACACTTCAGCATTGTATGTGGCCCCTAACCTCTTCCCTAGGCCCACGGATGAAGCTGAATATTACTGTCCCTCAACCATCTGTCTGCACTTCTGCCTACACCTAGTGTGCCCTCTTAACACACCTCTCCTTCTCCAAACCTTAGTAGTGACAAGTCTAGATCCCTACAATTCTCCCCTTTTTTAATGAAAGCTGTCCTCGGTGTTTGACTACATGAAAGACAGGTTAGGTTATTGGAAAATTAACTTCCCCAAGGTACACATGTCCAAAATAACACAAATTTGCCAGTAGGCATCCATAAAAAAAAAATCACAATTCCCAGCTGCGGGGGTGTAGATATTGAGAAAGCAACGTGAAAGTTGAAGAAGGGCGGTGAGTCAGTGTGGAACCCTGGATCTCATGCAAGCCATGGGGCCCATTCAAAACTTCTCCCCACAAACTCACTATCTGGATCCACCTTAAAGATCCAGCACTACACAGTACCTGGTTCCATTTAAAGACCTGTATATGGATGGGCTCACTAGATATTGGAGGGTATAAGTAACGTTTTTCCTTGAGCTCAAGATGATATTTCCTATAAGATTTAACATTTTCAAATATTATTCTTATGAAATACTGCAGTATTAAACATTTCAACAATTAGAAATAGTGTAATTACAATGGCACAAAGGCCCCGAAATACAATATTGGTTACTTTGGCACTTAGGTCCAAAAACAGAGTAGTAGTTCAAAATGTAAAAAAACTATAAAAATGCGAAGGCAAGATACCTTTCCTGAGATGGAATACAGCCATTTTACTTCTTTTCTTCTTTTCTTGGTCCCTCGGTGCAGTTCAGGGCACACAGACCATAAAACGCTGCTGCACCAGGCTGTAGTAAAGGTGACAAAACTGTGCAGACGTAGGATATATTCTGGATAATGCCTTTAAGAATGATGGCGTCCCTGCTATAGAGCATAGTATAGTCTTGTATGACAATGCGACTCCTTTAAGTATGGGTGCCTATTTTCTTAAGTAGAACTGCGTTAGTCCTTGCTTTTTCAACAAGGAGGGGCACAACTGGTGCAACAAAACCAAACCAAACAATACCTCAATATTAATGGGACTTTTGCAAGTTAAGCCCATAAGGGGTTAAAGAGATGTACATGTTTATATTGGATGAGTCTCACGTAGGTCAAAGTAATTTATTCCCTCCTCCCTCCTCTAGCTCCTGTGTCATACTGCCTATTTGTAACAGATTTTCAATGGCAGCACAAGCTTTCTTCCTGTCTCAGTCTGGGGACTGTCTCCCTTCCACAGAAAGGTGCACAACTGGACTGTAAGAGGGGAGATAACTCAGTCCTGGGCGGCCTTCGGGACGTCTCCAGGGGACACCTCTCCATAATGGTGGTATCACAGAGCGTTGCAGCAGGTTCTGTCTCCTCAGATTATTCTGATTGACTGCGCACTTCCTGTGGAGTTCTGGCGCCAAGCAGTAAGGTATCCACCCCAAGGTAGGGTGAGCCTTCCTGCAAAGAGCTTACTTTGCAAGGGGCCGCTACCTCCTCTTTTTAACTGTAGTGATGGTGCAGTTAAAAAAAAACAATCACTGAGTGCCATCAAAGCAATAGCATTGTACAAACATAGCAAACAGTCCTTTATCATTTCAGTAATAACACTGTACATCTTCGTCAAATAAAACTCCATTTCCACTATCACAGGACTGTACATGGTCAATAAATAGTCACTAGACATCTCTGGTGATATTAGCCCTTGGCGGGCTGTAACACAAGTAAAGTCTGTAATTAGGTCACAGAGGATTTGATCCTGTTCGTGACACCGAAATTGAAGAGAGCCAGAGTGGGACCAGCTAATGTCACAGTGGCTAAAGTCTCTTATTCCCACCCGGCTGCACTATAATGAAAATGATGGGGGAACTATTGGGGGAGTTATTTGCTGGTCTCTGCTCCTGGAGGGCGGTCTTGCGGCGTAGTGTGGTGCAGGTTTACCCAGTGGGAAGGAGCTCCAGGAGTCAGAAAAAGGGTTAAACAGCAAACATTTAATATTATAATAATGAATGCTCTAATAAGAAGTCCCAATATACTTATATACTAGGGTATATATATATATATATATATATATATATATATATATATATATATATATATTTAAGTATCTGGAGAGTCCCGTAAACAATACCTGCAGACCAAAACAAGAGATGATCCTAAAGCAGGGGCCCCTATGGATGATGAAGGATGCCGTATTCCTCCAGGAGATGCCCAGCAGTAGATCAAGAGATGATGATGACGGGCATCTCCTCTAGTTTGAGCTGAGCAGACAGGGATGCAGATATTGAAGACCATGCCGGCCTGACTACTCTAATACTAGGTCCCTAACAGCTAACTAGTCTAGCAATGCAATTGGACCTCTAACTCCCTATGGCCCAGCGGTCACCTATCTTAACACTTCCCTAACTATACACAGATTCCCTCTCTCTAGTTATAGACATTAGAAAGCTTACTTGCCTTAATTCTGAGTAATTATTTAGCAGAGTATACCAGCAGCTCCCTGTAGGGGCACGTGTGCTATGGCAACAAACCTGGATCTGATTCTGTAGTACCAAGCCCCTGGGTTTTTTACTACAACAGCACAGGGGCAAGAACTGAACCAACTCCATCTAAACCCGAGAGGTGTTGGGCAAGTCTATTATGATCAGTTTCTATGTCCTGGAAAACAGCAGTTCCCTGCACTTACTTTTATTGAAGTTTCAGAGTTTGGTGACTGGAGATACTGCTGTTCCTACACAAAACTTCCCATACTGCTTGTCCAGATTTCTCACTGGGGCCCTGGGAAAAGACTTCAGCGTTGTATCTGGCACCTAACCTCTTCCTCAGGGTCACTATACATAAAGCTATCTCACCCGATATCTTATACATATGCTCAGCTTGGTCGAGTGTGCATGGGCTCTGAAGGCAGACAAAAGAGAAAAGCGGCTTATTTGCCAAAAACAAAAGGATCAAGCAGTTGAACTCCAACTGCATGATCCTTATATTCCATAACATCTGCTGTTGGGGAAGAGTCGTGATGCCCCCATGCACATTAGATTGTCAGCTGGACTCGCCAAAATCAGCAGGTTTGGCCAATATGCACCGAATGTGTATGGTCACCCTACATGTAAGAAATACACTCATGAACCTGGAAGATAAAGACAAAGAAAATGATGAGGCCTCAACCAAAAGGATATTTAAAATGTACATTCATGAATTGGAGATAAGGTGATAAGTCCACAAATAGCAGGGACCAGGAGGTCAGAGTTATACATTATTATTAGTAGTATTATTAGTCATAAACATTGGTGACAAATCTTCTTTAAAGACAAAAATAGGTCAACTCTACTCACTTCCTACACATCATGTTGTGTTCGATCTCCGCAATTATACTGTAAGTACATTTTCCTTCAGAGAAACCCTGATACACGAAACTTCATTCATCTAGGCAAGACCAAGCAAAGAGATAAGTGTATGGTTATTAAATAACGAACAGGGGGGACGCAAACTTGAATTACCTATATAGTAAAATCCCTTCCTTCTCAGGCATCTGATAATTCAGAAAGTTGGATAATTCAGCACTTTCTGTCAGCACACAACTTCAATGTAGTTTAGAACAATGTTTCCCAACTTTTTTAGTTTTGGGGCACACCTGCAAAATTATTTTTATCTCAAAACACCTTTACCAAATAACTTTTTATAAACACAGTTAAAAACACCTCCCCTCCGCAGTACAATCACATCCAGAGTTTCACCTTCCTTCTCCCTCGCAGTATAATCACATCCAGCACTTCAACAACCCTCAAACCTCTCCTCACCCCCTCTCCTACTGCAATATTTGTGTATGTCTGGCCAGGTATCTGTAAGCAGTAATAGAGTCAAATCTGGCTACAGGCCTGAAGCTCGACATTCCAGGATCAGGGGGCTACCAGATTCACCGGTCTTACTTACTCGGCCCGGTAGGATGCTGCAGTCCTGAGTGGAGGATATTCCTAATAGCAGCTTGTGAGGAAATCTGCAACCCTGCGGTACTGAGCTTCTGTTTTCAGAAAGGGCAAAGCTGAGTCTACAGCAATCAGGAAAGCAAGATGTCACGTCTCCTTCATCTGTCAACTCGTAAACTGCGATCAGGACTTGCAGACTGACATAAACCAACACTAACAAACGCTCAAGACACTCACCATACACACTTGCAAACATAACAGATGGAATTGTATGAGGTATTAGCTCGTGAACTGATCAAGACACTTAAGTCCGTGAGCCTGCTTCAAGGGTCCTCATTGTCTTGCGGGTCCCTACCCTAACAAGACAACTTCCACATGACAACTGCCTGCAAGCAGGGCAATCGTCCTGATAAGGACACCCCCGCACTGGAACCTATGGATCTAACTGCCCAGGGTGGAAAACGAACCAAAGCAGGAAAGGATGCAGTTTGCACCAACACACTAGGGATCGCAGAACACATCACTGTTCAGACACTTATACACTGAACGTGCCTGTTCACACTTGATATCCGGCCAACTGCACAGACACTCAACATGACACACAACACATAAAAGGCATGCAAGAAAACCAAACACTAGAGTGAAGGGATACCAGCTTCCTCTTGCAGAGGGACTGGTATATATATGCAGCAGACCAGTAGAAATTGGCTGGCTAGAGAATCACCACACCCGGCCAGTACAATTATTCCACCCCTGTAAAGGTGTGCTCATGGAAACCCGTGCAACAACAGGTCCCAGCAGCACAACCTAACACAAGAAACACATCTTTTTACAGAGCGTCTGTGTGCTGTGATCCCCTCCCTCCACCAACTTCGGCGGTAACCTCCATATGTGAGACCGTCCGCTGACCGAAATCAGAAGTTGTAAGTAGAAACTTACTGGAGAGTTAAAGTGGTTGTCTCCCTACTTTTCCACTTATGTCCTATTCTCTGGATAAGTCATCAGTAGTTGATAGATAAGGGTCCGCTGCTCGAGAACTCCATCCATCAACTGATCGTCCTGCTCGCTGTCCAGTGCAGCGGGACAGATGTTGTCATCAGGGTTGAGCACAGGAAGTGCAGGCGCCAACTTCACTCTCATTGGCCTTGACCAGAAAGAGAGCAGGAAGTGGAGTAGCAGTGGGAGTCTCCCATTGATTTCATTTGCTGACAGCAGGCTAGATAACCAACTGAGGAATGGGGGTCCAGAGCGGCAGACCCCTGACCATCAACTACTGATGACCTATCCAGAGGATAAGAGTGGAAGAGGGGGCAGACAACCCCTTTAAGAAAGCCTGTGCTAACCCCGAACGGCGCTTTATTATC
Source organism: Eleutherodactylus coqui (assembly GCF_035609145.1). Lineage (NCBI taxonomy): Eukaryota > Metazoa > Chordata > Amphibia > Anura > Eleutherodactylidae > Eleutherodactylus > Eleutherodactylus coqui. The sequence continues at coordinate 25,331,819 of NC_089846.1, read as the reverse complement.
TAAAGATCGGGAAGAACTGACTGTTTATTCACCCAATGGGCATTACTGAAACGCGGCACACGGGGTGAACTCTCTGTATGATTTTCCATTTGACGGAATTACTTTTACAACTTGTTATTTTGTTGAACTGTTTATCAAAAGTTTACGGAGCATTCAATTGGCCTCAGGAGAGTATGTCTCATATCACTGCCGCCTGCAAGTCCAAGCCTCCACCGCCCCTCCAGAGCTCAGGACTACTCCATCGCCTGACACGGACATACTCTTACACGAACAATCAATAACAAAATAAAGAACATAAAGTTATAGAACATTAAACTACTGGTTTACCCTCCTACCTATATCTGTAGCCAAGCCTCTTAAAGCTCTGCGATACATATTTGCTCATACGTTCTGCCTCACCAGAGAGAAGTTTAAGCTTACTCTTACAATTACTCTTCTATAAGTTTGTGGACATGTGATGTGCATGAGTAGCTTCCGGAGTAGGAGCGCTCCTCTCTGACGCAACAGTGCGAGAAGCAGTGTGACTGTGCATCGTGGGTGGAGCTTGTCCGCGGCGCTTTTTCTCATCCCACTTCCGGTTGTGCTTATGGCCAGCAGCTATTTAACCCCTAGTATGGCTCTGGTTACGTGATGGGACCAGGTCCACGGAGCTGCTTTCTATACTCACTTGGTCCCCCGTTCCAGCACTATGGCCCTGAGAAAGCAGCATGGGCTTTCACAAAGCCGGGAAGAGAGTCGAGTTGCGTGCCCACGCTGGTTCCTCGGGGGCGCAGCACTGGAACGGGGGACCAAGAAAGTATAAAAAACAGCTCCCCGGACGTGGTCCCATCACCCTTAAACCCCATACTGTAGTCTATGAGGCTTAAAGGTGATGACATATGCCCTCTAAGTACTTAATGGTAAGATAAAGTCCAGAGAGACGGTCAAATCTCTCCTTCCCGCCACCATCTGCTTCCTTATCTTTTACCTAGAAAAGGCAGAAGAGTTCTTTACCCAGTGTCTAATCCAAAGTCTTCGCCAACTTTTATGTCGTTCTTGTGGCGTACGATGCTTCAACAGTCAATAGTAAAGCACTTTGTGGGTGTGTTAAAACACGCTTTTGTTCTTCCAGCAGCCAATCACATACTTCTGTGCACACACTTACGGCTTGGTTGGCACATATCCACGCCTACCTGAGCAATTAACTGTTCAGCCAAAACACTAACGAACGAGCCAGTGAACGAGCGAAATGACAAGAAGTTCAAACGATTACCTACACGTGTAAACAGTCATCCTTTGAACAATATATCACTCTCTGTAAAAGCACCTTGAGGCTGGCTGAGAAAATTACGTAAGATTTGAGCGTTGAGAGACAAATATAAAACCCATGAATGGGGTCGTACATATTAGTGATGTTTTCCTGCATGGCACCACGATGCGAGAAACGCATCCCAGCATGTCCTATCTTTCTGCGAAATCGCCCAAAGTTTTCACTGAATGCAAAAGGGAAACTCTGCGATCCTCTGCGGTGGCTGTGGCAGCCACTGCCAGCGTTCCCTTCATCCCCGCAGTGATGCGAGGCTGCTTACACATGAAAACGCTTCATATCCACGGGGCTTTCACATGGAGGCAAGTGTGATATCGGGCTGTGATTCACTCGCCAGTGTGAAGGAGTCCTAATGCCACTCTCACACATGCTCTTTTTACCGCGATTACTACGGAGTTTTGAACGCCATGTAATCGCCGTACAATGCTCCCACTGAATTAAATGGAGCCTCTTAGACCTGCGCTCGAGCGCTGTCTGCTCTATTTTGGCTTGTTTTCGCTCTTTTTAACGCACCTCATCACCCATCACAATAATGAGGTGCATTAAAAACGCTGTCAAACGCAGTGACCTGCATTCGAAAATGCCTGATGAAGGTTGTTTTTTCTGCGTTTATCGACGTATTTTACTCTACTGTTTTTTTGCGCACGGGACACAACCAAGCCCCAATTTAAATGGCCATTTAGCCTAATGAGTTCCAGATGTGTTCATTTTATCATGGAATTGCACAATGTTTCCTGCATGTATGTCTGTGTGAAGCCGCCATTATTTTTACAAATTATGTATAGAAAAAGCACAGATTAGTACCACTGAATGCAGCTAATTCTCATGCAGATTTCTTTAGCACATCTGCAGCATAAAGGCAACTGTCAACCTCATAACTTTTGCCGCCAATCCTTTTGTAACTGCACTTTGGTTTGCCATAAGCAAATACTAAAAGGGGTTATCCACTTAATAAAAAAAAAAAAAAATGGCTGCAAATGTAGTAAAACATGAAAACCAGTGCTCACCTCTCCTCTGCGCTGGTAATCTATCTTCAGCAGTACTGCCAGTTTTTGTTTACATGCGGATACCATGTGCGGCAGCCGAGCCGTGGACTGGATTGTTGCGGGTGAGACCACGGGGTTCTTAAGTTGATTTGTCACGGGTGGCTATGTGATCTCTCCCCGGCAATGGCGAAAACGTAGCCAGCTCAGTCGCGCACAACGTAAAATAGAATGGTCATGGTAAACGATGATAATAAGTCTCAAACTGTGTTGTCACGTGACGCCAGTACCTCTAATCCAACAAAAAAATGCTCATCGTTAAATAAAAGAGTCCACAAAAAAATAAATAGTTTTCAAACCAGAGGTAACGGTTTCTCTTAACTCACTGAATCCAACTTTGATTCTTTCAGGAACAACATAAGTTAACAGTCTTAGCCCTTATTCAGACGTGTGTATATCGGCTGGGTTTTCATGCCCGGCTGATATACTCTGTCCCTCTCTGCAGGGGGAGGAGGCGGGCAGGGCCGGGAGCAGTGCACTAAGCTCCTGCCCCCATCTCCGGCCCTCGCCACTATTTGCAATGGGAAAGAGCAGGACCGAGGGAGGGGGGGCTTAGCTCTGACCCCATCCCGCCTCTTCCATTGCAAACAGTGGCAAGGAGTGGAGAGGGGGCGGGAGCACAGTGCACTGCTCCCGGCTTGGCCCGCCTCCTCCCCCTGCAGGTAGGGACAGCTTATATCGGCCAGGCGTGAAAACCCTGCTGATGTACGGATGTCTGAATAAGCCTTTAGACACGACACTTCTGAAAGCCTTCTTCTACTTTCATGCGGTTACTCACACACACGCCCTCTTAGGAGGCACTTTTCCTTCCCGTGATCTAGATATCCTCAGTCCCAGTTATCTGAGGTACGATCCCCGGGGGGCCTCTCCTCACACGGTAGGTGAACGCACAACTTTTGCATTCTTTCCATGATCTAGATACTCCTCGTGACTCATCATAGAAGGAGTTGCTACTCGGTGCTTCAGTTCTCAAAGGGAAGAACATCTCATGGCAAATGAGATAGGCTCATGGCTTTGCGTAGGCAGAAGCAAAAGCGAGCTTCAGCCTCCCGCTGATACGTCCTCCTCCACCGACTACGTCTCTGCACCCTCTCCTTCTCTCTCAATCTGACTCTGCCTACTTCTTCTACCTTCCTCCAATACAACACATAACGAACAAGTTAAGTGAGACATGACTGCCGCAACAAAGCTTGTTAGCAATACACAGACCACAAACCAACATGAATACACACAAACACATAAAAGACAGCTTACACATAATGAACCTACAACTACCCCGAAGACACCTCAACATGTGACTGCGGTAACCATGCCGCAGCGATCACGTGCCCATACAACCAGAAGCATCGCTCAGCACTGAGAGCCATGATGCTAGGAGTACGGCATGTGACCACTATGGCGTCTGATTAGCAACATCTGCCCTTAGCAGCACAAAACCTGACGGCTGGCCACATCGCAGCTGTGTTCTCGCGATGTCAGTGCGATATCGCTGAGTTTTCTCGCGTTAGTGTTGTGATTTGGTCAAGCGACTTTGTAGCGCTTTTTTGCCGGGATTTTTGAGGGGGCTTGAAATATAAGCCCTACCCCGAAAATAAGTCATAGCTGCATTTAGAAGAAACTCAAAACAATACATTACAAAACAGGCGCTGTCCGCTCCGCTGCACTCCTCCTAGCAAAGCTTTGCAGTCTTCACCTGCCGATTTCTGGTTAGGGGGTTCATAAATCCCGCCTCCAGGCAGTGCTAACTTTGATTGGTTCTCGAGCGCTGCGGCTCAGCCAATCAATGCAGCACTCAATGAACCAATTACAGCCATACTGTTAAAAGTTGCATCGCACCACGCAATATCCGCGATTACGTCCGATGCGATGCAGCACTAAGGAAGGCTCCGTATGGAAACATGGGCTACAAAACATCGCAAATTGTGGCATTTTTCAGCATGCCGTAATTTTTTTTCTCGCAATGTAGCAGCCTACAAAACATTGCTAATGTGAAGAAACCCATTGGAAAGCATGGGTTTTACATATATATGATTTGTAGCACTTTTGCATTGCGAGTAAATCGTGCGATTTTGTCGCCCATGTGAAAGCGGTCTTATTTACGTGAGTGTTTTTACGTGGCTATTTAGCCACAATAAAACATTGGCTGAAAATCGCGACCATCTGAACCATTGGATTCCAATTAGAGATGAGCGAGCGTACTCGGTTCGGGTGTTTTTGCACTCGAGCACCGCTTTTTCCGAGTAACTGACTACTTGGACGAAAAGATTCGGGGGGCGCCGGGGGGCGGTGTGGTGGAGCGGGGGGTAGCAGTGGGGAACAGGGGGGAACTCTCTCTCTCTCCCCCACACTCCCCTCTGCAACCCCCCGCTCAACCCCGGCGCCCCCCGAATCTTTTCGTCCTAGTAGTCAGTTACTCGGAAAAAGCGGTGCTCGAGTACAAAAACACCCGAACCGAGTACGCTCGCTCATCTCTAATTCCAATGTATTCATTCAGATGACCGATTTGTAGCTGCGTAAAATCGTTGCACCGGAAAAAATAGGGCACACACAACTGAAATCGGCGAACGAATTAATACGCTGCCGGAAAAGAAAGGCCTTGCCCTATCTTTCAGCCGATATACGCTAGCAGCTCCTATGGGATCCGAACAAAGAGGGTTGGGAGTTCAGCAGTGGCCAGCACTACTAAAACATGACAGGTGCCTCTCTTTAGGCATTAGAAGTAATTCCGAGGATTTATGCGGCCCAAGGGAATTCCGGCCTGAGGTGTGTATAAGCCGTACTTGACCGCGTGAATAGACAAGAAAACGCTAATTAGGCTCGGGACTTGATCGCGCCTTTTCTTTATTCACTTGATTTTCGGTCGTGGTGCGGCCGGCGTGAAGACGCTTATGCTCGTGTGAGCAAGCCCTAAGTGTTAGGGCGGCTACAGGCGACTGTATGCGCATCCAGACCTCAACAAGCTAATTAGCCTTTTAATCCACAGAAAGAGTATGTCATGTGTGTATGTGAACTAGACATGCACACAAATCAATCTCATCCTTCCTCATCATGCGCAAATACGTTACGCTACGGAGAGCGTTTTTGAGCATACGCTCTGGTGACTTAGGGTTATGTCTTCTCAAATTAAGGGGTACTGTCAAAAAAGAAATTTAAAAAATTTAAAAAATCAATGCTTACCTATTCCTCCCCCCTCCGTCTTCTTACCACATCTTCTCTTTGCTGATCTTCTCCTGTCTCATGCAGTCCCCGGGTCACCTCACCTCCAGCCGGCTAATTCTTCTGGTGACGAAGCGTCCATTCTCGGCAGTCTCCTTCCTTCAGGTCAGTGTAGGTTACGTCACTAGGGACGTAGTGTTCACTTCCTAACAGGGAATGCCGAGGCCGTTGTTGAGACTGCGCATGCGCGTTCTCTTGCGACAATAGTATATGAGCATTCGTGGCAAGACAGCACGTATGGACAGTCTTGGCGATATCTCGGCGTTCCATGCTAGGCAGTGAATGCTACGTCACTAGTGATGTAACCTACACTGTTCTGAAGGAAGAAGAATGCAGAGAATTGATGCTCCATAACAAGAAGAAGAGAGTCCAGCTGGCTTGAGGTGAGGTGACCCGGGGGACTGGAGGAGATCGGCGGAGAGAAGATGCTGTAAGAAGACTGGCGGGGAGGAATAGGTAAGTATTGAACTTTTTTTCTAATGATATAATCCCTTTAAGTCAGTTTCACAGTCTCTTATGCTGTTACATGCACCTTTCACAGAAACTGTCTACAGAGGGACACAGACACTGCTATCACAGTTACTGATGATCATACAGGTATAGTAAAGGAGATCACAGCTCATCCTGCTGATTGTATACTTGTGGTATGTAGCGTATTTAGAAGAATATAGAAGGTAATAATAATTAAATTGTCCACCCAGCAGGCAAAAATGGTATGGCCTCAGCTAATGCTGTGCTAATGCATCATGGAGTAGACGTGAAACTGAAAGTAAAAAATCTCAGCCACAAGATGGTGCCCAATAAGTATCAGACTAGGGGCTGCACTGCAGGGAAGTTGCCAAAATACACAGAAGAGACTTCAGATAAAGATGGGGAGGTGGGGGGGAGGGAAGAAAAAATGTGTTTTCTCTGGAGTGGCACTTTAAATAGAATTACGCTGTCAAAAATGTAAAGGAGTGGTCTCATCACAGACATTTATGACACTCATCCTCAGCACAGGAGACTTCCTCCCCTGCCTGGTGAGGTAGGCACCAGCTTCCGCATGCAGATGGGGAATGAATGGAGAGGTGGCTGACTCTTATTCTATGGCAGATATGGAAACAATCCCTATTGCGGGGACAAAAGTGTCACCTTTTAGACATTTATGACATATCCTGTGGATACTGCCGAATAAATGTCTGTCATGGGAACGTATTTATGGTATAAATGGATGAAAACCTTTTAGTCCATTTGAGCTCTAATAATGCTGAAAACAAGAAAATTACTTTTTTCTATAAAAATAGTAATAACAAACAGTGCTGAAAAAATGACCTTTCTGTACGAGAAACACACAATAAATGAAGAAAAACATGACTGTTAGAGCGGCCTCAGATGGACTTATTTGTATGCGCAAAATATATACGCATGCAATACGCATAGAATAGAACTTGTTGATATCAATGGGATAGCTCACATCAATATTTTTTTGCATGCATTTTGTGTACGCGCAAAAAGTAGGACCTGTTCTATTTTCTTGCATATTTGCGCACCAAGGGTCCCACAGAAATCTTGGGGGTGTGCACAAATGCACACTTAATAGGCACGCAAATGTGCAATTCTGTGGAAAAAAAGAACACATCTGGACCTCATTAGGCTAAATAGCCTTTTAAATAATGGTGGGGCTAGGGGTGTCGTGCGTGCATGTGAAGAGGCCCGGGTGAGCAAAAAGTGAATATAATGTGCCGATAAGTGCGGAAATCTACTTAATTCATGTCACAAATGTGTTGTGTTAAAGCTTGCGTAATTGTGCATAAGATCGCGGAGTTCTCCCTAGAGGGTTTTTTCAAGGGATTCCCCCACAGCAAGGAGAGAGAGGGCAGGGCTAGATAAAACCAACCCCTTACTCTTGGGGCATCTTTAGGGGTAGCCCTGTAGCCCCGCCATTTCTTTCTCCCTGCTACGGGGATTCCCTTATTCTCCCCTGCAGGGGAATGCCGGTATCACGCTGAGGTGAAGGGAGTTCCTGACGATGAAGGGGGTTCCTGGGGCCTTCCTTTATCTTGCTCTCTCTCTCTCCACTATAGGGGAATTCCTCCAACTCAGCTGCTGGGGAAAGCCTCCATCCCTGCTGAGATGAAGGGAGTCCCCAGCGATGAAGGCCAGGGGGCTTTCCTTCACCTCTCTCTACCCTCTTGGAGCAGCAGCGCTTGCTTTTAGCGACACGGAGCTCCCAATCGTCTGAATGGGTAATTTTACCGCTAAACAGCCGGGGCCGCAGGATCCAACCCGCCCGTCTGCAGGCGGCCTATGAAGGAGGCCTAAAATATATTTGGTATAATGCAATTTCAAAACACAAAGCTTTACTAAATTGTAATTATGCAATATACTGTGTGTTTAGTGAGTGAGAAACAAGGTTTTCAACAGAAATTCCTACGAAAGGAAATGTGCAACAAATTCTGCATTTAATCAATTACACCATATTTACGAGGGGTGACTGAAAAGTTCTCCATCCACCCAATAAAGGTTGTCAGTAGTCCAAATGTTTATGGCTACTTTTCAATGTAGTCCCCTTTTAGGGCCACACACTTTTGCCACCGGTGCTGCAGGCCCATTATACCCTCCTTGTAGAACATTTCTTCCTCAATGGCAAAAAAGTCCTCCACTGCAGCCATGACGTCATCATGTGATCGAAAATGGGTTCCAGCTAGATGTTTCTTAAGCTTAGGGAAGAGATGAAAGTCAGAGGGGGTCAAATTGGGTGAATAAGGTGGGTGCCAAAGCAGTTAAAAGCCACAGGACTCGATGGCAGACATCGCAATGGCGGATGTGTGTGCGGGCGCATTGTCCCGATGAAAGAGCACTCGTTTTGTCAGCATCCCGATGCATTTCACTTTGATGGCCTCCCTCAAGCGCATTAGTTAAGCAGCATAATATGCTCCCTTCACTGTTTCACCTTTTTTGAGGTATTCAGCCAGAATAACACCCCTCGAATCATGAAAAACAGAGACCATCACCTTGCTGGCTGATAGGACTGACTTGAACTTTTTGGGGTTGGGTGAGGAGGTGTGTTTCCACTGTTTCGGTTGAACCTTGGATTCGGGTTGGAAGTGGTGAACCCATGCTTCATCCATTGTCACAAAACGTTCGAGAAATGTCACAGGATCTGCCTCAAAAAGGGTCAGATTTACGGTGGACATGACGTGTTTCTGGCATTTGTTTTCTGCTGCAAACATTCTTTGGACCCATCGACATGAGACCTTGTGCATGTCAAGTACAACTCTTATGATGTGTCTAACACGTTCCTGAGATATGCCCACTCTCTCAGCAAAGTAGCGTTCTGTCACACGCTGGTCTGCCATGATGATATCCTGGATTGCAGGGACGTTTTCCTCCATACTGGCCGTTACCAGTCTTCCACTGCGAGGTGCATTCTGGTCAGAGGTGTTACCCCGCTTGAATTCTGCTACCCACTTGTTCACAGTGGAATAGGAAGGGGAATCCTCCCCTAATGTTTCCATCATGTCATTATGGATCTCCTGTTCACTCATGCCCTTTTTTAAGCAGGTATTGGATGACCGCACGCTTGCTCTCTTTTTCCATTCTTCAAGATGTGTACACCTTGGACACTTCAAACTCCAATATCTGAAACAAAAAAAAAGATATTATTGAAAAATTTGTTATGTAACCTACAAAAGGAATGTACTATTAGTTGCTAAACTGACATTCGGCGGGACAAGTATTTTTAATGGGTGGGCCGAGAACTTTTCAGTCACCTCTCATATAATATATATATATCTACTGATTCCACCAAAATGGGACTCCACAGCCTTGCTATAAATATTACAATTTGTAACAATATAGATAAACTGAATCAACTGAAAATATTCGACTAAGCACTTCTTCAAATGGCAAATATACTCATATTTAACAAAAAGGTACTGTCTCTACAGCCATTTCTTGTTTCATTTTCTCATATGTGATTGTTCCCAGCAAGAGAAATCAAGTAATCTTGTAGATTAGGCATAATGAAGGACCCTGAGAGGTTCGAAAGCTTGCAATAACATCATGTATTTTTGTTAGCCATTAAAAGGTATCATGTCTACAAGATTACTTGGTTTCTCTTTCTTGGAACAATCACATTCTGCTCTACTGGCTAACACGGTACCAAACTTTTTTCTTATATCTTACGCTGATTCTGCTGCATAAAACAGATAAATAATTAAATATCTATACTTTTACAACTAAATTTATAAGGATTTTGCATCATAGATTGACTATGGTTCCTCTAGAAAATGGAAAGACACAGCAAATCAACAATGAGCTGCGATTAATACTGCACAAATTAGACATTGACAGTTAGGGCCCATTCATACAGATGTATTTTCTGGCCGTATTCAATATGAAGTTTTACTGACTGATTACGGACCCTTTGAATTAAATTGGTGTATTCAGATGTGCATATTTTATGTGCATTGTCACGGAGAGAGCGGGGGGACCCTGACCGATCCTGTCTCTGTCGCCTATTTGTCACAGATCGACTAATCCGAGCGCTCCCGCCGTTACTAATTGTCACGGCAGAGCCTCGATCGATTACTCTAGCGGGGTTTGCAAGCGCAGAGTCGCCACAATACAGGTGGATTTGTACCGAGCTTTCCCAGGCTCCTGCACGCATGCAGAGTAAAAGCTCAAATCACACCCTGGTCGGTCTAACGTCTCCAGCACTCTACAATATCTACACGCTACCACTACAACCACCAGCTTTTACAGGTAAGCTGGAGCCCAGACTTATTAACTATGAACACAATCTTCGAAGTTATGGTTCATTTTAAAAAGGACAAGGCTTGACTAATAAATTGCAGATTTAGTCTAAAGAAGGCTAGCAATGCTAAATATCTATATGTATACAAAAATATACAGAAAAGAATGTTACAATGCAGGTATTCCTAAGGCCACATGGTCATCAAAGGCCTGACAGTTGTGAGGGGAGGTGGGAGACAAGGGGGGAATTCAGTTCAGTTTTCCTAGGGTCCTCAATGGCAGTTGATGGATATGGCATCAATCCTTATACCACAAGCGTAAAACAAAATTGCAGCATGTCCTCAGGGGCAGATATGGAACTTAAAATGGCCCTGAGAAAAAATCTAAAAGTGACTACATGTTGAAGGTGGGGCAAAATTACTAACATGTGGGACCAACACAATTAGGCAAGGTCATCAAAATGTTATGTATAGCCATATTGGTGGTAGGTGGGATCTAGGAAGATAGTATAGAAAGTGTGTAAGGTCATGGTACTGGCCCTTTAAATTATGCTATTTCTCCCCTCCTCATTGTCTCTCCCCGTCGTCTCCTCACAGGAGAGTAAGGTCTGTAGCAGGTGCTCCATTAGCTTGCAAAAAAGAAGGCTGAGAGGAGACTTAATAGCGGTCTACAAATATCTGAAGGGTTGTCACACTGCAGAGGGATCAGCCCTATTATCATTTGCACAAGGAAAGACTAGAAGCAATGGGATGAAACTGAAAGGGAGGAGACACAAATTAGATATTAGAAAAAACTTTCTGACAGTGAGGGTGATCAATGAGTGGAACAGGTTACCACTGGAGGTGGTGAGTTCTCCTTCAATGGAAGTGTTCAAACAAAGGCTGGACAGACATCTGTCTGGGATGATTTAGTGAATCCTGCACTGAGCAGGGGGTTGGCCCCAATGACCCTGGAGGTCCCTTCCAACTCTACCATTCTATGATCTTGCATTAACCCTACTTCAGCCACACTGAGCCTACTGGAGAACAGTAGGTCCGGGCATCTACTGAAGTGCTGCGTGACTAGACCAGCCCTTGACCTGACCGGCCTACCTCCAAAAGTCTATGTTCTATTTTGATCTCTATCACAGATCGAAATAAGCCATGAAAGTCTATTGGAGTGTAAAAAAAACGTACTGAAAACAGATGTTACGTGTGTATTCACTGGAGACAGTGGTAAAAGTGACATCAAAAAAACTTCCTACTACTTGAAAGCTGTGGGGTAATTAAATTACTTGTAAGCTTTACAGAAAGCCCTACTGGCTAAAAGGTTCCCTGGACAATAAACTGATTACATGTATCCCATGCTGAGACTCCTGATAAGTGATCACTTGTGATCTGTAGGGAAACTCGGCAGTAACTGTTTAATTTCCCTGCTGCGCCACCACAGGGTGAATGAAGCATTGCACAGTACCCATTCAAATAAATGGGTTGTCTGTGTAATGCAGGACAGGATAGTCCTCCAGGTCTCAACTTTTTTTTGTAAATACTCTACTTTGGCCAAAATATGAGGATCTTAAACAAAGGACCTCATCCTATTAACTTAGAATTCCCTAACAGGATATACTAAAACAGGTTTTCCAGACTAGACAACCCCATTAAATTTCCCGCATATTCCCTGCCACCTGCCAACAAGCTACAGGCTGTTTATGATACTCTGTAGTTGGCACTCCCAGGGCTGCATTTACAGTTTATGCTGCTCTGGGCACTGAGACTGACGTTACCCACTCAATTTTCACCTTCCATCTGCAATCATTGGATTTTAGAGAAAGTGTTCAATAAACACTACATGAATAAAAATAAGGGGAAAATAAAGAAACAAAATGGGCTGCTATACCAGAATATTCCGTAACACGCAGCAGAATATTTCACCGAAGAAAATCTGCATCAAAATCTACATGCAGACCCAATGGGGATTTGCACAGAATTTAGCCATTTTCAAATCCGCGTCAAAGTCCATATGTATGACATGCGGATTTTGGTACAGATTTTTTCACACAGTGGAATATTCCACTGCATGTTAAAGAATATTTCGGTATGTGTGACCCCCTATTAGTACATGATTTGTACTCTCAGTGATCAGATGGCATTTTTAGGGTTAGTTGAAGGGCTTAAGCTAAGATGTAACCCCTTTGAGAACGCAATCTCCCAAAGTCCTGCTCTTTGCCCCCCCCCCCCCCCCATAATAGTGAAACTATTCCAGCAGCTAACAACTCACCTCCAGACTTGTGCTTGATAAGGGAGCTCATTTATGCTCCGAAACGTGTTGCACCATACCAACCCGTTTTTTGTATACTGGGCTTATACAAAGCTGGGCTTTATTGACTGTGTCCTAATAAACTGAAATTTTGCACTCCAGTAGATGTTGGCATTTGACTATACACGGCGATCTGGGACTGTCTAGAGGGGAGTTACACCTAGCCATTCACAAGCGAGGTGTTCTCCCCTCTTCTGAGTGAGTACCTTCTTTTCTTCTCTGGGTTTTCCAGTCTGAGCGCATTGGGCCACACTCTAACTGTCTTCCACCCACATTTTACATATGGGGGGGTTATCTTTTTTCCACATGCTGCTCTCCACTGATGTAGATCATCAGAAAATTTGAAGATCTCCCTCCCCCTATGACCTATATCGTCTGCCGAGGCGCTGTCTCCTCTTTGTTCTTCTACATAACCTAGAAGTATGTTTTGGACCATGGTCTTGTAATATGAACCCCTGACCAACTAGGTGTATACTTGAGGGTTTTGCATGGCATATCAAAATGCTGTGGTAGCCCTTTTTATCCAGTGTGGCAGTCACCTTAAGCAAAGTTGCATACTCTAGATCCAGGAAAAGAGCCTCAGACCATCACATGAGGTGCAATGCGAGTTTTACCCATTGAAAACATCACGAAACACTCTGTGATCCTCCACCATGGCTAAAAGCTGCGACGGAGGATTGTTACGTACTCAAAGTGATGCGAGGTGGTTTTAACACAAAAATGCCTCGCATCTGCAGGGACATTGCACGTTGGTGAGCACGATATTGGGCCTAGTTTCACAGGCACCCGCTTCTTTGGTTAATTGCCTTTTTTGACATTATAATAGCAATGTGCTCTGAAGAGCAAAACTGTCCAAATCCTGCCCTAGAGGGTGTTCAAATACAGTCTGTTCCAACATTGTCTATATAGAATCAGAAGGTTTGAAAGTAGTCTACAAAAGCTGAGACACCTGTAAGAATAGTTTGCATTCAATTTCCAGCCATAATTTGCTTTCTATGCTGCAGAGCAGCTGTCCTTAATGTGTTCCCCCAAAATAACCCATTTGATTAAAATCCTAAATTCATACTATTGTTGCATTTCTGGTAAAAATTTCAATAAAATAATTTTGATGTTTTTGACTTACTTTTGAACCTTTGAACCATCTCACATTATCTATGTTAATGTAAAAAATAACTGGAAAATTTGAGGTGTTCTAAAACTATTGACAGGTAGTGTATGCCCCAAACTAGTTAGGCTGGGTTCACAGAGGGCGGAAATCCCACAGAATGTCCGCAGCGGGACCGCACGGAAATTCTACAAGATTTCTGCAGTGGAAGTACCATGGGTTGTGGCGAAGGTTTTGAAAGCGGCTTATTCCGCTGCGGCCATCTCTCCGCATAGAGATGAAAGAGCCCGCAGTGGAAACGGCGATGAAATTGACATGCTGTGGCTTTGCACTCCGTGTGGCATGTCAGTTTCAGCACGGCTTGGCTGCAGCAGACTGTCCGCAGCGTATAGGCGAGATTTTTGCAAATCTTGTCCACTCTGCTGCTTAGTTTCGGCTTAAGATCGCGGGCGGAATTTCCGTACAGAAACTCCGCACAGAAATTCTGTGGCAATTCCGCCCCGTGTGAACCCAGCCTTATGCAGCAGTCTTCCAGAGTGGATTCTCTGTTAGGCCCAAGTTAGGCTGGCTGCACACGAGCGTATGCGCAATTGTAGGCGCCCTAGGACAGTGGTTTTTTTCCTATGAACAAGGCTTTTTTTGCATGTACTGGCTTACTTTATTGCACTTTTTCTACTTGCAGGGCATGTTTTTTTACGCACGGGGCACAAATGTACTGATTGAAATGGCTAATTTGCCTAATGCATTGCAGATGTGTCCTTTTTCCCGTGGAATTACGCTGTGTTTTAGGCATCTCCTTTTCGTATTGCGCGCGCATTTGAGTCTCCCTCCCCTATTGACTTCTATGGGGAACTTTAGTGCACAAATACACAGAAAGATAGGGTATGTTCTATTTTTCTTTGCACGTCCAAAATACACACAAAGGCAAAATGTGCGCATGTGAATGAACCCATAGAAATCAATCGGTTCTGTTCACTGCGTATTACATTCGCAAATACGCATGCATATACATCCGTATGAAGCCGGACTTGTAACAAAATAATGGACCCCAGAGGTCCATCAACATACAACATAAAAATAAGACCCTGCTTTATATTAATTTTTGCCCCCAAAAAGGTGCTAGGTCTTATTTTCAGGGGATGTCTTTATATACTTACCTAGCAGGCTTGGTCCACGTCCCTGCTGCTGCTCACCGGAGCTCCGACAAGCTTCTTGCAGTCCTTGGCTGCCCACAGAAGATCACTTTCTTGTTACGGGATTCAAACTGCGATAGGCTGAGCAGCTCTTGAAAACCAATCAATGCAGTGCTCGATGAACCAATGCGATGGCTGTAGTTGGTTCATCGAGCCCTGTATTGATTGGCTGAGCATTGGCAGTCGAAGAACCAATTACAACCATTGCGTTGTGAAAGCAGGACTTATGAATCAGTAGAGCCAAGGCATTGAATGGCCAATTCATAAATTCTGCCTCCGGAGATCAGCGGGAAGGACCTGGACCGAGCCTGCTAGGTAATGTATTTCTTTATTTAATGTAATGCAGCTAGGGCTTATTTTCATGGTAGGGCTTATATTTCAAGCCTCCACAAAAAATTCTGAAAAATCGGGGTAGGGCTTATTTTCAGGTTAGGACTCATTTTCGGGGAAACCGGGTAGGAACAATTTAATTCAAACATACTCTTATAACACAAGTAACCGCATAGTTAAAAGTGGATTTGCACTTGCTCTATATGAATTGATGGTGGGCCCGCGATCCCCACATCCGACACTGCTCCCTCCTTATGACAGCACTCGTATGTCAGCTTTAAAGAGCACCGTCTTTCTATATACCCCCAAGAGGTTGAGTTGAAGTGTAATTTAATAAGCAGGAGATCACACAAAAGACAAGAAAAGGCCGTAGCTGTGACTTCCCATTTTGGTACAATAGTCGGCCTCCACTAAGCTGCTTTCCAAATGTGTAATTCTAGCTCCAGCAATCATTGCAGGTGAACACTTATTTATTCTGGAAGAAATCACATGCAGCAGGCTTACAGTATGCATAAAAGCAGCGTACACGGATTTCAAAAGAGACAATAGCAAGCTGTTCTAATCCACTTATAGTCAGCGGGAGAAATAATTGCATAATGAGGAAACCGAAGCCCCTTAGGCTTTCATTGGCTAGGTAAGGCCGGGTTTACATCCTCTCGTTCTGGCCGCAATCAGATGTGCGCCTTATTAATTATCGGGATGTCCATCTCATAGAGCCCATTTCCACGCAGGGATATTTTACAAGGGTACAGACCAGAAAATTGTTCGCATTATCCCAAAATAAATCCCCATTATTCTTCACAATGGGATTTTCCTTCTAATCAAATGATTATGTAGGTCAGACAATGATCACAGCCTTTGGACTATTTCTATAGAACGATTCTTTTTAACCCCATCGAGACCAGCCTAGTTGGTGCCTTGGGCCGTATTCACACAAATGTTCTATTGCGGCTACTTTGGCACGATAAAACGTCACTCGAAAATCGCGACCATCTGAAGCATTGGATTCCAATGCATTCGTTCAGATGGGCGATATTGCGGTGCGTAAAATCGACCGGCTGGAAAAGGTAGCACGATGTAGTACGCTTTTACGCGCGACGTGAAAAAATAGGTCTTGTCCTATCTTCTGGCCGGGATTTGCAAGGGGACAGGGAGGGACTTTAGCAGGGGCTCAAGTTGCTTAACTCCCTCCCACCTCCCTCCCGCTCACTTTGTCGGCAGCTCCCATAGGCTTCTATGAGAGCTTTTATTGCCGCTATCAGCTGCCACAGGGAGGGGAGAGAGTTTAGCATTGCAACGGATTTCCAAACTGTGGCATATACACCCCGAACCCAGCCGTCTGAATGGGCAAGAAAATGCGAGATTTAGCCGTGATTTGGTCGTAACTTTCTCTCATTCATGCGATTTTCTTTTTCAGCCAAAAATCGCAATGCCCATGTGAAAGAGGCCTTAAGGATCAAGTGATTTTTATTGTCACAATGCACTAGACATTACTCGTTGACATTACTCTATGATTCTATCAATGAGTGGAACAGGTTGCCACGGGAGGTGGTGATTTCTCCTTCAATGGAAGTGTTCAAACAAAGGCTGGACAAATATCTGTCTGGGATGATTTAGTGATCCTGCACTGAGCAGGGGGTTGGACCCGATGACCCTGGAGGTCCCTTCCAACTCTACCATTCTAAGATTCTACATAGTTGTATTTTTTAATAGCCCCACTTTGGAGTACATATAATGTGTTGTAGAACTTTTATTACATTTTTTGGGGGTGGAAGGGGGTGCGAATGGAAAAAAATATGCATAAATTCTACCATTGTTTTTGAGTTTTGTTTTTACGATGTCCACCATTCGATAAAAACAACATGATAATTTTCTTATGTCGATCAGAACGATTACTGAAACATCAAGTTTATAGAGATTTTTTTTACTACTTTTGCACGATAAAAACATCATTTCAAAGAAGAACAATCGAATCTGCATCATCACATTCTAAAGGCTCGTTCACACGAGCGCTGTGGGCCCGCAGTATAGCCGTGCAAGGAAAGCGCTTCTATAGGAACCAATGGTTTCCTATAGAAGCGATCACATGAAAGAATGTTAGACGCGCTAAATTTGTGCACCTAACAAAGATAGGACATGCGACTGCAAGGTACCAATTTGAGGTACATGTAATTTTTGGATTGCTTTTTATTGCATTTTTGGAAGTCAAACAAAAGAAAAAATAACAATTCTGGCGTTAGTTTTTTAAACTATTTTTACGGCGTTTACCATGTGAGATCAATAAAATATTTTCATTGTCTGTGTCATTACAAGCACGGTAATATCTATTATGTGTTGCTTTTTACAAAAAAATGTGGGTATTTTATCCATTTTAAAAAAAATGTCTTTAAATTAAACTTTATTGAACTTTTTTTACACCATTGTTCGATTGCTAGGAGAGTACACTGCATTACTTATATAGTACATTCTAGTATGTGTATGACATCAGCGTATTAGGCTCTGCTGTAGGCGGGGTCTAAAAGGCTGTGCAGCGACCGAAGCACGAGCCACACCACTGAGGAGATGGCAGGGTAGCTGTTTAGGATTGTCATGGTGGCACTACAAACTCCTCCCCTGAGGAACGTATGTCACCCTTGGCCAAGGCCCTGACAGGCCTCTCCAGGCAACGCTGGTGCAGCAGTTACCTGAATAAGTTGTGTTTTGGACTTGTAGCGTTTTGTCACGGGTGACGCAACCGTTCCTTGCTCCGCGGGATATCCAGCGGGAAATAAGAAAGTCCACATGCGGTTTAACTTGATAACACTTGGTTCCTGGGAACGGCCAACAGCCGAAACTTTACTTGCAATAAATATCTTGACACAGACTTACAAGTTGTAGACAAATTCACACACTAGTGCAGGAAACAATTGAAGAGGTCAGGGAGGAAACACAGGATGAGACCGGGCCCACAGTCTAATTATCTGTAGGACTCCGCTCCTAGACACACACACTCCGGAGGAGGACAAGAACACACCACTGAACACTCACTTCTGTAGAATTCTAGACACTGCACGGCGGGCTCCTTTTTCTCCTTTTTCTGTATTCTCACTCTCTCTTAGGGTAGGGGTCCTGGGAAGAGACCTCCAGGATACCTCTCTTCCGCTTCCATTCTTTACCACATGAGGGTTGAAGGTACCCCCATGTGGCCGGCACTCACTCCTTCTCTCTCCAACTTAGGCAAGCAGTTTTTCTCTTTATTTGCACCTTGCATTCACATATATCAATCATACTCACATGACATCACAAATTATTACATTTCCAGACATAACCTAGACATTCACAAACCTTAACCTCTTACATGATGCAGCTGTGCAATACACATAACTAGTGACAAGACAATTTGCACAGAGCATCCACACTAAAGACATCACATTTAAGACAATCATAGACAATTATGGAAGGGACAGGTATAAGTATTTCGGGCCACTACAGTTGAGTTAAACAGCAAAAAATGGAGGCCTTTGTCAAGCTTCCGGCTGCCACGGGAACCCATTGGTACCTTGCATTGCACAGCAGGATGCCAATTGGTGACAGAGGGAGCCCCCTTCCCCTGTCATCTGCTTACGTGCTGCAGTTGCTATTGATTGTGGTATGTAAAGGGTTAAACTAACTGCATCTGAGGTTTTCTACTACTGGCGGTTAGAGCAGGAGCCTGGCTGTCAGAAGCCAAGCCAACAACTTAAAAACATGTATGTGCAGGTTTCAAGCCCATTAGGGAAGTCAGTAAAAAGGCGTGTTGGCCGTCACTAAGGGGCTAAACAGGCCTTCGTTCATCTATGAATGACGGCCTGTTTACTGTGAATGGAGGCTAGTGGGCTAGAATGTTCTACAGCCCGCTCTACCTCCATTGACTGAGCGATCATCACTGGGACGGCTGGTGGGCGCTTCAGCACCCTACAGTCATCCTGTCTAAAAGGGACTTAACTCTGGCTGTCATGAATCTATAGTTATGGTACAGCTACACCATCAATGTGCGCTAAAGATCCCTGTATGGCTGCCAGGCATGGAGTCTTGCTAGTCAGTGACAGACAGCTTTGTAGATTTACTTTTCACAAATGCTTTGTAAGCATTGGGTATGTGATACACGATGGCATCCCTATCAGTGTCATAATCACTTCAAATAATAACTCTTGACCTGTATGAAGTACCCTCCGGACTCTGCGCGACATATTTAGAATGGAGCTTAGGTCGCCAGTAATAGCGTGAGATGGCAATGCTTTTTATACTTAACAGAGAAGCCGGGGAATATCAAGTTAACATTCAGCAATGGTTTTATGATCATAGCTAATATAATATATAAATATAATTTTTGGGACTAGAGGCCTGTAAGGGTCTGTGCAGGTTGGCCGTATTCCCAAATGTTTAGTTATTGCATTCCTTGTGGGCTCGAGTAACTAAAACTGTCATGTGTGGGCTCCAGAGTAAATAGAGCCGTCATGTGTTACGGTCACTTTAACGGGGTTGTGCCAAGATCTAAAGTTATCCCCTATCCACAGCAAACGGGATAACATTATGATTGATGGGGATCCGACTGCTTGGAACCCAACGTATCTCGAAAACGAGGGCCCCGCATTAATGGAGCGGAGGTTGCACACACACTCCACAGCTCCATTCATTTCAGCGCTGGAGCGTGCTGAGCAACATGTCCTATTCTGGTCTCACTTCTTGGATAATAGTCCCTCACTTAAGTTAATCATTGCCCACCAAAAAGGCCTTCTGCAGTGTCCGAGGACCGGGCCCATAGCTGAGGAGATAGTGGGGTAGATAAAGTCGTTCTCATGAGGCTTTACCATCTCCTCCCCTGGGGGTAGCTCGGGACCCGGCCAAGTTACTGCTGGGGGAGGTCACAGGGAAAAAGTAATCCGGAGTTACCTTACAGTTCTTTAGGCCTCATGTCCACAGGGGAAAATGAGGCCCGCTACGGAGAATCCGTAGCGGGTCCCTCCTGCCCCACGGACATGAGCGCTGAAAATCAGAATAAACTTACCCGCAGCAGACCGGGCAGGTCTTCTCTTCTTCACGGCCGGATCTTCTTTCTCCGGCCAGCGGATCTGCTCGGCACGCCGGAAGCGTGCCGCGCGCATGCGCCGGGCACATCCGCCGGGCCGAAGACAGAAGATCCGGCCGTGAAGAAGAGAAGACCTGCCCGGTCCGCTGCGGGTAAGTTATTCTTATTTTAGGTCTCCCGCGGATCCGGACGGCTTCCTTAGGCTTCAATAGAAGCCTGCGGGAGACCCGCACGAAAATGGAGCATGTCGTGTTTTTTTTCATGCTCCATTTTTTTATAATTCACTTTTATTGACCATCCGCAGGTATTTATCTACCCGCGGGTTGTCAATGCATCACTATGGGGTGCGGATCCGCATGCGGGTGATCCGCTGCGGATTTAAAATAATCTTTTGCCCGTGGACATGAGGCCTTAGTCACATGTGATGCTATCGTTCCATCCTCTGCGATGAATCTTGATGGTGAAATAAAATAGCCCATATACAGGGAAAACTTTCTGGATAAACTGGGAATGGTCGGTAATGTCCGTTTTCTGTGACTTGTTAAACTTCAAATAACATCAGCAGCCTGGCACAGGCACAACAAAACAAAGTGGTGCGACAGGGAGGATTCTCGGGGCAATCCAGACGGTCCACAGTCTCAGTTATCTCACTAACTCTCTACTGGTCCACACTCACATTCCTTGTCTTTTCCTGTAGCCATGCAGTAGTCCTTCTCTCTCTCAGTGCTTAATGGTACTACTGGCATATCCTGGGTAGAGTAGGCCCAGGCCAAGCTGAAGGGTATCACTGAGCTTCTTCCATTCTTTACAAGAACTCCTTGCACTGCACCTTGAAAACCCATACATATGACACAGTCACATGATACACAACAAGATACATTTTCCAGACAAAACCCAAACATTAGCCCATTCAGTGCTGCAGAGGTGCATACTACATAGACACTGACAAGACAATTGCATGAGATAAACATATAACATTATGGAGGGGCCCCACTGACTCTGGGCCACTACACTTGCACATGGAGGATATCTGAGCTAGAAAAAAGATGGCCACTATTATACACTAAATGTGAAACCATCGGGCAAAAATGACATAGAAAAGGACTTGGGGATTTTAGTTAACTGTAAGCTTAACTGGAGTAACCAGTGTCAGGCAGCTGCTGCCAAGGTGAATAGGGTCATGGGATGCATCAAAAAAGGTCTAGGGTGGCATGACTGGGATGAGGTATTGGGAACTCTGTCTGGGATTTAGTGAATCCTGCACTGAGCAGGGGGTTGGACCCGATGACCCTGGAGGTCCCTTCCAACTCTACCATTCTATGAGAACATTGATCTTCCTCTTTACAAATCATTGTTCAGACAACTAATGGAATATTATGTAATTTTGGGCACCAGTACTCAAGAAGGACATATCAGAGCTTGAGTGGGTACAAAGGCGGGCAACTAAAGTAATAAATGGAATGGGCGGACTACAATACCCAGAGAGGTTATCAAAATTGGGGTTAATTGTTTAGAAAAAAGACGTCTGAGGGACGACCTAATAACTGTGAATAAATATATCAGGGGTCAATACAGAGATCTCTCCCATCATCTATTTATACCGAGGACTGTGACAGTAACAAGGGGGCGCCCTCTATGTCTAGAGGAAAGAAGGTTTCTACACCAACATAGAAGGGGGTTCTTTACTGTAAGAGCAGTGAGACTGTGGACCTTTCTGCCTGAGGATGTGGGGATGGTGAATTCTATAAAAGAGTACAAGAGGGGCCTGGATGCCTTTCTTGAGCGTTACAATATTACATGTTATAGTCATTGATTACTTCAGATGGGTCGGTGATTATTTTTATTGCCAGACTGGAGTCAGAAACCAATTTTTTTTCCTTAAATGACGAAAATTGGCTTCTACCATATTGGTTTTTTTGCCTTCCTCTGGATAAACATTGGGGGTAATAGGCTGAACTGGTTGGACATGGGTCTTTTTTCGGCCTTACATACTATGTTATTATATTATGTTACACCTATTTTTTTCCACATGAGAAAAAAAACGGATAATACACGGATGGCAAATAGACGTAAAAAAAAGGACACCACAAGGTGACGGATACAACATGGACATACACACAGATTAAAAATGATTTGTTTTTCATGAACCAAAATCGGACACGTCCATGCAAATAAAGTTTTACTTCTATATAAATGTAGCAAATATTGTGATGGTTGGTCATACAATCCCTCCTATGATAGTTTGCATTACACGGGGGGATGTGATGCGGACAAACAACAAATTTTTAAGTATGCAGAAATTATACAATCAACAGCATATCTGATGCTGGATATGTTCACACAGGGACATTGGTAGATTAAGTAGCCTATAGGCCCTGGGCTGTTCACACAACTAGGACCCCCTACATCCTAACTATAATCAACAACAACCCCAGTTCTAAATTATCCAGTCACCAATTAATAGTCAAATATCCGCTCTACACAGTCATGGGGATTACAGTGCAATTACCTCCAGTGATCTCCTCTAATTTGAGTCTTTCACTTTTCCTTTTCTTCTCTATAGCATAGACCACCATGAAGACTTCTTCCAGTTATGATGCACCTCTGCACATTCTCCCCATCCTGCCGCTACACCCAATGCCCCATTCAGTGCCTTTCCATAGTAAAAGTTTCCCCCTTTGTGTCACTAGAGCCCCCTTTTGTGCCCCATAAGAAATAATGCCTCCTTTGTGCCCCACAGTAATAGTGCCACTGTAAAGCAATAGACCCCCCTCTGTGACTCATAAAATAATAGATCCCCCTCTGTGCCCTAACAAAGTAATTGCTCTCCTTTTTTTCTTCTCTACTCCACAGCAAAAACTTCAGCCAGCTCATACAGGACCAACTGTATTGCAATGCAGTTGCTCCGACTGATTATAGCGTAGTCCGTGCGAGCACGGATCGCCTCCCATCTACTCTCAGAGTACAGTACGCACAGGAAATGGGGGAGGAGTCAGGCTCATACAGACAGCGCTGTAATCAGCTGGAGCCGCAGCATCTGGAATACAGCTAGTCCTCTATGTGCGGCAGCATTTTAAGATGTTGGGGTTGTTTGGGTGGCCATGAACCCCTGGGAGCCTCCCAAACTGCCTCTGTTATAGTCCATCACTGCACAAGATACAAGATCAGGAAGGTATCAGGATTCTATTGACTTAGTCCTTCTTGGACAAACTACAATCTCTGGTGCCGAAATTATGAACCTGGAAGATAATCACAATCAAAATATTAAAGGGCTTGTCCAGGATTAGTAAAACAGCACCACACATGTCCACAGGTTGTGTGTGGTATTACATCTCATCCACATTCGTTCAATGGAACTGTAATACCAGACACAACCTGTTAACAGGTGTGGTGCTGTTACTGGGAAAAAAAATTGCAGCCATGTTTTTCTAATTCTGCACAACCCCTTTAATGGAATTTATCCATAATTTAAATTAGGCTCCATTCACATTTGCGTTAAAGGCTCCATTCAATGCCTCCGGCGCAGAAGCGTCTTGAAATGCCAGACGAAAAAGTCATGCGCTGCGGAATAAGTTGGCGCTATACAAATAAAGATTATTATTATTATTATTATGTATGCAGGACTTTTTCGTCTGATAAAAATGCCAGACGGGTACAGGACCCGATCGGACCCCATTATAGTCAATGGGGTCTGTTCGGCCCAGTTCGGTTCCATTATGAGTCTTACACAAGAAAATATCTATCTTAGAGAAAAATAGCAAAAAAAAATAAATAATAATAAAATCAGCCAAGGATGATGAATTACATTTGACCCCCTTCTACAACCTGAGAACTATTTCAGAAATAATACCTCCATAAGACTCGCGCAGACGGAAAGGTCAAGTGATTCTTTTCTAGAACAACGTCGCCAGCTACACAATAAAGAATGTGATAATTTTCAGAACCGACTGCAGAAGAAAAGGAACCGTACAATAAATGTGCGGACTAATTCAGACATAGATATAGGAGGCATAGAATTTCCTGACAACTAGATTTACTGCTCTTTCTACATGTTATTTAATATTTTTCTAGTCCAGAATTTTAAGGTTAATTTTTAAATCAAATAGGGCCCTGGGCAGAACTAATAATGGGGCCCTGGGCAGGACTAATAATGGGGCCCTGGGCAGGACTAATAATGGGGCCCTGGGCAGGACTAATAATGGGGCCCTGGGCAGGACTTATAATGGGGCCCTGGGCAGGACTTATAATGGGGCCCTGGGCAGGACTAATAATGGGGCCCTGGGCAGGACTAATAATGGGGCCCTGGGCAGGAATAATAATGGGGCCCTGGGCAGGACTAATAATGGGGCCCTGGGCAGGACTAATAATGGGGCCCTGGGCAGGACTTATAATGGGGCCCTGGGCAGGAATAATAATGGGTCCCTGGGCAGGACTAATAATGGGGCCCTATGCAGGACT
The DNA here is from genome assembly GCF_035609145.1 of Eleutherodactylus coqui. Lineage (NCBI taxonomy): Eukaryota > Metazoa > Chordata > Amphibia > Anura > Eleutherodactylidae > Eleutherodactylus > Eleutherodactylus coqui. The sequence continues at coordinate 25,307,089 of NC_089846.1, read as the reverse complement.
AATAATGGGGCCCTAGGCAGGACTAATAATGGGGCCCTGGGCAGGACTAATAATGGGGCCCTGGGCAGGACTAATAATGGGGCCCTGGGCAGGACTAATAATGGGGCCCTGGGCAGGACTTATAATGGGGCCCTGGGCAGGACTTGTAATGGGGCCCTGGGCAGGACTAATAATGGGGCCCTGGGCAGGACTAATAATGGGGCCCTGGGCAGGACTTATAATGGGGCCCTGGTCAGGCCTAATAATGGGGCCCTGATCAGGACTAATAATGGGGCCCTGGGCAGGACTTATAATGGGGCCCTACATGTCTGTCCATCCTTCAGTAGGTACCCCTTCCCTATTAAAGAAGATTTGTCCACGCTTGAAAGAATTGTAAATTCTTGTATTCCTCGTTTAAAAAGTATCATATTTGCAGTCACCTGTTCCTCTGCTATTCCACCTGGAAATGTATGAATAAATTGACAACTGGGGGTTACCATTCCCTATGTCAGTACAATGTATCCCTAAACAGTCTGACGCTGTCAGTACTGACAGAGTGTGTAGGGACATGACACAAGGAGGATGTAATTCACACATTACCAGGAGGCATAATAGAAGAACTGTGCAATGCAGAATTCTAAGAAAAAATTCCCCAAGATTGTTACTTTGGGGGATAACAATCATTTCATAAACAGACTTATCTGGAGAACTAACAGAGTGTCTTTAAGGCTTCTTTCCCATGGGCGTATATCAGCCGTCCGTTTTCACGGCCAGCCGATATACGCTATGTTGGGAGAGATAAAATTGGTGAACAGGCGCACAAATCAAATGTTTGTGCACCCGTTCAGACGACATGGGTCCCGGCGCATATGCGCCAAGACTACCATGCCATTGCCCCTTTTTCCTCCCTCCCCATCGCAGGCTCACCTCTCTTCTCCTCCGCACTGGCTCTCTGCAATGGGAGGGGGCAGAGCTAAGCACCGTCCCGTCCCGCCTCCTCCCATTGATGGCTAGCAGCCCATGCAGTGGCCGACGTATTCCAACCCAAAAGATAGTTCCAGGACTATCTTTTGGGCCCGATGTAAAAACGCCTGGTGCTATATTGGGCTGTCCGGGCGCTTTTACGTCTCAGGTATATGGCCATGTGATCTGATGCAAAAAAATCATTGCTGGCATATTCATTTACCGTTCTGTTTAGACAGCGCTCATTCAGTCGTTCTCATTCACTAAGGCCACTCTCACACCGGCCACTTTCTACCGCGATATGCGATAGACCGAGTCCTGAGCGCTGCGCAAATCGCGGTGCAAAGCTCCCATGGATTTCAATGGGGCCTTGCAGATCTGAGCTTTCTATCATCGCGATTTTCAAGTGCTGTCTGTTCTATTTTTCAGCGTTTTTGTGTTTTTTTAACGCACCTCATCACCCGTCACTGTGATGGGGTGCATTAAAAAGTGTTGTCAAGCACTGTACCATGCGTTCAAAAACGCAGCGGTTTCGAGTGGCGTTTATCTGAACGCACGTGTGAGAGTGACCTTATACAGCAACGTATGAATGATTTCTCGTTTGAACGACCCACCGATGTATCTACCTGTCTAAACAGGCTGCACAATGTAACAAGATAGTGATGACATCACTCACACGTTCGCTCATTCAAACGATAAATCGGCTTGTCTAAAAGGATCCTAATGGTGGCTTCACACATATGCATTTTGCGCCCGCAATATGCAGAGAATAGAATCCATTGATTTCAATGGGTTTCGTTCTCACCTGCTCTGTTTTTGTGCACATTTGCGCACCAAAGGTCCCCGTAGAAGTTTATGGTAGGTACGCAAATGCACAAGCAATACGCAAGGGGATGCGTGAAACACTGCGCAATTCAATGAAAAAAGAACACATCTGGAATAGAGATGAGCGAGTATACTTGCTAGGGCACATTACTCAAGCAAGTAGTGCCTTAGCCGAGTATCTCCCCGCTCATCTCAAAAGATTCGGGGGCCGGCGCGGGTGAGAGGTGAGTGGCGGCGGGGAGCGGCGGGGGAGCAGAGAGAGGGAGAGAGAGATCTCCCATCCGTTCCTCCCCGCTCTCCCCCGCCGCTCCCCGCCGGCCCCCGAATCTTTAGAGACGAGCGGGGAGATACTCGGCTAAGGCACTACTCGCTCGAGTAATGTGCCTTAGCGAGTATACTCGCTCATCTCTAATCTGGAACTCAGTAGGCTAAATGGCCATTTATATTTCCACACACGTAATACGCAGTACACAGGTAAATACACCTGTAACATGCAGAATTAAATCCGCTTGACACGAGCATATTTGTGCGTGTGTTTTGAAGTTTGATTTCAATGGGTTTGCTCGCATTTCCTTTTTGCGCTCAGGAAAAAACGCAGCATGCTCTACTTTTGCGCGCATTTGTGCAGGAAAGGTCTGCATAAAGGTCTATGGGGGAGTGCACTTACATTGCAATTGCGCAAACGCCACCCTGAGGGCTTAAACAGATGGGCGTGATTTTCACGGCCGCATAGCCTGACAAAATCAAACCAATCAGTTCGATGCTTACGCTTCGGGTTTCTTGCTCGTTAATAGTACGCGCCATAAAAGATAGGACTTGCAATAGCGTGGAGTTTGAATAGTCCGAAAAAAACCCTGAAAAATGCCCGGATGTTTTTGCCCTAAGGCTTTGGTGACTAACGTCTGGGTCGTTTCATACCTACAGTTTGAGTTCATAAAGTAAACGGCTCCAACCCCTTGCACCCCTGCATGTCAGTGTCCACTGCCTGTCCTGCATTGTGTTTGGGAACATTGCATGCTGTACTTTGTCTGTGAATGTGAGTCTCACCCACTCAACTTATTAAAGAAAGAAAAGGCTTTGGGGGTTTTAATGTATTTTCTGAACAGAAACCTCCATTACGTCTTAATTGCAGACATCTGCCATAATGATGTGATCCTAAGTGCTATAGTGAAGGTGAAAGGAATTAAAGAAAAGCGGATTATCAGGAGCTCAAAATAAAGTGGTCAGGATAGCTCAGGCGCTTCTGCTTTTATTCATCCGTCCAGTCAGCCCAGTAGAAATCTGTCAAAAGTTCAATTTACAGGTTTTGTTCCCATGAAAGCATATTGTAGAGTTACAGGTCAGTTCTTTAAACCAATATGTGCCCCACACTATTGCCTATCAACATGCTGCTCCATCACCACCTACACTGCTCAGTCAGTTTAGCTGCTAAGTTTTGCTGACCATAGCAACTAACATAAGATGTTTGGACTTAATAAGTTAAAGCAATCCTCTGATCCTCAACAAACGAAGATAAAACCACTACTTTTCTAACGTTCCTTTAATTCCCCAGTCAAAGCAGCATGTAGTGTCTTAGACTATGGATGCATACTACGCACAGTGCTCATCAGGTAATCAGAGAAGTGGTGCGGCCATCTTTGTTTGTCCAAGCCCGGAGGGTTGCTTTAACTTTTTTTTAAATTACTGCAGAAAAAAAAGGCTTTAAAAGGGTTTTCCAACTCTGAAAGACTGGTGACCTATCCTCAAGATAGGTCATCAATAGCTGATCGTCGGGACTCCCCCAGCCAATCAGTTGTTCGCCAGCCACTGTCATAATGGATGAAAACCCATTACTGTACTTTTTTGTAATGATCATACTTTTTTTTTATAGAAAAAGCAATAACAGGGTATGATTATTAATTTATCAATTGATAAAACCTCATGGTTAATGCACATTGAGCAGATATTTCAAAGGGGCTGATTTATTAAAGGGGTTGTCCAAAACCTTTAATATTGATGACCACTGGCGTACCTATAGGGGATGCGGTTGCAACGGGTCCAGGAGCCTTAGGGGGCCCATAAGGCCTCTCCTCTCCATATAGGGAGCCCAGTACTATGAATAAAGCATAATAGTTGGGGGCCCTGTTACAGATTTTGCATTGGGGCCCAGGAGTTTCATGTCACGCCTCTGTTGATGACAGTTCATTGTTGGGGGACCGCTTCTCGGGATAAGCTGATTGCAAGGTCCACTGACAGTGCAGACAGTGATAGGAGCAGATAGTGCTGTCAACATCGCAGTGTTCCCGTTTGATACCACAGGCACAGCTCCTATTGAAATCAATGGAAGTTGTGCCTGTAGTACCAAAGTGGGCAGCTGCAATACGAACAGCACTATCTGTCCACACTGAGAGCGAGCCTGGTGATCAGCTGATCAGCTAGGATCCCAAGTGCAAATCCCTGCTGACCAATAGTAAAAGTCCATAAAAGTCCCAGACAACCCCTTTAATGTATTTACAATAGGTTTCTGTAGTAAATGCAATACTGTGTAAAAGTTTTAGGCAGGTGTGGAAAAAATGCTGTAAAGTAAGAATTCTTTCAAAAATAGAAGTGTAAATAGTTTTTGGTCAATTTACAAAATGCAAAGTGAATGAACAAAAGATAAATCTAAATCTCATCAATATTTGATGTGACCACAGCATCAATTCTTCTAGGTACACTTACACACAGTTCTTGAAGGAACTCGGCAGGGAGATTGTACCAAACACCTTGGAGAACTGAGCATAGATCTTCTGTCCATGTAGGCTTGCTCAAATCTTTCTGTCCTTCGTGAAATCTCAGACAGGCCTCAGTCACACGGGCGCATCGGCACCCGTACACCGGCGCCAATGCGCCCGTGTGACTGCAGGAAGGAGACAGACGTACCTGCAGACGGCCGTCTCTCTGCAGCGCCGGAGGAAAGAACACATGACCGGCAATGAAGCCGGTCACATGTTCTTTCCTCCAGCGCTGTAGAGAGACGGCTATCTGCAGGTACAGCCGTCTGCTGGTGTCAGTCACACGGGCGCACCGGCGCCGGTGTACGGGTGCCGATGCGCCCGTGTGACCGAGGCCACAGACTGGATGATGATGAGATCAGGGCTCTGTGGGGCCATATTATCACTTCCAGGACTCCTTGTTCTTCATTATGATGAAGATTGTTCTTAATGACATTAGCTGGATGTTTGAGGTCGTTGTTCCTCTGCAGAGTAAACTTGAAATCAATCAGACGTCTTCTATTTTTGAAAAAATTCTAACTTTACAGCATTGTTTCCACACCTGAGCAAAATCTTTACACAATACTATACAGTTAGTCCCCGACTTACGAACAGGTTCCGTTCCAGGAGCCGGTTCGCAAGTCCGAACAAATGGTTGTATGGAGCGGGATCGTGGGTGGATCCCGCTCCATACAACGTCGGGTGGCGGCTGTTCTTACAGCGGGCACCCGGCGGGAGCAGTTCCGACGAGCCGCGCCACTTGTCGGAACTGTTAACACTTGAAATACTGCTCTGACAGCGGTATTTAAAGTGTTAACAGTTCTGACGAGCGGCGCGGCTCGTTGGAACTGCTGCCGCCGGGTGCCCGCTGTAAGGAACAGCCTGCACCCGACGTTCAGGGGTCCCGTACAGTGTCCCGCGATGAGATCGCGGGACGCTGTGTGGTTGCTAGGTAGCCGGGGACCTCCTGAAAGGCCCCAGGGCTGCCTATGTAGAGTGCCCATCAGGCGCACGGCTTGATAGGCGCTCTGCATAGACAGCCCTAGGGCCATTCAGGAGGTCCCCGGCTGCCTAGCAACCGCACAGTGTCCCGCGATCTGATCGGACAGGCTCCTATCAGGCTTGATAGAAGCCTGCCCAGTCCCTGCACAGTATGATGTCATGCCAGAGCATGACATCATACTGTACAGGACAGATTGTTCGCATCTTGCGGAATTCGTAAGTCGAATGTTCGCAAGTAGGGGACTATCTGTACAATTAAAATATGTGGCTCGAGTAGAACATCACATTTATGAAGCCCATACACTTTTTTTCCACCACTTACCTGATTTGAAAAGTGTTAGAAAGCAATGCCAGGTCTAAGCATGCAAGGTTGAATGCCCTGCACCATAAACATTAACAGGGCTCCCGCTCTCAGGGTATGTGTGGTGCACCGGATGCTCTAAACTAATGTATAGGCAACTTTTATTATACAGGCCTTGGTGCTTAATACCGCAACATAACTGATGCAAAACACTTTTGACTCATGCCTCATTTTTAACCAATGTATTTAACCAATGTTTTTCTCTGTTTTTGAATGTTGTGATATATTAATAACCACTATTTTCTCCTCTCTTGCCCCCGTTCCTAATTTTGTTCCTCCATCATTCTGTCACTAAATTATCATATGTTGTATAGTCATATTCACGTTTCGGTCTTCCCATACAACCCTTCCCCTTTTTGCTCCTTCTCACACCCATTTTTGTTTCCCACCCTGCCACTTAAATACCCATTAAGCCTGGCCCCCCTAAAAGTCACTCTTATTGGAAATGGAGCAGCACAGAAGGAGAAGGAGGCGCTGACCATAGGCTAGTTGGAGCCGGCCTCCAACATGGCTAATGGCAGTGAGTCTGAGGAGCTGTCTGGCTCTCTTACCCAGTCAACAGCAATCTCTACCCATCTCAAACTAGTGTTACTGGGTTTCATTATATGTGCCAGTCTAGCAGGCAACTTATTGGTTTCCCTGCTAGTACTAAAAGACCGCTCCTTGCACAAGGCTCCTTACTACTTCTTATTGGATCTCTGTCTTGCCGATGCTGTCAGATCATCTGCCTGTTTCCCATTTGTCCTACTTTCCATCCGCAATGGTTCAGCCTGGGCCTACAGCCTATTAAGCTGCAAGGTTGTGGCGTTCATGGCAGTCCTTTTTTGCTTTCATGCCTCATTCATGCTTTTCTGCATTAGTGTTACTCGCTACATGGCCATTGCCCATCACCGATTCTATTCCAAGAGAATGACGCTTTGGACGTGCATTGCAGTAATCTGCATGGTCTGGACACTCTCTGTTGCTATGGCCTTTCCACCAGTCTTTGACGTGGGTACTTACAAATTCATTCGCGAAGAGGACCAGTGCATATTCGAGCATCGATACTTCAAAGCCAATGATACCCTTGGATTTATGCTCATGCTGGCGGTGCTCATTGTTGCCACTCATATTGTCTATGCCAAACTACTCCTCTTTGAGTACCGCCATCGTAAAATGAAGCCTGTGCAGATGGTGCCAGCCATCAGCCAAAACTGGACATTCCATGGGCCAGGAGCTACAGGGCAGGCTGCTGCCAACTGGATTGCTGGATTTGGAAGGGGGCCAATGCCACCTACTTTGCTGGGTATACGTCAAAACACCCACACTGCCAACAGGCGCCTATTGGGCATGGATGAGTTTAAAAGTGAGAAAAGGTTGGGTCGGATGTTTTATGGAATAACCCTGAGCTTTTTGGTGCTTTGGTCACCCTATATTGTGGCCTGTTACTGGAGGGTGTTTGTCAAAACCTGTAGCATCCCTCATCGCTACTTGTCCACCGCAGTGTGGATGACTTTCACTCAGGCTGGGGTAAACCCTATCATGTGTTTCCTACTCAATAAAGACCTGAAAAGCTGTCTTCAGCTCCATATCCCCTGCTGGAGGACGAAAGCCTTGTTACCCAGGGAGCCTTACTGTGTGATGTAAAAGGGAAACCATTGCACTCCCAGCCTCACATTAACCTCAGTGATTGGGAGATGTGGATTTAAAAGGGCCAGGTTGGCACGATGAAGAAGAAGTTGATCTGTTGGACCATGTTAACAGTGAAAACAAAAACATCAAGTCGAAAGACCATAGCTTTCTTTTTTTTAAACCAAGAAAATGTTCCTTTTATAGAGATGTAATTGCGGAAAGGACTCGGCGGGTGGGGGGCCGGGGTGCGTGAGAATTTCTGGGATGTCTCTTTTTTTATTCAAGCTAAGGGCATACAGGGAGAGGGGCGAAGGCTGGGTAGGGGTGGTCATGGAGGGTATGCAAAGTGTGTTCGGTGGGAGGGAAAGGGGAGGCTGATGGGAATTTATGTATTTGTTTATGGACATATTTATTGACATGGTTATAATGACATCACTTGTATTAATGTCTTTTGATTGATACAAACATGAGGGAATTTGTTTTTCTTTCTACTACTTCATCACATTTATGGAAACATTTATATCGAGTGTAAAACCCCAAAAAAACTTTATCCTACCAGGTATTGAAAAATTCTGAAGGTTCTCACACACATATATTTGTTACACAAATTTCGACAGAAATTCTTTGATCATATGCTAAATGGGATCATAAAAGATCTGCTTTTTGTCTTTCCAGAAACAGTGCCACCCTTGTCTATAGGTTGTGTCTGGTACTGCAGCTCAGCCCCATTCAATTGAAGTTTTAAAGTGATATACCAGGATATGTTTCTATTTTTTTTTCATTGATGACCAACGGGTCATTAATCAATTATCGTCAGGGGCCCGCCGCTCAGATCCCCGCTGATCAGCTGATTCCTGGGGCTGCTGCCACTGTGGTCAGCGCAGGAAGCAGAAAGCGCTGATCATAGTGCAGTGGCTTGGGTTGGTATTGCAGGTGCAGCTCCACTGAATTCAGTGGGAGCTATACCTGCAATACCAACCTGTTGCGCTATAGTCATAGCTTTCTGCTTCCTGCATTGACTGCAGTGATAGTGGCCCTGGAAGTCAGTTGATTGGCAGGGATTCAGGCGTCGGGACCCCACCAATCATCTATTGATGATCTGCTGGTCATATATAGTAAAAATAGAAAAAACTCCCGGAATACCCCTTTAAAGTAATGAGAAGTCAAAACATCAAAAGAGTTTCTTTGGAAAAGTATAATATCCCTTCAAGCTTACAGAACACCAGACAGTCTGATTTTGGAATCGGTCCCATATCTAGTTTTGTAAGTGCTATATTTGCTGTTGAAGTATGGTTTCCACATTGTAGCAGTTTGGCACACAGTAGTGGCTCACAGCCTTATGTAAGGGTGCTTTCACATCTGCAGCAGCGGTTCTATATTCCTGCTCTGTTTGGGGAATAGGAAAGGGGAATCCCCTGCCCAAACGGGTCCACCTTATGATGAAACCGAGCAACGCTGAATAGACCCCAATTGACTGTAATGGGGTCCGTTCGGTTTCCGCTCAGCTGCCTGGCGTTTTACCGGAAGAAAAAGCGTTGCTGTATTTTGTGCTGGATCTGCGACGGAACCTCCAAACGGAGTGCCAGCACAGATCTGAGACCACCCTTACTCCTTTGTTTCTACACTTCGTGTTAGGCTGTGTTCACATTGCAGTCGGTGAACAATTTCGAGTGTCATTTTGGCTTCCGTCAGGGTGGTGCGTGCCAGAATACGTTCTTTTTTACTGTATAGTAAAGTGCAGCAAACTGTGCTTTATTATAGAGTAGGCTACCACAAAAAAAAAACATATACCGCATGCTATACTGCACACGATTTTGACAGTTTGGCCAATTGCTGATGTGTGCTACTGTGTGGCTTTACATGGGTTGGAAGTATACAATGTAGGTATATGTTGGGAATACTCCCAACGTATACTTCCAACATACAGTCAAATGTACAGACGCATGAAAGCATCAGGACATTGACCATTTAGAAAACAGAAATTGAAAGTGATTAGAGATGAGCGAGTATACTCGCTAAGGCACATTACTTGAGCGAGTAGTGCCTTAGCCGAGTATCTCCCCGCTCGTCTCTAAAGATTCGGGGGGCGGGGAGCGGCGGGGGAGAGCAGGGAGGAACAGAGGGGAGATCTCTCTCTCCCTCTCTCCCCCCCCCGCAACTCACCTGTCACCCGCGCGGCCCCCGAATCTTTAGAGACGCGCGGGGAGATACTCGGCTAAGGCACTACTCGCTCGAGTAATGTGCCTTAGCGAGTATACTCGCTCATCTCTAAAAGTGATGCAATATGGAACATAACAAAAATACAAAAGAATATTCACACGTGTGCGCTGTACAACTTTACAAGCCATCTCATTATTGGTATTGGACAGGACCGTCTTCAGTGTAGATCTTATTTGAACTAATCTCAAAAATGACTTTGTGAAATCCCAATTTCTACTTTGAATTCAGAACCCAGCACTCCAGCTGTTGGGAAATTGTAATTCCCTTGATATTCTGTCAGTGCTTGCCGGGAATTATAGTTTTGTAGTAGTTGGAGAGGAGAGTCATGGGTTAAGGAGCTTTGCTATACACTGTGTTGCCAGTCACTAACATGGAGTTTACACATAGCATTCCCACTACTAGGGTTGGATTCCAGTAGATATAACCAGTCCAAATAATGAAATATTTCACTGCAAGGAACATCCCAATTGTAGAAAAAGACCTCTCAGCCACTACTCGTAATGGGAAGGACCGTCCAACTACTGCGCATGTTATCATAAAACCAACAACATACAACCCCAATTCCAAAAAAAGTGGGGACGCTGTGTAAAATACAGATAAATGTGAAAAATATTTTATTCACAATAGTGCATAGAACACATATCAGAAGTTGAAAGTGAGACATTTTTCCATTTCATGTAAAAAAAATAATTCATTTAAAATTGATGGCAGCAACACATCTTAAAATAAGGTGTGTCAGGGTAACAAAAGGCTGGAAAAGTAAAGATTTCTGGAGAAATTCATGTGCATGAGGAATAGGGCCGATGGTCAACATTGGATGCTCTAGATCTACAGGGCCTCAAGCGTCACTGCATTAAAAACAGGCATTATTCTGTAATGCATATCACTGCATGGGCTCAGGAATACTTCCAAAAATCATTATCGATGAACACAGTTCGCCGTGCAATCCACAAATGCAAGTAAGGCCTCCTGCACACGGGCAGATTTGCATTGCGAAATCTGGAGCGGGATTCCGCCTCCGGATTCTGCAGTAAGTCCAGCCCATAGCATGCTATGGCAATACATGATTTCCTGCCCGTGAGCAAAAATCGATTGCAATTTTTCGCTTGCGGGGGAGAAATCGCAGCATGCGATTTTGTGTGGGCTATGCATGGCCGGCTTCCATGGAAGGTAATGGAAGCCATGTGTCCCCTGGCCATTCTGCAATTATCATTGCAGAATGGTATCAGCAGCCGCGTCATCAACATAGTGACGGCGCGGCGTCATTTCTACTGCACATCTGCACCAGCGCTTCGGCCAGCACATCAGCAGTAGAGGAGAAGACGCTGGACAGGTAAGCAGGGGTCATCGGCCGGGCACCGGATTGAACATCACTGTGGGAATCCCGCATGTGGGGTCCGACCTGCCCGTTTGCGGGCTGCCTTAGGCTGGGTTCACACGGGGCGGATTTGCCGCGGAAATTCCGTGCGGAATTTCGCCGTGGCAAATCCGCATGCAGCCGCTTATCCCGGGATTAGCCAGCCATGTGGACAAGATTTCTCAGAAATCTCGTCCACACGGGACGGCAAATCCGCTGCGGCTAAGCCGGCAGAAGCCGCCGCTGCATGTCCATTTTTTTTTTCCCGCTGCGGCCGCGCTCTCCTCTAGATGACAGTAACTAGTCTCCTCCCTTCCCAGAAGTGTACAGACTGTTGTAATAGGAAGGTGATGTTGTGCAATGGTAGACATGGTGCTGGTCCAACTTTTTTGGGATGTGTTGCTGCCATCAATTTCGAAACGAGTTTTTTTTAATGAAATGGAAAAATATCTCCTTTCACCTCCTGATATGTGTTCTATGTTCTTTTGTGCATATAATATGGTTATATGAGCTTTCTAGATCATTGCATTCTTTTTATCTTTACATTACTTTACATTTTACACAGCTTCCCAACTTTTTTGGAATTGGCGTTGTACATACAAGAGATAAAAGGATTGTACGCAGGTAAGTCCAAACATACACATACAGGGTTATTACAAATGATCTTCCTGATTTGAAACGCACATAACGCCCGTTTAGTTACACTCAGATACATAAATTTGATGTAAATGGAAACAGAAACTTTAAAAGTTTTGTTGCACAACATCAAAACTTTTTCCACATCAGAGGTGATCATTGTGAACCCCCTTTGTCACTCAACACATATTGAGCCTGTAGTCAAGTTCCAGCCATACACGTTGTAGCGGATCACAACTGACTGACTGATGCAACGGCTACCGTGATGTCGCAGATCATACATGGTGGCTGGTAAGGATGGCATTTAGACTTTATCTTCAACACTCCCCCAGAGTAAAAAAAAATCACAACACGTAAGGTTCGGGGAATATGAAGGCCAAGAACTATCATCACAACCTGCAAGGCCAATCCATCTGTTTGGTAGTCGCCTATTAAGTTCACTTCTGACTTCATTGGGATAATGGAGGGGTGCTCGATCCTTTTGGAAGATGACACCTGAGATTTCCTGTTCCGGCTGTGGCAGAAGTCATATCTGTAGCGTCCAGGTATGAAATCCCCAGGATTGTTTCCTCATGGAAAAAAGGAGGGGCCGTACACTTTCCTAGAGGTTATAGCGCAAAACACATTCACCTCGGAAGAGTCGCGCGTACGCTCCACATAGACATGTGGGTTCCCCTCCCCTAGATTCTGCTATTACGTTTCTTAACTGCCTGAAAGGTATAAGGTAGAGATGAGCGAGTATACTCGCTAAGGCACATTACTCGAGTGAGTAGTGCCTTAGCCGAGTATCTCCCCGCTCGTCTCTAAAGATTTGGGGGCTGCTGGCGGGCGGGGAGCGACGGGGGAGAGCAGGGAGGAACGAAGGGGAGATCTCTCTCTCCCTTTGCTCCCCCCCACCCCCCCCCCGCAACTCACCTGTCACCCGCGCCGGCCCCTGAATCTTTAGAGACGAGCGGGGAGATACTCAGCTAAGGCACTACTCGCTCAAGTAATGAAACTTGCACGGACGCACTCCGCTGTTTCCGCGCTTACTGGTGGACAGCTGAATGAGTTTCGCTTTTAGATGCAACCTTTTTCCTTAAAATTGGAGGACCACCTTCGAACTGTGCACCCACTGGGGTGATCTTCACCAAACGTTGTTCGAAAATGACGTTGCACACTAAAACAAACTGGCAGGCGTGATAATCAAAGACACAAAACGCTCTCCTGTCCTTGTTGGCAGCTATTTTGTCTCATATCCCTCTTGCGACGACCACAGCTGAATAAAACTTTTTAGGCCGTATTTAGCAAAACCGTTTGGCTGCAAGACTGTCCTTGTTGCCCATAGCAACCAATTACAATGCAACTTTCATCTTACCTCAGCAGCCTGAGAAATGAAAGCTGAGCTGTGATTGGTTGGGAAACAAGGACAGTTTTACTGATAGACGGTTCTGATGAATGAAAATGTGTGAACTTCTATTTCCATTGATATCAAATTTCTGTATCTGAGTGTCATTAAACGAAGTTATGAGGATTTCACATCAGGAGATCATTTGTAATTATACAGTATTTCAATTATTGATGGGAATCTGTGCCAACAAATATTTGCATCCCCTTTCATGCTCCTGTTTTTGGCATTGGAGTGGTTTCTAAAGGTCTGAATCTACCGATTACATGTTTATGGTACTACGGCATCTAGCTTATATGCCATATAAGTATACAGTGAACGACCCTTTTAAAGCTAAATGTTCAACTGGAAATTTAACAGTTTTTTTTAGGGCAATTCACTTTAAAAGTGCTTATAGACCTTTAATATCTGTTAGCCAAACTCTCTTTCAGCTATTTCTTCCAACCCTCCTATATATATGATTGCTTGGTTTGGTTGAGTTTTCAGAGCGGAGAAAGATGCAACTCTGGTTGCGACTTATCTTCAGGGGAACCTAAAGGATCAGACATTGAAATTGGGCACTGAAATCAGACCCAATTCTTCATTTCCCTGACAGATATCAGGGAGAAGTTAAGAGGCCCCAATACACCTGCAAAAGTCGTTTGGTCCCTCCAAAATCAGGTGGTTCAGACGACCTTTCAGTAATATGTAAGGGGTGCCTTAAAGCAACCCACCAGTCCTAGACAAATAAAATTGACCACATTACTTCTCTGACTAACTGATGCATACTATGTATTAACATACAATGGTAGTCTAAGACATTCTGCTCTGACTGGCCAGCACTGCTCATGTGAGCGTCACTGGCCAATCAAAGCAGCATGTAGTGTCTTAGATTACTGATGCATACTAATTGTTATGTCTGTTCCGGAAGCAAAAATAATGTCCTGAAAGGAAGAGTATATTCACTCTAGCACAAACGCCGGCAACACAAGAAGTATATAAAGAAACACAAAACGAGGAATAACGAAAAACTGACCCTGAACTTGCAGAAATAGAAGACCCTACCTACAAATGGGGCAATCGCCCTGATGAGGGCGGCCCCTACATCAGGAACCTAGGGCAATTCTGTTTTTTCCTAGATGGTAACAGAGAATGTTCTGAAAATATAAGAACCACAATTAACTAGGAGATAAGATGTAATAGTAAATGAACAGCAGAGTTGAATTTCACTTGAGACCAAGATCAGACAGGGAGTCGCAGACCAGATCAGTGATCAGACAAAGAGCCAGACCAGACTAAATCAATAACTGGTGTCCTCTGTGAGGAGGAGCCAGAATAAATATACACTAATGCCGATTGGTTGGCTGAGTTGTCCCACCTCTCAGACAACCAATCTGCTCACACATAGGAGAAGTATCACTGTTGGTGTCCAACACTGAAATCATAGTGAGAATGTGCCGGCATGAGGACTCCATGGGCCGAACTGACATAAGGACGTCACACCAGTCCCGATCCTCAGTTGCAGACAGCACACCATGACACTAGTGGGCATCAGTTAGTAAGAGAAGTAGTGTGACCATTTTTGTTTGTCAAGGACTAAAGAGTCGCTTTAAGGCTTCACAATAAGAGAGAATCTATTTGACTCCTACAGCAGTTTTTAACTGTAATACTGGACTCCGCTGGGTACCATATTTTGAAGCAAACAGTAGAAGCACCTGAAAACATCAACAATGTCCACAAAACTTAATATGACCGGAATCTGGAAAATTGTGAAACACAGACTACTTGGAGGCGCCCAACATCAGAAAAGTTGGTTATTTCATATTGGCAGTAGTGCAAAAGCTGCAATGTTATGGTAAGTGAATCACACAGCACAGTTGTACACAAATTTCTTTCAGCTGAAACCAGGATCGGAACTTTTGGCTCTAAGGAAAAGTGAGTTTAGTCTAACAGTCATTCACGCATGTGGCTACTTTCTGTTGGAGGACAAAACTGTATGTTGAACTGAGCTATTTCAACTCAATATGACTTACTTATACCCTGTCAGCATTGAACTTGTATTCACTGGGTCTACTGAAAAAAAGATTCAACTCTCGAGACAATTCAGTTTTATTTGCATTGTAAACTACAGAGGCAATAAGGTCTGGTGAGGAGAAAAAAACATTTTACAAAGTGACCTGAAAGTTGGCTTGTCATCTGCAGAATTTCATGGGATCTCTCATTCTGTACAATTTGGGCCTACTGGGGGATTATCTGGAGGACCTGTCTAACCCTGATACTCCACAATACCTAACAGTCATGTTTGTATCTAAAAACAGAAAACGCCCTACATATAGACAGGAACACCTTCAGGTGTATGTGGCCCCTTGGTTAACAACGTCACCGTGGATCTTCTATTTACCTCACCCTGGCTTGAATAGCGCAGATACGTTTTCCCAGATTACTGTGGCCTTTCCTTACAAGCCCAGTGGGTCCTGGCATCTTTTCAAGTCTAGCTGGTGTTGAAATTGACCCAAAACACTACCTGAATTTAAAGGGAATCTGTCACCGGTTTCATGCTGCCCAAACTATGGGCAGCATGAACCCAGGACCGGTATGCCTATTGCCATTTTTTTTTTAAAAAGATACTTTGATGTTTGACTTGGGAATGGAGTTCTGAGTCACGGAGGCAGGCCACACTGGCCTCTTCCCGCCAAACCATGTAGACTGACAGCTCTCTTCCTATACACCCAGTGGGGAGAGGCCAGCATGACTCAGAGCTCTGTTCCCAAGTCAAACTTCAAAGTATGTTTATTCTGAAATACAGCAGCATTTCAAATTAAAACATACATGAAGGCAATGGGCATACCTATTCCGGGTTCATGTTGCCCATGATTTGGGCAGCATGAACATGCCGACAGATTTAATAACATAGGTGGCAATTATTCAAATTAAAGGGCTTTTACCAAGAACATAACTCCTTTTCATATGACATCATAGAGTGGGGTTCCCTCCTCGGTATCCCAGTTTATTATCCCGAATGGGTCTGGTGGACTTTGGTGACATTCTGACAGACTTTGTGCCATCCTCGTATTACAAGCAGCTGCTGCAGGGGAAATGTCTGCTTGGCTCCCATGGCAGAATCAAGCTGTTTGCCAAGAGTGCTGGGAGTGCAACCTGGGGCGATCAGCTGTTTACACTGTGTGGCGTGATCCGAAAAGAGTTGTGTTTAATGGCAGAACCTCTTTAAAGGAACACAGTCATCACTTTTAATCCCCTTAAACTAAGTTATGGTGTTCAAAGTGGGAGAACAGGAAGTCCGGGGAAGTTTGCGCGCAGCAGCTTGACTCTTTCTGTGTGCACACCTCCCATAGAGATGAATGGGAGGTGCACATGCAGAAAGAGTCAAGCTGCTGGCACTTGCGAACTTCACGTAGACACTGCACTGGAACGGGGTACCCGGTGAGTATGAAACATACATCCTTGGAATCCCTGTTCCCCCACCTTTGAGCCCCAAAACTTAGTTTATTGAGCTCAAAGGTGATGACTGAAGGCCCATTCACACACAACGATTATCTCTCAAAATTCACTCAAAAGCCATGGTGTGAGCGGTAATCGTTGTGTGTAAGTGCTCCCATCTTCACTATTCGGCTGAACGATGATTTTTAGGTGAGCATAAAATCCACCATTCAGCCGGAGAGAAGGTAACACTGACCGCATGCTGTGTTTGCTGTCCATGGTGCTGTATTCTCCCCAAGAGTGCTGATTACATTGTATTTAGCTTGCAGCCCCGCGGCAGAACAAAGGAGCTGAATGCCGAGAACAGACCACCTGCTGATCTCTGCATACAGCTCTAGAGGCTCATTCACATGCAAAGGTGATAAGCTGCTAATGGACATTAGTGTCCATTAGCAGTTTATGCAAAACAATCGCTCAAAACCTATACTTTGAGCTATTATCTTTGCGTGTAAATGGTCCTTAAGTCCCTCTAATTTCCACAATATATATAGCTGGTAAGCTTATATACCAGTAACTTAACCTATCATGTGTAATACTATCTAGGAAAACGATACAATGACACAGTGTATTCCCTTGTAATATGAAAAGGATGAAAGCTGCATCTTAAGTGAGGTTTGAAGAATTCAAAATTCAATCTTAATCCACAAATGCACAACAGTACATCCCCTATCCCACCTCGTGTGACGCAGAGTGTTAAGGCAGCAGTATACAATCCTAAACTCTCACTCACGAACTGAAGGTTGCAAGTTCAATCCCTTCGTGGTTCAGGTAGCCGGCTCAAGGTGGACTCATCCTTTCATCCTTCTGAGGTCGGTAAAATGGCTGCCCAGCTTGCTGGGGGTGTAATAAATAAATTGGAAGACCCTCAGATGCTGTTTGGACAAGTGTCAGCTAATGTAAAAAATCACAGATATCGACAAGCCAATTTCTCTTCTAACCTCAATAGAAAAATCTGGCTTTTGACCATTCTCTAATTTAGACCATTCTCTAATTTAGACATAAAGGGATCCTTTCCTACTGCATGAGCAGCTATGCAGAATGAAACACACGCTGACCCTTACATGATGCTTTTCATGGTGCAAATATTTTTGCGCAAAGAAGGTTTGATCCTTCCTTATGAGACACTGGAGACTAACCACACTTACGATAGGTACCCGAGAGTTTCAAGAATTCTTAGGGCTCACACTGGTGTATGGGAGTTATATATTATGCACGTAATTTTCAGGCACGTAATACACAGTACATAGTTAATGACGCATTTAGCATTCAGAATTAAGTTGTCTTGACACGGGCGTGTTTGTGCACGCAATTCACAGAGAATAGAACGCATTAATTTCAATGGGTTCATTCACATTCCCTTTTTTTTGCACGCTGAAAAAAACCAGCATGCTCTACTTTTGTTTGCATTTGTGCTACAAAAGTCCCCATAGAAGTATATTTGTACACCCAATATGGAAGATTCGCAACATGCTAAATAGCCATTTAAATCGGGGGGCGTGGTTGTGTCCCATGCACAAAAAAAACATGCCTTGTGGGCGCTAAAAGTACGGTAAAATGTGCTATGCCCGCAAAAAAGCCTTGTTCATAGCGCAAATGCGTTGCATTGAGTCGCATGCAATTGCACATATCCCCGTTTGAAGCCAATCTTACAGCTTATTTTAACCTCCCATAGCTTATAATGGGCGTATTATGCGCCAAAATAAGACATGGTGTTTTTTTCACACTCGTAAAATCCACATGAAAAAAAAACATGCCTGAATGGCCTATATAAATCAATGAACTTTTATAATTGCATATTACACGTGTAACATGCAGCCCCCATGTGAGTCCTTAAAGAAACAGTAATAAAAGTAGACTGAAGAAAAACGTGTCCACTGTGTTATCCCGTCTGCAGTACTTTTTGCATGATTGGAAACAAACAGTTGTGTAGAAATCCTGCAGAAAACACAGGGTTAATTTCCTGGGAGGGATCAGGAAGAAATTAGGTTAGGACTACACATCGACTTTGGCAGCGTCAGGGGTCGTGCCACAAAAGATTGCTGTGTAGCGCTGCGACCTTGCACTCTCATTGACATCAAAGGAAGCTGCAGTGTGACTCGTGGGCTGCCATGACTGCAAGCCGCAAATCAGAAAAAAATCCACCAGATTTTCCTAGGACAATCCAAAATGCGGCTAGTGCCTTTTAATACATTTGGCGCAACTCCAAAAATCTATTTTTTAAAACTGACTTCTTTATGCATTCGTCCCATTGAGTCCACCACTTGGGACTAGAGATGAGCGAACCTACTCGGCCACGCCCCTTTTTCGCCTGAGTACCGCGATTTTCGAGTACTTCCGTACTCGGGCGAAAAGATTCGGGGGGGCACCGTGGGTGAGTGGGCGGTTGCAGGGGGGAGAGGGGGCTCCCCCCTGTTCCCCGCTGCTACCCCCCGCGCCGCCACGCCTCCCCCCACCTCCCGGCGCCTCCCGAATCTTTTCACCCGAGTACTGAAGTACTCGAAAATCGCGGTGCTCGATCGAGTAATTACTCGAAACGAGTACGTTCGCTCATCTCTACTTGGGACCCATTCTATGCGGAGGCTACCTCTTTGACTTCCTTGGATGGACCCCCTTGCCACTCTGTGACAAGCTTATACCCTAAGAGGGCATAGAGAAAGACATTGGAGAGGTATAGTCTGATCATGACCACAGAGCAGCCTAGAAGAATAAGATACTGTATATACATACTAGGCCGTGATGTGTTTAACACTACATTGGTCATATCTTCCTCATGCTATGTGGGAATTCTTTGTCGACTACCTTTTTTCAATTAAGTAAAAATAACGCCAACAAATACCGAACAGATATATGAGAAAGGGACACTTTTTGGAGAATTTTTTCTGGTGTATACGTTGAGTTATATAAAAAGCAATGTCAATAGAGCCTCAGCCTTTTTTTAGATAGCGTTTTTCGCGCATCGTGTGGCTTTCAGTTTCGGGGTTCCTTCTGAATCATCCAAAATGGTATTCAGACGGTATCGTGAACGGAACCAGAAATTTTAATATGTCCGATGGAGGCTCCTTTGGTCTCCTTCTGACATCATTTCTGTTTGTTTCTGTTGGAGGGCAGAAACATGTAGTCAACTACGCTTTCCTGACCTCCAAAAATGGAAAGCAAGTCAAAAAGAAACTAAAGTAGTCTTCATTTGAATCATTAACCCTTTCCAATCCAATTTGTATCCTGGTTTTCCTAGGGGGCTTACTCTTTTTTTTTTGCCATTAAAAAATGGCGCTATCTGCAGGCTAAAGCCATTACTGCATGATGTGACACGTTGGATAGGCTCCGACAGCAGAAAGGCAGGCAATATACAGTAAGAGAACCCCGACGGATGTCTTCCAAGATCAGAGGTGTACGACCTTAACCCTTTCAAATCCAATTTGTATCCTGGTTTTCTTAGGGGGATTACTCTTTTTCTGCCATTATGCAACGGCGCTATATGCTGGCTAAAGCCAGTACTGCATGAGGTGACACGTTGGATAGGCTCCGACAGCAGAGAGACTGGCAATATACAGTAAGAGAACCCCGACGGATGTCTTCTAACATCGGAGCTGTACAACCTTAAATCATAATGCCTTCAGACGTCAGACAGTGGATTGGAAAGTGTTAAATCATAATGTCTTTAGACGTCAGACAGTGGATTGGAAAGGGTTAAAGTCTATGTTTCCATTGAGGATTGTGCCTGAATACCATTTTCAGCGATTCAGAAAGAACCCTGAGACAGAAAGGCACACGGTAGTAGAAAAACGCTGCATGAAAGAAGCCCAAATCAGCATTGCCCTTCAAAACCAAAAAATACTCCAGCTATAAGTCCTTGGTTATACCCTCCGCTCCCTCTCTCTTATTATTCTACTTGTGTAGGTATCACAATATATTCATGAGCCAAGAAGATCAGGATGAAGAGTGTCAACAGTGCTCTTCCGCCACACCCATAGACCACAATGGTGGGCTGCAGCCATCCAGATTACGATGAAAGGGGGAGAGGGGGTCCTCCATTTTAGTGATTCGTAAGTTTACTGCTCCCTAATATAATCAATATTAATAAAACTCCATTACCAATTAAATATACACCCTGAGGTGGGGGAGGGGTTCTCGTGAATGGGCGTACACTTACTCTGCCCATCCCGCCCCTTCCCATTGCAAATAGTAGAGAGGGGGCGGGAGCTCAGTGCACTGCTCCTGGCTCTTCCAGCCTCCTCCCCCTGCAGAGTGGGAGACCGTATGTCGGCCGGGCGTGAAAACCCAGCCGATATATGGTCGTCTGAATAAGCCCAAAAATGGTACTAATACAAACAGCTCTTCACACAAAAAACAAGCCCTTACATAGCTCCGTCAATGGAAAAAAAAGTTATGGCTTTTGAAAAGTGGAGATGAAAATCCCCAAAAAATCGTTGCATCCTTATGGCCAAAATAGGCCCTGTCACTAAGGAGTTAATGGTAATTATTAATGAATTAAAGGTATCGTATTGATTAAAGCAGTCACATGGGCAGGGCTGAGACATTTCAACCAGCGCTTGTAATATGTTGAAAAATGATATGTCAGACGTAGCTGAAACAGTATGATTAATGGGAGACCACCCCCCACCCCCATCTCTAGGCACAACACCTATAGTCAGTGACTAAGAAAATTAATCCCTGAGGGCTATTCAAGGTTAATTGAAATTAAATTAAGATTTTTTTTTGTGCAGAAATAAATGGTTGAGTTCCACTATGTTAATTACCCTCTGCATGCAAGAAGAGGAGGACACGGAGGGTCTTACTCATAAATTATATACGTGGGGAATGGGTTGGCTGCTAAGAAGATAATGCTATATGTACAATCACAAAGCTTGACTTCAATTTCTATAAGTGGTGCACATGCTAACCCCCTAGCCTAGACAATCAACCCTTAAAGGGGTTTTCTGGGCTTTTTTTATTGATGACCTATCCTCAGAATGGGTCCTCAATAGTTGATCAGATGAGGTCTGGACCAAGACTGATCAGTTGTTCGTGCACTTAAAGTCACCAGCTAAACACAAGGTTTGAAGCGGAGGTAGATTGCTCTGACGCCTGTGTAGTGGCCGGCACTGCTATTTGCAGGCGCAGCTCCCAATAAAATCATCACCCCCAGGCATCCTGTTGTGTCCAATCCAGCCGAACTGACGAAGGGGTGCGTACCCGAAATGCGTCTTCAATTGCTGGTCTTTATTTTGTGAAATAATAAAAAAGAAGTGCTTTCACCATCACATATTGGACCTTTTATCTTCTAGTAGCTTAGAGGGTTGTGCCCTCATACCAGTATTTTTCCACATTCTTTTCACTACACTCACGCCCACCCTGGTGGAGCATCAAATGGTTGGCAGCACCTCCATCATTTGAAGTACTCCATCATTGGAAACACTTTGTACTCCAGAAATATTCCACCACCCTCACTGGGTCTTGCTCCACCCATCTTTTTCATCTCTTTTAGGCGGCCTGCAGACGGCCGGGTCGGATTCGGCTGCGAGAATTCTCGCAGCGTGACCCGTCCCGCGCCCCTACAGGGACCCAGCGCGTACTCACCTGCTTCCGTGGCTCCGGCTGTTTGATGAGCCGGCTGCCGGTCAGCCGGCGCATGTGCAGACTGTAGCCGCCTGCCGGGAGTGAGATTGTTGTGCGGGGCTCGCATGCCGCGATTTGTTTGCCGCACGAGATTTCGCACAGACAAATCGCGGCCGTCTGCCTAGGAATGCGTTTGCTAATGCAATCCTATGGCAGCGTCCACGCGTGGATATTCTGCGGGAAACCCCGCCGCGGAATTTCCGCCCGTGTGCACGAGGCCTTACAATAAAATCAAGGACAGCTGCGCTTGCAATTAGCAGTGCAGGCCACAACCCAGAGGTCAGAGCTATCCACTTCCACTCCGTATCCTGTTGTCTTGGGCACCTGAACAACTGATTGGCGGGGATCCCATGCGAGAGACACCAGCTGATCAATTATTGAAGACCTTCCCTGAGTTCCCTCATCAATAAAAATAGCCAGGAACCCCCTTTAAAGTTTAACTATCATTTAAGGTTTTTGTTTTTTTTAACGTACAGAATAGGCAATTTTAAGCATTTTTGCAATATGTTTAATTATCCTACTGTGCAGATTTTTTCCTTCATACCCTTCTTCTGCTATTAAGCTGCCATGGAGTTGCTAGGGCAATCCGTATTCCCTGCATAGCAGAAGAGGCAGTAGAGGGCGCTCCAGCTGTGTCGGCACCTGTTCAGCTGCAGACACAGCTGTTCCCATTGAACACTTTATTAATAAAGGCTGCTTTATACATTTTATTGGGTTTTACACACTTAATTCCTCTCTGTGTCCCACATCTGTCCGCTGCACTTTTATTTTTCTTCTGGCTGCTGTTCTTCACTGGTGGTGTTGTGAATGGAGAACCATTCTATGCTGACAGCCTCACCCTTCACAGTGTGCCCGCTCTTCACTAGACCCGCTGCAATGAAAGCCCTGGCAGTGCATCAGGTCTGGCGGGGAGTGTTTTGTATGGAGAAGCTGGCCCTCTGCAGTACAAACTTCACAAATTGGTGCACCAGGGAGGAAAATCACGGGTACACCAAGTAGTCTACAGTCTCAGTTATCTGTATGGCTCTGGAC
The DNA here is from genome assembly GCF_035609145.1 of Eleutherodactylus coqui. Classification (NCBI taxonomy): domain Eukaryota; kingdom Metazoa; phylum Chordata; class Amphibia; order Anura; family Eleutherodactylidae; genus Eleutherodactylus; species Eleutherodactylus coqui. The sequence goes on along the minus strand of NC_089846.1, from coordinate 25,283,891 downwards.
CCACACAACTTCTCTTCTCCAGCTCCCTACCGGTCAGCACTCACGGCAAACACACTCCACTCTGCACTGAACCTCAGTAGTAGAAACCCACTAGCATCTCCTGGGTGTAACTGACCCAGGGAAATTGGAGGTTACCTCTCTCTTTCTCCCATTCTGGATTGAAGGTGTCCGTGTGGATCTTTGGTCTCTACTCACTCCACCTGCTGCTGGTTGAGAACAAAAGACCCACCCTTGCAAACACCTTGAATTTACATACATAAAGCACGATCACGTGACAAACAACAAGATACATTTCCCAGACATTCTCACATACCAGACAGTTAGCTCATTCAGTGCTGCAGAAATGCAATACCCATCATATTCATGCAACATGAAAGACGCTGACAATACAAAGCACAAGACAAATGCATTCATTTATTATGGAGGGGCCCCGATGTTCCGGGCCACTACAAAGCCATCTGCAGCATAGAACTGCATCTCCCCTTCACAGTGCACCCGCTTCCTGCCCAGACCTGATGCACTGTCAGCGTGGCATCAGGTGCATCGGGTGGTGACATATAGTACTGTACACCAGATGCACTGAGGACCTTGGCAGTGCATTAGGTCCGGCACAGAGTGGGTAAAGCTGTCAGCACAGAATGGCTTCTCCATACCCAGTACGCCTCCAGGGAAGAACAGCTGCCAGAAGAGAAATAATAGCGCTGCGGGCAGATGTGGGGCACAACAGGAATTATGTATGTAAAACTCAACAAAATGTATAAAGCAGTGTTTATTAATAAAGTCTTTAATGGGAACAGCTGTGTCTGCAGCTGAACAGGTGCCGACACAGCTGGAGCGCCCTCTACTGCCTCTTCTGCTATGCTGTGAGATAAACATATAGATTTTCCCAGCAACCTACTCACCTAGCTGCATAGCAGAAGAGGGGTTAGAATGAAAAGTGTACAGAATAAGCTAATTAAGCATATTGCAAAAATACTTAGAATAACCATTTCTGTACATTGAACATCTCTTCTGAGAATACAATGTAGAAGTATGACCCCAGTCGTGACATGGCACTGCCAAAGCTGGAACTTGCCTGCTTCCAGCTCTCAAAACTAGAACCAGGCCAGCCATGCCGTCTGCCAAAGATGTTCCCCCCAGGCAGCCACTAGACTATCGTCTGACCATTGTGACTGCCCAGGCCTAAAACATCCCGGGAGCCGTGAAACGCAGCTAGTGAGTGTCCACTCATGTGTGTTTTTACTGCCATGCAGCTCATGGTAAACTTGCCATAGTCTACCACCTAACCATTGTAGCAGGGCTGCAGTGTTGCGGTCCAGCTTTAGACCTCATGTCCACGGATGTATGGATAAACCACTGTGGTTGTCCCGCAGCTTTTTACCAGTCTGTGTGATGCCGGCAGAGATCGCGTATGGGTAGCAAATGTAGAGAAGGGCCGGAGCTGAGGCCTACAGGGCCTCGGCAAAGGCCACACATGACAGGGTTAAACGGGGAATGATGATGAAGGGGTTAAAGGAGAGAGAAGGGATGGACGGAAGCAGGAGGTTGAAGAAGAAGGAAGAGGAGGAGCAGAACAGGACTGGAAGGATCACTTTGAAGGAAGAAGCAGAAGAGGAAGCAGCAACAAAAGACTTGGTCAATGAATGGTAATGGGGGGGTCTGTAGCCTTTTGGCTCCGACAGGGCGGTGGCCTTGTAAAGAGGGTAGAGTGGGTTAGACCCGGAGTGGCTAGCGGGTCTTTAAGTTGGAAGGTAGCCGGCTGGAGGCAACTGGTGATGTTGGGCCTCCCCAGTCAGGTGACTTGAGCCGGGAGGCATGTGTGAAGATCAGTTGGATTTCCCGAGTCAGGTGAGAAGGCGACAGACCTACGGAGGGGGACTCCAGGGGATCTCCCCTCATCTTCAGGGGTCATGGGGGTCTTCGGGTTAACAGGATGATAAAAATTCAATGTATGATCTGTGTGTATGATAAAATAGCTGCTATGGCCAAATTATCCAAAAGAAAAGGCAGCACGGGTGGGCGTGGAGGTCACAGCAGGAACACCTCCGTGATGCCCGGGTCGTTCTCATGACCACGTATCACAGAGTGTGCAAGAAACATGTATTCACTGCATATTTGCGCATCAATGCAATCGCACACGAAAAAACACAGAAGGGCAGAAATATGCACGGAAGAGGAGTTTTTCGGTCCATCAATCCCCTATGTATTCACAGACCGAAATCCGCTCCTGCCCTTGTGAATGAGCCCTAAGATGTGGCTGAAGGTATTTTTCTAAGGGCTCATGCACACAAGCGTATGCGTATAGAAGCTCCTGAGAGCATGACGTGATTGCGCTGTGAATGGAGCGCTATCACGTGTTCTTGCGAGCGTATCCGTTCCGCTTACTGTACTTTTCTGCACTGCCGGGTTCATTCACGGGTGTGTCCCACGCCGTTTTGAACCGGCTGAGCAACCTAATTAGTCCTAGTGTTAATTGATAACACTGCAGACAGGACATGCATTTGCGCACCTCCATAGACTCCTATGGTGCATTGGAAGTGCAAATGTGCACAAAATAGAGCATTTCTTTTCCCCAACGGCAATCTACGTACAAAAACGGTGAATGTGAGGGAATCCATTTAAAATATGTTCTATTGTCAGCGGTTTGCATGAGTGATTTTACGTGTGAGAAAGCGTGTGCAAAATCACCAGCCCTTATCATGTTTTAATATTGCAGGCCTCTTAAAATTCACAATACCCATCCATGGATCATCTATATGACGTAATGCATTATCAGTCATGTTATATACAGTAAACACTTTGTCCATGGCCTTGCGTTGTGCATATCACATTTACCTGCCCGCGCCATTCTCACTGGTGACTGACAGCTGGCTGCTGTATTGGCAGATACAGAACAGTCCTCTTCATTGGGCAATAATCAGATTATAACTGAGGAAATACATGTATAATATATATATAATTAGATAACAGATCAGCGACAGTGTGATTAATTTACATTTAAAGCATGCAGAATGACAAATAGGATGAAGAGCGCGCCACTTATATAACGATAAACTAGAGTTATAGAACTAAGATTTGTGTAGAAGATGAAAGACAGAGAAGTGATGATTGAGGATTTCACCAAGAAGTGCCCATATCGTGAGACATATACCCCAGGAACGTGCTAAAGTCTGGAAAATCCTCATCTGTTTACATTCCCATATTTTCTGTCATTTCTAAAAAGTCCTTTAAGTACCAAAACTTTTAGATCTATTAAACTGTGATCCCGTCTAGAGAAGTGGTTCCCCATGGATGTGTCCAGCTTCTTCATTATGCTGGGCCTGTGCGGATTCATCCTGGACTGTAGCTTCTGTTTTATTTCTCCACTATTGACCCCATCGGACCACCTTGTACACCGTATCACCTGCACAACATTGGAGGGTGTATCAGTCATTCTGTACTCTCGTTGTGTGTTGGGTATGTGGATGGTGCCCGTTGGCAGGATGTGGGTACAGGTCTTGCACCTTCCCTTGCAACAACAGAAAATGCAAGTCTTCATCATGATGAGAGGCTTTGTTTAAAAGGAGAGGTAAAATTTTTGCCCTTTAATGGATATACAAGTATGATAAACATTTGTAACTTTCAATCTCTCTTACACAGAGTTGTGGAAAATTGTGATTGAGGGGCTATCAGCATTATGCCGTCACCAAGAAATACAATGCACCAACAAACCACATGCCACCACCAAGTAAAAAAACAGACACCATGTGCTGGCACCAAGAAATAACAGGCATCATGCGCCGCCACCAAAATACACCTGACAGCATGTGCTGCCACCAAGAAATATCAGACACCATATGTCACCACCAAAAAACACCAGGCAGTACGTGGCGGCACCAAGGAACACCAGGCAGTACGTGGCGGCACAAAGGAACACCAGGCAGTACGTGGCGGCACCAAGGAACACCAGGCAGTACATGGCGGCACCAAGGAACACCAGGCAGTACGTGGCAGCACCAAGGAACACCGGGCAGTACGTGGCGGCACCAAGGAACACCAGGCAGTACGTGGCAGCACCAAGGAACACCGGGCAGTACGTGGCGGCACCAAGGAACACACGAAAATACGTGTGTGCACCAAGAAACACCGGACAGTACGTGTCGGCACTAAGAAACACCACGTGCTGCCACCAAAAAATATCAAACACCATGTGTCACTACCAAGAAACAAGACATCACGTGCCGTTGCCAAAAAAACACCAGACACCATGTGTCACCAAATAGAAACACCAGACACCATGTGCCTCCACCAAGAAACATCAAACATCAGGAGCCCCTACCAAGAAACATCAAACATCAGGAGCCCCTACCAAGAAACATCAAACATCAGGAGCCCCTACCAAGAAATACCAGACAGATGATGTCAGGATAAAGAAGAATTGGGCCTGATTTTCATTAAAAAATTACTTTAAAGATCCGCTGGTGGGAGGGCCCCGCCAGCCTAAGTGCGCTTTCACATGCGTGGAATATGCCGTCCCGGGGTTCCGTACCAAAATCTGCAAGTTTAAATGTGGAATTATGTGCAAGATTGCACAATTTTCAATTCCACATTAAAATCCACACATTAGCAGCGTATGCGGATTGTGGTGCTGAATATTTCACAAGAGGGCACATTTTGCACTGCTGTTGTGGAATACATGTGAAAGTATCCAGAGCTCTCCTTATACATAAACAGGGAAAGACCTGTCAGTCTAGGCCAGGGGTGTCAAACTTATTTTTACCGAGGGCCACATCAGTGTGGGAGAGAAATGATATTCTTTAATTATTAGGTTTGTATTTCAGTCTAAATCTGCTTATGTCAGCAAGCATCCCCAATACACAATGAGAGTGAGATTTTGTATTGTTTCTTATATAGTTTCAACATAAACAGGAAAAACGGATTATTATCAAACACAATGGAGGAAACAGAGAGACGAGTCGAAAGAACATGATCATTCTTTACACTTCAAAGAAAAACCAGTTTGAACCAAATGAATTATGTAGCTGTGTTTGGCTTTGTAACACCCCTTTCTGTATCAACTTGAAAAACCTATTTATCTATAAAAGCTGTGTCTTGGGTAATGCATCCCATTGTGTTTTTTAGAGTATTTTCTCTGAGCTCGTACCAACCACACCTAAGGGCTCATGCTCACGGCCGTGACGGATTCTGACTGCGAAAACAGACTCGGCATCCCACAGAAACCCCAGATTTTACCTCTCTGGATCAGCCGCGAGCGTCTCGGCTGACAAGCCAGCATGCATGCGCAGGGCAAGGCATGATGCGCCGGCGCTTGGCTGTGAAAGGGATTCTCACGGTACTTCCGCAGTGTACACTGCGCAGAATATTGCGGGACGGACAGCTTCCATTAACTGCAATAGAAGCCGTCCGTGCGATTTTCCGCACAGAATAGAACATGCTGCGATTCTCAGTTGATTTCCACTTGAGGGTAGCGGAGAATCATTTACCACTGCATGTCTATGGACGGTCATTGCTGTGGAATTCAGGGCGGGCGTCTGGCCATGAATTCCACAGCGATCATCCGTCTGTCGGCATTAGCCCTAATATGGCAGCCACAGAATATCGAAGAGCGCGATTGCGCTAACGGCAGCATTATGAAAAGCCGATTGTAATTGGAAGACTGTATTTTAAAGGATATATTAAAAAGGGGAGAACAGATGGGTCAGAGCAAGGTTCTAGTCAGGAAAAACTGGGGCACAAGCACTCAGTCAATATCCACCCGACATCGTAGTGTAGGACTAAGATGGCAGCCACGACCCTGGTACCCAGCGGCAGGCCGCAAACAAGTCCACAGTTCGCCAGAGGGTCTTCCTGGCACAGCTCAGAGGCTCTTATCTGCCCGAACCTCGCGGGGCACATAAAATTATGTGGCAGGCATTATTTGGTCACGGGAAGAGATAAGCGAGCCTACTTGATAAGGCAAACTACTCGAGCAAGTAGTGCCTTATTCCAGTACCTGCCCGCTCGTCTCTAAAGATTCGGCTGCCGGCGCGGGTGACAGGTGAGTTGCCCTGGTGAGCAGGGGGAAGCGGGGGGGGAGAGAGGGAGAGATCTCCCCTCCGTTCCTCCCTGCTCTTCCTGCTCCCTGCCGGCACCCGAATCTTTAGAGACGAGCGGACAGGTACTCGAATAAGGCACTACTCGCTCGAGTAGTTTGCCTTATCGAGTATGCTCGCTCATCTCTAGTCACGGGCATTGAGTTTGACACGTATTCCAGGCAATCCAAGTGGAGAGAGGCTGCTCCGTTCCCCTTTCCACCCCCCCCCCCCCCCACCCCCCACGCTCTGTTCAAAGCGGATTTTCAAAGTGTGTTTATTATCTGAAACGCTACAGCGTTTCGGAGAAAAATATATGCCCCTGCAATATGGGTCCCTGTCCTGAGATCACGCTGCCCGTGGATCAGACAACACGAGCCTGATGATACGTTCCCCATAATGATTTATGTGTACCCCACTAGGTTGTTAGCGAAAAATACAACTCATGACGCAAAAAAACACACAAAACGCCCCTGGGAAGGTAAAAATAAACGCGGCATTTTACAAAAAATGTCCTAAGGATACCATTTGGTATGAATTTTAACTCTGATTTGCATTAGATTTCACCCTTTCAACTGAAGGGCTGAATGTCTTCTGTGGATCCATATCAAATTCTGCATCAATGGCGTGGATTTTAACACGGTTTGTGATTTTGCGCCCTGGAAAATCCACACCAATTCCCACCACCGTGCCCTACTGCAGATAAAATAAAATAAATTATTGATACTTATGAACATGGAATTTTTTTTTCTGCGAGAAATATTTTTATTGCGCAAAAGTGGTAACATTTTAAAAAAAAAATCATGTTAAATCCTTATATTTTTTAAACCAGAAATATATGCATTGAATATATTTCTTCATAGACAAAATAACTGTCCACAAATGTGTACAGCTGCAACGGCAGCCTCATACATTATACTCAGTAGGGGACCCTCTGCCAACCACTCAACCCCGAGGGAGCCATTAACGACGACAACTTAGCCCCTCCCCTCCCTTAGTTTGCGTTCCAAACCTCGCTCTCGCTACAAGCGGCAAAAGCACAACTTGGATTTCGCATCGCTATTGGTCAAGACGGGCCCTGGGCGTGGTTCATGTTTAAGTCCTCGCGAAATGATTGGACAAACAGGAATGATTGACAGCTGGGTGGGCCGAAAGGAGGAAGTTGCCTCCGCTCACGTGATCGTCGCTTGTATTGGGCGGGAGATGCAGCAGGGCTGGAGCCGCCGACGTGACGCTCGTTAGTCACGTGCTTTGTTGTTATCGTGACGTGGCTCCCCGTGACTGGTACAGAGGTGACAGGGGCGGTGACGTCACACGGTGACAGTTCTCGTGGTGGCATCGGGGGGGGACAAGTTTTGAGGGGGTCCCCGTGTGGTGAGTTTGTCATATCGAGGTGAACCGGGCGGGTGGCGCTGATGACGCCGTCTGTGTGACGCGCTGCATGTCTGTGTCGTGTTTGCTTGCCGTGTGCTGTTCAATGGGGGCACTTTAAGGGGACCAGCCGGGATTAAGGCGCTTATGTTGTGTCCTGAGCTCAGAGCATCCCTCAGGGGGAAGGTTTTACCTCATAAATGTCGAAATTGGGGCTCGTATGTGAAACATTTACCTCATATCTATCTGTTTGGCGCACGGTGCGGTATATATACCAGTCCGCCTCAGAAATATGGCACAGCTGCCGAGCATCGCTCTACCGCTGTGCCCGTTACAGGACGTTGTAGGGACAAAGTGCCCGCAGAGGGCATTAAATGCGTTGGCCGCTATTGATTAAGCGTTGCTATGTAACTTTGCCGCAGTGACATAGGAATGTTGGCAATATACATGGTACTTTTTTCTGTTTCCTTTTAGTGCCGCCGTTTCTGCGCAATTCCTGGGTGCAACAGCCTCCAGCGGTCTGGAATACCACATTTCGTCCAAGGAAGGTGCTAAAATGGCATCTAAAGGTGGCATCGTGCGTTGGCGTCCCCCGTAGGGCTGGGGCACAGGATGCGCCTCAGGGTGCGAGCTCGGTCTACGCTTTTGCAGGAACATCCTTGGCGCAGATGATTCTGCGCTGGACTGATGGAGGTCGCGCTACAAAAGGGCGTTGTGGGATCGCTCGTTGGGCACACATCTTCAGTATGGGTGATGCGGCGCGTCTGTAGGTGCCATTTTAGAGCGTTTCTTGAATGAAACATGATTTTTTTGGTTTTGACTGCTGGAAAGGGTGGCGTTAGTGGAAAATAAAAGTGCATTGTGTGCCGATTCTATCTGCTCAGCCGCGTCCGACTCTACGGTACTCTGTAGGCTGGTCCTCTCCGTTGCCTACTCCGCTTGGGTACTCTGTAGGCCGCTCCTCTCTGTTGCCTACTCCGCTTGGGTACTCTGTAGGCCGCTCCTCTCTGTTGCCTACTCCTCTTGGGTACTCCGTAGGCCGGTCCTCTCCGTCGTCTACGCCTCTTGGGTACTCCGTAGGTCGGTCCTCTCCGTCGTCTACGCCTCTTGGGTACTCCGTAGGTCGGTCCTCTCCGTCGTCTACGCCTCTTGGGTACTCCGTAGGTCGGTCCTCTCCGTCGTCTACGCCTCTTGGGTACTCCGTAGGCGGTCCCCTTTGTTGTCCACGGCTCTTGGATTCTCTGTAGGCCGGTCCTCTCCGTCGTCTACGCCTCTTGGGTACTCAGTGGGCCGGTCCTCTCCGTCGTCTACGCCTCTTGGGTACTCAGTAGGCCAGTCCTCTATGGCTCTTGGACACTCTGTAGGCCGGTCCTCTCTGTTGCCTATGGCTCTTGGGTACTCCGTAGGCCAGTCCTCTCTGTTGCCTACTCCGCTTGGATACTTTGTAGGCCAGTCCTCTCCGTCGTCTACGCCTCTTGGGTACTCCGTAGGTCGGTCCTCTCCGTCGTCTACGCCTCTTGGGTACTCCGTAGGTCGGTCCTCTCCGTCGTCTACGCCTCTTGGGTACTCCGTAGGTCGGTCCTCTCCGTCGTCTACGCCTCTTGGGTACTCCGTAGGTCGGTCCTCTCCGTCGTCTACGCCTCTTGGGTACTCTGTAGGCTGGTCCTCTCCGTTGTATACGGCTCTTGGGTACTCCGTAGGCCAGTCCTCTCTGTTGCCTACTCCGCTTGGGTACTCTGTAGGCTGGTCCTCTCCGTCGTCTACGCCTCTTGGGTACTCTGTAGGCCGGTCCTCTCTGTCGTCTATGCCTCTTGGGTACTCTGTAGGCCAGTCCTCTATGGCTCTTGGACACTCTGTAGGCCGGTCCTCTCTGTTGCCTACGGCTCTTGGGTACTCCGTAGGCTGGTCCTCTCCATCGCCTACGGCTCTTGGGTGCTCCGTAGGTCGGTCCTCTACGTCATCTACGCCTCTTGGGTACTCCGTAGGCGGTCCCCTTTGTTGTCCACGGCTCTTGGATTCTCTGTAGGCCGGTCCTCTCCGTCGTCTACGCCTCTTGGGTACTCAGTGGGCCGGTCCTCTCCGTCGTCTACGCCTCTTGGGTACTCAGTAGGCCAGTCCTCTATGGCTCTTGGACACTCTGTAGGCCGGTCCTCTCTGTTGCCTATGGCTCTTGGGTACTCTGTAGGCCAGTCCTCTCAATCGTCTACGCCTCTTGGGTACTCTGTAGGCCGGTCCTCTCCATCGTCTACAGCTCTTGGGTACTGTGTAGGCCGGTCCTCTCCATCGTCTACAGCTCTTGGGTACTGTGTAGGCCGGTCCTCTCCATCGTCTACGCCTCTTGGGTACTCTGTAGGCCGGTCCTCTCCATCGTCTACGCCTCTTGGGTACTCTGTAGGCCGGTCCTCTCCATCGTCTACAGCTCTTGGGTACTGTGAAGGCCGGTCCTCTCCATCGTCTACAGCTCTTGGGTACTGTGTAGGCTGGTCCTCTCCATCGTCTACAGCTCTTGGGTACTCTGTAGGCCGGTCCTCTCCATCGTCTACGGCTCTTGGGTACTCTGTAGGCCGGTCCTCTCCATCGTCTACGGCTCTTGGGTACTCTGTAGGCCGGTCCTCTCCATCGTTTACGGCTCTTGGGTACTCTGTAGGCCGGTCCTCTCCATCGTCTACGGCTCTTGGGTACTCTGTAGGCCGGTCCTCTCCATCGTCTACGGCTCTTGGGTACTCTGTAGGCCGGTCCTCTCCATCGTCTACGGCTCTTGGGTACTCTGTAGGCCGGTCCTCTCCATCGTCTACGGCTCTTGGGTACTCTGTAGGCCGGTCCTCTCCATCGTCTACGGCTCTTGGGTACTCTGTAGGCCGGTCCTCTCCATCGTCTACGGCTCTTGGGTACTCACTCTGTAGGCCAGTCCACTCTTTCCTCTACGGCTCTTGGATACTCCGTAGGCTGGTCTACTCCGTCGTCTATGCCTCTTGGATACTCTGTAGGCCGGTCCTCTCCGTCGTCTATGCCTCTTGGATACTCTGTGGGACGTCCTCTCCGTCGTCTACGGCTCTTGGGTACTCTGTAGGCCGGTCCTCTCTGTCGTCTACGCCTCTTGGGTACTCTGTAGGCCGGTCCTCTCTGTCGTCTACGGCTCTTGGGTACTCTGTAGGCCGGTCCTCTCTGTCGTCTACGCCTCTTGGGTACTCTGTAGGCCGGTCCTCTCCGTTGTCTACGCCTCTTGGGTACTCCGTAGGCCAGTCCTTTCTGTTGTCTACAGCTTTTGGATACTCTGTTATCACTTCCGCATAGAGATTAAAAAGGAGAGAGAATGCATCCTTGTCTTGTGCCCTTTTTGATCTTGAAGCATTCTGCTTTTCGCTGTACTTTCTTGATCGCTGTAGAGGGACCTGATCAACGTGATCTGGTGTGCTGGTACTCCTACATCCCTCTGTGCTTTGCAAAGCTTATTATGCTCAATGCCTCCGAAAGCCTTGGTGTAATCAATGAAATGCAGGTAGAGCTTCTTTTGATACTTTCTTGCCTTTTCCATGATCCATCTCAGGTTTGCAGTCTGGTCACGGGTCCCTCTGCCCTTGTGGGATCCAGCTTGAACACCATGTAGGGTATACTGCAAACATTTCTACACTCGAACATTAAAATTGGAACACAAAGGGGCAAAAATCATAATGAATGACAAGGTATTATAACTGTGCCGCTTGGGAGCCCCAGTGATCCTTTGATGTTTCCCCTCCCCACAGTCACTGCAGCAGGCCGGATGTTGACGACTCTGTCCACATTGGGATTGGAGCTGGAAGTGCTATAGAAAGTATAACTCCCATTGATTTCAGTGTGAACTATACCTTCTATACCACTTCTGTCTCCAACCTGATTGTTGACGTCCAGCCCTGCACAGGCGCTGAGATCAGCTGATCATCGTTGGGGACCCCTATCAGTCAATTACCGATGAGCTTTACTGAGGATAGGTCATTGGTACTAAAAGGGATTCAATGCCTGCAATACCCCTTGAATGAGAGAGGTTGGTGCGCAATCGATAGTTCATGGAGTGGTGGTCATGCATGCGCACCACCGCTCTATTTACTAGGGCAACTTGGGGATGGCCATATTTTTATGATCCCTGGGGTTCCCAGTGGTTGATCCCCAGCAATCATATATTTGTCACCTTTTGGATTTTGATAAATGTCAAAATAAATAAAAGGTGATAAATGTTTTTGGTGGGAAAAAACTACAGTTTCCATTTAAATCAATGGGCTGTCATATAGGGGGGTCTTCCAGAGCAAGAGATGCCTTTGTAACCCCCCTCCACTCTGGCCACGAAATGAGGATCCTGAACAGAGGATCCCCTCTACAGAAGGGGTTACCCGGTCAACAAAAAAATATGGCGCAATGTTTTTTTGCCATTATAACATTAACTTAGCAGTGACACTTTATTGACCCAAGACTGTAGCGTTCATAGTTGCGGTAAAATGTCCCGTCTGCCAATCATTGGGCTTTCCCTCCAGCTCACCCTGCCCCTAAAATAGAATAGGGTAGGGCCCCTGTCACGGTCTGTCTTGGTTGGGCTGGAGAGGAAGTCACATGATCGGCAGACAGGATGTCTTACTGCAACGATAAATGCTGCACTCTTGGGTCTCATGACTGTGGGGGGCAACTGGTTTCAGGCGCACAGGTGTCAATAAAGTGTCCGTACTAAGATAATGCTAAAAAAACATTGCCAAGTGTTTTTTGTCAAGCCGGCAATCCCTTTAACTCAGAGTTCCCTAACGCTCCTTTTACACGTCCCTAATTCTTTGTCCAATGTAACGAGCATCAATCAAACACGTGCGCCGGTTTCTTTCCTCTTGTTTACACAGGCTGTAGATTGTTCGTCCCCGTCAGCCAATCACAAATGCGGTTGTTTGTCCCCATAGTCCAGTTGTGTATCTCCGTTTTCACTTGGGTAGATGTACCGCCAATTAGCGAGCATTCTTATGCTCACAGAAACCAGCCGACAAACGAGTGGTTGCTTGTCCGTAGGCTGACCGTTGGTCCCATTACACAGCCTGATTGTTGGACAACATTCGGCCTGATAATCAGCCCGTGTAAAAAGGACCATAATAAGGGTATATGACACAGGCGCTGTGCCGTACATATAAGTGTGGTTATGCTCGGTATTGCAGCACAGTAGCGTTCACTTGAAAACAGCCTTAGGCTGGATTCACACGAGCGCAGGCGTATTTACGTTTGAACGTCCGTGGCGTATAATACCCGGGAGGGACGTTTTCCGGTGATCATGTTCAGAGCTAGTTAGCGTATTCTCGGCTGTTCATACTTTCAGAACTATATTTTTAGCCACCGTATAGGCATTGGTGCGTATTTCTGTCGCGTATGTTCTATTTTCAGCGGGTCGCTGTTTTTATGTGCCGCATAATCGCCTGTGTGAATAAGCTCTTAGATGCATAAAATTTGAGGGATTGTCCCATATGGACTGCTCCTTTCTTTATGACCTGTTAGGATGTATGGACACCCTTCTATGAGCACAACCAGCTACTACGGCACACGGCTTTCTTAGGCCGCAGTAGATGATCCATGGCGGTTACAGAATCCTGACCCACTACAGGCTAAGGTCACATGCGTTAAAGAAATCGCACAAGAATAGGACATGATACGTTTTTTTGGGTGCTGTTCCCGTCCCGTTTTTGGACTGATTTCTCGGTCTACAAATCAAATGGAACAATGGTCCTTGTACCCTCAGCAGGGGTTATCTGGATGCAACAACCGCTATAAACGCCGCCGCCCTGGTGTTTTCCTTTCAGTTTGCAGCCGCTGTTTGCATTTGGCTCTCGGCGCGCCCAGTACATTGCTGATTTCATGGGAGGAGGCTGCGGTGAGGCAGATATCTCTCCAGCACCTGCACTAGTACATGGCGGTCATTCAGTTAGATGCATGGCCGGAGTATACTGCATTCTTGCTTGTAGATGGGTCCTGAGTGGGAGACCCCAACATATCACCTATATGTGTCCTAGCAGGACATATGGATACGTGTTGGCTGTACCATGAGTTCACATTGCAGATCTCTGTCGAGGAACTTTCTAGCTTCTGTACTTCCCATTGGCTTTTTATAAGCAGGAAGAGAGCGCATAATCACAGGCAATCTGCTATTTATGGCATATCCACCACCTTTAATAACTCAAAGCTTCTGGATGATACTGCATGCAGCAAGCAGCGGCCCATCCGAACCCTTAATGCCGGCCAATAGACAAGATGGGGAGATTTAGTGAAACTGGTGCAAATGAAAAGTGGAGCAGCTTCCTGCAGGAGCCGGCAGATTCCAGCGCTCTTATTAGGGGCCCCGGCTGTAGCCTAATTACTCTCTCTGTATAGCGGCTCCACTTTTTTTTTTTTTTTGCATGCGTTTTTATACATTTTCCTCAGTGTATGTAAAACTGTGTTTTTAGTTTTTTTTCTTTCTCAGCTAATTGAGGATCACAGGACCAGTTTTGTGGCACCATTCTTACATGTGATATGTGGCTGTTCCGTTGGAGCTGTGTGAGCCCAACCATAGGGCTTCTTCAGACGACCGTATTTGCGCATGTTTGTGCGTGTGTAAAATATACACGTGCAATGCGCAGAGAATAGAAGCCATTGGCAATGGGTTTGTTCTCATTTGCCCTCGATACTCAAATATGCAAGAAAACGCAGCAGGACCTATTTTATTTCTTTACGTGTACACTTTTTGCTGGCGCAATAAACAAAATAGATCCTGCTCTATTTTTCTGTGTATTTGTGCACCAAGGGTCCCGTAGAAGTCTATGGGAGCTGCGCAGATACGTGCTCAATGTGTACACAATTGCGCAATTCAGCAGGAAAACGAACACATTTTGACCTCATTAGGCTAAATAGCCTTTTAAATCGCGGAAGGGATGTGTTGTACGTGCGTATGAACTGGCCATGCATGCGCAAAAAGTACAGTACTATGCGCCGATACGCATGCAAATCTATCTCATTGACTGCACAAATACGTTGCGCTGAGGCGAGCATATTTGTGCATACGCTCGTCTGAATACGCCCTTAGCTTGGGTTCAAATCTGGGGGCCTTAGCTGAGAATGTGCCCGAAACTGCATCTACATACCGGACATTATGGTTTTCAAGTTGATTGCAGCTGAAAGAAGTTTGTGTTAACTCCTTCCTGCTTTAGCTCTTAAAGTGTTTTGTTTTTGTTTTTTTTCTTAAATTTTCATCTTTTTATTTTTCCATCCCCACTTTCATAAGATCATCTTATTTTTGACATTTTTTGGATAAGGGGATATTTTCACAGCGTTCAAGGTGCGGTAAGAAGGACGTGTTATCTTTATTCTACAGGTCAGTCTGATTATGCTGATGCCACATTTTCTATAGTTTTCTTTATGGCTTACTAGTTAAGTTGCTCTTTGTCGCCGTCTTCTGACTCCATAATGTTCACATTTTTTGGTTGGTGACACAATACGAGAGCCCTTGGAGGGCGACTTGTAGTTTTTATTGTTATCATGTTGGGATATATATAAAGCCACTATCAAGCACGTCGTCGGCAAAATGTCGCCATTTAGATTTTTATCAGCGTTTTTGAACGCAGGTTACTGCATTCGACAACGCTTTTTAACGCACCCCATCATTGTGATGGGTAATGAGGTGCGATAAAAAGCACGAAAACGTGCCAAAATAGAGCGGACAGCACTCAATGCTGTCTGCATTGAAATCAATGTGAGCATTGTACCACAATTACCGCCGCTTTCAAAATACGCAGTAAAAAGCGCATTTGTGAGAGTGAACTAAGACAATTTTGATAGCATTTTGTTCACTTTTTTTCATGGAGACAAAGTGACTAAAGTGCAGTTCTGACATTGTGTGTATCTTTTTTTTCTGACAAACTTCAACATGCAAGATAAATAATGAGATACTTTTAATTAATTGGATTTTTACACGCAAGGTGAAGCAAATTCTTTTTTTCATGTGAGGACTTGGAAACAGGTTTTTATAATTTTTTTTTTTTAGTTTTTATTTTAAATTTACTAATAATTGAAGAAACTTTATTGATCTTATTTATTCTTTTATTTATCTTTTATTTTTTAGTCCCCACTGGGGTCTTGAACTGACGATCGTCTGATCACCTGTGCAATAGTTCAAAAAAATATAAATACAATCCACTATAACTACACTATAAATACATTAAAATTCCATGGTAGCTGAGCAGTAAACTGCAGTCTCATCTTGGGTGTACCATTCGGGTGACGGAGGAAGCTCCCTCTGTTGGACCTGTTAAACGTCAGTGGCATATAAAAGCTTAAAGTGTTTGTCCTACTATTTACTATTATTAACCTATCCTCAGGATGGGTGGTCAACAGCAGATTGGTAGGAATCCGCCGCTCAGGAGTCCCCCGCTAATCAGCTGATCCTCAGAGCTGGTCATTGTCAGTACAGAGCTATCTTTGTTGCCAGAAGCAGACAGCTCTGTACAGTGTGCAGTGGCCACAGCTGGTATTGCATGCTGATTCCCATTAAAGTCAATGGAACTGGGAATGCAATACCAGCCGGAGCCACTATATAGAGTTGTCTGCTGCAAGCAACAAAGACCGCTCTGTACTGACAGTGACCGGCCCCAGGGATCCCCATTGGCAGATCCTCTCCAATCTGTTATTGATGACCTTACCTAATGATGGGTTATCAATGGTAAACAGTGGGACAACCCTTTAACTGAAGTGATTGGCGTTATCTCTAATCCCAACAGTAGCGACCAGGTGTCAGCTGCTGTGTACAGAGGAGGCGAAGTTCCTTAGCCCAGTCTAAACAATGATACTCTATAAATGTATGGCAGGAAGGGGTTAATGGTTGTGTGATAATTGCCGTTTTGCTGCAAAATTGTTTATCCATTAATAAATCTAGCTGCAATCAATCTGAAAACCGAGCCGACCTGCATGTTGACATCGTGGCTGCAGCGCTTCATCCCAGGTTTATATTGTAAGGACTCCCACACACAGTCGTGCAAAGCGCAGCTATAATAGGGCTCTCATAGAGGTACGTGAGCCTTGTAATGTACCTCTGTAGGTCTCTGATTTCATACATCAGTATAGCTAGGTTGTAAATAATAACAATCTTTATTTATATAGCAACAGTCTAGGGATGAGCGAGTATACTCGCTAAGGCACTACTCGCTCGAGTAATGTGCCTTAGCCGAGTATCTCCCTACTCGTCCCGAAAGATTCGGGTGCCGCTGCGGGGGAGAGCAGGGAGGAACGGAGGGGAGATCTCTCTCTCCCTCTCTCCTGCCAAAAGTAGTCCTGGATATTTATGAGCTGCAGGCTAGCTCAACCCACTCCACTCCCCAGCCAATGATGGACTGCTATCTGCCTATTAGTGTGTATAGGGAGTGATTTGCCTATCATTGGTGGGGTGGATATGGCTAGCCTGCAGCTCCTGAATATGCAGGGCTAGTTCTGTGTCTGGCTGATACTAATTAAACGCAAGTTTCTCCAAAACTACTGCACAGATCTACACAGCAGACATCGCTGTAATCAGTGTGACAGGCACTACCTTATGGCGCTCTCAGCGAGGGCTGCAAAAAGATGGTGACAGAGTGTCATTAAGTCACCCGTCGACTTCTACAAGGTGCTTCTGTATCTCCGTATGCCGCAAATTCCAATTGCAGTTCCTGCATTGCTTGTAGAGGCCATATTACACTTTAGACTTGCAGCATATGTATCTCTTATCTAGGATGTAAGTAAATAATATGACACTTAGCTGTAAAACATGTTAGTCTCTTGGTGTTAACTATTGCCATATGTTCGGTTTGTCAGATGATGGGCCATGCGGAGCATTTGTGAAAAACTATCCCAGCTTTGAAGTTCGTGCACCATGAGTTGTCCAGAGAAGAAAGACGAGTGCTCCCCTCCACCTGCTAAACAAAGGAGAGTTTTGGAGACTGAGGAAAAGAACAATGGAGTTCTCGATCTGCCAGATAGTCAGGAAGCCGAGGCTGCTCAGACTTTATGGGAGATGACCAACTGGAGAGAGAATGCAGAAGATAAGGAGCATCCAGGAAATGTTATTCCACACACTCCAGAAAACGGGGCAGTAGAAGATCCCCACGTAAGATTACCTGTGTGTACACCCGAGAGGGGAGATACTGGGGAAAGTGCAACAGGAACACCCCACATCCCTGAAGGTGGTGAAACCGGAGAGAAGAACACCACTCCATCAAAGCAAGACACCTTAAGAAGAGATGAAGCAGGGAATGGAGATTCGGACGATCAACGTAGAAGATGTGCCCAGCCAAGCCTGGAGATAGCAGACGCAGAAGAGCCTGCTGTTCTGTCACCCCTTTCCTCAGATTCAGAGACAGGGGACCATCCATGCAGTGAGGGGGACGAGTGCTGCATTGTGTCTGTTGGTACCCAAGCTACTAGTACTGATCGCTCCCTACAGGCCCTGGAGTCAGTACAGCAAGAACTGAGGTCGGTGAATGAACGGGCTGATCGGGCTCTGCTGCAGCTGAAACGGAGATACGGACAGCTCCGAAAACCACACATCCAGAAACGCAATGCCATCATACGTACCATCCCAGGGTTTTGGGTCACTGCTGTATCCTATATAACCAGTTTGTTACACTTATCTTTGACATTCTATCCTTTTTTGTTTCTTTTTAAGACAGGCAGTCATTAAAAAGTAATATCTGTGCAGGAATTTCATCAATCTGTATCCATCAATCTGAAGCTTAAATGCTCAGTGTCTGGAAGCAGGTGGTTTGGGGCAGGTCTACTTGCAAAAAATGGTCAGACGGTTGACAATTTTCATTGCTTGTACCAGGCACATGCAATTTGTTTCGTTGCATAGTAGAGGTGCTGTCAGTATGTGTACAACTATATCTGATTGTATTGGTTGTTCCTATTGGCACATCATATACTGACTGCCCGGACAAGGCCTAAAGTGGTCTTTTATCTCCCCTCAAAAAATGTAACCTGTACCTAATCTATTTAAATTATACAAAGTATGTAATAAGACTACTTGCTGTACATCTGTAATACTGTATTTTCCTTAACATTACCCTGTTTCAGTTTCTGAATCACCCACAGCTTTCTGCTATGATTGATGACCGCGATGAAGATACATTAAGTTACATGAACAATTTACAGGTAGGCAGATGTAGCGATAGTGTGAATCTGTTCATGCCTTATACACTAGATTTAGGGGCTCTTCACATTAGGATTTTAGCATCCATCAAGCCGTACGTTTTATTTCAGAAAAAGATGTAAATAATGCGTTACTTTGATAGATTGGACTTTCATGGAATCAGCGATGCTGGATAGTTTTGTTTTTTAATTTTAGATTTTTTTTAAATTTATAAATATCGGGAAAAGTGTGTGTGTGTGGGGGGGGGGTTAACTGTTATATTTTTTTAATAATTAAACTTTCCTTTTTTTATTTTTTTTTTTATTTTTAATCCCTGTAGGGATCATGAATTTGCAATGATTAAATCGCTCCTGCAGTATGATTGTAATACCATAGTAAATAAATAAATCTTGTTATTTGTATAGCGCCAACTTATTCTGAAGCGCTTTTAGGTAATTTATTTATTACCCCTTCACCAAGCTGGGTACTCATTTTACCCACCATGGAAGGCTGAGTAAACCTTGAGCTGGCTACCTGAACCACGTGGGGATTGAACTTGCACCTTCAGGTTGTCAGTGAGTGCTTAGGACTGCATTTCTGCTGCCTTAACACTCTACACTACACGAGGCCCTGTTTACTGTGATTTGACAGGCAATCTATCAAGCCACAGCTCAGGCAGGGCTTGATGGGCAATCTGCAATGGCAGTCCTGGGGGCTTTAAGAAGGCACCCGCCTGCTGTGGCACCTCGCAATCTCATCGCGGGGGACTGTGTGAGACTCCAGAACTCCGATCAGGGCATTTAAATGCCACTGTCAGAATTGATAGCATGTAAAGGGTTACTAATTCCGATCAGCAGGAGTGCTAATCGCAGCTCTTGCAGGTGGGTACCAGCTGTAAGAAACAGTCAACATTTGTATTGTATAGAGTGGGATCAACCTCATTTCCCCCCCGATCCTCCTCCATATAAACCCTGAACCTCCATGACGTGACTGTATGTCATGGAGTGTTAAAGGGGGTAATATTGCAAATTCTATACAGAAAATGAAGTTCTCTGTAAAATGTAGCCCTTGCAATAATATGGCTTAGAAATGTTATTACACCAAAACTACTTGTTTTTATATATTCTTCTCTATACCAATGCCATCATATTTAATTTAGGTAGAGGACTTTACACACCTAAAGTCAAGTTGCAAGATAAAATTCTACTTCAACTCCAATCCTTACTTCAAGAATGATGTGATCATCAAGGAGTTCCAGTATGGTTCATCTGGTGAGTGTTACCTAAAGTTGGCATATCATAGTGGTGTATTGGGACTGCCGCTTTGCCGTCTTCTACTGTATGTAATTGTATCTATTATGAAATGCTTCCTTTCTATAATATCTTACTAACCTTGTTCTGCAGATGTGTCAACATTTCTGCCGCCCCAATTAATCAAGCTTGCAGAATTGCTTATTTCAAGTAAAATAATTCAGCGTCTCCATTCTAATAGACTAGAAAGGTTTATCTGTATTTATGTATTTTTCTTAGTTAGATTTGTCTGTAGAAGATAAATATATTCGATCTTTTTCTACAGGGCTTTCCCTGGTTTTATAAATTAATGACCTTTCCACAAGATAGGTTATCAATAGCCGCCACGGCCACTCAGGTGTTTGTTGAGGCAGTTATCATGCTGTATGGAACAGGGAGTATATAGATCATACATTGTGCAGTGGCATGGTATTGCGGACGCAGCTATAATTCACTTCAGTTGAAGCTGTGCTTGCAATACCAGGCCGGCCACTGCACAATACATAGAGCTATTTGCTTCCTACTCCATATATGGTGACAGCTGGATCAGCAAAACAGCTAATTGGGCCTGGTGGGGTGTACTCCACTGGTCAGCTATTAATGATCTATCTTGTATATAGATCATCAGTTTTTAAGACCTTGAAAACCCCTTTAATGTTGTAGCTGTTCATCATTGTACCATGGGATGGCCATATTGAAGGCACAGACTTCCTTCCTACTCTTTCTAGAGAAACGGTCCAGAAGAATATGTGTACTTTATGACAACTGTGATGATTCAGAGTTAATTGACAAAATTATTAGGGCATGTTCACACACAGCAGGTTTGTTGCAAAAAGTTACGCGACTGTTCTCATTTGAACGAGGTTTGCAGAAATCCATACTTGTGTACAAAAACAGCTACATTCAGAGGATTGGCTGAAGGAAGCCACTCAGATTTCAGGAAAGGAAGGGGAGAAAAAAGGCAAAGGCACAATTTTGTGTAGTATTCCAAAAGCCATAGTAAGTGATAAGTGCCTAATAAGTTCTGTGCCCTCACTTGGACCAATTGTGCAAAGTCTGCGCATAACCACACAAATTTTTTTTTTTAAAGGAATTTTATTTAGCCAGAATTAACAAGCATGTAAACACGTAAACACGGATAACTGTCACCGCAGGTGTCAGATTCAGCAGATAGTACATTGCATGAAAAACAGGGTAGAGATAACCTTTGCCTGCTTACATATACATATTTCTTCTTGGCATGCTATACCTGGCTAGTACTTTTATTTCTTTCGCCCCCCCCCCCCCCCCCTTTAAACTCTTAACTTTATCAGTTATTGCTAAACAGTAGTTTAACCTTGAATAGATCAGCTGTGATCAATCAGGGAAAAAAAACCAAAAAACTTAAACTTAGCCCCCCCCCCCCAACCCCTTGGCGCGACTCTCTTAAGAACAACTGTGGGAATAGAGGAGAAAAAATTAGTTTTCTGAGCATAGGGTTTTATCGTAGAAAGCAGATTTAGCAGGTGTCTCTCTTTTTTTTATCCTTCTCTCACCCTCACTCCCCCCCCTACCGCCTGGCTTGGCTCTCCCGACGCGGTCGCGGGGCAACTCACCCAGCTATCCCAAATCTTGTCGAATTTTTCAGGGCACCCCCCGGCCATGTATGTCAATTTGTACATTGGGATTTCAGCATTAACGACCCGGATCCATGCGCTCCTAGTCGGCCTCCCAGGGTGTTTCCAATTAAGTAGGATCACTTTTTTTGCATAGAAGAGTAGCAACTTGTATAATGTACGTGTTGCTGCCGCCACCGGCAGGTCTCCCACTAGCCCAAAGAGGCATGTTCCAGGATGCATGATCCTCGGTGCCCCTAGATGTGTTTCCATGAAGACAAGCACGTCTCTCCAGTATTCCTGTAGGACCGCGCACTCCCAGAACACATGCATGACCGTCCCATCCGCCACCAAACATCGTGGGCACGTTGCAGTAGGGAGCAAGCCCATGGTGCACAACCTGGAGGGGGTATAATATATGCGGTGCAGAAATTTAACTTGGATGAGCTTGTCTCTAGCGCTAACCAGGGGGGGACCATAGCCACCCAGTATATCCTCATCCTCCCCTGAGGTCAGGTCAGGGATATCTCCCTCCCATCTCTGTACGGCTCTTTCGCCTAGCGGGGCCAAGCATCGCACCGTAAGGGCATAAAAACTCGACAGCGGTTTGACAAGATTGCACATCTGCGCCAGGCTCTCCAGCCGTGTCATGGATAGTGGGATAGACAGACCTCCAAACTGAGCCCTGGCTGCATCTCGCAATTGATAGTACCTAAAGTAGGAGTTTTCGGGCAGGCCGTGGGCAACCCGTAGCTGCATAAAGGTGGAAAACTTGCCCTCGCTGACTATGTCAGAGAGGACATTAACGCCCCGGCGTCTCCAGAAGGCGGACTCCGGGAAGCGCTGGAAGTGTGGCAGTTTGGGGTTATTCCAGAGGGGAGTGTGTGGGGATCGCGCAGTCTCCTCTGTAGTGGACAGTCTCGTGACCCGTTGCCAGGTCTCCAGTGTCACCAGCATGGGAGTAGGCAGAGGGGCGACCGAGGATGAGGGGCCGCTCAGTAGCAGTCCCCGTAGGTTCTGAGCAGGGTGCGCATAACCACACTTAGCGTTTTTATCTCAGAACAAAGCTGGTCTTGTAGGAGCAAACAGGAGCCCGGAGATGTAAGCCTCTGCTGCGAGAACAGCCTTTCCCCCGGGCTTCTCTCTAGTCATCCTATTTGGATAGATGAATAAAACCAGCAAACATATTGACACTGCTCCACAGATATCATGTAAAGGCCAAGAAGGATTCCACTATGTAAGACTATTTATTAAAATAGAGCTACACGTTACGACTCTGGACTGGAGTCTTCCTCAGGCATAAATGTTCTAAAAATACACTCCTTTACTATTTTTGCCTTTTTAAAAATATAGCTTTTTGTTTATAGAGTTATGTTCGCATCTATTTGCTACTTTTATATGGTTTATTTGCCTGCCTTGTGAGGACCCACATGTTTTTTGTGGCATTTTTCCATTTCATGTAACGTAATGTTTCTTCGTGCTGTGATGAGAACCGATTACAGCTTAGGCCCCGTGTTTATTGACGAGGTCAGTGCAGTTGGAATGCAGATAAATATTGCAATTACTATCTAAGGACAGAAAGTGAAATTATGCACAAATATTTTTGGAGTAGTTAATGGAAAGGAGCGGTCTGTTCTTGGGATGGGCAATCTTTTATCTCTTTGCAGGGTTTATACGACATCTCCTGTGATGTTTAGTCCTAAATTATCATGGAGGTTGTCTATCCCTAAATCTTTCTATGATTTAATCAACAATGTACTTATAAATTACATTTTATACTTGTGTTGGCTAAATTGTTGACTGTTTCTTCTTGGAATGACTTGGTAATGTTTTTAACACATTGTTGTTTTCTGTGCAAAGAGTGGCCATCCCCACCTTCTTGATCATTTTTTATACTCTTTCTACCAACATATGCAAACACTAGTAGCAATGTCCATCATTGTCTTGCAGTATTAAAGGGGTTGTGTCTTTAGAGACCACCAATGTGGCCACAGGGTGATCATCTCATTGCCCGTGGGATCTGCTCCTGTCTCCCCTGCAAGCTACTGTTTACTATTAATAGGCTATCCTCAAGATAGGCCAACAGCAGATTGGCAAGAATTCACCATATGAACAGGGATTGAACTGGGGGGCCCCCATGTAACCTCCACCACCTCTGGGCAAGGTCTCAGCAGATCCTGCAGTCCCTCTAGTGAGTAGAGGAGGCAATACTGATTGGCTCAGTGCAGCTCCACCATTTATCCCATTATTAAAATCACTGTATTCAACTCTGGTAAAAGGGGTTTTCCAGTGAAATACTATTAATGACCTATTATCGGGATAGGTCATCAATAGTTGATCGGCTGGGGTCTGTCGCTCTGGACCCGACCAATCAGCTGAGCGAGTGCATGCTGTCAGCGCCACAATAACACAGGGGTCAGAGCGCAAGCCTCCTTCCCTGCCTGCCTCCATGCACAGTAAGCAGACACTTATTCAAAAGTGAATGACTGCCGTTTTCACTGAACACGTCCTTCAGTTTTCTGCATGCAGAAACTGAATAATTCTCGTTCAGTCGCTGCATGCATTTACACGGGAAGATTATAGTTCAGATTCCTGTGGGAGTGCGTGTAAAAGGGCCATTAGTCCCAGAAAATCCCTCAGATTCATTGCAGGCCTGACAGTTTGTGAGTCTGCAGGAGGCCTCAGGGTGCAATCGATCGCGGCCTCATTGACTGCAGCATCTAAAACAGTTGATAGCTGCCGTGTATAAAGGAGGCTTATCTCTTGAATCTGCTTGTACATGTGTGTCATTGGTCCTTTAAGAGAGTATAAGTGGTGGGTGCTAAATATGCCCCCTATGGTTTCCGACTGCACATGTTTGATAGTGCTGTGTCAGGGTGCCACACTACTGCGACTTAGCAAAAACTGTTAACTGTTCTTACAGATCAACCGGTAGTTTGCTGATCACTAAGATACATCTGTGCGGATATTGTGCAAAGTCATATTGTGTTTGTTAGGGAGAATAATTCTGCTTCTGACATGGAAGTAACATGAAAACCTATGGACCCTTTAAGGGTCAGTTCATATAGTTAAATGTATGTATTTTGGGGGGGCTGAAAAACCGTTTTGCAGTAGAGTTATACTAAAAAATTTGCACCATTTAGCATCTGCAGGCATTAACAATGTTCAGGAAGCTAGCAGAGTGCTATTCACTGTATAATCTATCAGTGATCTGACGGCTCAGTCTCCAGCCCCTCTCCTGAACGAACTTCTTAGGTGATTCATGACCAAATCAAAATTTAACCAGGATTTGGTCATAAATTGATTTAGAAGTTCATTCTGGAGTGTTGAGGGGCTGGAGACCGAGCAGTCAGATGAGCACACAGACAGATTGCACCATGAATAGCCCTATGCAGCTGCCTATGTACTGCAATAAACAGAAAATGTAGATGCTAAACAGAGCAACATTTTTTTTAAATAAACTCTTATAGCAAAAAATGCTTTTTAACTAAAAATCCATGCATTTAAGGAATAAAAAACACCCTAAAGGTGTCCTTTTACTTTTTAAATTCCTTCCTGTGTAAAGTGCTGTTCATAAATATAATTTTCCATCTACTTTTGTTTCAGGCCGCCTCACATCTCATTCTACTCCTATTCAGTGGTGGCGAGGGCAGAACCCATCATATAGTGGGAAAAACAGTTCTACACCAAGCTTTTTCAGTTGGTTTTCTGAACACAGCTTCCCTGCTGCTGACCGTATTGCAACAGTAAGATATAAAGTTTCTTCCCTAAAAGTCTGGCCTATACAACAACCAGAGGCCCTAAAATAACATTAAAAACTGCATTATTATTCAAAATTATCAACACTTTGAGAAATAGTAAAGCATGCCTCCACTGAGTGCTCTGTCAGCCTTTGTAGCAGCCTGCACATTTAGTGTGTTTCAGTATGCCGCAAAGTAGGAGGGGAATTACTGCAGCACTTTAAAGCGTACTTGAGTTTTCAACAAGTTTTCTAAAATACATTACAACAGGTTTTCCTTACCCTCTCTTTTTCTGCTATTTATACATGTCTGTAAGTTCTGATTTTCAGGTGGTCTTCCCCAATCTTCTGCGGTTTGCAATCTACTTTCTGGAAGGGGGCATGTAGCAAGCCTGGCATTCTGCCAGTAGTTCACGGTCCTGCTCTTCCTTGCCCTCACTTCCCCTGGTGCATTACACTGTCTCTGGTCCAATCAGCAGGGAGTCAGTATCTGAGTAACTGCCCCTCTACTTTCCCAGGATAATTCAGGCATTTAGAGACATTCTAGCCAAATGGCTAGTAATCCCACTATAATGTATGCACAGATGCTGTAACAGCAGGGGGCAGAGATTGTGGAGATTATCAGTTTCTACAGATCTGTCAGGCTGCAGCCTGTGAAGATTCCCCCCCCCCCCCCCCCTCTTGTTTGCTAAGGAAACGGTCCTGTGTCCTTGCTATTCTAGAATACTTGTCAAACACAAGGCCCACCACCTTATTTTATTTTGTCTGCCTATCAGGCACTGCACTCGTCCAGCCTGCAGTTCCGGTCAGGCGGCAGTGCAGAGTCTGTGACTGTTGGCCTCTTTCCCCCGGTGTCTGTATGCTCCGTTCTGTACGCAGTGCAGATTCCAAGGGGTGAGGTTCACAGACTCAGAAGCGACTGCTGCCATACCATAGCTGCAGACTGGTTGAGTGGAGTGCCTGTAAGGATGCTGGCCGGCCAGAGGCCAATAAGGGGGTCACGGCTACTATGGGGGTCATTTATTATTACTGGGGCCAATACAGGAGGCACTATTACTACTTGACCCTACCGTGGGGGCACTAGTACTACTGGGGCCACTAGGAGGGGTCACTATTACTACTGGGGCAACTATAGGGGACCCCATTACCACTGGTGCCACTATAGGGTGGGGGTCACTAATACTATACAATCTTACAGTTACAATTAGCCCTTTGAAGGCAACCATAAGGCTGATGTGACCCTCAGTGAAAATGAGTTTGACACCTCCGCTCTAGAAGCTCTGTACTGAAGGACAGAAGCTGGGAGACCCTTAGTTGCAGCGACTTAAAATGTTGTTTACAGTGGTAAAGCAACAAAATTATTGCATTTATATTACAGCTATGGTAGTAGATGAGCAAAAGTTGTCAGAAATATTAGTTCTCTTTTAATTCCTTCCTGCTGCTGGAACAGAAAGTGAGATGGCTAAAATAACTGCTTTCAGGGCAATAGACTTGCAGGGGAAGATTGAGGATGGATGCAGTGCTGACGTAATCAGCGCTGGTACATGCAAGAGCAGACAGAAATGTCTCAGACTACCGAAGCACGCCGTGCATAGTGTGGTCTGAGCATTTGGCAGCCATTTTGCATGCCTGTGTGGGGGGGCGGGAAATGGTATGAACTGGGACGACCGCATTGAAGAAAAGGGCATTATATATGTTCACTATACTTTCTTCATCTGTAGAGACATTTTTGTTGTGAACTTGAGGGTTGTGTTGACTATTTCAAATTCTGACAGTGGGGGGGTTGTTGGTTTAATAAGCCCAAAATCATAACTTTATTTTAGTGTATAAATGTGCAGATTAATGTTTTCGCATTAATTTATCTGCCACAAGTGGTGGTTGGCAATTGCATATGAATTTACAATAGCCGCATGTATTTCTTTTAGATAATCAAAGAGGATCTATGGCCAAATCCTTTGCAGTATTATCTTATTGGCGAAGGCGAAAGTGATGACCATCCAGCTGAAGACAGGTTAGTAATGAGATAGAAGTGCACTGTTTCAGTAAATAGTGTTCTGTTGTGGACTTTGAAGTTTTGTTGTGTCTTATAGCGATCCAGACAACACGGATGATTGTGTTGTCATTGTTGATGATGATGACGATGACGAAGAGGAAGATGGGGGAGAAGAGAATGAGGAAGATGATGATGATGAAAATGATGTGCATGAAATATCTGATAATACAGAAAAGCACACAGAAGGTAACTATTGAAACGTTAGAGATTCTACAACCTTTAGGTTTAGCATTCAGTTTTTATTATTAACACTTTCTAATCCACTGTCTGACGTCTAAAGACATTATGATTTAAGGCTGTACAGCTCTGATGTTGCAAAACGCCCGTCGGAGTTCTCTTACTGTATGTTGCCAGCCTCTCTGCTGTTTGAGCCTATCCAACGTGTCGCCTCATGCAGTACTGGCTTTAGCCAGCATATAGCGCCATTGTATAACGGCAGAAAAAAGAGTAAGCCCCTAGGAAAACCAGGATACAAATTGGATTGGAAAGGGTTAAAGGGAACGTGTCACCTCCCTAATAAACTAAGTAATGGTGCTGTTAAGGGAGATGACAGAGAGTCGAGTGATGCATTTTTATACTCATGTGCTCACTGGTTCCAGTGCTATCAGCTGCCGAAGATCACGTGATGCACGGAAATCGGACTCTCTTAAGATAGCTGTGCATGCTTTCTCCCATACAAGTCTATGAGAGAGCTTGGACACACCAATCTGAAATGAGTTAGGTTTTTGTGCGTTGCAGTCTTTAGTGGTGCGGTTTTTGATGCAGATTTTGCACCGCTGATCTGCTGCAGAATGTCCTCTGTGGACGGTCCGCTGCATATTCCACCTTTGCAAACCTAGTTAAGGGCTCATTAACAGCGATGTATTTTTGCTCCATATCACGTGCATATTTTTTACGCACATAACGGTCTAGTTGGCTGTCCGTATTGTTTTGCATTGGTGTATTTTGACCTGCGGTTTTCCCAAAATTTTTGTATGTTCTACTTTGGTCCATATCACAGATCACAATCACCCATGTAAGTTAATGGGGGTGTAAAAAAAAAATTGCAGTGTATACACGTAACATGTGCATTTTTAACGCATGTTGCTATGACACAGAGTGCTGTTTTTTACGCACATGAAACACGCTATGTATACGCATGCACTAAGTACGTAAAAAAACGCATATGTATGAAAAATGCACATATACACGCAGTGAATATGCTGCGTTTTTCATGGACCCAAAACACAGTTGCCCGTGTGAATTAGCCCTTAGCGTGACTTTTTCCAGGACATAACCTCTGATGCAACAGGAGCCAGTATATAAAGTTTATTTATAGAGATGAACGAACGTACTCGGATAAGCACTACTCGTCCGAGTAATGTGCCTTATCCGAGTACCGCTGTACTCGTCTTGAAAGATTCGGGACGCGCTGCGGAGCGGGGAGCTGCAGGGGAGAGCGGGGAGGAACGGAGGGGAGATCTTTCTCTCCTTCTCTCCCGGCCGCTCTGCCCCGCTCCCCGCTGCGACTCACCTGTCAGCAGCGGAGCGCCCCGAATCTTTCAAGACGAGTACAGCGGTACTCGGATAAGGCACATTACTCGGACGAGTAGTGCTTATCCGAGTACGTTCGCTCATCTCTATTTATTTACAATTGCTGTTCTGACAGCGCTGTCTTAGGTCTCTGATCATCATGAATCTGTCACCAATTTGGATGTTTACTCACTATTATAACCCATTAAAGTCAATGGGACTGCGTAAATATGTAGTGAATGCGCATGATACATGCGTATCCACTGCGTATTTATGCGTGAAGCAGTGGTCCGTCATGCATTTTTCTGGTGCATGAAATACACAATGAATACGTGCAATCTAACCATAATATGCAGGGAATATGCACAGTTTCGGTCATTGAAACTTTGCTTATTTCATGGACTTAAACTGAATACACCCATGGGAATCAACCCTTCGTTTAGGATATATTCATGTTGACTCTTGCAGTACTTTAAAGAATAAAAAAAAAACTTGGCAGAAATAAAATATTCTGGTTAATTCTTCCCCTAATCCACTGGTGTGCCTTACTATAGTGATGACCGTGTGGGGTCCCTGCTGCTCAGAACCCAAACTGTGCAGAGATTGTGAGTCAGTCTCAGCACTGGCCTAGCTTCAGGGACTGGGGCACACTCCTTTAGTAGTAGTTAACACATGCACTATACCACTGATGAAATGGCAATGCATATGAATTCCAGCAATTATATTACCAGTTACATAATGAACAGTTGTAGAAATTTACATCAAAGGGCTTTTATCATCTTGGCATATCGCTAGGATCCGTCCTTTGGGGCCCCTGAAAATAAAGTGGCTTCAACCTTGGTGTTTACTTTATAAGATGGGAACCCTCTTTTATGTTAGTACAGAAAGGATGTGATATGATACTGATGTCATTAAATACCTTTTTATATGCTCTTCAGGTACTGATAATGACGACGATGATGATGACGAGGAAGATTTGGAGGAAGAATCGGTGCCTGAGGAAATGGTGGAGTCAACTGTTGTTGATGAATCAGATAACATTGTGTTGGATGCGGATGACTCAGAGAACTCCTCAGAAGAAGGTGGCGATTCTGAGTAGGATGCTGGACGACATTGAATAGCTCAATAATTAGTAGGTGCAGGGAATCCTTCACCCCCACTAGAAGGCGAGTTGCACTACAGGGAGTAAGGTGTGTAGGATAAACTTGGTGAATTCCACTGGTATAGGAAAATCTACAAATACTTGCGGGGCTTCCCATGCCCGGCGCCACAAGCATGTCTGATCAGGGACAACCCATTTATATGCTTTTCTAGGTAATGTAGTAGGGAAGTGGACCTCTGCTTCTATTCCATTGCAGTATCCATAGCATTTGCACTGCAAAGTAGGCACACAGGAGGCAGATTTAAACCTTAAATACTGGATTTGTTAAGGTTGTACTCTAATTTAAGAAAAAAAGAAGCTATTTTATCAGTAAATTTAAGTGTTTTTTAGATAAATAGATATTTACAGTTTTTTATAATTCAGGGGTTTTTGTTTTTCTTGTGTTTTTTCTTAAACTGAAAATGTTAGATTGGCACCAATAAGTGCCACCAAAAATTAAAAAAAAAAATAAAATAAAAACACACGAGACACCAAGTAGTGCTCTGCAGGCCACTGTTGGTAACCTTTTTTTTTCTGCCACTACTACACCTATTGGAAGATTTCATAAGTAATACAGGGTTGGTCTTTTCATTGGTCAGTTATATTTATTTCCTCATTACAATCCATTCCACATCTGTGCCATCTGCTGCGGACCTCAACCATACTTTTCCATGACGAGCTTTGATTCTCCGTCGCGTGGACCACACCTTTAAAACCTCAGTCCTGTCTTACTCCGTTGACACTTGGTAAAGCTGTGTTTCTTCTAGCACAATAGTGTGTACACTGGCTTACTGTGTATGAGTGTATTTATAGAAAGAGAGGTGATTGCTGAAGAACTTGGAAGACCATCCTGCTTGTGTGCTTAGTAGTATGTGATACAGCTAGCGCTCAACATTTTTTTGGGGAAATTAAGCCACCAGCGCTGTAAGTAGTTGCGGCTTCTTAGTTACCAGATGCACAATCCTGTCTTACGTTGAATCTCATGTGCAGAGCTATTTTAACGTCTGTTTTTAGGAGCAGCGACTTATTTTTCCCAACTTCTGCGCAGGCCACACGTTAGCTCAGTGTGATGGTACTGCACCCTGGTGGCAACTATTTGGTTTTTCAGACAAGAGTCACTTGGCATGAAAGCCGCATACTTGAGCAACACGATATCTATTCTTTCACATACATAGCACTCAGTAGGATTTGCTTATCCCATCATTTAATCTCACTGGAAGGGGCATCTGCATCTGCACATAATATCGCCCAGCAAGGTTGATGGTGTTTCTATTTTCACCGTATGTCATATCTTTTTATTGTGATGTCCTCCAAGGCAAATATGGTTGTCAGGAGGAGTCAAAACAAATAGTATGTGCATCATTGTGGGTTAGAGCATTGCTTTGGTGCTTGGGGATTCAGCGTTCAGTCGGTTTAGAAACTGTGGAACTGAAATTTTGGGGTAGATGTTGCAAAATGCTTCATTTTCTGCCGCTAGGCAGTGTAATGCTCAGGATTATAGTGCACTGATTACCTATAGAACACCCTGTTCTTTCCATATTTTCTATTTTTCGGCAACCTGCACTGTAAAGGTTAACGGCCTCTTTGTCCTATTATAGTATTGTAAATAGAGTGTACCCTGTTACATTTCTGCTAGTCTTCCCTTCATTGTTATGTATGCTACCTGTGTAGTTGTTTCTTAGGTTTCCTTTCTCCTGCTGTTATGGGAAGACATTTGCTAGGTATGTGGGAGATGCGGCCTCCCTTCTTCGTGAATATGTCATTCTCCATCCATGCTGGGATTAAACTCTCAGGGCAAGCAGCTTTCCTTCATTGGAATTCAAATCTGGAGGTCTATTCTGCAGTAACTTTCCAGGGTAGCTGCCCACAACAACATCCAGAAGAATGACACAAAATGAAAGGGGTCTCTTAGAATTTCTGTTCGCAAAATAATTATGTAGTGTGACAAGTGGAGTTAACCTTAAAAGAACCGCAGGACCTTTAAAGCATGGATTTGCCTCTGAACATGATTCACATGTATAAAAGTTGAATTTTTTTTTTTTCAACTTTGCATTACTTATTCCTTAGTAGTTTTGAGTTACAGCTTGTATTATATCCCATTACATTTTTGCAAGTAGCTAGAGACTCCTAGCATCCCCTCCTGGTTCACTATCGGCACGCAGCTTGCTTTGCTGATACTTATACATGAGAGTAAGGCTGGCTTCACACGGGCAGATTCCAATTGCGGAATCTGTGATTGGAATCCGCACGGAGGGTCCGTGACCATTCAAAAAGCATGCTAAATCGCTTTTTCGCTCACTCGCGGATATGAATTGTGTATTCCGTGAGCAGAGGAAAAATCGCAGCATGCTCGATTTTTGCAGTGGATTCCGCGCGGATGGCCTCCATTGAAGTCAATGGAGGCCATCTGACCCACAGCCAATACACAATTAACATTTAAAAAGAAAAACTACTGTACTTCGCATGACCGACGGCGATCCGTCGCTGTCATATGCAATACTGCACATTGAGGTACGTGGGGTCGTCAGCCAGGCTCACAGCCCGAATCCGCTGCGGGCCTCCTGCATACGGAATCCGGTTCACCCGTGTGAAGCCAGCTTTAGGGCTTCTTCACATCTGCATTTTGGAATTTCTGTTTGCATTACATCTGTTTGTTCCATTTTTGAAGTAGAGAAACGGTATTAAATGTTCCCCTTTTTTTTCAGCCCTGCAGACGGCACTATTTTTCTGTTAAAAAAACAACCGTAACGGAACAAAATCAAACTAAAAGCGTCCATTTTTTTATCTTTTTAAACCCATTGAAATCAATGAGGGAAAATGGAAATTCTTAATTCCATACAAAAAAATGGAACAGACGGATGGATGGAATTTAAATGGAAATGCCTAACACAGATGTGAGCGAGCGCTTATAAGTTACTGTTGTGGAGTAACCCCTTCAAGGCTGGTTTCATACACAGCATTAGGCTGCATTCACACGAACGTATATCGGCTCGGTTTTCACGCCGAGCCGATATACATCGTCCTCATCTGCAGGGGGGAGAGGATGGAAGAGCCAGGAGCAGGAACTGAGCTCCCACCCCCTCTCTGCCTCCTCTCCGCCCCTCTGCACGATTTGCAATGAAAAAAGGTGGGGCGGGGCTAAGTTCCGAGAATTAGCCCCGCCTCATCCCGCCTCTTCCCATTCTATTATGCAGAGGGGCGGAGAGGAGGCAGAGAGGGGGTGGGAGCTCAGAGCACTGCTCCTGGCTCTTCCAGCCTCCCCCCCTGCAGAGAGAGATGACGTATATAAGCTCGGCGTGAAAACCGAGGCGATAAACATTCGTGTGAATGCAGCCTATGTATGTCTGTGTGTTTTTAGTTTTTTGTTTGTTTGTTTTTTTTAGCCCTAATGCTTCTAGATGTTACTGTAAAGTCATCAATTAATATGACACTGGGTACACGCAAAGTTTTGTGCTAGGTATATTATCTTCCTAGCGTTTATCTCCACAGAAGAAAAATATCAATACAAAATTTCATAAGTAAAAAAAAAAACCTACTAAAATTGACTGTTTAAGAAGAAAGCAAAAAAAAGAGCTTATTTTACATGCATTTTGGAACACAGATGAACATAAAAACTGCTTGTGAATTGTTCCAGTTTAGAGGCAGTTCTCATCACATTTCTAATGCATATTTAGCATATAGCATACATTTTTTTAAAAAATAAGTATACAAACATGCAGTATTAAGCATGTGTGTAAGGTTTTTTTAATATATGTATGTTTACCCTATAGTCATATGTTTGAGTCCTGTTTACATTAAAGGGCCACTCCGGTGATTTTTTTTTTTTTTTTAATTCATTCATTGTG
Organism: Eleutherodactylus coqui; assembly: GCF_035609145.1. Lineage (NCBI taxonomy): Eukaryota > Metazoa > Chordata > Amphibia > Anura > Eleutherodactylidae > Eleutherodactylus > Eleutherodactylus coqui. The sequence goes on along the minus strand of NC_089846.1, from coordinate 25,250,150 downwards.
TAGCTACTCCCCCTAGTATATATAAATCAGCTGGTGTTACATTGATTAGTTATTGCTTTCTGTCAGAAGCTTCTGGACTCTTTTTTTTTTTTCCCTCAGATATTCATGTGATCTTAATACTGATCAGCTAAGATCTACTTGGGAGTTATAGATTCATTTTCTAGACAATTTCTCTGAGATGCTTTTACATTGATCTACTAAAGCAACTATGTTGAGGGCAGACAGGCGCTCCTCTCAGTTACTGATAATGATCACAAAACTCCTGTTACACAGTTATACTAGAGGAGATCCTGGTCTGATGCATCATGGGATTGATTGAAAGTAAAAAAAATATCACCATCAAGATGGTACCTGACGGGGGGCTGCAGTGTAGGAAAGTGACTAGCATACACACAGGCGACGTCCAGACTGTGACATACAATCAAGCAAGTGGGGGCAGGGATGGGAAAATTTGTTTTCGCCGGAGTGGCTCTTTAACAAGTATTCAGTTTTTCACTGTAAAGTCTTTCTTTTAAATAAAGTTTTGTAGTTTTTTTTAATTTATTTTGTTCTTTTTAGGCACTTAAAAAAGCAAAAAACATGTATGTTAAGCATTTGGAAACGTACAGCTTTACTTTTCCACAATACGTATATTTCATACTGACCATAATGTAAAAAAAAAAAAGATGCACCAAGCTTTTTTTTTTTTTTTGAACAAAAATGTTTGGTATGCTACGTTTTTCTATTACGCAAAAAGTGTCCCCTCAGGTCTGTCCTCCCAGTATGCAGGGCAGCTTAGAGCATTGTATACTTGGAATTCAGCCAAAGCTGGCCACACATTGGGGATTTCTCTGAACGACTTGTTGGTCTTTGACAGTCGACATCTGTCATGTTCGTTCAGGTCACGAGAAAGCGCCAGTGGTCAGCAGAAAGTGGTCTGAACTGGCCTTTTTGGGCGTCCAGAATCTGCATTGTATGACCAGCATTAACTCTTGAGGGGAGGGTGGGGGTGTCTGTCAACATCGACAATTCCGAATTCATCCCCGGGCTGTGAAACAAGCTGTAACTCGGTATTAGTATAAGTAACTTGTATAAGTTGCCAAACCTTCTTATGTAAAATATATCTAAATGAGTGATTAAAATCTTGTTCAAAGGTAAGCATATGTTTTAAATGTAAGCTCTCTTATGCAAAGAACTACCCGTAATAGTCACAAACATTTATGTAAGACATTTCTAAAAATATACTGGAAGTTAAGTTCTTTTAATCATAGAGGATCCTTTTCCTTCCTTCCTTCCTATGCACAATAAACTTTTATTTAGTATCTTGAACTTAGTCAGCCTAGTCTTTCTGCTAGAACAATACCTTGCAATGTTTTTTTTTTTTTTTTATTCTTATTATTTCAAGATAAATTCAATGTCCGTCGTTCCCCCCGGATCATGTTATAAGTTTTTACCTATTGCTATGTTCTGTATATTATGTTATAGATGATGTAACAAAACTGTTTTAAAAAAAAGACAACACCTCCCTAAAGGCACATGAATTCAATGTTAAAAAAAACATTTTTTTTTTTTTTATAATTGGTTCTACTTTGTATGTACGGCCGCTCTGTTGTCTGTGCTTTTTTATATGTTGTTTTTTTTCTGTGATGTATTTTTAAATTTAAAACTTGCTTGAGCTGTAGAAATTATCTCAATAAATGCCCCAGGTAAGCAATTTCAGCAGATCTCTCCATTCAAAGATGGTTTCTTTAAGGAGTTCCCCCAAAATTAAATTTTGGGTTTATTTACATAGCAGCTCTCTAATAGTCCTTTTACAGTGGGCCAGTTATTAGGCTCTAGCGGTCCTCCGAGCTCTCATTCACGCGAGTGTTGGACCATGTAAATGAACCAATGATCAGCTGACGAATGAATGAACTCTTATTCGGCTCATTTATGCAAGCATATAAAAATGCTCGCTGATTGGCAGGTACGTCAAATGATTGTTTTAGCGATCATGCATCCCCATAAGCTGATTTTTGGCCCATGAAAAGAAAAAGAAATTAACATCGATCAACATACGTGTCAATTGGCGTTCATTATATCGGCCCGAGAATTTGAGCTGCGTTAAAGGACCATTTGATGTGTTACTTCCTTCTGCTCTGCCTCTCCACTGCACTTGGGACAGTAAAACTGGTGAACAAGTTCTCCTCTTTGCTCTTACATGTCTTATAACATTTTATGAAAGCTCTACTCAGTGACTGGATTCTTCACTTCAAGATACAGGACTGAACTCTTGCTTCGCTGGTGAATGGTGATGTTGGTGAGATATCTACCTGATTTAGGGTCCGCTTTAGGATATGTTCCCTTGTGGCATACATGCTGCGGATTTTCTTTGCAGAGAATATCTACAGCATTGACACTACAAGCCATGTGGATGAGATTTTAGGAAATCTCACCCTCATGGTGTGAAAGAATCTGTAGTGAAATGGACATGCGTTGTGAATTTTAAATCCACAGCATGTCAATTTTTTGGCGTGGATTGCACCCTTGCTATGCAAAGCGTGAATTTTGCAGCAAATTTATATTTCCATACTGAGATCCGTGACAAATGCTGCATCGTTTCTGCTGCATGTAAGTCCTGTGGGAATATTTCTTTCCCTTCTGCTGACTATATGTAAAGTATAAGATGAAAGTACATCCACTTGATTAATAAAACCGGTTCTATATATTATAATATGTAATGTTCCAATTAGCAGATGTACAGGGTGTCAAAACCGGTCTGCAAATATCTATCTCAGTGGGTCTGTTGCTGTACAAGTAGCATTGTTTGTTTGTCTTCTTTCTTTCACCGGCTGCTCTTTATGGTCTGGTTATGTGTCCATAGAAAAACCCTTACTTAGTAGCCTTTCCATCCAGCAGCCTGAAAAGACCATCCTGCAGCACACATAATCAAACAATGCCTACCCTGCTGCTGCAGGACTGAATTATTGGTATGTTGTAATGCTACTCTTGTTCAACTATTTACATGTATGCAATGTTCTATGTACATGACTCATGTCCTACACACTGGCCCTGCTGGCATGATGCTGCAATAAAACCTTCTGTAACTACCGATGACATGATTTATTGGTATATACTGCCTATTTGCTTAACGGGGTTGTAATCTATGGATGGCCTGTTCTTGGGTTATGCAATAAACAGTAGATCGGAAGGGGTTCACCACCTGAGATCCTTGCTGTTCACCAGGCTGGTGGCCTCATGCACTTAGTTAATTTTTGCAGAAAGCAGACAGCTCTATTCCCACTTCAGTGGCCAGACTTGGTATTGCAGGCCATGTCCCATTCACTTCAGTATGAACTTTCTGCGTAATATCAAGCCTCACCACTGCAGCGGGAACGGAGCTGTGGGCTTCCTGCAGAAATCTGCACACTGGTGCAAAACCCCTGCTGATCTACTATTCATGGCCTGTCCTGCTGATAGGTCATCAATAGTTTACAACTGGGCAACCCCTTTAATACGCACAGTGTAAGTGATTGTCTTCCTGATTTCTGCAGTTGCTTCCGAAGATTTTCTTTTTGTATTATTTGTGAATGTTGCTCATTATTCTTTCTTATTTAGGAACTTGTAATTAGTGGGCTAAGGTTGTACAAATTCAATTAGCTGGCATGATAATGCAGCGGGTTGTAATTTAAAAAGAATAACTTTTTATATATATATATATTTTTCTGTTTTTAAGGTGTACACTCCCAAATGTTTGACCACTTAACCTGGCATACAGATTGTCTTTATAGGAATGCGTAGTAGTAGTCCCAGACCTGAATTCGATCCACAGAGAACATCATTCATGGAATACGCATGAATGACCCTATAGTCAGGCTCTTTGTGTGCGGAGAACAATAGTAAATAGCCATTTATGAATATGGCGTGAAAAATCTAAATTACTATCGCAGTAAGAGTCATCTTTGAAGACTTTTGTGAAAAGGCAACTTTGTATCGCAGGTCTAGTGGTCATGTGATTTACTGCATTTATTATGTGCTGAATATGATTTCTCTTTTGGTTGCCAGATTTCCAAACTTGCTTTTTAGTCAATTTATTAGTGTAGCTTAAATATTCTGTGTAGTAGAAATGCGGGTTCAGTCCTGCGTCCCATCTACCAGATGTAGAAGTACTTGTATCTCAGTCTAAAGATGGGGGGAGTCCTTCTATTCTTCATATGCAAGGGTGATCTCCAGGGCTACTCTAGCGGTGAGTGTGGGTTTATCTTATTACATGGCTTAAAGTATATTGTATAGTGTATCCTAATGGTGTTCAAATGCTTTTCTTGCTAATTACCCAATGCTTTATATATAATTTTTTTTTTTTTGCCCTATTTGCAGTTTCCCTTTTTGTCTTTAAAAAAAAAAAGGTTTTCATTTCACAGAGGACGTTGTTAATTTTTAATAAAATTCTTCCTACATTATTTGCTTGTGCTCTTCGGTCTCATTACTGCTAATTTAGATTTGGAAGCTATATCCACGTTTAGCAGTAAATGAAATGGCTTATTAACTAGGCAGAAGTTCACAGCGCCGAGCATCATTTTATAGCTCACTTGGAGGGATTTACAAATGGAAGGTATTTTCATGGCTCACTTCTATCTCCTACCAATAAGACCTAGGTAAAACTCTAAGAATATAGTTTGACAGGATGTCGACTTCACCCTCATGTGGTACCATGGGGTCTGTTTGACCCCAGCCTTGTTCATTGAAGTCCTGCACTCTGAAACTGGTACCACACAAGGGGTAAAGCTCCTCCATGCACATTACATTTAAGTCATCTGAACCTGTCTGTTTTGGGGCAACCAGGATGTTCCGCTGGATAGGTGATGTGCGGGAGAGAAGGATCGTGTTGGAGTGTCAGTTGCACCTCGGTGTGATGTTTTAGTAGGACGTATGGAGCTAAAATAAAGATTACTAGAGATTTTATTCTCCTTTTGGAGCTGGATTTTGTTTCTCTACAAAAAAACAATTCAACGCTTGATCTTTTGTTCTTCCTGGAGATAAGCCACTATTACAGTCTGGCTGCGGCTTCCTCCACTGGCCCCATGGAAAACTCATGAACGCTCAGCCAAATCGAGTGTTTGTGTATGAGGGAGTTGGGAGAAGTAGCTGTTGGCCAAACAAGCATTCGACTGACAGCTATTGAAGGTGTAAGGGCAGCTTTACACTGACCATAGGCCATAAAAGATAAAGGATTGTAAAAAAAAAAAAAAAAAGTTGCAAAATTTTGCGCAAAAAGACCCATTATTTGTAGAGATGTGCGAGCACTGCCTTTAGCGAGTATCTCCCCGCTCGAGACGAAAGGTTCGGGTGCTGGTGCGGGGGAGCGGTGAGTAGCGGCAGTCAGCAGGAGGGAGCGGGGGGGGGGAGAGAGAGATCTCCCCTCCGTTCCGCCCCGCTCTCCCCCGCAGCTCCCTGCCCGCTGCCGGCACCCGAACCTTTTGCCTCGAGCGGGCGGGTACTCGATAAAGGCAATGCTCGCTCGAGCAATTGCCTTTAGCGAGTATACTCGCTCATCTCTAATTATTTGACAGATACACTACTCTATGACACTTTCTCTACAAAAGAGTGTGGCTTGTTGGGATGCGATGCAGCCGGCCTGGACTGGCAGATATACAGGGTGCCCAGAGAAATGTATACACACTTTAATAGTGGTTATCTATGCACCTTTTTTAAATCCAAATTGAATTATGGCAGCAGTGTGTAGTATTAGCGTTTCCTTAAAGATGTCAGTAGTCGTATATGTTGGTCCTCCTTTTGATGTATACATAAATCTAGTATTTATGCAGATATTTTGCAGGTTGAAGTGTGTATACATTTTTGGGACCCTCTGTATGTATAACGTACACCAGAAATCTACCCCACTACTAACTGGCGTAGATTTCTGTGTGGGCACATTGGGCTGCCGAGATGCGTCTATTATATGAATAGATGCTAGGCGTATAGTTCACCAGTGGGGATACTATTAAGACTAGGTGTATGAAACATCGGTCATAATCAACTCCCATGTTCCAATTCCCTCATTAGAAAGAGCAGCTGACCACCCAAAATGCCGAGCTTTGCCGAGTGCACGTCTATGTGGTAGTGGTATAGTCGCATGCATATGATTAGAAATAGTAATAAAGAATGATGGCTCTCAAAGTCAAACCAAAAAGCACCGCTGAATATATAACAAAAAAAGAGTGATTTGAGAGTAGAGATGAGCGAGCATACTCGCTAAGGGCAGTTACTCGAGCGAGCATTGCCCTTAGCGAATACCTGCCCACTCAGAAGAAAAGATTCGGCTGCCGGTGTGGTGGAGTTGTGGGAGTGAGCAGGAGGGAACAGGGGGAGAGAGAGATCTCCCCTCCGTTCCCCACCACTCTCCCCCGCCGCTCCCCGCCCTCACCCGAATCTTTTCTTCCGAGCGGGCAGGTACTCACTAAGGGCAATGCTCGCTCGAGTAACTGCCCTTAGCGAGTATACTCGCTCATCTCTATTTGAGAGCCATCATTCTTTATTATTATTCCCCCATTAAAATGCAATGTGCATGCTTGGCGGTGGCAAAGAGCATATTAAAATTGGAGCAGGGGGTATAAGGGGCTACCAAACCCCTCTGATGTCACTTATTTTTCTGAGGGGAGGCTGAAGAGGAAACGTCTGTCTTGCCGTGTCTCAGTGGTGGCCATGATCCAAAGGTTTCCTGGGTTCCGTATTGACTGTCATTGGGTCCTTTCTGCAATGGACTGAAATGTAATGTCATTGGAACTATGAAGGCAGTATGGAACGTCAGTGGACTGTAATAGCAAACAAGATTGATAAAGCAAGTTTCCTCGGCCTAGGCTGCACTTCTGTCACTAATTCATACATGAACTAGATACTTTAACAGTATAAAATGCATGAAGCGCGGCTGTACTTGGACTCGTCTTTTACAACTTTGAAGTTTATTTGCAGAAAAAATATATCCCGGAACTTCTTCATGCGAAGTTAAACATTCTCATACCAACAGTAAGAAGGTTGTTTCTGTGTTTTCACATCATTAGTTAACTACGTGGCAAATTGAAGATCTGTGCAAAGCTACCGTAGGAAATTTGGCTCTTCTTTGTGTTCTGCTAAAGTCATTCTACAGCGTGAGTAAAAATATGTATTGCTACACTGCTAAGTAAGACGATAGAGCGCCGGTGCCGCCTCCATTTATACCCACTTAGAGCAACAACAAAGCCACTAATGTAGAGTAGCACATCTGAGGAACTTTAGGAGCATTCTTATCTTACTGTATAAATGCCACTTACTGTTATAATATAGCAAGCAGTCGGGCTGTTTAGTGCTATTTAGAAGTAGCAAGCACCATATCTCTTATGCTTTAGAAATCAAAGCTAGCATTACTCTTAGCATAGCTGCTGTTGGACACCTATCTCTACTGCCTTCTCCATAAATAGATAGAATTGGCTAACTGTGCATGTTTATTGCTATTGTGAGAGCGGATAAGTGGCTGTCAGAAAGCAAAGAATTGTGACTGTTGTTTCTGACAGTCTGCCTGCAGATCCGCCAGCAACGATCTATCTATGGCCGGCATCGTGGAAGTTTATGTAAACCCTCTCCTTCCTGTTGCATGACAGGGGTACGTGCTGGAAATATTTCCGCAGTCCCCTGCGAAATGCCATTTTCCTGTAACGGAGAAATATTTGTTGACCTTCTTACCTTCTTCTCGGACGTCAGTAGCTTCCACTTCAAACATGAGGGGAAATGAACATAAGGGCATAACTAGAGAGAAGAAGTCTTGACTTCAGTGAGTGCCTAATATAGTTCACAGTGACACGCAGTGATCGGCTGCCGTCATTAAGTGGGGGACAAATTGATATTAAATAGGCTTCAATGGTGCGACCAAGAAAACTAGGCGGTAAATATCTTGGAAACTTTTTATTTTTTTGCATTTCGATCTTTTAAAATTTTGTAGAAAATCCTTGTTAATGTCAGTATTTCTGTTACCCTGATATAACATAGGTTTCTGATTGTGACATGGATTGAACACTGGATATCGGTGATTTTCGTTTCCTGGCAAAATAACATCTCTGCGGGGTAAGAGAAATACAAAGGGCGTCTCAACAGAGCGGTAACATCCATGTAGAATAAAAACTGTTTGGCAAACGGTAATCCAATTTGGCATGCAAGCTGCAGGTGAAACCTCAATTTGTTCTTTTGTTAACAGTGATTTTGCTTTGTGAACGGCGATGGGAGTGATGGCGTTATCTCAAACAGAACGGGTTGAGATTATCCTTGTGTCAGGTAAATGAAGCTCACCTGTCATCGCAGGAGATTTCAGTCAACGCCAGCCAACCAGACCTCTCGTTACCCACAGTGCACTTGCCAAGCGTCTTTCCAAATTCCAAGAAACTGCTGCTATTGTTGACAAACTAAAAGTTGGACGATCAATAACCGTTACTGATGAAGCATCAGCAACCGTTGTCCTGGTCTCATTCAGCAGAAGCCCACAATGTAGCACTCATCGTCATTCTCAAGACTGTAGGGTTAGCCGTGCCTATATCCGGTAAATTGTGTCTACGCATAAATGACCTACTTCCAAATGGCAAATGCTGCAACACCTGATCGAGGGCGATCTCAACACATTCTGCTTGAGAAACACTGTGTTAACATGGGGACAAATAAAGTTATGTTAAAATGAAGTAAACCATTGTTTTCTGGTGAAGTTCTCTGCCAGTTTAATATATCACACACTGACCTTCCCATGGGAGTTGAATCTAAGATGGCAGCATTCAAAATGGCCATCATTTTGGTGACATGGCCTAACTGGGTTTCCCCTTCCCCCAAAGCTTGTATGCAAAATTGGATCACTGTATGCCAGTTTTCATTCTATATGGGTGTTTCCAATCTTTTGAGAGACCCTGTATGTTTGATGCATTGCAGCTGAAGCATTTCTGCAGATCCTGTGTTTTGTTACACAATTAAAAAAATATATATAATTACTTGTGCATCGCTATTAATATGTGTGCACTAAACCCATTTTTATGAAACTAGATAGCTGCTAGTCGCTGTCTTGCTGTTTGCAATCCACTTGCAGGTTTGATGGTGGGTCTTAAGCCAGTCGGTCTGTCAGTACTGGACTAGCTGGGACATCCTGTCCCATGTTGCCTCTGCTTCATGTAGTAACTAGCAGGGTCCCCATGTCCCTGTTACTAAATGCCTAACAACAGGCAGTGGAGTGCAAAGGTGCTGGAAGGGAGACCCCTAGTGGCAGCCACTTCAAACTTTTGAGTGATAAAACCAAAAGATAATACAAGTCTACTACAAGATCGGTGATACATATGTAGCTTGTTAGAGGAGCATAAGTTGAGCAGCTGTAAAACCACCATAATTGAACCATAAACTGCAATTATTTGCCTGTTTTATGGTTTTTATTTCTGCAAGTATTAATAAATATTGCGGATTTTACTCTAATACGAGGACATTGGACCTTTTTCTTTTTTTTTTTTTGTAACAATCACAGACACAATGTGTTTTTTCCTGTGCGATTTTTAATTATTTTTTTTAACCACACCTCAACTGCAAATGTGAATGCACCCTTACACTTTCCGCTAACTATTATGAAAGCTGCTAGCTATCTACTACCTACGAGATCGGTCTTTCTGTGAAAGATGAAACAAGGATTCCCTAGGTTTGATTTCAGCCTGTCAAATCTTGCTGTTTCCGCCAAGATAAGTGGCATCGGAGGGGTCTGTCCATAGTTTGGGTGGTAGCTATTGCATGCCTGTGTCCAGCTTAATGTCAAGTTAGGATTTACTTGTGGCATTTGTAGTTGGAGGAAATGATGACCATGTCATGCACTGTTCAATAATCCTCATCCAGCCTCATTGCCCTTGCTTTCTGGAAATAAGAACTGTTGTTCAGGCTTACATCTTGGCAGTCTTGGCACGGTATTGAATATAAACAGTAGACACCGGTTGCTACAATAGATCATGAGATACGTGAGGCCTGTGATTGTTTAGTATCATGCCTGTATAGTTATTGAACAAAATCTCACACACACATTAAAAAGCCAAAACTTCAGTAACTTCCATGACAAGGCAAGTGTATCTGCTATCACCCAACTCTCCCCAATAGACCAGAGCGGTGGCTGTACGTAAACTGTTCTCTCCGGGTATCGGCAAATCAGTAGCAACAAGGCAGATTTAAGGATTAGCACAAGAGATAACTGGTTGTCATTAGTGGAAAAAATTGACGGGATGGTCTTCATCAGCCTAAGGCCAGGCTCACATGACCATGTTGGTTCAGCGGATTACACATGCGGAATAGGCCCCCTGCACACTGCAGAGCCGGATTTCACATCCGGCTTTGCAAGCAGCATCGTCTGCTTCCATTGACTTCATTGGAAGCTGACCACGCGGAATCTGCCAAAAAATGGAGCATGCTGTGATTTTTATTTTATTTTTTTCCTCCGCTTGCGGAAACCGCAATTGGTTTCCGCAAGTGTGCAGGAATGAATCGATTACCCATAGCATGCTATGGGCGCTATTTGCTGCGGATACACTGCACCAATCTCCCATAGGTGGCAATGTTGCCACTCATAAGAATTGCACGCAAGATAAATTGCTGCATGTTCTATCTTGGCGCGTTTTACACGCACATACGTGCCAATATCGTACATGGCGATAGGCAGCCCGCAGAAGGTGGCACACCGCGAATTAGGCTCTTGTGAGCCCAGCCTAATGTAGTAGAATACATGGCGGTTACTTTACGTTGTAGATTTGCTGCTTTATATGTACTAATTTTTTAATTTGTCTTTTCAGGTCTTTTTAATAAGGGAATTACTGTACAGCTAATGAGCTTTGGTCCTACAATAAAAAAGTAAATCTATTTAATTTAGTAGTCTGCTAATGTCAAGTTGATAATGTTTAGACACTTCTCATTTTACTTTTCTGTGGACGCCATTACATTACGAACCAGTAGCCCGCCAATTATCTGTAAAATGCAAATGCTAGAGGTGGCCGGCTAGTGCTGGTGTACTAAGGCTCTAAGGCTGCTTCAAGCAAATTTGGGTGATAACTAGTATAGCTATTTATCTGGATCCCGCAAGTATTTGCATTCAGCTATTCCCGAAGGACAGCTCTGACTAATCTTGGGGGTTTCATGCTGTTTTGCAGCACTCTGAATTGTATGGAGCTGTAATATGGCATCCACAAAAGTTTGGGCCCTTATAGTTATACAGTCCTCACTTCAGTGCTGCTGCTCAATTTCAGAAAGCTAGGTGACAACCATTGTGGGTACTAAAATGGTAGCCCTTTTTGATTGCCACCCAACTTTTCCATAAACACTTATAAACACTTATAATCAAGAAACAACTGCATAGTACTGATGTCACCAGAGAGCCCCTCTTAAAGACTTGCCCATACACCTTCAACAACTGTTGGATGAACCATAACTCATCCAACCGCTGCTCCCCCATGAACTTATGACTCATCCAAACACTTGTGTATTTAGGGTATTAAGCTGCAGCCAGATAGCTCTACTAATGGACTATCCCTCGGGAAACAAAGGGATTGAGCATTAAAATGACCACCTGGTTTTGGAACAAATGGGACCATATGGGATAGTTCTGTTACCCTACGATTGGTCTTCTGTGCCAATACCCCTCTGATCTGCTTGCTCTGAGTCTAGTTTTCAGTTGTCCCACATGGCCGACATAATCTTTAGACTACGTAATCCCCACCGCCCATTGGTAGTAGTAGACTACTAATGCACTGTACCTGCTCTCTGATTTCCCAGCACTGTTCACGTGATCAGTACTGGCCAATTGGAGAGCTGTACATAGTGTGCATTAAGTAGCTAAAAAATTGCCATCTTTGACAGCTGAAAACAGGATCCCGACCTGGTGGACCAAAGGGACAACAGCAGAGAAGTTAGGCAGCAGATAATATACTCCCCCCTTCCCCCCATCCTCTTATGTCCAAGTACAGAATTTTATCCTGAAGCAGGAGGGTCGCTTTAAGATTCAATCCCACTAATCCCTGTTTCTCCTGACATCATCTGGAGAGAAGGTTGAGCTGCCCTCGTACACATTAGAGAGTCGTCTTGTCTCTGCTGTTAATATGTATGGGGACCTTATTTGCAGCTTTGTGTACATTCATATATTTGAGGTTCATAAAACACCTTACATATTACTTGGGAAGTTGATCCCATCACTGGAAGACAGAAGAAGCTTTGGAAAACCCCGCTATGCTGTTAACGTGCCCTTAGTTTATATAAAAACTCATACAAGAGAGAAGGAAAAACTAGAACAAAAATTTATTTTGCCACATTTTTTTTTCTTTTACGTTTCACTTTTTTCTTTTTTGCTTTTTCTTTAACGGTTTCTTTTGTAGTTCTAATTTTTTTTTTCTCACAATCATGTTATTCTTTTCCCCCTCTTCTGCCTCATTCTCCTTCATTTCCCCTTCTCCTTCTATAACATTTCATGAATGAAGGACCATTACATTGTCCCAGTGAAAGCCCATTGACACATTGTTGTAGTGTAGAAAAACACCTGTACTTTTCATTTCACCATCAGCGCCCTCGTCCAGTCAGCCATGAAGAGAAAGGCTTGTGAGCAGCTGGCCGGGGATGTTGTACACTCTAATACCAAATATTTGAAGAAGCATTGGGAGGAGGTAGGGGTAGCCTGAATGTCATAAAGAATAAACCCGCAATGAATTAGAACATTCTTATGCATTAACTAGTTTGCCCTGATGTATAAAATACTTTGAGAAGTATTGAGAAGCCTAAATTTTCATTTCTCTGTAAAATCAAAAACTTCCATTGCAATTTAAAATTGGTCTAGAAGGAAAAGAACAGAAGAAATTAAAGGGGTTTGGCCAAGATTTTAAAAAAAAAAATGGTTTGGCATTTCCCCTCCCAGAAACGGCACCACTCTTGTCCATAGGCTGTGCCTGGTATTGCAGCTTATCACCATTCACTAGAAGTAATGAGATAATGACATGAGTAGTAGTAGTATGCTGGCACAACACATTTTCACAATGTTAAACGCTTGTTATAATTTTTCATGAACAATTGATTCGCTCAATTACAAGGCTGATTATGGTTTTCCTTAATGCTTATTATGTTATTTTAGTTCACATTGCATGAAAAAAAAACGTTCAGTGCAAATGAACCTTAACTTTCAGCGCTTTATTAGGCTTGATGATGGGGAAGATTAGTCCTTACGCTCAGCAGCATTCTGCTTTTGTGTTTACAATTGCATTAGCTTTTTTTTTCTCTCCTAGGAAAAACCAGGAACACATCCCGAAAAAAAAGCCATATAATGCCTTTCGTTGCACTTCTATCTTTTCTTGTTCCTCTTCACCACCCCGAAAGACAGTCGGCAACTATGCAAACCATGGAGCAGGCACAGTTTGGGGTAGCGGTCTTCTTGTCCAGTGCTTTTGAAGGACACTGTATTGCTACATAGGGTACATTCATACCTAACGGAAAATCTGCACCAGAACCGTGTCAAAAACTGCACCATTGGTGTAGATTTTGATGCGGATCTGCAACAGACTTCACCCCTTCAATTGAAAGTGGGAAATCTGTTGTGGATCTGCATCAAATCTGCAGAAAAGCAGGCCCCAAAAACCACAACCGTGGTTGTAGATTTTGACATGGATTTGCAGCAGACTTCATCAATTCAAAGAGTGAAATCTGTAGCAGATCTGCATCAGCAGTGTGGATTTTCTGCTGTGAAAAATCGGCACCATTTCCTGTACGTTTGAATGTGCCCTTAACCCTTTGCAATCGAATTTTGGATTCACGGTTGCCTAGTGGGTTTTCTTTTTCTGCCATTCTACAATGGCGCCATCTGCTGGCTAGAGCCAGTACTGTGGTATGGGACATGCTGGAGAGACCCCCAACAACAGAGAGGCCAGTAATATACAGTTAGAATAACCTGCCGGACGTCTTCCGACATCAGAGCTTGTATAGCCTTCAATCAAGATGTCTTCAGACGTCAGACAGTAGATTGGAAAGGGTTAAAGTGCTATTCTCATTTGAGACCTTTATGGCAAATCCACAACATATGCCATCTTATGGGTGCAGGTCCCACCTCTGGAGCTACAAACATGTGCAGCCACCTGTCCATTTAGTCTGATGGGGGGCAGCCCTTTGCCTTGTAGAAACATGGACAGGGGATTTAAATGGGTTTTCCCACTAAAAGAACTTATCCCCAATCCAAAAGATAGGGGGATAAGCATTTGATCAGTATAGATTCAAACATTGTGATGCCTACCAATCAGGAGAACAAGTCTGCACATCCGTAAATGGGGAGTAGTGTCTTCGCTCTACAGTTCTATTCATTTCAGTGGGGCCGCTGGAGATGGCCAAGTGCAAATGCTCAGCCATCTCCTGCAGTCCAAAAAGTTGAATGGAGCAGCGGTGTGCACACATGGCCACCCCTCAATTCAGAGACTTCAGATAAGTTGGACTCCCACCCATCAAATATTTATCTCTTATGCTATGGATAGGGGATAAGTTAATTTGGTGGGACAACACCTTTAATATTAGGTACCCCCACCTGTCAGACACTTCTGGCATATCCTGTGGATATTCCAAAAATGTCGAAAATCCATTTTTCTTGTTATGAGAGATCTTAAAGAATATTCCCAGTATGCATGCAAAGAGGATCGTCATTTATGGTTGAGGTAAATTTGGTCTTTTCTCCATAAGTTATTTTCCACATATATGGTAATTTTGTCCAATTTTTCCTATAGAAATGTAAGTCTTATGCAATCAAGTGTGAAATGTGTCAGTGCGATAATTGTAATGATTGTAATGGAAAGGGTTATAGTTAGAGATGAGCGAGCACGCTCGTTTAAGGCAGATACTCGAGTGAGCATCGCTCTTCTCTCTGTCGCTCCCACCCCCCCCCCCCCATGTAGCAAGATCTCATTTGCTTAATCAACTTTCTTGTAGAGATCAGTCCCATCTCCGGCATTGTTATGCAGTACAGACATATTGGTTTACATTTGTTCTTCACATTCTTTATCGTTGCTCGTGTCAGTATCGTATTCTACTAACTTAAGTCAGCCGAGCCTTAATCCGTACACAGCATTTGTGTTGGGCCGAATAAAGAGGCGCTAATAACAACACAAAGGAGCAGCACCCAAATAGATGCAAGTACCTACAATTCATATTCCGTGTCTATATGTTACTCTCCATATTTCAACCACAATGGCCGAAAGCTGAGGGTTTAATTTTTTTCTAAGTGATCTGCTAATTTGCAATAAACCATTCCCATAAAAGTACAAAACATTCTTTTCTGCCCCGTTGAGTTTCACTTATTTGTTTTAAGCGCGTAGTGTATCTGTTCAGAAATAATAAACCGTTTCCAGTCAAAACACCAGATTAGATTAACTCTAAGAATTCTATTACACATTAAACTATGTCGTACGTCAGCGCTTTCCCGCGCCCCGCACTTACTTTCGGTCATGGTTTACATCTCATCATCTAAGTAAATCATGTCAAATTTCAATCTTTTTGAAATAACTATATATATATAATTTTTTTTTTTTTCTCCTGAGGAGAGTAATGATCACAATACAGCATCCAGCCTTCATCCAGCCCTCATCTCTCCATATACAGCATCCAGCGCGCATCTCTCCATATACATCAGCCAGCCCTCGTCCCCCCATATACATCAGCCAGCCTTCATCCCTGCATATACTGCAGCCAGCCTTCATCCCTCCATATACTGCAGCCAGCCTTCATCCCTGCATATATTGCAGCCAGCCTTCATCCCTGCATATACAGCAGCCAGCCTTCATCCCTGCATATACAGCAGCCAGCCTTCATCCCTGCATATACAGCAGCCAGCCTTCATCCCTCCATATACAGCAGCCAGTCTTCATCCCTCCATATACAGCAGCCAGCCTTCATCCCTCCATATACAGCAGCCAGCCTTCATCCCTCCATATACAGCAGACAGCCTTCATCCCTCCATATACAGCAGCCAGCCTTCATCCCTCCATATATATACAGCAGCCAGCCTTCATCCCTCCATATATACAGCAGCCAGCCTTCATCCCTCCATATATACAGCAGCCAGCCTTCATCCCTCCATATATATACAGCAGCCAGCCTTCATCCCTCCATATATACAGCAGCCAGCCTTCATCCCTCCATATATACAGCAGCCAGCCTTCATCCCTCCATATATATACAGCAGCCAGCCTTCATCCCTCCATATATATACAGCAGCCAGCCTTCATCCCTCCATATATATACAGCAGCCAGCCTTCATCCCTCCCTATACAGCAGCCAGCCTTCATCCCTCCCTATACAGCAGCCAGCCTTCATCCCTGCATATACAGCAGCCAGCCTTCATCCCTCCATATACGGCAGCTAGCCTTCATCCCTCTATATACAGCAGCCAGCCTTCATCCCTGCATATACTGCAGCCAGCCTTCATCCCTGCATATACTGCAGCCAGCCTTCATCCCTGCATATACAGCAGCCAGCCTTCATCCCTGCATATACTGCAGCCAGCCTTCATCCCTGCATATACTGCAGCCAGCCTTCATCCCTGCATATACTGCAGCCAGCCTTCATCCCTGCATATACTGCAGCCAGCCTTCATCCCTGCATATACTGCAGCCAGCCTTCATCCCTGCATATACTGCAGCCAGCCTTCATCGCTGCATATACTGCAGCCAGCCTTCATCCCTGCATATACTGCAGCCAGCCTTCATCCCTGCATATACTGCAGCCAGCCTTCATCCCTGCATATACTGCAGCCAGCCTTCATCTCTGCATATACTGCAGCCAGCCTCCATCCCTCCATATATATACAGCAGCCAGCCTTCATCCCTGCATATACAGCAGCCAGCCTTCATCCCTCCATATACGGCAGCTAGCCTTCATCCCTCTATATACAGCAGCCAGCCTTCATCCCTGCATATACTGCAGCCAGCCTTCATCCCTGCATATACTGCAGCCAGCCTTCATCCCTGCATATACAGCAGCCAGCCTTCATCCCTGCATATACTGCAGCCAGCCTTCATCCCTGCATATACTGCAGCCAGCCTTCATCCCTGCATATACTGCAGCCAGCCTTCATCCCTGCATATACTGCAGCCAGCCTTCATCCCTGCATATACTGCAGCCAGCCTTCATCCCTGCATATACTGCAGCCAGCCTTCATCGCTGCATATACTGCAGCCAGCCTTCATCCCTGCATATACTGCAGCCAGCCTTCATCCCTGCATATACTGCAGCCAGCCTTCATCCCTGCATATACTGCAGCCAGCCTTCATCTCTGCATATACTGCAGCCAGCCTCCATCCCTCCATATATATACAGCAGCCAGCCTTCATCCCTCCATATATATACAGGAGCCAGCCTTCATCCCTCCATATATATACAGCAGCCAGCCTTCATCCCTCCATATATATACAGCAGCCAGCCCTCATCCCTCCATATACAGCCGCCAGCCCTCGTCCCCCAATATACATCAGCCAGCCTCCATCCCTCCATATACTGCAGCCCGCCTCCATCCCTCCATATATATACAGCAGCCAGCCTTCATCCCTCCATATATATACAGCAGCCAGCCTTCATCCCTCCATATATATACAGCAGCCAGCTTTCATCCCTCCATATACAGCAGCCAGCTTTCATCCCTCCATATATATACAGCAGCCAGCTTTCATCCCTCCATATATATACAGCAGCCAGCTTTCATCCCTCCATATATATACAGCAGCCAGCCTTCATCCCTCCCTATACAGCAGCCAGCCTTCATCCCTCCATATACAGCAGCCAGCCTTCATCCCTCCATATATATACAGCAGCCAGCCTTCATCCCTCCATATATATACAGCAGCCAGCTTTCATCCCTCCATATACATCAGCCAGCCTTCATCCCTCCATATACAGCAGCCAGCCTTCATCCCTCCATATACAGCACCCAGCCTTCATCCCTCCATATACAGCAGCCAGCCTTCATCCCTCCATATACAGCAGCCAGGCTTCTGTTCAGAGCTAACTGTACAGAGTCATTTCTTACACAAGCGCAGCATGGCACGCCAGCAGTGGTAATTGTCGCCCTTATCCATATGCTATGTAAGGATAAGGAAAGATGCAATATGCATGCCGGCGCCCACATATTCCCTGTCAAGTCACCATCTGCTCGGAGGACGGTGGGATGCTGCCTTTTGAGATGAAACCTTTTTGAACTGGTTACAGATTTTTTTTCCCTTTCTCTTCCACCATGCCACCCCTCCCCTCATCCTTCGCTCCCTGCCAGCTTGCTCTGCCTGTTTGTCTGATTCTTATCACTGGCTCTCAATGCAGGATTAAACACGCTACCAGGAATGTTAACAGAAGGGCGAGAAACACCCTGAAAATTTGTTAAAGTGGCTAATCAAGATGACGCATTAAGTTGGGTTCCCCCTCTTATCTGTTCCGTTTTTAAACCCTCCTTCTATCCCTCATGTATTTACCGCTGACCCAAGTGACTCTTGTAGTAGAAGAGCTCCGCTGCACATACTTACAGAACCATAAGTGCTTTCCAGCGCACTTGTCTATAATCTCGTTGATTCCATTGCATCTCTAAACAGACGTATCTTCTGGCATGGCCCAAACTTGGCACTGTTCTTCTTCTTTTGTTTCATTCCAGCAGAGCCTATTTGTTGTCTAGTTGTGTTATTTAGTGGCAATTATTAGAAGACTCCCTTTCTGCATTTATCTGTGTTCCAGTTTCTTAATTGATGTAGGTGTCCACTGGCCAAGAGGGCAGCATCCTCTCGGAGTGTCTCAATGGGACAGGCAACATTGTAGGAGTGATTGACTTAAGCTGGGCTTGCAGTGGGAGCCTTGATCACTTTATGAGACCCTCAGCACATTCCAGACTTTTGTGTCCCTTCTAACTAGTGTTTGCATTGTCGGGGATGAAGAAGGCACTTACATAGACAACGGGAAAAGCGCAGCTCCCTCGCCGCATTTTATCTGGGCCCTGGTTTCACTGTGCAAGCCTAAAGGTACTGATCATCTAGTACACCTGTATTCTGCCTTGTATCTAGGGTGCAGTCTTGTACTGTTTCTCTGCTTTCTGGTAGTATTGTGAACTTCATTCCTTTTAACCCAGCCAAGTGCAGGAATGAATAAGCAGGCCTACTTTTCCTGCCTTCTATCTGGATTTCCAATTGTATTTGCGACGAAAACTGTATTTCATTTTGCTTACTATACAATTTTCGCTGAAATGCGCTAAGCCAACATATTTTGAAAGAGTTCTTTTTCCTGCATAGGGCCGGTTTCAGACCAGCGTATTGTAATATGTTCGTAATACGGATTTGTAATACGGACGGGTTACAAAGTGACACAGCGCAGTATGGCATCTATGTTTGATCTGTATTAGCTGTCATTGGTTTTATTTTCTGATCTGTATTTGCCAAGAAGAGTAGAACACCATTAAATGCAAATATGGAGGGTAAAAAGTGCGTCATGCTACATTTTTAACCCCTTAGAGACCAGCCTAGTTGTACCTTAAGGACCGAGTGATTGTCATCATCCCATTGCAAGAGACATTACTCGTTGACATAGCCATATGAGGCTTGCTTTTAGTGTATATATTAATGGCAGCACCCTGGAGTACATAAAATGTGCTGTATAATTTTAATAAAATTTAGGGTTTTTTTGGCGGGGTGAGGGGATAGAAAAAACGGGCAGAAATTCTGCCATTGTTTTGGGGTTTGTTTTTACAGCATTCACCATTCAGTAAAAATAACATGATAATGTTCGTATGTGGATCAGCATGATTACTGCGATACCAAGTTTGTGTGTGTGTATATGTGTGTGTATGTATGTGTGTGTGTGTGTGTGTATGTGTGTGTGTATATATATATATATATATATATATATATATATATATATATAAATTTCTACATCGCTGCATTCTAAGAATCGTAGCATTTTTATTTTTCTGGTAATGCAGCTATGTGAGGTTTTGTTTTTCTTTGGGAAGTGATGTAGTATTTATTGGTACCAGTTTGAGGTACCTGTGACTTTTGGATAGCTTTTTATTGCATTTTTTGGGAGGTGAACAAAAGAAAAATCACAATTCTGGCCTTACTTTTGCAAAACTATTTTTATGACGTTCACCAAGCAAGATAGAAAACATATTTTCATTGTCTGTGTTGTTATGAATGTATTAATACCTATTATGGGTTGCTCTTTATTAAAAAATGTTGGGTATTTTATTCATTTAAAAAAATATATTATGGGGAAACCTTCCTTTTTAAAAAAAAACTGGATATGTATATTTTTTAAATTAAACTTTATTGCATTTTTTAACACTATTTTTAGTCCCTGAAGGGGACTTGAAGATGCGATTGTTCAATTGCTAGGATAGTACACTGCATTACTTATGTAATACATTCTACTAAGCCTATGACAACAGCCTATTAGATGTTGCCAGAGGTGCGACCTAATAGGTTGAGTGACATGGAGGCCTTTGTCAGGCTTCCGGATGTCATTGGTATTCTTCGATCGCATTGCAGGGTGCTGATGGGTGACAGAAGAAGCCCCCCTTCCCCTGCCGTCTGCTAACATGCTGTAGTTGCTATTGACTGCGGCATGTAAGAGGTTAAACTGACAGGATCTGAGGTTTCTCCACTACTAGCTGTAGAGCAGAATCATGTCTGTCAGAAGTCAGCCAAGCCACTGCCTTAAAAAGAGGTATGTGCAGGTTTAAAGCCCATTGGTGAGGTCAATAAAAAGGCGTATTGCCAGTCACTAATGGGTTAAAATATAGCCATTTGAATAGAAACGTAAATTTATATTAGCTCTGCATTGTGGTCTGCAAAACATGGATCAAATATGGTGTTGAAATATGCTTATCTGAAAGTCGCCCGAGGCAAGAAAACTTGTTTTTTTAACAGAGGAAACCTACGGGAAGAACATGCAAACTCCATGCAGATGTTGTCCTTGGTGGGATTTGAACCCAGGACTCAAGCACAGCAAGGCAACAGTGCTAACCACTGAGCCACCGTGTCTTTCTGGCATTTAGTGTTTTGGTCACTTGGACTCTTTTTGTTTGTCTTCGCTGTTTGCTAGAGAGAAGCCTAAGGAAAACATCCATAGCCAGAACGTGCTACGATTTTGAAAAAACTCCATTAATGCAAACCCCCCCCCCCCCCCCACAAAACATAATGCAACAAGAGAAACGCCACAGCTAGAGATGGATGAGCGAGCATGCTCGTTTAGAGCAATTACTTGAACGAGCATCGCTTTTTTCGAGTACCTGGCTTCTCGTCCGAAAAGATTCGGGGGGCGGCGGGGGGAGATCTCTCTCTCACCCCCGCCGCCCCGAATCTTTTCGCACGAGTAGGCAGGTACTCGAAAAAAAGCGATGCTCGTTCAAGTAATTGCTCTAAACGAGTATGCTCGCTCATCTCTAGCCACAGCAAAAAAAATATTAACTTACAGTTAATATTTGGACATGGCTTTATTTGGTGCAAAAAAAGTGTGACAAAAACGCTGCAGTTTAGGTTATTCATGGCCTGGTTGGTATCTCCTTTAATTAAAGGCACTTGTAGTTTTACATTTCCTTTATTTTGTGTCCTGGTGTCCCACATCCCTATCCCATGTCAGCCTAACTTTCACCGAGTGAGCAGGCTCGCCTTGTCCATTTGCCAGGTACGTCAGTGACCGCCCACTTATCTATTGTTAGAGTCCGCTCAGACTATTCTGCCTTGTACAAGGCTCTATTGCTACTCTTTGTTATATCGACACTTCCTTGTGTTCTGGTCTCCATCCCATAGCGACGTCTGATAAGCTGTGCGTTTAGAATTCCTTTGGGAGGGGACAAATCTGTTTGGAGTTGTTCCTATGTATTGCCCTGTGCACCGACCTCCCCTCTACATGTGTGACTGCTGACTGGAGAACCTGCGAGCTTCCTGGTCCGCTAATACCATAGCTATTAGATCATTCTAATCTATCTAGTCAAACGACACTCTTGTTTTGTCTGGATGACACTCATTCATCCATAGTAATCGAGACGCAGCCAAAGGTTATTGTGAACCTTGTAAATGAAGGAGAATTAATAAGGTGATTTCTAGTTAATGGTTTTCAAGATTCCATTGAACCTAGTGCCATTAAGAGCATCTCTATCTTCGCTGGTTGCTATGCTCTGCGTCCAGTTATTTACCATGCCTTGGTGTCCCGCTGAGGCAGAGAATAGTCAACAGCTTCCAGCACAGAGCAATCCCTTGTCTTGGCTAGGGGTAAAGGGTAGCAAGGCCTGCACTTCCATTGCCCTTGATATGTCTATATTATGGATGAAGCTATAGGATAGAAATCCGCTGCGCTCAGTAGGGAGCTTAAATGGAAGGGGGGAGGCTTACACTGCTAGCTATGTACCTGCTCTGTATATAAATGGAGTAGTTGACAGAGGAGAGGATTGGCAAAACAAAGCAGAAAGGGCACGTCAAGGTCACGAGAACATGCAAAGAACAGAATATGTAATGAGCCTTTTCATGGGCACGCAGGGGGTACGCTAAAAGAAAAAGTTGCAGTGTTTTGGGCATGGGGCTGTACACACAAAAATACCATCAAATTGAAAAGGTCCTTTGGAAATCGAGAGAGAACGGTGTAGCCACATTACACAAATTCCCTCTTCATGGTTCCTTTTATGCATATTAGTGATTAGTCTTCTATGGACCGGCAGATAGACTTGATCTTCCACCCAAGGGTCTAGTCAAAAGGAACTCATTGCTAGATGCGCATACAGCGGCGTATAGTCTCCATTACATCAAGCTGTTCTACAGTTGCAGGCATGTCAGAGGTTAATTGCATTGTAACGGCAACCTGAAGAGTCGAAGACTTCACATGGGTCTGACATTGCTGGCACTCTCCTCCTTACTACTTTAACTCTTCACTCTTATACTTCAGCCCCCCTCCATAGTGCTACCCCCTCCTCGATGGCTACTTTTGCCTCTCAGGTGTTTGGGTCTTGTTGCTTCTTATCTGATCTATAATCTTGCTCTCCACCTTCTGATTCTTCTCATAGTTGTGATTTGGAATCAGGTAGTTTGCTCCAGTCTTATTCCTTCCCTTTAATCTTCTCCCCTCCCTCATACCTCTGGCTGGCTTGTCCCTCCCTCTATGCTTACTCTTATTCGCTCTCTTTTAACACCCCCCTTGTATTCCCTCTTCTCTCTCTTCCCCTTTCCTTCTCCCTCCTCCCTTCTCCGCTGTTTCTCTCCCCCTTTCTTTTTTTCACTCCAACAGAATGGAAAGTAGAGCTGTCAGGTTCTGTCACTCCGAACCCTCCCTCATACAGTCACACTTTGCTCTACCAACATAACTGCACAGACACGGTGGCTCAGTATTAATCTGGGCTGTGCATGTAAACCTGTCCTGTTTCCGAGGTTTATTACTTGGTCGTAGGCTCCAAGATTTGCAGGAGACTTTTTTTTTTTTCTTCCTTCTTCCATTTTTCTTTGGAAAGCTGGGACCGTAACCACCTGCAGACTTGTCGACGCTTACGAATGACATCCTTACCTAACCGGTATTGAACTTGCCAACGAAAATAGTAGTGACTTCTCTCTCTCGACGGAATACACACCTGGGTTACACCTGCAGTTTCCTGTCGGTCAGTCTTGACAGCTCGCATGTTGCATTCAGTGATCACGTATACTTCCCGTAATGCACATTTCGAAATGGTACAAAGTCATATCAGCTGATTGGAGATATCTTCCTCCTCTTCCCTTATCAAATCCTTGCTCGCAAGAACATATCTAAGGTATGTACCACTTGAATCCTCTCCTGTGAACTCTTAAAACATCCCACTCGGTCAAGTCATTCCTGCAGTTGGCCAACATACGTATTGCTCTTAGTGACTCACATATAGAACATTTTATGTAGCATTTTTTGCCCCCTTTGTCTTGTTGACCTACTTGGTCAGTAAATGGTGGTGATGTGTCTTCGGTCATGGTGGATGGTCTTGCACCACTTACCTTGGGATTGTTCGCTTAATGTGTTACGATTGCCTCTCCATGTGTCGTTGTATTCTTTGTACTGTATCGATTTTCCTGCTCTTGGTGTAGTACGGTAGCTTCAGCTCTGTACTTTCCGCTTGCTGTTTCTCCATTCACACCCTATCCAGTATCTCATTCTTTTGACTTGTCCTTTTCTCACCTTTTTATAATTGACAAGTTCATCTCTCACTTCAAGTCTCCTCCCTGTCTGGTCTCTTTGAGCTTTCCCTCATTAATCTCATCCCTCCATCCTCTTTAGTTCTCTCCTTCTTTCTTTCTTCTCTTCTCCAATTCTTTTCACTTTTTTTTTCTCGTCCCTGCCTTCCAGCACGTTCTCTCTCTCTCTCCCTCCCATCCAACCCCTTTTGTAAGTTGGACAGAGATGGGAAAACACAGAGCTCGCTCCGTATCTAGTGCCTGGTACAAGGTGTCCCAGGTTTGAGAGGTGGTGGTTTCACTGTGTTGTACAAGCTTTCGAGAAAAGCCAAATTGACAGATCGGCATCCTTCCTTTTTTTTTTTTCTAAACCCTGAAATCATACCTCTGCCAAAAATAGAGTAATTACGCTTCTTAACCCTTTCCCCCCTAGTCACGCGAGCACTGATTAAAAAAGGAAACCTTATTGTCTCGTTCCTAATGTGCCGTTTCTAGGATCTTTTCATGCGCAAAATAATGGGAAGCCGCAAGACGTTTACTGCAGATTAAATGCTTAATAGGTTTATCGGAGCTAAATGGTTTCAATAATGGATCGTGGAGAGTTGCGCTTCTCAGCAGGTATCCTTGCTTGGTATGGTAGTCATCAACACTGCTGAAATGGGTTCTGTTATTTTTAATTATAGTAGCAGAGTTCGCGCGCGTCACGTACGTGTAAATTCACCTGAAGGTGCGATTTCCCTTTAAACGATGAGAGAAATGTAACTTTGGCACATCAGTCCGAAAACGCTACGTCTGATCTGGCCTGGCTATAAATCATAGTTCGTGTCGCAATCCAGAGCAATTTTTTCAATGGACACGTCTCAAACTCAATCTGGTTGGGATAAGGAAGAATCCAAAATGTTACTTCCTATGCATAAAAAAAAAAAGTTTCCTATAAGAAACCTTGCGGATTCTAAAAATATAATGTCACTCCCTTGTATATCCTTCTGAAGGACACCCTGTTATAAAGAACTTCCTTTTTACCGCAGTATATTCTCACGCTCCTTCCCTTACACACAAATCCCTTGAAAGCCCTGGGACCAAGGTACAATTGTTTTGCACAAAGTGCATTTGCATCCTAATTTGACCCAGAAATGCTATGCCCAACACCACTTCCTGGTCATTGTTAGTTATAGAATAATTTCAGGTTTCCATTTTTGTAAGCTTTTGTGCCATGACCACACAAGAAATATAGTTCTTGTGGCTGCCGTCTAAACTTTTCGTCTTTGTAATTACAATAACGTAAAAATACATAAAACGCTATAAAAATAAAATAGTGAAAAATAGGCTAAGCAAGAATAAAGTACGTAACCGGTCTAAATTAATAGAAAGATGTACTAAAATGTAAAATAAAATGTCGGGGGAGTTCTTGTAAGGAAGGGGCTGACAAACAGTCTGCAAAGCAAGGATCAAAATAATGATAATAGAAGTGCAGTTAAAAAGTTGTCCATTATTTCCAAAAGATGTCTTACCGCTATATCCCGGGGTGTTTTTTTTATGACTGACGTGAAAAGTGAAGATGAGATGATTAATGGTACGTGATTACGGAAACTTAGAAAACAAACATAAAAATAAAGTTTTGGAAGCCTCCTTGGGTCACGGGGGGTCCGGGAAGCTGCAATATGGGTGGGTGGTTGGTTCCTTGTGGGTGAGAGCTGTTGGTCATAAATTAATTGCTTTACTTGAATTAAATATTGGCTTTTCAGGGTTTACAATATATATATATTTTTTCTTCTTGACCCCTATATTGAGAGCCTCAACAATAAATCTCAGCTACCTGAGTTTGCAATTGAAGAGAATGCTGGGGGTTAACCGCACTCATATTAGTTTTGGGTAAAGTGTACCCCCCCCCCCCCCCCCCTGCCCCAATGGGGATCTTCTGACTTTTTCCCCCCTGATGGTAGATGTTGGCGAGAAAGATGGATTGAGCATGTTGGAGTTCACCATGCCCGATCCATTGTTCCCATGGGAAATTAACCACTTCCATAGGGATCTTGCCAAGGCTTATTCTCCTCCTGTGAAAAATAATGCGCGCTGAAGCTAAGGCGAGTGTGCATGTTTGTGATGCAGTCGGCGGGCTTTTAGGCTTTTTTTTATATAACGTGTAATGATTTTATTGTAATGGATTTAGAAGAAGAAGTTCTCCCAGACTCCGTCCCTGCAGCCTCTTCTACAGCACATTACAGATTAAGCAATTAGTCAATACGTCGGTTGTGCCCCCTCGGGGCTCGGAACATTACAGCGTTCCGGTATACGTAAGCCTACGTTATCTGCCGTCATTAGGTGATCATGCTCTCCTGAGCCCTCGGAACAGAACAAATGAACAGATTTCCTCTTCATTGTCTGTTTTGCCCACGATTCTGGGATGCTTATTTTTATCAGTTTGACTAATGTCTGCATCATTTTCCTTTTCGCTAGAAGGAAAGGAAATTTTCCCGGTACGTCCCAGCAGTGACAGGACAGATTAGATAAGCGCCTTTTCAGCAAATATAGATTTGTTCTATATCAGAGCAATAAAATCTCATATCCTGCTAGGATTCGTCCGGTCAGTTTGATTTACGCCCTTTTTAATTGTCCTGTAAGGTGATCTGTCCTTGATCCTAACGAGCGAGCCAGTGAATGGGATATGTGTCTTTATTGTGAGGTTACTGTGGGAATTCAGCGTTTTTTAAACTTTTTTGTGTTTGTCGCTCTCTCCTTGTGTCTAGGGTAGTGACAACATGCTGGTGTCTGCGCTGCCGTCTCTACTCCTTCTGCTGCTCCTCAGTTTTTCGGTGAGGACATGGAGCTCTAGACCAGCACGTGTCTACCTGTCATACAAAGGTAAGATGAATTCTTCTATCACGTTATTTAAGGAGGGTTTGTAAGGAAATGCTCCGGCAGTCAAGGCTTTGCTTCTCTACACGGCGTCTCCGGGCTCTCTTCTGCTTCCACAGGCCAAGTATCTGTTGTGTTTAAGCTGGATTTATATGGGATCAGCCATCCGTACTCACATGGAGTTTGCGTTTAGATAATTAATTAGGATGGGAATAGAATTTATTTTACCACTTGCAAAATAAATCACTGTTGTTCATCAAAGAGGGGGGATACCCTCCAAACTCCGTTAAATGGCATCATCCGTGGTAATGCGATGGAGCTTTTTACAGGTCATCAAATCCATCATTATTATTAGTTACATGTAGCAGTTATTGCAGCAATCGATAAAGTCAATAGCGCCCTGGCGTGTGTGCGTGCGTGCATGCATGCGCGTGTGTGCGTGCGTGGTGGTTTGTGTATTTGTGCTTTTTTTTTTTTTTTTTTACAGATGCAGCAAAGTTTAACTTGATTGTGATAACTTTCTGCAACACATTGTTTTATCTTGAAAATCT
Source organism: Eleutherodactylus coqui (assembly GCF_035609145.1). Taxonomy (NCBI): domain Eukaryota; kingdom Metazoa; phylum Chordata; class Amphibia; order Anura; family Eleutherodactylidae; genus Eleutherodactylus; species Eleutherodactylus coqui. The sequence continues at coordinate 25,222,597 of NC_089846.1, read as the reverse complement.
ATTTTTCGCTTATCTTAACACAATCAAAGCCATTGTAAAGCAATTACCATATTGTAAAGCAATTCTAAGTATAAACTGTGGCACAGAAAGTTATCACAACACATTAAAAGTCATAGTAAACTGAAACCACTGTAGAATTAGGGCGCTCCAAAGAGCAGCTACGGACGATTGTAAACACGAGACCCAACAGGGCAAGCGAGCGAGAATCACCCACTTGTTGGAGTTGCTTGGTGTTCTGCTTACCTAAAAACCAAGTGACTCTTGGCCCTTTTATACAGGCAGTCTTTCGTGTATGAACAACTGCGGTTTACTCTATATGGAGGTGGGCAGCCTGGAAGAGATCTCCAGTGCACTGCGCCTCTATTCAATGTGCGATCGTCGCTGAAAGCGATAATCGTTGCGATGGCTGCGGGGCGCTTCAGGGCCTGACAGTTGTCCCGTGTAAGTGTACCCTGAGTGCGCATTAAAAGTTGAGTGACTTTTGTACATTAGTGTCCACCCTTATCTTGTATTTCATTAAGGACTCCAGTTTCTAAGGATACAAAAACAATAGCGTCTCACAGCATCCAGTAAAAAAAAGTATACATTAATAAATGTATACGTTTTTTGTAACCAGCGGCTATGGGTGATGGATGGCGTCTGTCGGAGATATCCGTCGCAGCCATACAGTAAAAAAAAAAGTAGATGTTAAACATACAGTATGTTTAGTTTGCTTGCATGCGCACCTATAGTGGCTGATGGAGGACAGATTATAGCTTTTTAAATCTCACCACGCATTTCAGGATTTGTCAAGTCAAAGAAAACCTGTCAGGTTGTTCATTAGGGTCTAAACCAGTGGTCGGCATAGGTGGGCAGTGACAGTGGATAAGTGTCAATATACCTGTCCTTCACTGCACAGATCTCCAAATTTCACCGAAATAAGTGTTAGAATGGGGAATGCACTGTATGTAAATGACTAGCAAGTCGTCTGATGGGCGCTTCGCTAGCTTCAACTAGTCCGGGTTCTCTCCCCTTTGCTTTGCACAAACCTGGACCCTCGCCTAATGATTCAAGCAAGCTGAAGTCCTTAATTATTAGGCAAGGGGTGGAATTTGTGCAGAGCAAAGCAGAGAAAGCCCGAAGTAGTCGCAGGTAGCGAACCACCCATCAGACAGTATGCTAGTAATTTACATATAGTACGCTGCATTAAAATATTGATTTGGGGGACATTACGAGTTCTGGGCAGAGAAGGACAGGTATGTTGACACTTGTCTCTGCCCACCTATATCGACCTCTGGTTTAGACCCTAAAATCACTCGGGACAGATTTGGGTTAAGGAAGGACATAATTGTGCACACCTTGAAATACCTATTTTATTATACTCCACAACTCTGTTCACAATACTGAAGGCTTCAGAGCTGAAACTTCCTTACTGCACAGTTTGTGATTTGCATCCTGCAAACTGTAGTCTTTGCACCCGCTACTATACATTAATCTCATGTAGGACTAACTAAAGCTGCTCATACGCCTAAGGCCCCATTCAGATCCGCGCCTGCGGCGCCAAGACATTTTTCTTATTTGGCTCTGTCCTTGGGGCTGAATAATGGAAATACCGTAACTGCCCAATCTGCCACATGCTGCCGCCCGATAACCAGCTTCTGGCATTCCGGCTGGCATTATACCAGACGAAGTAGCACAGCATGTTGCACTATTTTTTTTTGTTCGGGATTTTCTGCTGGATCTACGCTGGAGAATCTGAACAGTAGTCTGACACTGATGTGAATGGGCCCTGAGATAACTAATGGCCAAACGCTCATTTGGCTGGCAACTAATCCTCCTGACTTCCCTGTACATGTGTGAGTATAAATCTGGCTCTGACTTCTCTTGTGAGAACAAAAGGCCCATTTAGACACAACAATTATTGCTCAAAATTTGCTCAAAAGCAGTCTTTTGAGCGGCAACCGTTGCTTCTAAACGCCTGCCCATTGTGCACTTTTCGTGCATTGTTCGTTCAGTTAGTTGCTCATTTCTCAGCTTTCTATAAATGAGCAATGACTCTTATCAGTGATGCAGACTAATAAGATTCTCTCAGCTGGTATCCCGCTGGCAGTTCTCAGCAGGACACCAGCTGAAAGAGCGGAGAACAATACAGCTGTTTGCCTATGCAAAACAGCTGCATTGTTCTCCTAGGGATCGTCTTGGTATCCTGCTCCGCCTCCATTAACACTTTAGTAGCTACTTAGCTACTTAGAGTTATGCAAAGATGATCGCTCGAAACTGTCACTCAAACTGTCGTTTGAGCGATTTTTGAGCGATCATCTTTCAGTGTAAATGGGCCCGAAGAATTTGGGTCCAATTCTTCTTTCCCCTAATCTTTACCTTAAGAGGAAAGTTGAGAGACCCTCATTACATAGTCAGCTGCTTCCTCCAAAATCCTTGGGTTAGGATGAATTTCCTTTAACATGTATGGGCACCTTATTCGTTCCACTCTGTTTTAAGGGTTCAAATAAACTGTTAAAGGGGTTGTGTCACAATCCTTCTTTAATAGAAATCCACCATAAAGATTGGCTGATTCCAGCAGGTTGGATACGCTCACCCCCACCGATCAGCCATTATTACTGTGGGGGGCCGCCGGCAGCATGGCAGCTCTTCAAATCAATGCACACAGTGTGTCGGATGGAGGATTCTTTGTTCTGGCTCACAGTGCAGGATCCCAAAGCCAATGCAATCTAGGCATAGGGTTCGTTGACTTGAGATGTTGACAGCAGAACTGTAAATACAGCTCTGAAGTATATAGATTACTACACTGGATCTGTACAAGTTTAGTAATGTATCTGTTCCACCTTTCTTTGTGCTGCTTACATAGATAAATAACCACTTTTGCAGATCTTCCAACGCATTCTCTAATATAACGGTATTATCAGCCAAATACTCACCACTAGACCATACATTATGATATGCAGCAGTGCGTAATCTGTGAATGGGGATCCAGACGGTCATAAATTAGTCTGTCGTCTGTATGTTGATAGCAGGAAAGTCACAGGGGCGGGAGGAATTTGGGTTTCCCGTGTCAGCGCTGCAGTTTGGGGATTGTTACATCGGCTAACACAACAATTTCCTTAATCATAACTTATTAGGGATTTGTTATATAAGTAATTCCCTGAACTATATATATGCGATATATCCGTTAGACTTCATGTATGATATGACAAGTACCTGCCTGTGAGCTGTCAAGAGGAGGAAGGATGTCTCGATACTAAAGGTATAATTTTGCAGACTGACACCTGCACCGCACACACATTTCTCTTTGGCGTCCCTTGTTGTACGCCCTGCAGCAGCGCTGTGATCCCACTGATTACACGTGATAAAAATGCAACCCGTGTGGGTAACCTTTGCCTTCGGGTCATCAAGGGGAAGGAATTACCCAGTGTTTTTGTGTGCATTTGACTTCTAACCCTAAAAGGTCGCAGAGGGGTGAAGAATTGTCTCCTTACGTTACCTCCTGGAGGAATTTGTAGTTGCGGTGGGGGCAATGTTGGCAGACTCTTGATATTGACATTTATGAAGGGCTGCTGAACAATGAATACTGTTTAACACCTATCCTTCCATAAACAAGCTTGTGCAATAAAAACACACCCTCATTGTCACCATTTTGTATAGTATTTTTGGCTGTAAAGCGGAGGCTAATGCTCTGGCCATGCCATCTTTACAGCTCTTGGCAACCAGTCGTACACACGCTCATGTTACAAGCAACAGCGAATTCTCTGATATGGTAAATTAATATGAAAAGGATACAAGAATGACTGGACTTTATAAGTATACGAGCCGGGTCTGAACTTAGAAAAGCCGTTTCCGAGCGGGTAAAAGGGTCACGTCTGTAGCAGTTGGGTGTTAACATCTCTTCAACGTTTGATTACACAAAGAACAAAGAGGAAAGGGCAGTTGTCGGGATTTTGATATACTTTGTTCTTGACAAGCGCATCCCAAAAATACCACGGTTACCTCACCGCAGCCGCGGGGGCCTATTAATAGGGAGCACTGAGCCCCGCTATCTGTCTGCGACAGCTGGGTCTTTATCCCTCGAGTCACTGGTTGTGAAGCCGTGTGCTGTATCTCCGTGGCTGGGGACACCCTCTGTGTGTCCGAGTATAAATCCTGAGACATCCTATGTGTCACGGCATATCTATGTGTGAGCAGGATGAGCTCACAGCAAGTGCATGCTTACTGGAATGGAGGCATGGATGTCAACCCAGTTGGGTATATAGGAAATTTAAGCAGCTCTAGCGGACAGAAGATGCGTCTCGGCAGCTCCCCTACGTTGTTGTGAATCTCAGACCTTTCACTTGCAGTTTGCACCTCTTCCTCCTATTTAACTTATTGTAGTTGTTGTTTTAGTAGTTGGGTTTACATTGATTTATCCATCCAATCAACATTCCTCCCGCTCCTCCTCATTAATCTGAAGTGACCGGTTATACTTACTGAGTGAAATTTCAGTGTCGTCATTTAGTGCGGATGTCACGGGTACATGGATGGCTCCCTGCGGCAATCATTTCTGCTCATGTGTTCTATAAAGTGAAGTTGCTATAAGTATGGCCTTCTGAGTTATTCCATAGTACTGTGTTTAACAAATTTTTGTAACCTTGGAGCACTTTTGTCGGGAAAAAAAAATTTCACCACGGAACTCCTATAAAAAAAAAATTCTTAAAAAAATGGTAAAATGACCTCCCCGTTGCAGTGTAATCACAAGCAGAGCTTCACTATCCCTTCCCTTCACAGTTTAATCACTTACAGCACTTCAACAACCCTCAAACCTCTTTACCCCTGCCGCAATATATGTGTATGTGTTGCCAAGCCTCCCCTCACTCTGCCACAATATATGTGTATGTGTGACCAAACCCCCCTCCACTGCCACAATATATGTGTATCTGTGGCCAAGCCCCCCTCCCGCTGCCACAATATATGTGTATGTGTGGTCAACCCCCCTCCCTCTGCCACAATATATGTGTATGTGTGACCAAGCCACCCTCACTCTGCCACAATATATGTATATGTGTGGCCAAGCCCCCCTCCACTGCCACACTATATCTGTATGTGTCGCCAACCCCCCCTCACTCTGCCACAGTATATGTGTATGTGTGGCCAAGCCCCCCTCCACTATCACACTATATCTGTATGTGTCGCCAACCCCCCCCTCACTCTGCCACAATATATGTGTATGTGTGGCCAAGCCCCCCCTCACTCTGCCACAATATATGTGTATGTGTGACCAAGCCACCCTCACTCTGCCACAATATATGTATATGTGTGGCCAAGCCCCCCTCCACTACCACAATATATGTGTATGTGTGGCCAAACCCCCCTCACTCTGCCACAATATATGTGTATGTGTGGCCAAACCCCCCTCACTCTGCCACAATATATGTGTATGTGTGGCCAAGCCCCCCTCCACTGCCACGATATATGTGTATGTGTGGCCAAGCCCCCCTCCCGCTGCCACAATATATGTGTATGTGTGGCCAAGCCCCCCTCCACTGCCACAATATATGTGTATGTGTGGCCAAGCCCCCCTCCCGCTGCCACAATATATGTGTATGTGTGGTCAACCCCCCTCCCGCTGCCACAATATATGTGTATGTGTGGCCAAGCCCCCCTCCCGCTGCCACAATATATGTGTATGTGTGGCCAAGCCCCCCTCCCGCTGCCACAATATATGTGTATGTGTGGCCAAGCCCCCCTCCCGCTGCCACAATATATGTGTATGTGTGGCCAAGCCCCCCTCCCGCTGCCACAATATATGTGTATGTGTGGCCAAGCCCCCCTCCCGCTGCCACAATATATGTGTATGTGGGGCCAAGCCCCCCTCCCGCTGCCACAATATATGTGTATGTGTGGCCAAGCCCCCCTCCCGCTGCCACAATATATGTGTATGTGTGGCCAAGCCCCCCTCCCGCTGCCACAATATATGTGTATGTGTGGCCAAGCCCCCCTCCACTGCCACAATATATGTATATGTGTGGCCAAGCCTCCCTCCACTGCCACAATATATGTGTATGTGTGGCCAAGCCCCCCTCCCGCTGCCACAATATATGTGTATGTGTGGCCAAGCCCCCCTCCCGCTGCCACAATATATGTGTATGTGTGGCCAAGCCCCCCTCCCGCTGCCACAATATATGTGTATGTGTGGCCAAGCCCCCCTCCCGCTGCCACAATATATGTGTATGTGTGGCCAAGCCCCCCTCCCGCTGCCACAATATATGTGTATGTGTGGCCAAGCCCCCCTCCCGCTGCCACAATATATGTGTATGTGTGGCCAAGCCCCCCTCCCGCTGCCACAATATATGTGTATGTGTGGCCAAGCCCCCCTCCACTGCCACAATATATGTGTATGTGTGGCCAAGCCCCCCTCCCGCTGCCACAATATATGTGTATGTGTGGCCAAGCCCCCCTCCCGCTGCCACAATATATGTGTATATGTGGCCAAGCCCCCCTCCCGCTGCCACAATATATGTGTATGTGTGGCCAAGCCCCCCTCCCGCTGCCACAATATATGTGTATGTGTGGCCAAGCCCCCCTCCACTGCCACAATATATATGTGCTCTCCCAAACCACTCTCCCTCAACAGACAGAGAGATGATTGAGCTTATACTTACTGTTGTATAAGTTTGTGGATATCTGACCCCCACATGCAGCTGAATGCGCACACTCCTGTCTGGCGTAGCGGTTGACGAGTACAAGGAGGTGGGCAAGGCCGCTTGACTGTGTTGTGGGCGGACATTGCCTGTGGCGCTTCCTCTCATCCCACTTCCTGGAGTGCTAATGGCCAACAGCTAATTAATCCTCTGATGTGGGTAATTCTGATGCCCTAGTGAGGAGTCTCACGGCACACCTTTTGAGAATCGCTGCCCTTATATAACGTAGTACCTGAATCCTTGCCTATACAAGTGACTTGGATAATCGCCAACGCTATAGGGAAACTAAATTTCTGCTACATACAGGTACCCCGTATGAATTTGGTTGTCACAGACAACCCCTTTACTATAGGATCCACCATGGATACCTGGCCCTAGGAAGACCAGGAAAGTAGTGTTTCAGCAAGAGGAAGCTGCAGCCAGCCAGACGTGGTTGCTGCTGCAGGGTTGGAATGGGTAATGTTTCTCCTTAGGGAGAGCAACCAGTAGGTGTGAGGAGACTTGTACAGCCAGCAAGCTGCTCTGGGAAATCTATGCAAATAGGAAGATGGAACAATGCCTCCACAGCGCCAGAAGGCAGCATTCCTGCAAGCCAACGTCTGACCTTTTAATCGGCCTTGTAACAATGACTGGGAATATAAGCCAAAGTCAGAGTCTTCTCCAAAAGGAAAAGATAACCAAGTGCAGACAGTTTCAGGCTTTTTGCCCCTCATCAGAGTACAGTAGATTGCTGGGTGAGAGGCCTATGATGTGGGTTGAATGGGGTAAAGTTTCTACTGCTGCAGAAGAAATGTAGTACTACATAGAAGCTATTGAGCTTGAGACCGCCTCAGTGAGAGCTACTTCTCGTTATTAGAGGGGTCTTAAGCAAAATAAGGGTCATATGGACAGGGGTTGGCCCTGATGGACAGCCCCTTTGAAACATGTCTACTTTCTTGCTCTCTCAGCAGTAAGATTTTTCCACTTATTCCAAGGTATTCTCCTGATGAAGAGACCTGTTTAGTGTCCAAACGTGTTGCCGTTAATCCAATAAAGCCTAGGTAGCAAAGAGGCAACGAATTTCAGTGGGATCTAAGTTGAGCGTTGTGTCAGAATCTGCATCTGTCTCCATCTGATCCATGCATTTTTTTTCCCCTGCTTCTTCTTTTGGGGGAGATCCCAAAAAGAGCAGCTGGCTGCATTCCTGAATCGGTTTATGCAGTCAGTCTATTAACAGACCCCTCTTGAATTGTATTGAAGAGAAGGATGGGTAATTTATGGATATTATGATCATGCCAGTTGATTAAACATTTTTCTTCAAGTTGTGTTGCGTGCAAAGTCGGTGCTGGACAACCGTTAGTTAGAAAACTTTGCAGTTCTGAAACTCATTAGCTGCCTCTTTGGAGAGCGGACGGCTGCAATCAACCAATGTCTTAACCCTTTCCAATCCACTGTCTGACGTCTGAAGATATTCTGATTGAAGGCTGTACAGCTCCGAAGTCGGAAGACGTCCAGCAGGGTATTCTTACTGTATATTACTGGCTGCTCTGTTGTCGGGGGCCTCTCCAGCATGCCCCATACCACAGTACTGGCTCTAGCCAGCAGACGGCGCCATTGTATAATGGCAGAAAGAGAGAGCCCCCTAGGAAACCCTGAATCCAAAATTGGATTGCAAAGGGTTAAATGTCCCCATTCCCCGCAACACAATAGCGCAAAAATATCCTGCCTGTCCGCTACACATCTGCTCTTCATATAAAGTCACTGCCTTCCAGGACACTTGCATCTCCTGGACAGAAGCTATCGGCCCGGACATAAGAGCAGCGGCAGCCCCTTGTACAATCTGCGTACAGTAAAATCTGAGTTATGTAGGAGAACAGAAACTGTCCATTGTTGTCTGTTGCACTAATGCACTGTGAGTTGTAACAGCTGCCTTCAGATAAACCGTATATTCTGGCACTAGGTAACCTAGATGTCTCATGGGAGCGATGCCCCCTTTTCTCCATATGGAGCATAGAGAATAAAGAGAGAGACAGAGAACGTCCAAATGTGCAAATCCCCTTTAATAACTTAGTGAATGTAGCTACGATGTTTTGTAACCAAAGACAACAATGAAATATTCTCTCTTATTAGTCTAAACCGCTCAGACACGGGGGAGATCTACCTTATGCTGTAGGGTAAGCCTATTAATGCCTTTAGTGCTGCTTTTTGTCTTGCATCGAAAGCCTTATTATTGTCTTGTGTTCAACACTTGTATGTCCTGCTGGTAAGCTGGACTTTCTCTGGCATGTTTGACCAGGTTTACTAAAAAGCTATTTTTTTTTTCTTCTCTACTGCCCATAGATGCAGATTTAGGAGACCTCTGTACAGCTATATTGACCGGGCTTTTGTGCTTTCGCAGATAAAAAATATTTTATATTGTCCTAGTTTTTTCCCCTTTCTAAAATTTTGAGAAGTTTAAATAAAATGACCGGCTAGGCAAGGGCAAGTCGAGGTGAGATTGCAGCATTGCTACATCTTGGGCCACAGTGTTTCACGATAGGGGAAGAAATTGCTCAAGAGTTGGTAGAACTTGGTTGGAGTTTTTGCAATCTTCACAGGTCAGCCGTAACTTTTTCTCTCCCGTTGAGTTCGTGTAGGAGGTCGCGGCAGTGCCATAATACATGGGTGACTTAGTGTCACTTTGGCGCTCCAGCCTAAACTGAAGCAACCTAGTTTCAGGAAGCAAGTCCCCCGAACACTAGTTTCTCACGTGAAAGTGAAAGCTGATGCGTAGATGCCGGCCTCCCCTACAGTAGGGGAGGAAAGCATTGCACAGGGTGTCTCAAAAGTGTGAAAACATCCATAGAGAATGGAAGACTGTGATCTAGTTTTGCGTACAAGCTGTAGGGGAAGTGAGGGTAGGATGACTTGTTATTTGTATAGCGCCAACTTATTCCACAGCGGTTTCAAGTGATTTGTTTTCATTACCCCCCACCAAGCTGGGTACTCATTTTACTGACCTCAAAAGGATGGAGGGCTGAATCAGCCTTGAGCTGGCTACCTGAACCACGCGGGGATTGAACTCGCAACCTTTAGGTCATGAGCGAGAGCTTAGGACAGCATTCTTCTGCCTTAACACTCTGCACCACACAAGGCCCCCTAGCAGGAAAAAACCTGTCACCAAAATGACAGCCATCTTGAATGTTGCCAGCTTGGGTTCAACTCAAATTTTTCCAGTGGGAAGGTAGGTGTGTGATATATCCAACTGTCAGAGAATTTCACCAGAAAAGCAGTGGGTGTTCCTACACCCGGGCTCACTGCTCTGAAAATTAGAGGGGAGTTCCTTTTACATAAATACGTTCTCATGATTATCTGAGGGTCGTTTTTACACGTTGCAATTAATCATTTGAATGAGTCTTTTGCTTTCAAATGACATCCGTTTACATGCGCAGATAATTCTTTAAATCTTTTTGTCATTTTTGACATTTGCATTGCTTGTTCAGTCCTTCGATGGTCTATCAGGGGGTCTGGAAATGCCTTGGGAATGGTCTGTGAACGACCGGCAAATGATGAATCATGATTTTTATTCCCAGGTAAAATGAACGGCGGACAATAAGCGAACTAATTCATTCATTGATCGCAATGTTTACGATTATCGTTCGTTTTTGCACGATTCAACGATTATTTGAACGGAATCATTCCATGTGAGGGACCAAAGTTCATCTCTTTCTGGAAAATGTGGCTGACAACCAGTACAGTTACCATTACAAGTTTTTCACTGGTGGTCATCCAGCTTTACCCAGCTTCTGAATAGCAGTGATTTTTTTTTCCTTTGCGTAAGTAGATGGATTAAGATTTGTGGAAATCTGGGTGACAAACCTTGTTATTGCTGCAGTAATTTGTGCGTTTTTGGAAAACAAGAGAAGGGGGAAAAAAGTTACAGACAAGAAACTTCTCACTTCATGCCAGGCTCGTAGTCTGTTAGACGAAACCTAGACATGCGAAACCTAGACATGCGGGGACAGAATTTGTCATTTTTGTCAGAAGTATCACGTGACATTTGTTTTTGTGACCTTTTAATGCCACTTCTTGACACTTGTGCAGATTTATTATTGCTGTCGCAGGCTCAGGGTTTGACTAGTATTAAAACTTTTAAGTCCACTTTTGTGGGACACAAATATACTACAAAGGTGGAGAACACGTATTGGTTGTACATGGGGTGCATTCATATGTTTACAATACACATTATGAGAACGGAATGGTCTGGGGTGCTTTTAGACTGGGCGATTATTACTTGCACAAGCGTACGGGTCAGAGACATCATCGCTAGTTCGTTCGCTCTCATGCAGCCTGTTTAAACAGATTCATTGTTGATTCGTTCAGTGTTTCACATTCGCTATATTTAGACTGAACAAGCCAACAATAATTTTTATGCCCGTATAAAGTAAATGACGAGTGAGAAGCAAATGATTCTCATTCGTCATTCAGCTGTTGGCTCGCATTTAGACTGAACGATTATCGTTCACGTTCGCTAGTTTGAACGATCATCGTTCCATCTAACAGCGCCCTTTTGTGAAAGATGATGATCGCACCAGGTCATGGATAGAAATTGTACAATGTATATCCCTTAAGCACCCCTGAAAATCTGCATAGAGTTAGGGTAATTTTACATAGACCGAAAGTCGCCCAAGTGATTGCTCAAAAGAGTGATTATTGGCGACTTTCGCCCTCTGTAAACTTTGGACCCGACGGGGCATGTGAGAGACAATCGCTCAATTGTTGGATGGCTGTTGAATGCTTAAGCACTTTTTACTCTCCAAAAGGTATTCCCATCTTCGCTTTCCATAGCCTAGATGGGAATCTGCTGTTATAGTTACTGGTCACCCGGCCACTAACTACCAAAATAACTGCGCATTTCAACGCAGCGCTATTTGGATAGCCCCTATTGACGTGAATGACCGCTATGGATTCGTCGTAACACAGCATGCTACACTAAATTCCGTAGCTTGGGCAGTTATGGAAACAGCGTAGTGCAATATGCTAGACTGTTTACGTAGCTCTCATTCACTTTAATAAGAGCCCCACCAACTATGCAGTATTAAAGTATTCTGCTGTATTTGGCAGTTGGTTGGAAACAGAGGGTCCTCCCATCTTGGCCATGAAAATGATACAATTCCGCCACCACTAGGGGGAGCTTACTGTATACATTGAGATTAATAATAACACAGTATGCAGTACATTCTTAGTTTTCCCCCTAGTGGTGGCTGAATTTGAACTATTTGAAGAGGTTGTCTCATCAAAGACACCCTCTTTCAGAATGCTGCACCATGGGTAAACAGCTGATCAGTTTAGGTCCCACTTCCGACACTCCTGGCAAACATCTGATTTCGACGGGGATAGCTGTGGCCAGCCTTACATTTCCTTTGCAGGGGAAATACATTATTACAAGACTGCCATTCAGATGACAAGGACGACACAAGATCCGTTGGAGTCTGTTCGGGTCATAGAGGGAGGTCCTGACCTTGTCTAATGGTGTTCATATGCCCTAATAGGGCATATAAACAGGGGATTTGATCTTGGCACAACTCCTTTTAACCCCATCACTAAACAGGCTAATTGCAGCTCTGTAGTAGAAAAATGGAGCACCAGCTCCTGTAAAGATGTTAAGCAATCAATCGGCACCGAATGTTGGATCTTACAAATGACATGGTGGCCATTCACATAAGTGTTGTGACATGCATCAAAGCAGATTCTTTAGAGCAGACAAGGCATCGTTCTTGTTAACAGGCTGAATTTCGGCAATAGCAGCCCCCCCCTACATGAACATTACTACATATTTGTCTTGTCTCATTACGTCTGTGCAGAGAACATTCCAATCGCTTTCTTGCAAACGTCTTCATCAATTTCTGTAAACATGAACTTGTCTTGAAAGGGCAGTTCTTACATACTCATTTAATGTGTCAAATTCCTTTTAGAATATAATGGGATTTGGAGCCCATCGCTTGGCAGTATCAGCGTTAACCCCACCACTGGTATATGAGTTAGGAAATGGCACATGGACTTATCAGTGCAAGATATGGAATGCGGGTGCTTACAATGTTACATACAGAACGGCTGTTTATAATTAGTTGAGTAAGGCCTCCGTAACACTAGTGTTTTTTTTTTTCTTTTTATCACCCGTATGTTGGACGTTAAAGAAAAAAAGGACCCATATTATTCAATGAGGTCGTGCATACTACCGAGTTTTTTTCATGCAGACATGGACTGCGTGAAAAAAATCATCACATGTCCTATTCTTATCTGTGTCACGGATGAGAATTGGGACATGCAAATACATGTCAATTTGCTCGGCGTCCACATATTGGAGAGCACAGGTGTCCATGTGGTGTCCGACGCAAATTGGGCCGTGTCTCTCAAGCTCAACCCGGATACATGGCAAGTGTCCTGGTAGCCTAAAAGTGAAAAAAAACAATGCTCCCACATATAGAACCACCGTGGGACCTCGATTACTTAACCAGTGCAGATTACGTTTAGATTATGTTGTTGCTCTGGGTGCAGAGATTGCTGGCGCTACCGTGGGATGAACACCCGGAACGCTGAGATTCAGAGGAGATCTATTTTAGCAACGTGCTTCTGAGTCGCACTGACACCTTTTTCAAGCCTGTTCTCAGTGTAACTGCAGACAAGAACTGAAAATTAATTACTGCTTAAAAAAGAAAAAAAAAGCAGAAGTAATTAGTTTGGACCGCTATACTGTTACTCCGCATATGCACACAACTGCTTAGTTGGAAAAGCCACCTGGAAGCTCGGCTACACTTTGTTATATTCACACATTGCCTCCATTTAATGTATATCCTAAGAAAAATGCACGACGTATACGGTTAACGGAGGTGACGACTGTTGCTATACAGTGGCATCAGTCACACCGCTCCGTACACTATGCAACTGCCCGCTTCGGTATTGCAGTGACTTTTCCTTAAGTTTAATGGGTATAATAACTGCAATACCAACCCAAATTGCTGCCAAGTGTACAGAGCTATCAGCTTCCGGTTTTATAAACGGACGGTAGACCGCCACGATCAACTATTGATGACTTGTCCTGAGGATTGATCATCAACTGTTAGCAACAACAAGTGTGCTTCCGAGGACACTCTCTTGACCTGCCTTGGGCATGAATAAACACAACTGCAACTATTTGACGGGCAGCGAATATTGTGCACAGGTCCTATTAATCACAGTACGACTTTGCACGATACCCACCAAGGGTGGTACAATACGCTCAGCGCCGCCCAACGTGCAGTAACATCTCTTTACACTCAAGATCGCCTGGAAGAATATCCTTGCAGGCACATTTTAAGTTGTGACTAATGAAGATACAGACGCAACTCCTAAAGTGTCACCTGGCATGCTTTGTATGTTTTTTTCTTTCTATGTATTGTAGTATTTCAGCAGACGGCACTGTGTATAAATGACACTCAGTGTGTGGCAGGACACAGCGAGGCCGTAACGCTCTACATGGATTAGAGAAAGTGCAGCGGAGAATGCGATCAGATGGTGAGTTTCACCATTTGTTTCTCATCTTTGTGAGCCTGCCTTGTGCACTGTGAATCTGGAATGGGGCCACATACCAGACAAAGGATGCCTTATGATGGGTGAGAAAGAGTGGAACAAAACCCCTCCACTGTATGAAATACAAAAAAACTACAATGCAGATAAAGGTGACTTCATGAGCATATGGACTTTTCCAGGCTTCCTAGAAGAGAGCTGCACAGTTCTGCTTCAACGTATAATTGTATTAAATCAATAATAGGCTTACGGAACAAGTTTTTTTTTTCACACACATAGTTGGAAATCCTCGTGTGTACAGAAATACACTATCCTTATGTCATATGAGACCGGCCACGGTGGCGGCCAACGGAGGTGCCAGAGTCATGCCCTTGTGCCCGCCTTAGTAAGATTCTCTACACGCTTTTCTTCCCAGCCACAATCAGTTGGAACATTTGCTAAATCCGAGACCAAAGCTTGCAGCTTGGGTCTCCGGTTTACTGATGGTTCTGTCCAGGGTTTCGTCTGTACGCCATTTTCGATCATCCGGACAGAATGCCTAATTGGGGTTGTGATTGCTATATGAATGTGACCTTAGTTGGCTTACAATATGATATACTGTGTCTTATATCGCCCAAAAGTAAAAAGACGCCAGTAAACGTAAGTCCTGATAAAAATTACTTTCAGTTGCTTCTTATATCCGTGACTTCTCAACGCACATACGCCTAGTAATGCAGTAATATGTCACCGCTTAGCTAGGCAGACTTGCCCTTCAGGAGTCACAGAAAAGTGGGGGGAAAACAGATGTCTGAGCTGTAATGGAGGGAAGATTGATGGTTGTCAACCAGAAACGGACGAATAGATGTGTGAAGTGGAGCTGTCAGCTTTCCTGACATGCCTGACTTAGTAAATACTTGTATAACCCATAAAAAAAATCCTTCACTTCTCTGTTGTTCTTCCTGGAAATGTATGAATACACTAAGGTTTACTTTACACGGGATGTTTTTTTTTTTTTTGATGGATAGTTGCCCCATGTAAAGCCACGCTATCAACTGGGTGGTACAAATCACACTGCCGTGCATTGCTGCTCACTCTGATTGGACTGAGGTTGCAGGTACGTGTCCCACTGATAGGATGTGATTGTTCTCAGTAACCTTGTAGATATGATAGCTTTTAATGGCTAACAAAAATACATGATGATGTTGCAAGCTTTCGAACCTCTGAGTCCTTTCTCAGGATCCTGAGAGGTTTGAAAGCTAGCAATAACATCATATATTTTTGTAAGCTATTAAAAGCTATCATATCTACAAGATTACTTGGTTTCTCTTACTGAGAACAATCACACTTTGCTCTACTGGCTAACACCGTACCAAACGGTTCTCGTTTTACCCATTAACAGGGTGAATGGTAAAGTAACACTCATTTAGAAAATATGCTTGACAGAAGCCACTGCGGTAAAACCGTTTGTTTGATGGAGGAATAAATATTATTTTGTCACAAATATTTTTTACCGGTAACACCCAGTTGTCGGTGTAGTCATACATTTCCTGGAGGAATAACAGAGGAACTACACAAAGAGCGCTAAGAAAAGCTGCTCCAGCATTGTCATTGTGTTCGCAGTGACTTGCTCCATCTAATGTGGATTGATCCACGGAAAACTTGTCACATGATTTTATGCGGCGCTGCAAGGTCCCGCCTCTCGTTTCCATACGGGGAAGCTCCAATCGTGAGAGACCTGGGGCTCTAATAAAGTGGCCATTGAGTGCACATTAGAGGACTGTATTTACAGCTGCGCACACTTCCTGCCTGCTCAGCATTTTTGCTCTTCTTTGATTTTCCTATAGCGTCTATTTAAATAATATCCATGTATTACTCAATCGCTTTGCCTCATTTATATTTACTGTGTTTACGTATTGCTAGAGGCGGACGAAACTCAGAATCTGGTGTGTCTTGTTCAGGGCACAATAACCTGTGCGTCCTGCCGGGTGGGAAGTAGAACTGCTTCCATCATCCTAATCGCCTCTGATTACTCCGGACTAACGACGTTCTGCAGGATGAAGCCTCCTACATGCATGGATGACGTGCTTAGATGAGGTTCTTTCTTATGACGGTCTCACATGAGCCTATGTACAGAAACGCTCACGATAGCAAGCATTTTTGTGCTGTGCAGGTTGCGCTATCGCGCACATATCTGCGCTGTTTACTGCACTGCCATGGACCGTTCGGTGACGTGATTTAAAAGGCTGTGCAGCCTAATTAGTCCCCAGTGCTATCAGTTTCCCTGCAAAATTGTGCAGTTCATTATGCTGGGATCGGGTGCGCATTTGCTCACCTTAGACTCCTATAGCGCCTTTGGTGCACAGATGTCAGAGTTTTTTTTGGGGCGGGGGGAGGGGATTGCACGTGAGAAAGTGACAAATGAACCCATTCAAAACAATGTGTTTTATTCTCTGTGCAATGCATGTAAAGGTGTGCACAAACATGCTTGTGTGAGAGAGCTCTCCGTTTCAGCTGACTATAGGGCAAAATCATTCTTTTTTGAGCAATGTTTTTCAGCTGATGGTTGGCGAAAAACAGCCTTAAGCAGCTGAAAATGTATAGCATATGTAGTGCAGCTAGACATCGTATGTTGGTGGCTGTCCTCATGCAGTCCTGATACTCATGGACCCCCGCACGTCGCATTTCCTATTCTCATCTATAAAAACGCATGAGAATAGGACAAACAGTGATCTTTTGTTTCACATGGGCCAATTGAAAAGTCTCCTAAGTGAAATAGGCTATTATGGGGCCATGTACTGTCCGGGTAATACACGGAGAGCACACAGCCCAAATATACGGCCAACTGAATGGGCCCTGACGGGGGTTCTGGTTTTGCGCTTTGTCCCTCCGTCTGCATGCCTTTTCTTTGAATGCCTGCTGAGTAATGTTAATGCCATGCTTGGCACTCCGAACCAGTCGGGTCTTCCCACTTCATACACAGAGGGAGAGGAGGGAGATGCAGCTGCAGTTTTTTGGTCTTTTATTTGCCGTACTAGTATTACAATAGCAACTATTTTTCAGATAGTCATTCAGAAAATTCGTGAAAGCACCCATAGACATGCGGATTTTGGCATGGAATTCCGCCGCTGTGAATTTGGGTGCGTGCTATATGATAATCTGGCCTGTGTGAAATGTCCCTAATGTATTCTGCGGCATTGCCCCTCATGGGCTTGCACCTCAAGGGACCTTTCACACGTGCCAAATATTTCTGCAAGATGCTCTAAGGCTAGTTTCACACGGCCATGCACCATGTTGGGCCGTGAAACTCGGCCTCACGTTGAGCTCTGGAATACATGATATACCCACGGATGTGAGGTGTTTTTGTGTCAAAAACGCTTCCCATCGTTTCGGCATAGCTGCGATCCTCTGGCGCGGTTTTCAGCCTCATTGGAGGATCAGCAAGTGTTTTCAACCTCGCATTGCACGCCAATGCAATACGTTTTCCGGCCCCATTGAAAATAATGGGCGAGGTGTTCCAAGGGAATGTCAACAGATAGAACATGCCGCATTTTTTTTTTCGGCACCACGATGCGGTGGGGAAAAAAATCACTCACGTATATGACCCCTTTCAAAAGAAGGTGTTTCATATTCGTGCTCGATTTTGTGCGTCTCACAGAAATCTGCAGCAGCAGAGTAAGGCCTCATGTCCACGGGGAAAATCAGGCCCGCTACGGATTCTCCATGGAGAATCCGCAGCGGGTCCCTCCTGCCCCGCGGACATGAGGCATAAAAATAAGAATTAACTCACCTCTCGCCCGCTCCGGATCTTCCTTTCGACACGGCTTCATCTTCTCTCCGTCACGGCCGGATCTTCTTTCTTCGGCCCGGCGCTGGCCCGAAGAAAAAGATCCGGCCGCGACGGAGAGAAGATGAAGCCGCGGCGAAGGGAAGATCCGGAGCAGGTGAGTAAATTCCCATTTTGGTCTCCCGCGGATCCGGACGGCTTCCATAGGCTTCAATAGAAGCCCGCGGGAGCCGTCCCCGTGGGAGACCCGCACGAAAATGGAGCATGGTCCAGATTTTTTCATGCTCTATTTTTAAAAAAATCACTTTTATTGACCATCCGCGGGTATTTATCTACCCGCGGGTGGTCAATGCATCCCTATGGGATGCGGATCCGCGGGCAGGAGAAGAGTTAAAATCCGCTGCGGATTTTAATTCTTCTTTTGCCCGTGGACATGAGGCATTACAGAAATATTCCAGACGTGTGAAAGGTCCCTAAATCTCTTATCCTCATTCCTTCCTAATCTTGTGCATGTCTAATGCCGAGGGGGGAGAATGCACAATCTCAATCAAATCCTATTAGATCCCCGCTGGAGGTGATCCTATTGGTTTTGGTGCATCCGATGGGTATTTCCTCTGAGCATTTCTTTCACAAGATTTAACCCCTTGCTGCATCATATTAATTGTCAAGCACTTTTGGTTGAGTTGAAAACGCTTGGGGTAGATTGTAGATAAGTGTGAGAGAAAGTTACTTGTATTCCAAGTTGGTTGATTGGACATTGATCCCATCTCTTACAGATATTTTTAGGCGTGAAGTAACTATAATTACATCATTATATAATTACCGGAATGATAATTTGTAGACTTTACATCATCACTTTAGTGCCGTTTGCTGCCAATGCCTTATTTAGAAGAACTTGTCCTCTTTAATTAATAATTCTGTCGCTATTAATTTGTGTGTCCTACATAATAGAACTTGGCTCGTGGTTTGGTGCGCATCTGTGGAGGGACCCTGTTTATCATCAACATGTATAAAGGCGGCACATTATCACCAGAGAGACAATGCAGTCCTAATTATATGGCTACAAGTAATGATGTCATGTGCGTTTGTCAATTAATGTGTGGAGTCAGTTTACAGGAATGTAGGAAATTTTATAGAACTTTTTTTTGTTGTTTCCACCTTTAAAGTCATTTTAGTATTTTGCTTCGCTGCGTGAAAAATAATGCAGTTTTGCAAATAAACTTTGTACACACAGCTCTTATACAGACCCATGTGTCCATAGAAATAGACTACAAACAAAAACCCTATGTAGTCCAATTCTGTAGGTATTGCTATGTACACTTAAGAGGTTGGCAAGAAGTAGGGGACGGATGGCAATATGACTGCAGAGTCACACTACACAGGGTTGTAGTTGTCTTCTGCCACTATGGAGAAATATAGTATTGGCTTGTATAGGGGCTGCAGGCATAATGTAATAGATTTTTAATGAACACTGCACTCCCTTCAGGCACTGAAGCACTATTGTTGTGGCCACCTTCTACATTTTGGCCAATTTGACTTGAGAAGAACACTTTTTTGTATAGAACATAAGCTTTGTATCTGACCCCCAAAGTTCAGTTTGTGGCGACGTTCAGCCACCACTGCTGTGATTCAGAAAGAACATCCCAAAATGATCTATCTGATAAGGTTAGGATAGTTTTTAGGTCTTCTCTTAATGTTGAAATGTGTTGTATTTTCTCTTTAAAACCCCGTTCCCAATGCATTAACATAACAAATAATCATATACACTCCTATCCCCACTGTGTGCCGTGGCGCCAATCTAGTTCTCCCCTCTGACGTCACCTCTACAGGCTTCCCCAACCTGTTTACGGGGATGTCGCAGGCGCTGCAGCCAATGACAGAGCTCAGCAATCGATCGCTGAGCTCTGTCATTGGCTGCAGTGCCTGCTACGTCCCATAAAGCAGGTAGGACGGCAGGCTGTAAACAAAGGATCAGAGGAGCCAGCAGTTGCTTGGGACACAGCGGGAAGTATATGACTATTTTTTATGTTACTGAATGGGGTTTTAAAGGGAAAATACAACTTGGATAACTCCTTAAAGGCATGCGGAGTTAGTAGGGGGTCCTCTGTTCAGGACCCTCATCTGTCAAAGTGGAGAGCAGTTACAAAGGGCATCACTTGCTCTGAAGGGCTTGTCCTGCGTTCTACAGATAGCCCGTAATTTTGTATCGGCACTGCATAATGCTTAAAGGTTTTGTCCCAAAATTAAAACTCCTCTACCACCTCAGTCATCTCTATGGGACTGCCAAAGATTGCCAAGTGCTGTATCTGTTTCTCTTCAGCAGGCCCATAGAGATAAATGGAGCTTCATGCATGCTTGGCTGCCCTTGTATTCATGTGGGAGGACACAGGATTCCTGTTCTCATGCTCCTGCAGGTCAAACCTCAAGCAGTCACCCACATCCCTAATCCTATGGATCCTTGTTTTTCATGCATCCAGCGGGAATCTGAACGATTATCGTTCAGTGTAAATGTATGAACCGAACGAACGACGAAAGAGAGTTGCCTCACTGCTTGTCCGTTGTTCAGTTTATGCATGCAGAAACATGAACGACAAATTGGCCCGTGTAAACAGGCAGTCCATCTATGGATGACGGACTGCCTGTTTACTGTGAATGGAGGCGGGTGGAAGAGATCTCCGTCCTGCTGTGCCCCCATTCACTAGCGATGATCGTTCATGTATAAAAGCACAGGAACAATCATCATCCCGTTTAAAAGGACCCCAAGTTTAAATCTTGAGACAACTTTAATTTCCCCTATAGTGCCGCTGCGGGGGAATTCACCACTTTACAGTCAGGTTCCCTCACAGATTACATGTGATTATTGGCAACAGAGATGAAACTTTTGTTGAACTTATTTTTAAAGGATCCTTCTAACAAGTAGAGCTTGTTGTCCCAAGTGTAAAGTCCCTTTAAGGAGTATTATGAAACAAAAACCTCTTTGTTGCACTCTCTTGAGTCATCATTTTTAGAGGGGATGTCTTAATTACTGATGAAATGTCTTTACGATAGGTCATCAATAGCTGATTGCTTGGGGACGCCAACTGTTTGCCAAGCTGCTGTCTGTGTGTATGGACCAGAAAGCAGACCACTCCACAAACATTGTAGCAGGTCAGGTTGGTAATGCAGGCACCGCTTCCTTTGAATCCATTGGGTAATGCTGTGCTTACATTATTAACCCGGGGCGCTGCAATGTGTACAGAGTTGTCCGCTTCCTGGCGAACAGCTGATCAGCAGTAGACCCTGGCTCATTAACTATTGATGACCTTTCTTAAGGATAGGTCACCGGTAGGTGAGTAACTGTCCCAATTTGAGGCAGTACTGATTCTCGTTGAAGAGATCCCAGTGATCTATGGGAAAAAAATGCTAATTAGTTATCCTTGGGGAAAAATGCAACTATCTCCCATTAGCCAAAATTAGAGACTCCTCCGAAAGCGAATGGAATCCTCTTCCTTTTTTGGGGGGGCTCTTTGGTTTGGCTGATGTAAGAGTGTTTTTCCTTCTGGATGATGGCTAATTTGCATCCATCTTCCCAGTTGCAAGACTAATTCCTTGCTAATCCTCAGGACATTGTCATTTTGACCCACTCAGATTTTGGTTGTAGGTTTACCAATATAATCTGCCAGTTATAGTGCCACATGCGATCTGACTATCACATATACCCTTATACTCTCTATTATTATAGAACATCTTGGCATTATTTGTGTTTATATGTCCTTTTATGGTATGACAGACAATATAGATCCCGTTGCATCCCCTACATTGTTCTGCCTCCAGCCTTTCTTAGACTCTTAAATGAAAAAACTATCTAGTCATACCCTGATACATCAGCCCGCTTTTGTACAACCACAGTGGTAACTAGAATGGCAGCCATATTGGTTACCCTCCACTCCCACTAGAAATGTCTGCAGCCGTTGAGTACAACTTTTAGGAATTTAGTACTGAGGACAGAAGGACAGCTCAAGGACTATATTTCTGATATATTTTCTCGCTGGCATCAATAGAAGCATACTGATGAAAATCGGTACTTTTCCATTTTTTTTATAGTTGCTATGTGCTGCGTACACCGCGGTGCTCGTTGTCCTCAGAGGCCGACAGCTTTGTGGTACAAAGATTTGAATCATCCTTTTTCCAGTCTACCGCATCTCCCGAGTGGTCTACTTCCCCTCCAACGCTGTGAGGCTGTGACTGAACTGCCTCCATTATATTCTGCTCTATTAAATCCCAGGCACTCAAGCTTATCGAACCATTACAAAGTTTACCAGCAATTGTGAGACCCGGCTCACCCAGGAAGGGCAGCTCCCTCTCTTTGGGACCCTTGTAACCGCTTTCATTGGAGGCATGGAAGTAGAAAGTAAACATTAATGTGGGCACAAAACATTTGGTGCAGTTTTTGTCTCACTTTATTATGCCGTTTTATACATTCCTTGATATATTACTGGCAGGTTTTTGTGTCCCCTTTTATGTTCAGTAAATGTTTAGTCTTTTGCCTATTTGGCAATCTGAATTTTAATGTCCGACTTGTCCTTGGATACAGTTGCAATTAATCATTAACGCGGCTGCAATGAGATACAATGGATAAAGAGATTTTTTTTCTTTTAGATATTTCAAAGTATTTGAACTTCTTCACAAATCTCTGATACCTTGGGGTAACACTAATCTAGCGATGGCACTTACCGGGCAGTTTCCAAACCCACTCATTGGGGCCATAAGGAAGCACAGGTTGGATGTAAAATATTACCTAGCTGACAAAGTATAGAGTACTACTTTTAGGACATCTAATAGATGTTTCCATTTTGAGAGGTCCATCTTTAAGAGGTTTTCCAAGACTTGTCCCTTTTTTTTTTGTAAGTGTAGAGAATGGCACAAACTATGTAGTACTCGCCAGTTAAATGTCCTGCTGGGCCAGTGCAGCCGCCCTGTTCCTGCCACTGCAGCAGTCACGTACCGATTATCGTTCATGTGACTGCTGTAGCCAATCACTGACCTCAGCAATCACGTACTATGCATGCAGACATGATCACTGATCCCAGTTAGATGTCCTGCCCCGATCCCTGTGCTATTCACTGTTCGAATGATCGCTACATCTAATCATTGCCTTCATTGTTCACTTGCCAGTTATACACACACATGACTGCTGAAGGCAGTGATTGGCTGCAGAAGTCACGTGATTGATGAAAAAGGCACATGACCACCGTAGGAGCTTGCAGGATAGCGGGGAGTGTGGTGGTTGTTTTAAACCAATGGGACAGCTAACTGGCCTCATAGTCATGTGTGCATGAATGGTGGGTGAACACTGAGGCCAGTGATTGGCTGCAGCGGTCATATTAGCAATGGAGGGCATATAAACACTGCATGCTGTTGGGACAGGGGCAGCGGAGACCAGGGTGGCTGCCTTAGACTGGTGGGACATCTAACTAACCCCATTGGTCTTTTATGCATGAATGGTGTGTGATCACTGAGGCCAGTGATTGGCTGCAGCGGTCATCTGAACAGTGAATGGCACGGGATCACTGAGGCCAGTGATTGGCTGCAGTGGTCATCTGAACAGTGAATGGCACAGGATCACTGAGGCCAGTGATTGGCTGCAGCGGTCATCTGAACAATGAATGGCACATGATCACTGAGGCCATTGATTGGCTGCAGTGGTCATCTGAACAATGAATGGCACGTGACCGCTGCTACAGCTTCCAGGGCCTGAGCAGAGGAGACCAGAGCAGCCGCTGTAGAGCGGCGAAACATCTAACCGGTGCGTCCTGGATAGTTTACTTTGTGCCGATCCCTACACTTGGCCTCTGTTTTTTTAGCCTTGGAAATACTCTTTAAGGTGTAGGGCTAGAGAAAGAAGCAAGAAGACTTGGCAGGACTCGGTCTATACTGTTTTCTATCTCTCTGTCATATTAACGCCAGCTACACTTAGAGGGATAACCTCATCTCCAGTAATTTATAGCGCTCTATCACTTCTTAGGCAATATTCCTCAGAAAGCTGCTATTATCACCGAAACAGTTGATCATAAGACAGCAGTTGCATCGGTTCAACAGAACGGTTACCATTACGGCGTACAGGGCAACGGTTTGTTTTCCCAACCGAATGATGTATGACAAGAGTATTTACAGAGGAATCTACCAGCCTCCATGTCGAGTTCTTCAGAAATGGTTGTTCGGCACGCTCACAACAGCTGGATTATCCAGCACAATGTCTGTAAACATTGCCTGATTCTTGGCACCCAAACCTCGAACTCGTCATGTACACAAGTTGCAAGTTTTTGGCAATGCTGGACACAACTACCACCAAGAAACGTCACGGACAGCTCATGTGGAAACATCGCTGATTCTGGCGGCAAGCTGGCTCCAAGACGCTGACAACTTTGATGCGATAGAAAGTGCATCTTGAAACATGCAGAAATCTGGATTGTGTAGAAGGAGATCTATTATCGAAGAAGTAAACTTTTTAATATTGGCACATCATGGAAATATTCCGTATCATCTTTTAGCCAGCAATGTTAAGCCTATTAACTAGTCACAGATGATGAAGATAATAGTTGTATATAAAGATCACTTTGGAGATAAATGGTTCTGTATAGTAGCATTTTCTCTCCTAGCATCAGTATGGGAGAATAACTCCATGATACAGCGTGGGGTGGAGACGCACGTTGGTCAGATAGTATGGGCCCGTGGTATTTTAATGGGTGTCTTGTTACAGACCCAGACAACAGAGATAATGTACTCTATTTTCAAAATACTAACAACCACCTGTCCGTGAGTGAGTGAGTGAGTGTGTTACATGCTCCACCCCTGATCACATGATGGTGATGTCATCACAGGTCCTTCATCCCTGTGCAGATTATGAGCGGACTACATTCCTTACAAACCAACGCGGCCTCAGTTTCTATAAAATACTAATGAACACCTAGTCGGACAGCAGCCGTGTGCTTACAGCACCTGTAATAATGTCACCATCATGTAAGCAGTCACCTGTGTGGGAGAAGCCCGAGGCCACATGACCAGGGGCAGGTGGTCAGTTTGTACAGGACTGCTTTGCTGGTTGTGATCCCTGTTGTATGGGATGAAAAATGTATGTAGCAAAGCTCTATTTGATGCACATATAGCAGAGCTGTGTGCGTGTGATGTGCATGTAGCTGAGCTGTGTGTGTGTGACGTGCATGTAGCAGAGCTGTGTGTGTGTGACGTGCATGTAGCAGAGCTGTGTGTGTGTGTGTGTGTGTGTGTGTGTGTGTGTGTGACGTGCATGTAGCAGGGCCATGTGGTGCATTGCGCCACTAGAAACACTTGTTTCAACTCTAATACTCCCATGTGCACAAACTCTATGTAGTAGGACAGCTGTGTATTACAGTCCAAGAAGCCTGGCACTCCATTGTCTGTTTGTAGTGGATCACACTTAACTGCACCCTATGGGGGGAACTTATTAGACCAGTATAGTGTATGTGGAAGGACAGCACTTGTGTGAATGATTCATGATAAACATTAGCTGCTTTGAAGACAAGTGGTTTTCTAGCTGCCCGAAGTGTTAGCAACATAAACACTTCTGATAGCGGTCTTATCATAGTGTGCCATAAGTCGTCTTATGCAGTCCGCTTGAAGGATAGTGACTTCTCTATTAGCCCATTTTCTTGGAGATGCACCACAAATAGTAGTTCAGCACTACCTGCTATATTGTAAGCAGCAATAGAGGACAAGACTGTCTTATAAAATACTTTCTTTATATAATCCAACATTTTTGGGACTCTCTAGGTGCCTTTAATATCCACTTTCCATTTTCGTTATGCTCTAATTCTCATATCTTTGCAGGTTTTCTCTGGTGAATTTCTCACCCTTGCAGACAGGGTTTCTAATGCTTCCCCAGCTGACCTGATGAGGCACCTCTGTTTCCTACCTCTGACCTCACTCCCCTATACTTTACACTTTCATATTTCAATATGGAATTGCTGGACTATAGGACATTTTCCGACTAATCTGCCATTCAGTTTTTTTATGGTTGCTACAGTATGGAATATGCTATGCAGCTTTGCAAAAATAGTTATTCAGTCTCCTTATCATTTGGCTTCTAGCCTGTTTTCCAACTGGTTGACAATTTGCCCTCCGATCCGACTAGTGTTCTGGTTGTTGCAGGAATGTACATTCATTTTTTGTGTGGGAAATATAATCATGAGAAAAACTAAGTAAAACCTCTGTGAATTCTGTGGTTTTTTGGATCGGGACATAATAAAAAACATATGGTCCCTAGAGGGTCTATTAGGTAAATACAACATCAGATGAGTAAAAACACATTGCAGATTACAGCGTGTGTTTAACAAAAAACTACGCCAAAATGCAGAAGCAATGTGTGAAAAAGTTTGTACAGCCTTACTGCTTCCATAGGAATTAAAAGGCTTTTCCACACAAATACAATTACTGACCTATTTTCAAGATAGGTCATCAATAGTTGATTGGCTGGCATCTGCTGCTCAGGACTCCGACCAATCACTTAAGCGGGCGCCCATGCCCACAATACACAGGGGTCAGAGTGGAAGCAGTTGTCTCCGACCCCATTGTAGTGGCCAAGGCTCATAATTGTTGGTGCAGATCATTAAAATCAACAGGAGCTATGCCTGCAGTTATAAGTGCCAGCCACTGCATCGGGTTCAGAGCAGCAGCTTCTGCTCCCACCCTTTTGTATTGCTGATCTATTTGTCTGAGGTCCTAAGCGGTAGACCCCAGCTGATCAACTATTGATCAACACTATTTACGTGGCAAACCCCTGTAAGATGGTAAGTAGCAGCCATGTGCTGCTAATTAAATACCCTTGATTAAGTGCAACAATTTAATCTGAGCCTGCCTAGAAAGAGATTTACCAATTGGCTGCTGCTGGACCAATAAAAAGGATCTTTGTATCACAGAGAAAATGCAGTGGGCCAGTCAAATAAACAGAAATGCTGTCAGGTGGAGTGGACTGACAGAAGAGACAACCTGGAGAGCAACCGGAATACAGCAGGTTGAGCAACCAGAGCTGCTAAAGAGATGCTGATCACTGCGCAATTAGAAACTGCCTGGATCTACCTAGGTCCAACAAAATGTGCCAAAGAAGCAAAGGAACTACCAATTCTTGTGAGGCGGTCGTCGAGAGACTGAAGGTTCGATACTGCACTAGGGAATCAACAGATTAGGATTCACTAAAGGGCATCAAGGAATTTGACAATTCAAGTCGTAAGTGAGGCTAGCCTCTTTAAAAGCCGAACAGTGTGCACACTTATTAGGGCCTAAGAGAAACGCTATTTATTGGAACACTAATAATTGCAAGGTTTTAATACTAAGCGGAGAACTGCGACTGAGCCTTTTACCAGAATCGAGCCTGGGATTATCGAGCAGTAGCATTACAGTCTCTGCAAATCTGTCGGTCTCGGGGAGTATTTTTTTGTTATTCGTTAACTGTGTGCGGTAAGCCGCTTTTATTGCTGCACTACATTGTGTTAGGCCGCCTGCAGACGGTCTGGTCGGATCCGGCTGCAAGAATTCTTGCAGCGGGACCCAACCTGAGCATCTGCAGAAAGCAGCATGACACTCACCTGCTCCCGCGGCCCTGGCTCTTTCATGTGCCGGCGCATGCGCAGAGCGGAGCCGGCGGCCGGTGAGTGACGTTTCTGTGTGGGGCTAACGCAATCCTATGGCAGCTTCCAGGGGCGGAAATTCCGCCCATCTGCAGGCAGCCATAAGGTTCAGTTTATTTGATCTATCGAGTGGTGTAAACGCTGCAACTATTTCATACAAATTGTGGAATATTGTTATTTTCGGGCATTTGTAATACCTGGGTTGTAGGCCATAGCTATTCGAAGACAGGAGTACACGTGACTTTACGGTGACAGTTATTTGCTTCCTGAGCCGTTTCCTAAATTGCCTAACATTGCTCTTTTTCGGTTATTTGTTTAACATAAACATTTCTATTTTTGTAACTCCGTCGTCTGCACTGTACTCTGTAACCCACTTCGCAATCCATCACCCGCAACGTTGTTTATCTGAGGTTATCCTTGCCTAATTTTAAGACCTTTTAAGGACCTTCTTTTGTTTATTTTTTTGGTTTGTTTGTTTTTTATGTCCTGATAAGTAAACCATTGCATTTAAAGAGGGTGTACTCAGTTTTTCTGGTGACTGAAGATCTCCCCGCTCCAAATTGTTCATGTTCATATGCACAAAAGCGACATATGTTCATATGCACAACAACTAGATATTGGTGCCAATATCTGATATTAAAGACGGTGATTATCATTGTCAACAACACAAGTTGTTGGAGTAACATGGCGGTAGAATCAGTAATGGCCATTTTTCTTTTTTCAGATCGTTTATAGTATTGTCTTTCCTTATCCATCCTTCCACCAACAACTGGAAATGCGAGGAGCCCCTTGTCCCTCTGGGTAGATGCAGGACCCAGCTGCACGAACCCTGCACTTCTGTATGGCTAGAACAAACCAGAGAATGCTATCCCGCAGTCCTGTTACTGCGGTGTAATATAGTAGATTATACTCCACGTCTCCAGAGAGCAGTTTCTCACTAGGGATAGGTTTTCCTCTCTGCAACGATGTCGCTTTCTTTAGAACAACTGACTTTTGTTACTTGAAAAGTAAAAAATGGCCCATGATTGACATAAATGTGTTCTCTTGTTACATGTTCTGTGCTCGGCGCATTCTGAGATTTCACAATAACATATTGTCCTCCATAACACAATAGCCGCACGCTGCCGGGAACTCTACTGAATTAGCCGGGCAGGAACATTATCTGCTCCAGGGGTGCCAAGTTGTCAATAAGTGTTTACTAGCTCTTACATTAGCGTGTGTTTCTGGTTTACTAAGAGCCTCTGTGTCCTGGTAATTGCCTAGATTGACCTCATAATATATTTTTACTGGAGGGGATTACAAAAAATCAAGACAGAAATTTATCAACAGGGTTTTTTTTTTTTGTGGACACCGCCACTCACTTACTTGGAAAACCGGTTACCATTATGGTAGATATCTCCATCGCCACGCTGTTTAAAGAGGTTGTCCAGGATTGGAAAACCATGGTTGCTTTCTTCCAGGTCTAGTGCCACACCTATCGATGGGATATATTTAGTATTGCAGCTTGGCTCCATTAAAGTGAATGGGGCTGGCTTGCAATATTGCTCAGAACCTGTGAACAGGTGTGACACTGTTTTTGGGAAGAAGGAGCATTATTTTTCTAACCTTGCAAATGATTTTGACACGCTCTCCCTTCCAAGCTTGGGCAGGCCTAACCCATTAAAAGGGTATTCCAGGACTATTTAGATTTTTTTCTATTGATAGCCGACAGGGACCGGCTGCTCGGATCGCCGTCAATCATCTGATTTCCCCCAAGGCTGCTGTCACTGCAGTCAGCAGAGGAAGCAGAAAGTGCTGACCATAGAACAGTGGCCTGGGATGGTACTGCACACACAGCTTCTATTGAATTGAATGGGAGCTGTGATGCCAGTACTAACCTGAACAGCTACACTATGGTCAGCGCTTTCTGCTTCTTGCAGTGACAGCGGCTTCGGGAATCAACTGATCGCTGAGGATCTGAGCGGTGAGTCCCTGCCAGTCATCTATTAATGACCATCAATGGTCATCATTAGAGAGAATAAAGCATAGAATATTAATGGACCCCATTGATTTTATTGAAGCTGGACAGGCCATTATAATAGTAAGCAGGTATAAGTGGTGTCAGTTAGGGCCCTTTTACACTGAATGACAATCGTTCAGATTCTCACTGGGTTGCTAGAATCTGAACAATGATCGCTCATATTTAAATGCCGGATGTGACTGCAGGGCGAACGATATTCTTTCGTTTAGTTTCAGCAGGCATAAAAATCAAATTATGATCGGCCCGCATAAACAGGCAGTTGTTCATCTAGGAATGACTGCCTGTTTACTGTAAATGGAGGTGGGTGGCCAGAGCAATCTCATTTCACCTCCATTCATTAAGAGGAGTGATTATATAGCTGGGATGACAGTCGTCCGGGGTAAAAGGAACTTTATTGCTCCTTATCATTATAGTCATTATTTATTTCCCTTATTGTTCGGATTCCCACGATCAAGCGAGAATCTGAACGATTACCACTCAGTATAAAGGCACGCCCCGAATGAACTATTCATGAGAAGTCGTTCACTTCTTCTTCGTCGTTCAGTTTCTGCACACAGAAAACCGAACAACATGTCGTTCCGTGTAAACAGACGGTCGTTAACTTATGAAAAGCTGTCTGCTTACTGTTAAAGGAAGCGGGTGGGTGGAACAATCCCTGTCCCGCTCAGCTTCTATTTAGTTAGCGATGCTTGTTCCCATGTAAAAGCCCAGGAATGATCGCTGGGATGACCTATTGGGCATCTCCTGCCAACTGATCGTTCCGTGTAAAAGCACCTTTACTGAAGACTTTGCACTAAATGTTTCTACCGCTTCAGTACTTCTCATATGAAAAAAATCAAGCAATTATGCAAACAGTCTAGATTAAAAATCTCTGACCGTTTTGTGTATACAGCTCCGAAGCAGAATTATGTTTCTGTGGTTACAGATTACATGCTTACCTTGTGTGTAGTCTGATTCTGCAGTCATGTGTTACTCCCTTTCATCTGTCACTTTCTGCTATCCTACAGATGTAGACCTTAGTCAGACGGGCGATTTTTCGCGCGATTTGCGCATGCGGCCGGCGATTTTATAAAACCATTGCTTTGCAATGGTATCGGACACATGAGCGCTTTTTATGCGCTCGTCCGATAAATTATAGAACAAAAAATCGCAGATCGCACCTGTCTGCGATCTGCGATTCCTGTTCTCTTCTCTATATGCGCTCAATGGGGCCGGCGGCAGCAGCGCCGACCCCATTGAGAACATATAGAAGACAAATCATTCTTCTCTGCCACAGCTGTAACAGCTGTGACAGAGAAGAACGATGTTTGCCCATTGAATTCAATGGAGCGGCAATACAGCCGCTCCATTGAAACCAATGGGCTGCCGGCGTGCGCGGGGTGAATTGTCGGGAAGGGGTTAAATATATAAGCCCTTCCCTGCAATTCATTCTAAAATGTGTTAAAATAAAAAAAAAATGTATACTCACCTTTCCGCTGCAGCCGGAGTCCAGCCGCGGCCGCTGTCAGTTCTCCTGAACTGCTTCTTGGCACTATTCAGCCGGCGGGGCTTTAAAATCCCCGCCTGCTGAATGATCTGCCTCTGATTGGTCACAGCCCTGACCAATCAGAGGCAAGTTTCACTCACACACCCATTCATGAATTCATGAATGGGTGAGTGACTGCTGCCTCTCAGCGCTGAGCCAATCAGGGGCAGGTCTGACTCACATCCATTCATGAATTCATGAATGGGTGTGAGTGAGGCATGCCTCTAATTGGCTCAGCGCTGAGCCAATCAGGGGGCAGGTCTGACTCACACCCCCTTCACACCCACTGCAGGACTGCCGCACGGAGCTCCGGCTGCCGGCAGAAGGTGAGTATACAATTTTTTTTTATTTCAACACATTTTAGGATGGATTGCAGGAAAGGGCTTATATATTTAAGCCCTTACCGACAATTCATCCCGGGCTCGCCCGCAGCGCATTGCTTTCAATGGAGACGGCTGTATTGCCGTCTCCATTGAATGCAATGTGCTGGACAGCTCCGGCCCGTTTCTAATGAAACGCGGCTAGGACCAGATTTTCGGGCGACTTGCGCGCAGCGGTCACGCGATTTGCGGATGCGCATCCGTCATGCGATCCGCAAATCGCGCGAAAAATCGCCCGTCTGACTAAGGCCGTAAGGGGATAGATGGATTGCTGGATGACTGCAGGGACAGACCGCGCTTTTCTAGCCTTGGCATACCAGAGAATTATAAAATAGCCAGTTCCCTTAAATATTATAAGCCTTTGTCCCCCCAAAATTAGGCTCTGTCAAGATCTGCGTCGGAGGCTTCGATGCATAACCATCCCAAAAACCTGGATGGAACCTATTCTAGTCAACGGGATCTGTTCGGTTCCATCATAGAACAGATCCGTTCCATCATGGGAGCAGGAAAACGGAATCCCTGGCCGGAACAGGAGAACAGAAATGCATCCGCAGATATGAGCTGAGGCTAAAAGGTAGATGAATACCACACATTGCAGCTTTGCTGTATGAAGATGAGGAATCCTAGCACTTTGCTCTGTTTACACAGTGCAGATTACAGGACTTCCCATCTTTTATGATGGTAAATGGAGGGGAGGACAACTTCCAAGCTGTTGCAAACCCTTCAGGGCAGCACTGATCTGCGGGTTAATGCTGAAAAGCCCCCTGGAAGTAATCCAATATATCACTTTATACAATGCCAGGTGCTTCCAAGCTCCAAGCACATTCATTGAACCCTGTCATGTGTATCTTCATTTAACCCATTGCCTGTTGATGATACTTGGACCATTTATTTGACCTAAAAGTATAGTGGAGCTTGACCAAAACGTCTTATTTACAGTTAAAAGAGAAGGTTAGGCTTACTTCAGACAGACGAATGTGATATCGGGCCAGCATGCAGTGCGATGCTGCCGCCGGCCCCATTTTCAACAGTATGCGATGTGAGGGAACACCCAAAGATAGGTGCAATGCGATGTGGGATAAAATCACTTATCTGTATGACCCAATTCAAAAAAATCTGGTTCATATTCGTGTGAGATTTGTGCATAACTGTCCACAGCGCAGGGAGAAAAAGAAGTGAATCCTTGAATTTATTAACCCTAGATTCCTCTTTAGGAGCTTTCACTTCCACCAGAAGTTTCCTGTTGCGGCAAATAAAATTTGCATAATGTTGAAGAAGAATTTTGGACCATTCCTCCTGACAGGTGTGTTTCAATTCATCAATATTTCTGGGATGCCTTGTGTGCACAATCCACAGCATCTAATTACAGTCCGGAGTGGAGGGAGAAAAATAAGTGAATCCTTGAATTTAATAACCTGTAGATTCCCCTTTCAGTAGCTCTCAACTTCACCAGATGTTTCCGGTTGCTGCAAATACAATTTGCACAATGTCGAAGAAGGATTTTGGATCAAAGTGTGTTTCAGTTCGTCAATATTTCTGGGATGCCTTAGGTGCACAACCCTCTTTTAGGTCATGTCGCAGCATCTAAATAGGGTTAAGGCTAAGTTTCTGACCATTCTTTAGTTGATTTATTTGTGTGCTTCGGATTAGTCTTGTTGCATCACCCAATATCTCTTCCGCTTGAGGTTGTCGGGTCTTCACATCTTTTGTGCAACACCAAAAATCCTCTTTTATTGGCAGCACGTCTCCCTGTAATAAATAGTGATATAGTGATGTGCTGCCGGTTTGTGCTTGAATGATCATAATAAAAATCATGCG
This sequence comes from Eleutherodactylus coqui, assembly GCF_035609145.1. Taxonomy (NCBI): domain Eukaryota; kingdom Metazoa; phylum Chordata; class Amphibia; order Anura; family Eleutherodactylidae; genus Eleutherodactylus; species Eleutherodactylus coqui. Next base: position 25,189,258 of record NC_089846.1, on the reverse strand, counting down.
GGTTCATGGAGCTATAGAAAGAAGCAGGCGGGTTGTATCTGTTCTGCTGTTCCATGCTGACTGAGCGGCAAGGATCGGGGGCAGTTGAGAAGATCACATGATGGGTGGGCAGACATCCTGCTGCAATGAGTCAACACCGCAGGCTTCGGGTCACGTGACCCTAGAATATAGCCGGGGTCAGAGGCAGCACTTAAAGGGTCATTGCTAAGGGACTGCATTATCTCTGTCCTATATTTTTTTTATTAAATGGACAACCCCTTTAAGGACACATCTGTATGTGAAGCACATATATTGCTTTGATTCATTCCGCATCAATACCAACTCTGACTACTTGATTATAGCCATGCATTGTCTTATTGCCAAGTTGTCAGGTAGTGTTTTAAATATGTTCAAGCCTTTGCAAGCAGGCCTGATTAGACTGGCAGGACTGTAGTGGCGGAACATTCTTTAGTTTGGAAGCTAATCTCGGACAACCCCTTTAATGGACATGAAGTCTGGTATATCTACCATTTGCTTATTCTACATCCTTTATGCCCTCCAATTTGGGGACAATCTATGGCTCTGCAATATGGAGAAATTCTGCCGAGTGGCTCTAAAATATGGGGCGATATGATATACGGTAGAGTATGTCTGGGAGGAATGCACTACTGTTTTAGGACTACTATGTGGAAATAACACTGACACCGTTATTGTGTAGCTGCAAGTTTCTGTGTGGGCAGAAATTACGTTATGGCACAGTTCCTTCTTGGGCGCAATTGTAGCGTGGGCACCTTGTCATAATTATATATTGATTTGTGGTTTTACAGAGGTGTATTGAATATTTATTAGCATTTACACCATTCGCCTGTTAACGGGGATTTCCAGGAACTGACATTTATGTTACAAGAGTCAAATTGGTTGCAGTCTCGAGGATGAGAAGTTCCCGGTCATTGTTTGCATATGACCCATCACCTCATTCTCTTAGTGTCTTCCTCTGACTCCACTACTATTTTGGCACTCTGTCCATGAACAAGGAAGGACAGGATGAACAGCACTATTACAACTGGAACTGCCTTCACTGGAAACCTTCTGGTGGGTCTTGCAGTTTCGTGTAAACACGGCCACCAATCGGGTGACGAGCAAAAATTCGTTCACTAGTCGCTTCACTTCAGCTCACCCAGAAATAGTCGCTGGTTGATTAATTATTGTCTGGTGTAAACAGGTGATCTTTGTCTTTCAATGACTACTAGAGATGAGCGAGTATACTCGCTAAGGCACATTACTCGAGCGAGTAGTGCCTTAGCCGAGTATCTCCCTGCTCGTCTCTAAAGATTCGGGGGCCGGCGGGGGAGAGCGGGGAGGAACGTAGGGGAGATCTCTCTCTCCCTCTCTCCCCGCCGCAACTCACCTGTCACCCGCGCCGGCCCACGAATCTTTAGAGACGAGCGGGGAGATACTCTGCTAAGGCACTACTCGCTCGACTAATGTGCCTTAACGAGTATACTCTCTCATCTCTAATGACTACCCAACAACTTTGCAGGGTGGTGTGCCCTTCCTCGGCATTCGCCTCCCACCGAACATTGATTGGCTTCCACCTTTTTTTGAACATTTTGCCCTCCCGCTTAACGCTCATTGGTTCCTATCTGCTTTTAGTTCAGCGAAAGACTGCGACAGTGAGCGTTCACTCATACGTATTTATGTGCATTCAGTGGACTCGGCAACCAATGAGCGGCCATTGGGGAGGGGTCGAAATTGCCGCCAAAGAATCTCACGCCCCCCCAATTAGTCAACAAACATTTTTTTAACCCCAATGCTCCCAACAATTTGCTCAGACATTGAGCGCGTGAACAAAAATCACTTTGTATGAAGGTTGACAAACGAGTCTTTAAGCGACTATATCGAGGAACTATTTGGACGATCCTTGTCCCGTGTAAAGTCACGCTAAAGCCCCATTTACACGCAATGATTGTCATTTGAACGAAAGAACGACTTAAGGACTTTTTTGCTTTCAAATGTTGAGCGTCTACACGTAAAGGTACTCGTTTGAAATCCTCGCCATTTCCCTCGTCGGCTATGTAAACACTGTATATGTTTGCTCAGGTGGGCGTATACATATGCGAAAAATCTCTAGGCAGGAGATTTTTAATTAGTGTGTGAAGAAAAGCCATTGTCTTCTGCCGCATGAGTCATTGTGTTTAGCTGGGCATACAATCGCCCCTCCCTCAAGTCGTTTGAAAGACTGAACAAATGCCGTTTAAAGCTAACGACAAACGAACGATCCAACGACTATTTTTATGCAGGCTGAAACAAGTGAAGGAATAGCGAACGATGGCTTTGCTTTTACACGTAACGATTATCGCTCACTTTCGCTCGTTTGAAGTAATTTTGAGCGATAATCGTTGCGTGTAAATGGGCCTTAAGGCCTAAGTTGGTATAAATCATCCTCCGCTTTTCAGCCAATGCAATCTAAACACAATGTAGCCTGACATTCAGCAGTCCTTGCATCTCAGCTGTCAAGTTGCTACATTCTGGATCTCGTTTTCGTCGCCGAAGACTTTCATACGTCCCGCTCGCCTCTGCTGGTTCGTGAACGGCTGAGCCCCGTATTTGTAGGATATCGCTGTGTAGAGGAGATGAGCGGCTGAGATCTGTTGGGAATATTTGATAATGACTTTCCAGATTGAAAAAAAAAAACTTTGAAGTAGAAGAGTCAAAAGGCCATGAATGTCTAAGGATGCGTGCCGTCATGTTTTCTGATTTGGGCTGCTGCCATGGAAACAATCTACGAAATCATTGAGCTGAATACATTGCTGAATAAATGTATATTTTCTGTGTTTACTAGGGGGTCGGTGGTATAAGTTGAAGTTTTGCCTCCGGCACTAAGTATCCTTGCAGAACTCTCTACGCGCTCTTGGAAGGAAGAGAAAAATTGATTCTTGCCTCGGGGCAGGAATTCATTCGTGTAAATGCAATTAATTGAGATGGCGACTGTCAACAGTAAGGATTGGAGGGGGATTCTTAATTCACAGGGAAATAGTATTTTGGCAGTAAGGATGACATAGCCTTCTTTTATTTGGATAGAAAAGCAAACTCTTTACTGACTAATTGCCTCCTCGACTCACATGAATCTTAAGACATCCCAAGAGGATTAAAAGAACATACATGTAGAATACAATGGCTAGACTAGTTGGAGCTGCTTCTTTTCAACCTATATTCAACTTTCTGGATGATCAGGTTATTAATTGCATTGTATGGACTTTTCTTCTAGGCCCACTTTGTCGTTAGCAAAGCTCATGTATTCTGTTGTTTTTGTGTGTATTCAATCTGTAGGTGGAGAAATAATGTTGATGTTCTGCCTATAGCCATCACATACCGCAGCCTCATCTGTGGAGAATGATGGACTGTCCAAGACTTCATGCAGGATTATATTAAAAGAGGTTTTGAGAGATAGCATTGGGGACCTAAGGCAATTGAAGGATCCAATACGAGCCTCATTTAAAGGGAGTGGTAAAATGACTTTGGCTGTATGCAGATAGTGTAGTTTAGGTAGAAACATAGAATGGTAGAGTTGGAAGGGACCTTCAGGGCCATCGGGTCCAACCCCCTGCTCAGTGCAGGATCACCAAATCATGCCAGACAGATGTCTGTCCAGCATCTGTTTGAAGATTTTCATTGAAGGAGAACTCGCCACCTCCTGTTCCACTCATTGATCCCCCTCACTGTCTAATATCTAATCAGTGTCTCCTCCCTTTCAGTTTCATCCCATTGCTTCTAGTCTTTCCTTGTGCAGATGAGAATAGGGCTGATCCCTCTGCACTGTGACAGCCCTTCAGATATTTGTAGACAGCTATTAAGTCTCCTCTCAGCCTTCTTTTTTGTAAGATAAACATTCCCAGATCCTTTAACCGTTCCTCATAGGACATGATTTGCAGACCGCTCACCATCTTGGTAACTCTTCTCTGAACTTGCTCCAGTTTGTCTATGTCTTTTTCAAAAATAGGGTGCCAAGAACTGGACACAGTATTCCAGATGAGGTCTGACTAGACTCTGTTTCTCTTAATACATCCCAGAATTGTGTTTGTTTGTTTTTTTGCTGCTGCATCACACTATTGACTCATGTTCAATCTGTGATCTATTGGTATACCCAAGTCTTTTTCACATGTGCTGCTGCTTAGCCCAGTTCTTCCCATTCTGTATGTGCTTCTTTCATTTTTCTTGCCCAGATGTAGGTCTTTGCATTTCTCCTTTTTAAATACCATTCGCCCACTGTTCAAGCTTTTCTAGATCTTTTTAAAATCCTCTCTCTTCTCTAGTGTTAGCTAGGTGCAGGCGCACATGTTTTTACTGCAGCCACATCAAAAACTGCAAGTTGCCGTAAAACCATGTACAATTTTTCGAGTGCCGTTTTTAACCACATTTCAACCGCATTGTCTGAATGCAGCTATTGGCATGAAGTGGTAAGTCGTAGAACAGGAATTTTGTAGATTTTAGTATATGGTTAAAGAGTAACTGCACTTTATTCAAATTTTTGACATGTCAAAAGTTTTGATCAATGGGCTGCTGTGATCCCCGCTGATCACTGAAACAAGGGGCTACAGCGCTCCACCATGCACTGTTCCCCTCCAACTTTTTTTCTTTGCTTGACTGCTAAAGATGGACACACATAAGTATATGGACAACTTCTACAGACCTCTATCGCTATGGAGAGGAGCCCGACAAGTAAAGAAGACGACTGAAGCCCCCTCATTCTAGCGAAGAGCGGGGGTCTCAGTAGTAGGATGCCCATTGATCAAAAGCTTTGATATGTCACTCTGAAAAAAGTGCAGTAACCCTTTAAAAATAGGTGGCTACATGTATATGGAGAATTATGGCTGTTTTCAGATAAGACGGTTCAGGTGCATCAAAACCGTACCTGAGAAAACACACCTGGTTGTATCGCTATTTGCTGCAGTCTTTTATGTGGTTGCGATGAAAATTGCAACAGCATTAAATCATAGTAAAGCTGCATGTGGTTTTTCTAGGGTGGTTTTTTTACGGGTTATGGGGGGATTCATATGAACGTTTAATTGCCATTTTGGCTTTATGTTCTGTTTTTGGAGCAGTGATAAAATTAAGTGCCCCCCTTTTTATCACAATTGATTTCAATGGGCTCTTTTAAAAAATGAAAACTTTCCATTTGCTTCCATCCCTTTACGGCTCCGTTTTTACACAGAACAGATACTTCCGCAGACTACACTATTAATTCTGACGGACTGAAGCACGCTGAAAGCTTTCCATTTTTTAAAAACCCCATTGAAATCAATGATGGTAAAAGGGATTAGTTTTCTTCCGTCTCACTGCTCCAAAAATCTGATGTGAAGATTGAGTAGTGTGATTCGTCACTCCATAGAACGTTCTTCCATTGTTCACCTGCCTTGCACCGTTGTAGACGGTCCGATGTATTGCACTTCATGATGGACAGCTTGTGTGGAGTCATATAACCCGTATATCCAGGGGCGTAAGTAAAGGCTCAGGGGCCCTGATGCAAAAGGTCGGCTGGGGCCCCCCCTTTTATCTGTATCTGTACCCGTACCCATACCTAAACCATGCTGCACAGAGGCGTAACTTGAAGCTCCCGGGCCCCAATGCAAAACCTGTAACAGGGCCCCCAACTATAATGCTTTATTCATAGTACTGGGCTCCCTATATGGAGAAGAGAGAACTAATGGGCCACCTAAGGCTCCTGGGCCCGGGTGCAACCGCATCCCCTGCACCCTCTATAGTTACGCCCCTGCGTATATCCAATAGTATGCGGTTCCCATCACAAACCAGGGTCAACACCATCTAGATCTTATGTAAGACACGTGAAATGATAACAAGACACGATCCACTCTATTGATAGGGTTGGCCAAATACTTTTGGTAGGATAGTGTAGTTTACTTACGCCATAGGCAACGCTGGTCTAAGACATTTGCCCCATTGTCTGGGGTGAGGAAGGTTGTCCACTGACGTAGGTTCAGCAAAATAGTTCTAGCTGGAATGTGTAACCCCAACTATAAAGTTTGGTGGCAGAGAACCCAAACTACGACCCTGCAGAACACCTCTGGGTGCTGCCATTTGTGACCTGTGTCAAAATACCTTCTTAAATCCTTTTTGATGTGATGTTTTTACACAGTGACCCATGCAACAATGTGGAAGAAGGGAATCCTGGAATCTGATGGCAAGTGCAGTAAATAGTACCTGTCTGATCTGAGCCATTTCTAGTGCTGGTAAAAGTGAAGGGTTCACTGCCGAAAAAGAAAAGCTTTTGTAACATTTGAAGGAGCGTTGGCCGGAGAAACAATGCAAACCTACAATATAGTATTTGGAAGTTTCTCTGCCGTTATTTTTTACATGTCTCCTCCATTAATGTTTCCCTGGCACTGGGCAACTTATGGCACGCCAGATGGTGTAGGATTTCCCCCTATTATTTTGACATAATGGGGGCATTGTCTGGATTAGCGGTGTCAGGAAGCTATCATATGTAATTTTAATAGCCCATTAAATCAAGGGGCAGAAGAATACATGCAGTTTCTCTACAGTCACTCTCCAGACAGAAGTCTACACTTGTCAAAATGCAAGCTATGTATATTGTTTATATATACTCTACAGAAGAAGGTGAAATATTTGGTACATACGTTACTTATCGTACAGTATACTCTGCCTGGGTTATAGTCCAGAGCTGCATTCACAGTTCTGCTGGCTTCAGAGCTGGTATCTCCCAGCAGTCCTAGTTGGCTGTCTGTCTGCTCTGGTATAATTGGCATTGTGGGAAGTCTAATCTTTATACCAGGCGCCTTACAGTCTTGGATAAGAAAAAATTACCAACACTTCCATGTTATGGGATCTCAGACACTTTGATAAGAATGTGCCTTTCAACAGGATTGTCAGCTTAAGGCTGGTTTTACATGGGCGACAAAACCACACAATTTTCTCGCGATGCCACAGCATTACAAATCGGATGTAAGTGATGCCCATGCTTTCCTATGGGTTCCTTCACATTAGTGATGTATTGTAGGTTGCTACATTGGGAGAAAAAAAATTGTGGGTTTTGCTGAATATTGCTGCGATTTGTGAGATTTTGTAACCCATGTTTCCCTATGGAGCCTTCCTATGTGTTGCATCGCACGAAAACGCGGTTTTCATGTGGCGTGATGCAACTTTTACAGTCGGAAGTCCGACTGTAAAAGCCCTAAGATAAGCCCTAGCTGCATTAAAAGAATACATCACCTAACAGTCGCTGTCAGCTCCGCCGTGCATCTTCTCTGCATCTCCGGCAGACTTGCTTGTAGTTTTAAGCAAGTGCTTCCTGGTTTGGAGGTTCAAAATACCCGCCTCCAGGAAGCGCTGGCTGTGATTGGTTCTGGAGTGCCGCGGCTCAGCCAAACGGAGCCAGCACTCGATGAACCAATAGCAGCCATTGCATTGAATGACACAAGACTGACACAAAATCGCGATATCATAACGAACACAGATGCGATTTTCTCGCAGTGATATCGCTGTCACCTGTGTAAAGAGGCCTAAAGGAGTCGTCCCCATTATTTTAACTTTTTATATTACACTAAATACATTTCCAATGTACTCCCTTCAGCAGAAGACTGTTGTCATATGAGTCTGCTTTGAAAGCCAAGCAAGTTTCACTGACGACATATATACATTCTTCCATGGGCCTTCCCAGTTTGGTGTACAGGTATGTCAGCATCTACGCCCGTCACTATCGTGGCTGTCCTTTTATTCGTATGTATTGCACATGTATTAATGTGGACTAAAGAAAGTTGTTGCATGTGCAGATTCAAGGATGACGGCAAGACATATGTAGATGCTGCTGTACCCATACATTGAACCACACAGGCTCATTGGGGGTCTGTGTATGGGAAGCCAGTAGAGCTTGTTAAGACTTCACAGCAGGATCACATGACCATAGTACTTATTAGGTAAATGGGACACATTTGTTCAAGTGAGTATGCTGGAAATTTATTTACTAAAATAAAGAGTTGAATTAATGGCGGTTTGGGGTCTCGGTCAACACCTTTAATCTATTAACAACCAGCAGAATTGTGAATACAACTCTGGAGTATAATAGAGGCTGTAAACCTTAAACAGCTTTCAGCCAAGCGCTGATCCTGCTTATATCAATTCCTCATAACCTCATCATACGCATGGACACTATCCTACCAAAAGTAGTATTTATTTCCATATGTTAATACTAAGTGGGGCTCCTTTGGTCTTAATCTCCTTGGCATACTTTCCACTAACGTCTGATTCACTTCAGCTGGTATTTCCCTCAATTCATCCTGCAAATATATGGCAAGTTCTCGCAAAGAAATGGAATGCTGTTTATATGACCCAACATTCCACTTCACTCCAAAGACGTTCAGTAGGTTGGGTCTCTGTGCCGTCGGAACATCCATATCCTCAAACCAACGTAATCCAGTGTTGGATTTGGGACAAGCCACGTTGTCCTGTTGGAAGAATTGCTGACCATTCCCAGAGTATTGCACATTTTTATCCATGAATCCCTTCATGTTCATGGTTCTTGACGCTACAGCCAACAGACCAAGACCGTAACATAACCTCCAGTGTACTTAAATGTACAGCACACTCTGAGGGGCCTCGTGTGGGCAGAGTGTTGAGGCAGCAGAAATGCAGTTCTAAGCTCTCGCCCACGACCTGAAGGTTGGTTCAGGTAGCCGGTTCAAGGTTGACTCGGCCTTCAATCCTTCCGAGGTTGGTAAAATGAGAACCCAGCTTGTTTGGGGGGTAATAAATAAAAATTACCTGAAAGCGCTGCGGAATAAGTTGGCGCTATACAAATAACAAATCCTTTCCCCTTTCCCTGCAGGGCTTTACCTTTACAACACAGGTAAAGGATCCTCCACACCCAGGAACGTCCATCTGATGTGAAAATTGAATAGTGTAATTCCTTACTCCATAGAACGTTCTTCCATTACTCCACTGTCCAATGACGACACTCATTGCACTTCCCATTACAAAGTATGGCTGACACCTCCAAGGATCTGCATGTTATGTAGCATGGGTTAGGACATGTGACGTGTTAAGACATGCTCCATTCTACTGATAGGGGTGTCCAAATAATTTGGGTAGGAAAGTGTATATTTTTAATGGAGAGAGGCGAATATGACGCTATCGGACTCCTCTAGCGGCACCTCAACTCCTGGGAGAAAAATAAATTAGGCATGTTGAATCCTCCTTTCCTTCAACATGTGCCATCAGAGAAGAGTTGGCTTACCCTTCCACATGCAATAGTCTGCTAGTCCCACCGAAATCAATGGTTTCGGCCCAGTTTGCTGTTTTGCATACTGAGGATCAGTATAAGATAAGTTGACAACGTTGTTCAACATTGCATGTAGATTATCTCTATATGTAAACTATTAACCCTTTCCAATCCACTGTCTGACGTCTAAAGACATTATGATTTAAGGCTGTACAGCTCCGATGCTGGAAGACATACATCGGGGTTCTCATACTGTATATTGCCAGCCTCTCTGCGTCGGAGCCTATCCAACGTGTCACCTCATGCAGTACTGGCTTTAGCCAGCAGATAGCGCTGTTGTATAACGGCAGAAAAAGAGTAAGCCCCCTAGGAAAACCAGGATACAAATTGGATTGGAAAGGGTTAAATGTTTGGTGGTTCTGTTAACTCAGACTGGAAGAGGTGTCCGATGTCTTTTTGATATGTCCTTCCCTTGACGTTGTATTTGCTGTTTGTTACCAGAGTGTGATTGAAGTGATGAGTGAGTGACTCAGTGTTGGTATTGCATATTCATATACACACCCTTTGCTGCAGACGAGTGATAATAGGTCCTCACCCTTCCCGCATAATAACTCAACCATAATTAATTAAGGATTAAACCTGCTGCCTAAACAGGTGCAACAAGGAATGGGAAGCCTCCACTTATAACGAAATTTAATGTTGTGTTGAAATAAATGTATTTTCAAATTTCAGCTTTTGAAATGATTGTTCTTAGTCTTAATGCTGCCATGGGTGCCAACGTTGTTTGCTCAGTTGGTAATTAGCCCTCGCACTGAACTAAAAATCTTTGCATTCTTGAAGTCAAGAAATTCTCGACTAGCAGATGTGTTGCAAGACTCCACTTGGCATATTAAAGAGTTTTTCTGGTTCGTGGGTAGGTTTTGTATTGTAGGTTACCTTGCCAGAAGCTGGCAGGAGAAGGATTCACCGGGATCCTCCTTGTTCAGCAGGTGGAGGACCTCAACGTCAATGTTTATTTTGCCTATATTGCCATTATAAGGGACATAAAGGATGCCAGGACATCCATTATAATCAGTGGGGATCCATCATGTCCATTGCTTTTCCTATAGCCTTCCATTGCCCGGAAATGAGTTGGATGTGGTCTTGGTCTACCCAATAGTGTTGGGTTCATTGGTTATAAAAAGAGGCTAAATTTAAAGGGAAATTCCATCTAAATGTATATTGTAATATGCAATAAAGCGATGTCGGACACTGTGGGCCCTTATGTTGTAAAAATCTATCTTATTCAGACCTTTATCAGTGAGTCTTGTCTCAGGGCCAGGAAGAGGTGCTGACTGTATATAGAGGAGTAGGGCTGGTTTACTAATACTGTCTACTGGTTACAGTACAAACTTTGGCTTTAGAGTCTTAAAATGCACCAGATTTATCACCGGGATTCGGCTGGATGATAAATGTTCTGCATCATTAGACTGTCTAAGTTTATAAAACTTAGGCTCACTTTATAAAACGTATTACAGTAGTTGTAGGGCTGGGCAATTAATTGCATTAGGCCGGCTTCACACGACCGGATTTTCACTGTGGAATGCGCGGCAGTCGTCCGCACGGAGGATCCGCAGCAAATACCTTTCAAAGCATGCTATGTAAATTCGCTTTTTCCTTCACACTCGCGGAAACAAATTTCGCTTTCCGCGAGCGTAGAAAAAATCGCAGCATGCCCTATCAATGGCGCAGGGAAAAGAATTCTAAAAAAAAAAATCTTTACTGCATATGACCGACGGCGAGCATTCGGGAACCCACGTGCGGAATCCGGCTCTGCCGTGTGCAGCCGGCTTTAATTTGTTTGTCATTTTGCTGCGACACAATTCTAACTTTTGTCAGAATTGTAAAATTGAGATTTGCCCTGCCCCCTCTGGGTAAGACTAATAGACTGGGCAGAAGTGCATTGTGCAGGATGCTGGGGTGACGGTGAGGCTGATGACTGCAAGGGGGAAAGTACATGGGGGTTGTGGTGGGGTGGGAAAACACAGTATATGGAGGCTGTGATGGGGTGTGTGCATGGTACATAGCAGCTGGGATGCCTGTGGGGTATGCATATAGAACATGGGGGCTGAGATAACTGGGGCGGGGGGGATCCCGTCCTTTATGCATATATAACTAAAGTTCATACCCCCATCCTCATACAGAGCATTTCCTTGATTAATACTCCTCCGGATTGTCCCATTTAATTCTGATAATTAGTATATAATTGGTCTGGATGCAATTCCCTTATGTAAAAATAGGTGCCTTGGTGTTTTTTTTAGCTTGTATAGCAACAGAAAGAACAAGAAAATGAAGATTAAAATTAAGAGGTGATTGAAATAAAAATATTGAGATTTTAATTTTTAGCCAAATCATCCTGCTGTAATTAGTTGACATAGTTTTTTACACCAGTTTGTGCTCCAGAATTATGATGCTTTTTTAGCACACAAGGTCATATTTAGGACACACTCCATTTCCCTCAGAGCCACGCCCCCTCTGTGAAGCCACGCCCCTTTACAGACTTGGCGAAATAAGTGTCTGAAACAGGCCACAAATGTGCTGCAGGCATGTAAGACAGTTTTTTGTTGCAGAATTTGTGCACTGTAACATTTTCAGTAGCAAATCGGCCCCACTTTGTGTCTAATTAATTGGTCGGAGGAGGGGATCTAATGGGAACAATGCACTATTTTACACATAACCCTTCCCTACAGACCGCCAGTAAGGTGTTCAGCACCCAATTCAGATGTTGCTGTTGCATCAAGTAGATGCCCTAAACACTATTGACTACACTGTGTGGTGATGTCAGTGGAGTGACATCACAGGTGACGAAAACAGCAGTATAACGGAACCCCAGAACAGAACCAAACGAAAACATCTTCTTGCATCGTGAAACGAATACCACTTTGTTCGTGTTCTATTTGGAGTCTAGAATAATGCAGTCAACTTCACTATTCTGTACTCCGAATGAAAACCTTGTAAAACTGACACCCAAGTGCCCGATTCACAATGCAAGTGAATGGTTCCATTTGTTTCCTTTCCGGGGTTCTGTCACAATGCTGTATTCTGTACCTGTGATGTAACCATGCTGTGTGAACGCTTCCTAATTAATGGAGACCAACTTCATGACCAATCCCTTTCAACACCTGGAAGTAATATGAAACTACTTTATTTTTGTAAAATTATAGGCAAGTTTTGATTTTTCTAGATGCCATTATATAACACCCTTTAAGGAGATAATGTTGGTGTAGGGAGTCTTATAGTCCTGGCAGTGCTCTCTGGGAAAAGAGATATGCAAATAAGCACCAATGTCATTAATATTTAATGTGCCTAATGTGTAATGGGGATTATTTCCAGTGTACGGTAATGTTATATAGTGTGGGTATAGTGATACGGGAACGAGCATGTGAATCGAATTCTCAGCTAGCTGCTCATTATAAAGGATAGTCAGTGTTTATTTTTTCAGATGCGGCTTTGATTTTCTCTGGATTGCATAAATTTCCCTGAAGGGTTTTCCGCGTGTCCAAATTTGGATCTTATCTAATTTTGTTTATTTCTTCATTTAGCAAGATTAAATAAATCAAGAATCTTGTTTAAAGTCAAAGATATTCAGGTTTTATCAGTGTATGGAGTTAGAAACTCAGCGCTTATTTGGGGATACGTTGGTGATGTGATGAACTCCAAGACAAATGGCAAGGTTGTAGATCAAAACGCCAATGTTTTTCGTTACCGTTAAGCTGGCCATACGTATAAAAGTTGCCTTAAGCTGCTAATATTGGGGAGGATCAAAGCTTTGGTAGCAGTTGATCTCCTGAACAGAGGTGTCTAGCAGCAGCTTTTATTCCCTTTTCCCCATTGAAATAAGCATCCTCCTCCGAGCCCGTCTGGGGGGTTGACAGAAATACTCTATGTTGACAAAAGTATGGGGACGCTGACAGAAGGTGTTGGGCCGCCTTTGGCCTCAATGACTGCAGTAAGCCTTCTAGGCCGCTTTCCACCAAATTCCAATAGATGTGTGAAGGGATTTTCCTCCATTCCTCTAGGAGAGCTTCAGATAGTGATGCGAGGGATGATGGGCATGTTGGGGGTGCACGGATACAGCTTTCTAGTTCGTCCTAAAAATGCTCGATGGGATTGAGATCCAGACTTTGGGTTGGCCAATGGAGTTTACAGACGTTCTGCTCCTCCAACCAAGCCTCAACACCGCCTGTCGTATAGCATGGTGATTGGTCATGTTGGTAGAGATACGGAGCTGTACCAAAGTATTGCCACAGAGTTAGGTAAAGCCACATTGTCCGGAATTGGCGATTGGCGTTGAGGATATACTTCACTGTAACCAATGGTCCTCGTCCTTCCCAGCAGAAACACCCCCACACCATAACAGAACCTCCTCCAAACTCCACTGTTGGAACGATGCAGTCATGTTGAAACCGCTCTCCAGGCAACCACCACACCCAAGTGCGGCCATCCGATCTGAAGATGGTGGACTGTGATTCGTCTGTCCACAACACTTGTTTCCGCTTATTCACAGTCCAAGAACGACGCTCCAAGCCCCATCCCAGGCGCCTCTGTGCAGTCACTGCTGTGATGTCGGGCTTTTGTGCAAGTGCTCGTCCATGGTAACCCTTCACATGTAGCTCCCTACGGATGGTTCTATTGCTAATGGATGTTACAATGGTCTGTGAGACCTCCTGAGAGAGTGTTTTGGCAGATGATGTGCGTGTGATGCCTTCACAGCCCATACAAGGCTTCGCTGTCCTTGTTCTGTCAGTTTTCAAGGTCACCCCGAACATGGCTGCACGGCTCACACACAACAGATATTTAACATTTTCGAATAACATTACAAGTAGCGTACTTTGGAAGGTTCAAAAGCGCTGCAATGTCCAAATTTGTTAGGTGACATCCCACGACCATACCCCGTTGGAAGTCCATCAACTCTACACCTTATGACATAGGTGCAAGAAGAATTTTGGTAGCGATATCTCAATTGAAACAAAATAAAGATAGCGCTACACTCCTCGTTCAGAAACACATGCACACATATTTAGCCTTAATAAGACAAAAATGCACATAGGGAAGATGGAGCAACACCTCTGCAGCACCACCTATTGGAAGGCAGCATTCCTGCAAGTCAATGTTAGACTCTTTATACAAGCCTTGTAACAATGACTGGGAATTAAAAAACCAAGCCAGAATCCATACACAGGCTGCAAACTGATGAGGGGCAAAAACCCCGAAACAGCTGTCTGTGTAAACTTCACCGAACTGTCCTGTATGAACCCGACCTTCCTCTGATATTTAAGCAATGTTGTTAATCACTGACACCTCTGGGCTGTCGTAGTGAAGTGATTTGTAGACATGCGGCAAAGTGCTTGACTACCGAGACGAGGTTTATCAACATGTCCATAAATAAAGGAGTGTTCATGTATGACTGGAAATGTTTGGGGGCATACAGGTTGGCAGGGATAGCGGTATTTTATAGGGCAGCCGTCTTAAAAGCTACTTGCAGAATACGTAGTTCTCCGAAGTTTCTGGATCAGCCACTGTGTGATCATCATCATCTCATTGTAACAGCTATACAGTTGTAGCTTAGTAAGGGTCATGTCACACGGAGATAGTAATCGTTAGAATGAGCAAATGATGACAGTCGTTTGCTTCAAACAACGCCTGTTTACACATGCAGATAATCATGAACATTTTTTTGGCATTTTTCATTATCGCTCGTTCAGTCCATTGTTGGTGTCTCAATCATTTACGGCCTGCACCGTTTTGCATCAATGTGGCCCATGTGGCCTTATCCATAAGACCCTTTTCTTCTCCCTCCATATGCACTGACTGGGCACATTATTAGAGACACCTCCCAATCACGATTGGAGCTTCCCTGTATAGAAATTAGAGCAATGAGTGCAGTCTAAAAATCATGTGACAAGTTTTCCGAGGATCAGTTTCAGTGTGAATCCACATTAGAATAGGAAAATCCAGCGAAGCCTGGTCATCGGTGCTAGACTAGCCGGGGCCAGGAATTCACTTCCAACCTTGTGGGGTTTTCTCAGTCAGCGGTGTGGAGAATATACCGAGAATGGTGTGATCGAGGAAAAACATCCAGCAAAAAGGGATCCTGTGGACATAAACAGCTTGTCGCTGGAAGGGGTCAGAGGAGGATGTCAAGAATGGTTCTGACAAAAAGGCGGTGCAGAGTCAAGCAAATTGCAGCTGAATACAATTCTGGTGCTCCAACTAACGTGTCTGAACACACAACTCATTGTTTCATAGTACTATGGGGCTATAGCAGTAGAGGGCCAGTTCCAGCACCATTACTGTCTAAGGGTGGTTTCACATGGGCGAGAAAATTGCACGATTTTCGCGTGATGCGAGAATCAGTAAAAAAAGCAGATTATGAAACGAATGATTTTCAATGGTTTCCTTCCCATTAGCGATGTTTTTACTGATGCGATGTTGAGAGAACAAAAAATTGCGCATGCTCTATCTTTCTGTGATGTGAGACACTTTTTCAGCAAAATCACGATCCCCCATGTGAAACTGTCCTAAGAGAAACAGAAAGGTCAGGCTCCAGGGGGCAAAAGAGCACAAAAATTGTATCACGGAGCAGCGGAAAAACATCTCCTGGTCAGATGAATCCAGATTTCTGTTGCACCGTGCTGATCAGAGGTCAGAATTTGGCGCAAGCAGCATGAATCAATGACCCCTTCCTGTCAGCTGGTCAGAACATGTCAGCACTTTCATCTAATCTATGTCAACTACAAGAAGCTTCCTGTCCGCAGGGGCCGATATTCCTACAGAACAATTTCATCACCTAGTGGGATCTACACCACAACGAATTAGGTTCTGAAGACCAAAGGAGGGGCATCTAATAAAGTAGCAATGTGGTTTCTATAGGATGAGGGTATGTGTAGCTGATAGCAGGATCCCCGCTGTTGCTTGAAGCTCAGAAGGTGTCGGCAGCACAATTCTCTACTGTTGAGTTTTATTAGGAGTAAGGAGAAGTGAGATTTACACTACGAACCCCTGCAGGTAGAAGAAGCTAAACATAGAGGCTACTAGTGCCAAAACCTGCGGACCTGCAACGTGAGAACGGACCCTTTAAGGCAAACAATGATCATTCTGCCCATTACAAGACTGGATGGAGGAGCAGCTGCAAGAACTGAGAACCTGCTCTCCTATTGTGTGCAGCCTTATCTATGGATCCCTCTTGCTGACATTTGCTGATAACGTGGTGATTCGTTAGTACGCTCAGCTGCACAAACAGATCGCGCTCATCTGTCAACCTGATGGATGAAAATATACTAAAATGTTCTTTTAAAAAAAAATAAAATAAAATTCTGATGATTATATTTTTCAGCGAAACACAAACCAGCCCTGAATCGGACCCCTCACTGAACATGTTCTCATGTTGGATTTGTGTTTTGAAGAACAAGTTACGTCCTTATGTTTTTTTCCCTTTGTTATATTCATACCTTCTGTATGAGTAATACGTTCCGAGGAATATTATTTTGCATCTTGTAGATGCCTTGTCCTCTTTCGTACTTGCAAATTTAAAGAAGACTCCAGCAATGAGGGTAGCAGGATTGTCAACATGGGTGGAATACAGAAGATGTCATTTGTTGTTGCATAGGTGTAGAAGGAGAATACCCGGTGGCAAGAGATGAAATCACTACCTGGTAATTGTAGCATAAGGGGGTTGGTACAAACGTTTTATTCCTCATTGTGATTAAGAGATCAGAGATTTTTTGTAAATAAGTGAAGAGGTTTCTAATCTTCACATCTGGAGATCTTAAAGGTGCATTTACACACTCAGATGATCACTCATTCGTCAGAAACTGACAGTTTTGAGCAGTCATTTTGCATTGGGTACTAATGGGCTACTCAGCCTTCTAGTAGCCAATTTGCATGTATTTAGAGAACAGTGGGTGGTCTGTTCTCTAAATACATCACTGTTGTTCTCCAGTGGGACAGCAGCTGAAAGAATGTTATCAGCGCTGCCCTCGGAGAACTCGGTGTGCGGTCCCTCTTATCAGTCCCGATGGATTTTAAGCTGAGCTGAACTCAGCGGTGGACGAAATGTGCACGGTAAGTGCATGATGGGCACACATTTACCCGCAACTATTATGGCTCAAAAGATGGCTTTTGAGCGATGATTGTTGTGTGTAAAAGGGCCTTTACTGGGTTGCCATTTAAATGATCATTAACTTTTCAACAAACTAGTGCTTATGTGATAGCCAATGCCATAACTAGCAAATATGCAAATCACTTTAGCCTAAAATTGATGTTTTTGTGCTGGCTACAAGGCGTCTCCCTTTCTTTGCTACCCAGTGCCTGTTGTCGAATGAACTTTGTCTCTAGTAGCAAAAAGAACAGAAAGGGAAGAAAGAGAGTGATTCATGTTGCACATAGTTACCCCAGATATTGTGAAACATGAATCACTCCCTTTCTTAACTTTCTGTTCTTTTTGTTACTAGAGACAAAGTTCACTGGACAGCAAAGAATGGAAAAAGTCTTGTAGCCAGCACAAAAACATCAATTTTAGGCCAAAGTACTTAGTGAATGCCATAAGTAGCACATATGCTATCACATAAGCCTAGGTGGAGGAGGGAGACACACACGGATATGCTGCTGGAGCTAATAGTGAGCAATTTATTGTCCTACAGATACTGAAATTACATCTCCACTGCTCGTTACTTCTCTAGTGTCCACCATTAGGCTGTTGTGTCTCCATGTGTGCTATTTAGTTAGGGAGCAGCATCTACTGTTTTCTCTATGTACAATGTTTGGAGACATCACAAAAGAGACTCCCCCCACCAGCTCAGAGAGAACTGAAAATCAGATATGCAGCCTGTGGAGCGGAAAAACTAGTGATAAACGCAGGATACAAGTCATATAATGGTCAGAATTAGCATTATCCATCATGACAACATCACAACGGCTTATTCTGAAAAGTTAGGTCTTCTGTAGGTGCAATAATAATGTATGATTTGCTATTTATACTATATTGCTATAATGCCATCTTAACAGACACACATGTGTATCTGAGTCTTGTTTTTGGAAGAACGACGAGCAATCAGCACTCTTGAGACAATACTTTCATCCAACAGATGTTGGACAATGCTTCTAACTTTAGGCTATGACCGCCCGGCACATGACTGTGGCATAAAGGCAACAATGTCAGTCACATTGTTGGAATTGTGCTTCTGCGACAAACAGTATTTCCTGGGATCCCAAACCTCACATCCAGTTGCTCGCATGAGCTATCACTAGAATAATCCCGCTTTGCTCCAGCTTTATTTTGGGCCCATGTTATTTTTTCGGGCGGGAGGGTTGATCATTTTGGCCAAACTGACCGAATGTTAATTTAGGCACCACCAAGATCCATAAATAGAGTCTGATCCCGCTTGGATAGGATTTCATCAGGTATTGCTTTAATCCGGGCTGGACAATAGCCATCACAACACTTGTACGGGGTCATCATTCAACTGGGATATGCAGGTGGCAATTCAAAGCATTAGGATCGCACTGTTCAGCCAGGAGGCTCCCTGATAAATACATGAATACAATTACATAATGGCCAAGCCATCCAGCAAGTAAGAACTACCCGGGACAGATAAGGGACTGTTCACATCACTCTTTAGCCATCCATCAAGCAGAAATGACTAATACAAAATGTTCAATGGGAAACCTATAGAAGTGTAAAGCTGTACGTTTCCACACATTTAACTTACGCATTATTAGGTTCTCAAATAGCTAAAAAGAAAGAATGTTCAACTACAAAACTTTATCAAAAAGTTTTTAGGTTTTTATTTAATGTAAAAAATGGACACAAGCTATGGAAACGTATGGGAAGACATTTAACGTATGAAAAAAACATATACTGTAAACGTATACATATCCATATGTTCCCAATTCACTTTAAAGGGGGTTTCTGGGCAAAAACTACCGATGTCCTATCCTCGGGATAGTTTCTGAATAGTTGATCACTGGGGACCTGCCGCTCAGGATATCAAGTGATGAGCTTGTCGCCTGGCCTGCTGTCAGTGCAGCGAGGACGGATGTCATCATCGGTTATAGGAGTGGAAGTGCTGTAGCTGGCTTTACTTGCATTGAAATCAATGGGAGCTGAAGCGGATATTAGACTTAGCACCTCCTTCTCCATCACCGGGGTTGGACGCAGAAGTGTAATGGCTGCTTCAGCTTCCATTGAGTGAATTAGGGCACTAATGTTGCCGTCCCCTATGATGACACCCAGCTCCATTGGGGGATCAGTTCTTTGCCAAGCATCCAGTGCAGCAGGTCCCCGGAGATTAACTGTTGATGATGATGACCAATCCTGAGCCTAAATCATCAATAATTTTTGCCCTTAATTGTAAAAAAAAGTGTTTATGTCAAGCACACACTTTTTTTTTTTTCGTGGGACAGCAAAATGTGGCATGCTACACTTTTCTATAAATAAAAATAATAAGAAGTCTAACTTTGGCTTGAAGGAATGCTGCCTTCCAATAGGTGGCACTGTGGAGATTTTATTCCATCTCCCTTATTTGCATATTACCCAGAGGAGCGTGCATGGCCATTTGAGTCTCCTCACTCACCATCTAGGTGCTCTCCCTAAGGAGAAAAGATAGTGTTTCTATCGCACATAAAAAAAATGTATAGAAACAAAAAGGAGGTCAAATGTAGTAAAAAAACAAAAAAATAAAAAACAAATGCACATATGAACTACTTTTTGGTACATCAAACAATACAATTTAATACATTTTTCTTTGCATTAAAACGTCTATGCTTGACGCTAAAATGCGATGTGATCCGCCCCTGAGACGCGCCGTGCTCATAGCTGTTAATGCGAGTTACTGCAGAACATCGCACCGGATGACTGTGGTGCGGGAAGAGCTCCGTTAGACACTCCCGCGGTTCCCTCGTCCCGCCATCAGGATACCAGATTGAAGGACTAAATAGAATTAATCTGAGAGTTGAATCGCACTTCGGGGAATCAATTTGTAAGACCTTAAGGGGGTATTGAAGGGATTTGTTTAGAGGCCGTACCGATGCGGGGTCGGGGTATACGTTACTTACAGCGCGGCGCACTTAGTTTTGCTGATGGATGGCTCCACATTATCAGGCTGACTATAGCTGTGGGCTTTGTATTCCAGCAGTTTCCACATAGCGGAGTATTTATTCCCCGCTCTACGCCAGCTGCCGCTCCTAATGTTGTTATGATAAATCCCCCGGCGCGGCGCCCGCGTCCGCATGAATAATTCATATTAAATGTGTAGGTAAAAATTAATACTGCATGGAGGGCAGAGATTGTGATCTCCATGATGTATAGGGCTGTCTGACAATACGCTCAGCCGGTCTGCCATATACATATCCTAGCCTGGGTTTTTAAAGGGGAATGTACTATTCTAAAGGCACGTTTGTTCATTTCTGTCAGGCTGGTTTATGACCGCAGATGAGATCGGGTCTGTGCATTGGATATAAAATACTCCATTACTGCTGGATGTATGGATGCCGCCATGCTGCTTGCCTATAGGCATTTTGTATGTAGGGTATATGGGGGGATGTACGGTACTGCATTTCTTGTATGTAAGGTGAATCGGGGTGGTGCGGGGGGTCTATGGTACCACATCCCTTGTATGTAGGGTTATGAAGAGGGTTTTTTGTATGTAGGCTATATCACTGGGTGTACGGCGCCATGTCTACTGTATGTAGCGTGTGTGGAGGGTTGTACCGGACCATGTTTCTTGTATGTAGAATGTATGAGTGGCTGTACACTATAGTGTCTCTTGTATATAGAGTATACAGGGGGGGGGGGGCGGTACGGTACCACATGTCTTGTGTGTAGGTTGTATTAATGGCTGTACAGTATAGTGTATTCTGTATGTAGGGTAGATGGGAGGCTGTACAGTATCACGTGTCTTGTATGTAGGGTATATGGGAGACTGTACAGTATCACGTGTCTTGGATGTAGGGTGTATGGGAGGCTGTACAGTATCACGTCTCTTGTATGTAGGGTATATGGGAGGCTGTACAGTATCACGTGTCTTGGATGTAGGGTATATGGGAGGCGGTACAGTATCACGTCTCTTGTATGTAGGGTATATGGAAAGCTGTACAGTATCACGTGTCTTGTATGTAGGGTATATGGGAGGCTGTACAGTATCACGTATCTTGTATGTAGGGTATATGAGAGGCTGTACAGTATCATGTATCTTGTATGTAGGGTATATGGGAGGCTGTACAGTATCACGTGTCTTGTATGTAGGGTATATGGGAGGCTGTACAGTATCACGTGTCTTGGATGTAGGGTAGATGGGAGGCTGTACAGTATCACGTGTCTTGTATGTAGGGTATATGGGAGGCTGTAGAGTATCACGTGTCTTGTATGTAGGGTATATGGGAGGCTGTACAGTATCACGTGTCTTGGATGTAGGGTATATGGGAGGCTGTACAGTATCACGTGTCTTGGATGTAGGGTATATGGGAGGCGGTACAGTATCACGTGTCTTGGATGTAGGGTATATGGGAGGCTGTACAGTATCACGTGTCTTGTATGTAGGGTGTATGGGAGGCTGTACAGTATCACGTCTCTTGTATGTAGGGTATATGGGAGGCTGTACAGTATCACGTGTCTTGGATGTAGGGTATATGGGAGGCGGTACAGTATCACGTGTCTTGGATGTAGGGTATATGGGAGGCTGTACAGTATCACGTGTCTTGTATGTAGGGTATATGGGAGGCTGTACAGTATCACATGTCTTGTATGTAGGGTATATGGGAGGCTGTACAGTATCACGTCTCTTGTATGTAGGGTATATGGAAAGCTGTACAGTATCACGTATCTTGGATGTAGGGTATATGGGAGGCTGTACAGTATCACGTATCTTGTATGTAGGGTATATGGGAGGCTGTACAGTATCACGTATCTTGTATGTAGGGTATATGGGAGGCTGTACAGTATCACGTGTCTTAGATGTAGGGTATATGGGAAGCTGTACAGTATCACGTGTCTTGGATGTAGGGTAGATGGGAGGCTGTACAGTATCACGTGTCTTGTGTGTCGGGTATATGGGAGGCTGTACAGTATCAAGTGTCTTGTATGTAGGGTATATGGGAGGCTGTACAGTATCACGTGTCTTGGATGTAGGGTATATGGGAGGCTGTACAGTATCACGTGTCTTGGATGTAGGGTATATGAGAGGATGTATGTAGGCTGTATCGGCGGCTGTATGGAATGTAGCGTGTATGAGGGGCTGTACAACAACACGTCTCTTGTAGGTAGAGTGTATAATACCGCATGTATTAGTGGCTGCATACCAGCACTTCTATTGTATGGACAGATGTGTGACACTACAGGCAGATTTATGGTGCCAAGACTCTTCTGTGTGTTCCTGAAAATCCAGTTATTTTACATGTATAGAGATGCAGTTGTGAAGTCGCTCCTAAATGTTATAGAAAGATTTCTCAAACCCACATTTTAATATGATGCTCATTTTGTCTGGTTTCTTTCGCTTTCTTTCCGTAGAGCTGATGGAGTCCCGCACCGCACGTTTCTTCAGCTTCGGCTTTAACACCAGCGACTACCGGATTCTCCTCCTAGACCAGGATCAGGACAGGATGTACGTAGGGAGCCGCGACTACCTGGTGTCTATGGACCTTGGCAACATCAACCGTGAGCCCTTAATTGTAAGCCCAGAAGTTGGAAAGAGTTATATGCAAGATGCTAAAATAAGATGTTCAGAAGCTTTACATTGGGGATTACCCAGGTCTGCTGTTAGGAATCTGAGATAAGGGATGCCCACTAATCCCGGAGATGCTGAAGCGCCCCCTTTCTATTAGGGCATCTGCGGTCAATATACTAGTCTATATGGTGAGATATTTTGTGGAGAGAAATGGGGAAGTTTGAAGATTGTCCAATAATTAATAGGTCTTCCAATAATTTATGCTCAGTTGAGTGCAATCCGTAATATGAGGCGCAGAATAGTAAAATAGTTCTATCAGCTTGAAGTGTTGTCAGCCATCGGGGAGGTGCAGAATGCTGCGACATGATAGATGATAGCAAGTGCTGTACTAGAAATGGATGGATGCAGATGGTGAAAGAGAATAGCTGCAGGTTGTGAGCGACTGGAAGAACGGTGACTGCCTCTCAGTAGTTGGAATATACAGTAACTGCTATGAGACGTGGGGATGTGCCCGTCACAACCGAAATCTGGTATAAGACTGCATGCTACTACCGCTGTGTATATAGAAGGGTAATGTGTGAATACAGTTAGAGTGCTTTCACATCTACTTTGGGGATTCTGCTTTCCTGCTTCTCTCAGGGAGCAGAAAAGGGGAATCCTCACGGCCGAATAGTTCTGAACAGCTCTAGGTGGACTCCATTGACTATAATCGGGTCCTCCGCTTTCCACATAGCTTCCCCGTTTTGGGATGGAAGAAAATTTCTGTATGCAGCCCTTTTTCTTCTGGTATTTGCAGCTGGATTTGCAACAGAGCGTCTGACCGGTGGTTCCGATGCAGATGTAAAGCCGACTCAAGCCCTGACTGCCACTTAGTGGTCCTGGTCTCCAATAGCTTCACAGCGGCTCCTTCAGTTTATGGAAAAGTTTCCAACACACACAATGCCGTTTGCTTTGAAAGGCACTTGGCGTCGACACAAAACTCACAGTTAGGGCTCATTCGCATGAACGCATGCAAATTTGGTCAGTGAAAAATGCAGTTTTCACTGCGTGTGTATGCGCATTTTTTACATCCATGTTGCATCTGTGTGTCATCCATTCTTCACACGCACATAAACAAAAAAAAAGCGCAAGCAATGTCAGTTTTGTCACAGCCCACAGAACATGGGATATGCAAAAAAAATTGCAAAAACGCAGTGAACATGGATGCTACTGTGTGTTTGGTGCGTCTTTTTGCACACCCATAGACTTTAATGGGCAATTTTGGTCTGTAAATATGTGCTGGGGAGCAGGGAGTACATATAAGTGTATCTGATGGGTCACAATATCCAGTAACCCAGAATTATAGACACACTGAATAGTCACTTTATTAGAGCCCCCGGCCCTTTCACAATTGGAGCTCCGCTATAGAAATGAGACTTCAGAGTGCAGCATAAAATTATCTGACAAGTTTTCCGCGCATCCGTTTGAGTGTTAATCCATATTAGATGGGAAAATCCAGCGATCTGAGAGACTTCCAACAAGCCCCGGTCTTCGGGGGTAGACTAGCCGGGCTCAGGACTTCACTATGAACTGCGTGGGGTTTTCTCATGTAACAGTGTGGAGAATATACCGAGAATGGTGATCGAGAAGAAACACTCAACGAAAGCGGATCCTATGGATGGAACAACTCGTCACTGAAAGGGGTCAGAGGAGGATGTCAGGAATCACTCTGATGAACAGCCGCTGCACAGTCAAGCAGATTGCAGCCAAAGACCTCGATGGGGCTCCAACTAACGTGTCCGAACGCACAATTCACCGTTCCCTAGCATGAATAGACTACAACAGCAGACAACCAGTTCCCAGTGCCATCTCTAAGAGAAACAGGCGAGGCGCCAGTGGGTAAAAGAGAGCAAAAATTGTATCACTGAATAGTGAGAAAACATCAGCTGGTCAATTAATCCAGATTTCTGTTGCCCTGTATTAATGAGAGGTCCGAATTTGGCACAAGCAGCATGAATTGGTGACCCCTTCCTGTCAGGTGTCAACAGTTCAGGTTGGTGGAGGTGAAATAATAGTGTGGGGAATGCTTTCTTGGCGCACCCCAGGCCTCTGATACCTGTGGATGGACACCATGAAGAATTTCTGCAGTTCTGAAGTCCACCCTGCTACTAGACGGGGGTCTTTAATAAAGTGGCCATTCAGCATAGATCTTATACAGCATCATGCGAGCGTTGCGGTCTGTTAGGTGGTGATCTCAAGTTTAGCGCTTGCACCTTGCAAGGCTCAAGAGTTTCAAGCTTTGCAAGAGGTTCTTGAGGATTAGAAAACATGGCTGCTTTCTCTCAGACATGGCGCCGTACCTGCCCATGGGTTGTGTGTAGTATTACAGCTCCGCTCCATTTGAGTCATGACCTGCAGACAGGCGTGCCGCTGTTTTTGGAAGTTTTTTTTCTACTCTTCGGCATCCCCTTTAAATCTGAATGACAAAGGAATCGGACACGTTCCCTACCGGGTCATGCGGGGAGCCATAACAATTGCCGTGTTCATAGAATGTAGTTATAATGTTTACTAGGCAAACAGAGAGTGTTTTATCTTCGCTTGTACTTCAGTAAAGGAAAATAAGGGAGTTGTTGTCTTTTCTATGATTTTATTATGTTTCTCTGCTGAACCGCCCACAAGATTAGTATGGAACTTGTCACATAATTTGGTGACAGTCAAACGTGGGTGAGATACACTAATCCTGGGCACTGTGGGCGGATGGTGACCACACACGGCGCCTTCTTCATGCCAGTGCTACCCGTATCAGATTATCATTTTGCATTGTGGTCAGTTCTAGCCACAGAATGCAAATCAGTGACCAGAGTCAACATAAGAGGTCGGATCACCCCTTGGAGGACCACACATCAGTCTCCCGGGAGCTGGAAGAAAGCCAAACTGACCAGCACAAAAGACGAGGCTATATCTGTACAAGTCCTAGACTATAGAGCCCGAAGCGCGTTTGTAAGATCATGATTGACGGTTCTTTTTTTTTCCTCTTCAGATTCATTGGCCCGCTGCCCCAAGTCGGCAAAAGGAATGTCTGATGGCTGGTAGGGGACGTGCAGTGAGTATACCCACCTGTCCTTTACCGGACATATAATGCATTCTGTATTTAGGTACTCGTTGCAAGTTCTCGGCCGCAGACACGCATCGGCACTTCACATTTCCTTATACGTTACCCTTTCAAGTGTCTTAGGGGAAGGCTATTGGTAAAAGGCTGTTGCATCCGCTTTAAAGATACATAAAAGTCCAAATAGGCTCTCTGCGTAACGCTAAAGTGCTGCAATTCAGTCAATCTCATGTTAGGCGGCACGGAAAAGCAATCACAGAAGTAATGCTGTGCCTGGAGGAACAATACATGTGAAGTGTGAGATCATGCGGTATTTAAATAATGCTTCTTTCCATACCTAAAAGGGAGAACAATAGTGGCAAATGTTCTATTATAGCAAATGGAGAAAGGTTTTAGGGCTTGCTGAGTCGGAGTTATATAATCGCCCATCAAGTTCTAACATCCCACCCTTTCCTGGATGTGCTGAGATTACACGTGTTCTGTGATATCACTACTTTTACTTATGGCCATTACAAACTATACTTACATTCGGGGTGTTGCAGCCTAAGGAAAGGATCCGTTCAATGCAGAAACCCGTTACCAGTAAGTCCTTTACATCAAGTCCATGTCCTGGTCCATTATCTGAAGCGCTTTAAAGTGTACCTGAGTTTTCAACACGTTTTCTAAAATACACCAGAATCTCCTTAGAGAAGCTGGAAGGGAGACCCCTGGTGGCAGCCACTTCAAACATGATTTACAGTGGTAAAGCAAAACTATATTTAATGCAAGTGATTACATGAAAATACACAATCGACCGTGTTTCCCCAAAAATAAGCCCTACCCAGTTTTTTGGGGGAAGCTTGAAATATAAACCCTTCCCTGAAAATATGCCCAAGCAGCAGTACATAAATTTTAAAAAAAGTAATACATTACCTAGCAGGCTCGGTCCGGGTCCTCCCACTGCTCTCCGGAGCTCCAGTGTGCTTTCTGCAATCCTCAGCCGCCCACAGAAGATCGGTTCCTGGTTACGGGATTCATAAATCCCGCCTCCAGGAAGTGATGGCTGTGATTGGTTCATCGATTGCTACATTGATTGGCTGAGCAGCGCTTGAGAACCAATCACAGCTGTCACGTTGTGGAGATGGGATTTATGAATTGGCCAATCAATGCCGTGGCTCAGCCAATTCATAAATCCCGCTCCGCAACGCGATGGCTGTGATTGGCTGAGCAGCACTCGAAAACCAATCAATGGAGCACTCTGTGAACCAATCACAGCCATCGCTTCCTGGAGGCGGGATTTATGAATCTCCTAACCAGGAACCGATCTTCTATGGGCGTCCGAGGACTGCAGCAAGCGCAATGGAGCTCCAGAGAGACATGGGAGGGTCCGGACTGAACCTGCTAGGTAAGTATGATGAGACATCCCCTAAAAATAAGACCTAGTGCCTTTTTTGAGGCAAAAGTTAATATAAGACAGGGTCTTACTTGATGGATTGTGTAGGGAGGAGGCATTATCTTTTCACCTGACGCTGCCATCACGTCTGTGCCAGTTCTTTGATTTGGGCAAAGGAATTATCTAGCATGTCCATTGGTTTCATATAGCACAACGAGATTTTACGACATATTGAGGCATGTCTGCAATAAAGCTATACTCATGAGCCGGAACAAGTTAGTCTCCCCCGCACTGTCCGGCCCCTTATTTCTGGACTGATCAGCACATACCTGATTTATGAATTGGCCAATCAATGCCGTGGCTCAGCCAATTCATAAATCACGCTCCGCAACGCGAGGACTGTGATTATGTTGGTGCTATACAAATAAAGTTTATTATTATTATTACATACCGGTCATGTATACTATATTTGTATTTTTGTCAACAGTTTTTTTGTTCTGATTTCAAATTTGCGCTGTATGTCCTGTTTAATTACCTCTCTGATTGCATGTATCCCGTAGGACGAATGTGCCAATTACCTGCGTGTCATTCAGCCACTTAACCGAACACATCTCTACGCTTGTGGGACAGGTGCCTATCAGCCTCAGTGCACCCTTATCTACCGGGGCTGGAGGTCAGAGGTGAGAAATGCCACAAGTTCCCTAAACCATGCAAGAGAGGGAATGTCGCTCATCTACTGGTTCAGTATATACAATAGGTGACTTCAGTCTTGACTAGTTTTGAAGAAATTTCACCACATCCTAAGTATTTCCTCATAATATCTGTGCCCGGCTTTGTTCACACTAGTGGATATTCTCAAGTAGAAGGAGCAGTCTAATTAGTGCACTAAGTGGCGTCACACAATTTGAGAGGCCATTCAGTGCACTATACTGTGCGTCACAAGTGCTTCTTCTGGATCCACGGTACCATTCCCTGCACAGATTGGGCCCAGGTCTAGTAGAGCAGGCAGCAGTCTAAGCTATCAGAGTGTTGCGTTATGCACAACCTTACAAGGCGAGAACCCTTTAGCATTTATTGCAGTATGTCTGCTGAGGAGTCTCCACATGAGGCGCCTGTCTCCTTTCTCTTCATATGCATCTTGTTCACACTAGTGTCATGGTTTCCTTTTTTAAAGGACGGATTTATAATGAATGTCACTGACTTATATTGGACTTTTTTTTTTTGCTACTGGGTAGAACAGTAAAGCCGACTACAGCATTTGCTCCATCAGAGGCAACTTAAATGGGACCTAAATGCCAATGTGAACAGAATCTTGTGATTGCAGGCACAGTTTCTATTGAATTCAGTGATAGTTGCAATTAGAGATGAGTGAGTATACTCGCTAAGGCACATTACTCGAGCGAGTAGTGTCTTAGCCGAGTATCTCCACGCTCGTCTCTAAAGATTCGGGGGCCGGCGGGGGAGAGCGGAAAGGAACGGAGGGGAGATCTCTCTCTCCCTCTCTCCCCCCCGCTCCCCCCTGCTCCCTGCCGCAACTCACCTGTCACCCGCGCCGGCCCCCAAATCTTTAGAGACGAGCAGGGAGATACTCGGCTAAGGCACTACTCGCTCGAGTAATGTGCCTTAGCGAGTATACTCGCTCATCTCTAGTTGCAATACCAAGCCGGGAGCCTGCTGTCTGCTTCTGTCTCTGACCGCCACAGCAGTGGGCCTGGCGAGCAGCGATCAAGTGCATGTTTCTTCTGTCACCAGCTATTTTTCCTGACACTCCAGCCTCCCCCCATATACATGCATGCTGAGCTTGCTCAAGTGTGCATATGTTCTAGAAGGGGGAGTAAGCTGCAGGTAGATATCCCTGGCAGCGGCTTATCTCCCCACAGAACAAAAACATAATTTCTTGAAATTCATCCTTCTTTTCCTCTCTATTTTCTGTTAGTGGAGAGTCATATAGATAAGGTTGTCCGCATGTATAGCCGACTTTTCTCTTATGTGCATCGGAGGTTTTACCTTTTTACCCTGCTTATTTGCTGTGCTATCTTTAGAAGTCTCCACTGTCAGTTTAAGAATTGCAGCGCCATCTTGTGATTGACAAAGGTTACTACAGGGAATGCATCCTAGTGAACACTAATAAGCCTTCTACATTCCTATCATTACGCTTACATTTTCATTTTTACCCTAAAAGATGATCTAGTTGGTGGCTGTTTTTTTAGATGGTGCTGCCATTTACTGAGAGGTCAGGGTGTAGTCAAAAAGACTGATCTCAATGCTGGTGCCCGATATTGAAATAACAGTAGCGTACTTGAATAGGATAGTATGGCGCACAGGCCCCTGGGGGCCCCGGAACACGGATTTACATATTGTATTGCGGCCTCTGTCAGATAATAAAGCCCAATTGTAAAGTTGAAGAGTAGCAGGTGAGAAGCAGAAATCCGCTTCCCACATCTCTCTAAGCCCTGTGGGACCGCTGCTAGGACTGACATAAGGAAAGCGTACTGGAAGTGTCCTCCTTTTGCTACGATACGGGCGGGGATCATCCAGGAAGTCGTCCGCCGTCCTCTGCAGGAGATTCAGGTATCGACCCGCTTTGAGGGTCCCCGGAAGGAACGCAGGTCCAACGACGGCATGTATCGTAGCAGAAGGAGGACACATTTCCAGTAGACTTTCCTTACGTCAGTCCTAGCAGCGGTCCCACCGGACTTAGAGAGACGTAGAAAGCTGATTTCTGCTTCTCAACTGTACAATTGGGTTTTATTCTCTATCTCTTACAGGGACCACAACATAGAATTCAAATCCATTTTCCGGGGTCCGTGCACCATACCATCATGTAGCGCATCCATGCTTCCCTTATAGTTGTTACAATATAGGACACTCGTACTAAGATGTTGCGCCTGATCCAGCTTTTTGACTACAACCTGTATTTATGTTACTTTCATTCTCGCCCACATTGGCTATCACATCTACACAAATGACTGCTCTTTCTCTGCCCTAGGACTATGTATTCCGAATTATTTCTGGTTCTCATGAATCCGGAAAAGGGAGATGCCCGTATGACCCTAAGCAAGAAAACATGGCCACCATTATTGGTGAGTTCCTTAACTTTCTGTGTACATCAACCAATAGGTCCGAACAACCACACAATTCTGTGAGAACAGCTGCTATAGAATAAAGCTCTATTCATGTTCTATTACAGACGGGGTGCTGTATGCGGGGGTGCAGGTGGACTATATGGGAACAGACTCTGCAATTTTCCGTACAATGGGTCACAAACTTCCAATCCGGACAGAGCAGTACGACTCTCGCTGGCTGAATGGTAATATATCGCCTTCCTTGCTTCTCTGAATGCCACTGATAATAATGTGACTTACGTATAGGAGCGATTTATTGATTGTATTCTATTACTGATCCCTTATACATAATCCTGTTTTTTCCCTTACCAGACCCGGTATTTGTGGGATCATTGGTGGTGTCTGAAAGCAGCTTCAAAGAGGACGACAAACTCTACATCTTGTTTCGAGAGAGAAGTCTGGAAGGGGAGAGCGGCCCGGCTGTGGTATCGCGCATTGCACGGATCTGTTTGGTGAGACCAGGGTTACCTTTAGTTCTGAGTGGGTTTGCACTGCTGGAGATCAATGACTATATTGTTGTCAATCACTCGCTCTCATTGCAGAATGACGAAGGCGGAATGCGTTCACTGGTTGGAAAATGGACATCCTTCCTCAAGGCAAGACTCATTTGCTCTGTCATTGGTCCAGATGGAGTGGAGACATCATTTGATCAGCTACGTAAGTAATGTCCTTCTGTGCGACCCGACAATAACAGGAAGCCATATACAGTGAAAGGGGAAACAAAGTAGATGTGACTGTGAAGGCCCATTTACACACAACGATTATCGCTCAAAATGAATTAAAACGATGGCATATGAGCGATAATCGTTGCGTGTCAAAGCTACCATCGTGCAATTTTCGTCTGAACGATGATTTTTAGGTGAGATTAAAAACCATCGTTCAGACCGCATGCTGTGTTCTCCACGAGAGCTAGAGATAACATTGTATTCTCTCTGCAGCCAGTGCAAGAAAACAGACCGCAGGATGTGTTCTGCATGGGAGCTAGAGATTACATTGTTCTGGCAAGGGCTGCTAAGAGAATACAATGGAGCTGATTGCAGAGCTTAGACCACCTGCTGAGTTTTGCGAGCAGCCCCCAGAGGCTCATTTACATGCAAATGAAGCTGATAAAGTACTAATGGGCATTAGTGCCCATTAGTACTTTATCCAAAATGATCGCTAAAACATTTTTAATCTTTCAGTCGTTTGAAAGATTATATTTGCATGTAAATGGGCCTTAAGACTGTCTAACAGAGATTGGTGATGTACAGATAGAAATATGTTAAATTTTAACACAGCTGCCTCACAGAGAAAATACCGAACCATGAAGATTTCGTAGCAGCATTTGGCAATTTTCAGGTATGATCAGATAAGCAAGTTATACAAATTGATGCAGTTTCGAGCCAATCAAGCGATCTGGGAGCATGATAAAAGGTAATAATCAGTCTGTGAAGATAACTTGAGAGACATTATCATGCCGACAGAAACTGCTTTGTCTCATTGTTTCTTGTGTCTGGATAGAAATCAAGGAGTGAAGATGTTTCTAAGGGCCTTTTTTTATACGGAATGACTGTCAGGCGCACAGAATCGCCCGACCGTCATCCCAGTGATAATCACTCCTGTGCTTTCATAGAGAAGCAATCATCAATCAGTGAATAGAGGCGGAGCAGGTGGGGAATCGTTCCGGCACGCTCACCTCCATTCACCATAAACAATCTGTTCATAGATGAACGACATCCTGTTCACACCGGCCAATCGTTGTTTGATTTTTATGCCTGACGGCATTTACATTTGGCAATTATCATTCAGATTCCCGCGATCCAGTGAGAATCTGAACAATAATTATTCCGTGTAAAAGGGCCCTGAGATGCCACTAAGAGCCATTTCAAACAGACAAGTCTACTAAAGTTTCAGTATAGGGCTATGTATAGCTGGTTGATCTTTGTGTTGTAATGTGGCAGAATCTAAACGGGATGCCACAACCATGGGTCGAATTTAGAGACGTTGGACAACAGAACAAAATATGCATCGCTGTAGTGGAACTAGAAAACGGAGACAAATGTCACAACACACAGATCGACGCATCCAGCCTCCTGCAGTAGCAGTTCTACAGCCGGCAACATCATATGGCAGCTACGGACAGATTTGGCTGATCCAATATTGACGATGACCGTTTCATGTAGATTGGCTGAGGCAGGTTTGCAGTCAAGCCATCCATTGCGAAGACCGCCCTTCACACTGCAGCATCATTGTGAACTATGCAATGGGGTCACACAAGAGCTATCTGGCATGATGAATGGCACAGTGTGGTGTTCAGTAATGAATCCAGATTGTGTCTCAGCAAGGTTGATCGCCATGCGGGAGTCTGGAGGCAATGTGGTAATCTGGCTGATCCTTCCTCAATTTTGGAGCGCCCCACAGCTTGTCTTAATGGAGTCATGGTTTGTGGTGCCATCAGCATTGACAGCCAGTCACCTCTAGTATGTATCAGGAGCATATTGATGACATGTTATGTTGATAAGGTGCTACAACCCATCGCACTACTATATCTTCAGGACGTACCCAATGCCATTTCCCAGCAAGACACCATGCGGCCCCACACAGCGAACATCAGCCGGCATGCCTAACAAGGCGTCCAGATGATTCCTTGGCCAGAACGATCCCCAGATCTCGGTGGGACAAGATTGACGCCAAATGATCGCTCTCTGACAGCCTCATAATGAAGATGACCTGTGAACTATGGTCAATACCACATGGTCAGCACTAGCCCAGGACTGTATTCAAGCACTCACTGAATCTAGGTCACGTTAAAGACCGTATCACCAAACACGGTGGCCCAATACTTACTGATCATCCTACTTGTTGACCCTGCGAGGCAATGTATATGTACTGTTGGATTCTGTCCTTCACCATCAATCCCCCTTCATCCTGGACAAGCCCTTGAGTGACATTGTATTGGGGAATTGCTGTGTAAGTGACTCCCAAAAAACACTCTCAATAAGTAGGATTACACTTTAAAAAGTGGTCAATTTTAATGCAGAAATCGGTTATTTGGTATAGTTCATTCACTGCAATTATAACGGAGCTGAGGAACTTTACCCTGACAGCAGGATTTTGCCGCGAGCGCTTTCCACTCCATTGTCTGTGAGTGCTACATGTAGAGCCGGTGTGACGCTGCTGTCAGGTCCGGAGCCGGGCGGCAGCCGTCACATATCACTCATTAACAGTTTGCATTGTATGTGTTGTGCTCCGACATCCTTCCATCACAGCAGCCAATTAAGCAGACGGTAAGGACTTGTACTCCGGTCTCTCCTCCTCTGTATTTGCTTGCTCCATCACCTCTGCTGTTTAATTGGCTGCTCAGCGATGGGAAGACGCCCGTGTGAATTCGGCCTAAGGGCTCAGAGCTGGGGAGAGACAAATGAGAACTGCTAAACAAAGAGCACATTCTGATACAACATGATGGTCCTGATCTGAAACCTTGAGAATCGACCAAATGTTAGGAGTCACGAGCCTCACGGTTATCATTAGTCACGTTACATCTCGCAGATGAGATCACCGGAAAGTTTTTCTAAGATCTAACTTTTCCCCTATTCTTTCTCTTTTTCTTTTCGCCTGCCCCCTGTGTGCGCCGACATTTATACTGAGGGGACGGATGAGGGGGAGGGCCGGGCACAGGGGCTTATTTCATCTTTTACAAATGTTTCTCGATGAAGAAGTAATGAACTCCCCGGGACACCACTTGAGTCACCGCATGCCTTGGCAGAGCTCTCTAGTGCATGTCAATGGGTTTGCTCTTTTGGTGACTGAGTATTCTTGAAGGCAGACCCGAGAGGGGGTATTACTTACAGGAGTTTTCCTCCTTAAGATGACTTACATTAAATATTGGCTTATTCACGTTTTGCTGAATGCATTGTTTTCCTTCCCGGTTTCCTCTTCGTTTTCAGTCCTTTACAGCACATCATTGCACTGCATGTAACAGGAGTTGTAACTAATGCAGAACAGATCAGACTTCAGAATTTAAAAACTGCACGATTACCAAAAAAAACAGGAGTCTGCAAAGAATGAGTAATGCATTTTAAATAAAATCCATTTATATTCAATAGTCAGTTTAAAGGGGTTGTCCAGTTGCAATCAATTGATGGCCTTACCTTAGCATGGGACGCAACAGTAGATCAGTGGTGATTTGCCACCCAGGACCCCCTCTGATCAGCTGTTCACTG
The DNA here is from genome assembly GCF_035609145.1 of Eleutherodactylus coqui. Classification (NCBI taxonomy): domain Eukaryota; kingdom Metazoa; phylum Chordata; class Amphibia; order Anura; family Eleutherodactylidae; genus Eleutherodactylus; species Eleutherodactylus coqui. The sequence goes on along the minus strand of NC_089846.1, from coordinate 25,154,539 downwards.
GGTCGGTGTGCTCCTGCATTGAGCTGCTTTCTGCAGGAAGCAGACAGCTCCGTTCACACTACAGTGGTGAGACTCGGTATTACAGGCAAAGTTCCCATTCACTTCATTCTAGTGCATTTGTTGGCCAAATGTAATATTTCATGTTATAGCCGTTGCAGTAAAAGTGGGAAGCATCCCCAGGAAAAATCAGCAATTTGCTGGAGTTCGCAGGAGTGGCTCTTTTGTAAAAAGGCTGATCTGTGATGGGACAGCTTGTTTTAAAGGGGTTTTATAGCTTAAACTATTCATGGCTTAGGTCATCAATAAATCCAACACCTAGCATCCCGCTGATCAGCTGTTCAACGGAGCTGTGTACTACCAGTCCACATGAGGCTCCATGAAATAGTGCAGCGGCCCCAGCAATCAACTGATTTATCGGACCCCCTCTGATTAACTATTGATCAGTAGTTTAAAACTATAAGGCTGGGTTCACACACGGCATATTCCCGGTGGAAATCCCGTGGTTTGGCTGCAGCGAAAAAACGCGAGATTTCCACCGGGAAAGAGCTGCTTCAAAACCCGCAGCACTTAGCCGCAGGTTTTGGAGCGACTTGGCTGCACGCTTTTGCGTTGCGGCTGGCACTCCCATAGAGGAGAGCACGGCTGCAACGGAAAAAAAAGAATGGGCATGCTGCGACCGGCGAATCCGCGACGCAGCGCCGGTTTCTGCCGGCTTTGCCGCGATGGATTCGCCGTCCCGTGAGGATGAGATTTCCGAGAAATCTCAACCACATGGCCGGCTAATCCCGGGATTTGCCGCGGCGAAATTACGGACAGAATTTCCACGGCAAATTCGCCCTGTGTGAACCCAGGCTAAAACCCTAGGGCAGCATATTATGTGTATATGTGTTTGCACAGGGAAGGCTGTCAATCACTGATTAGCACTGCCCACTAGACCTAACCATAGAAAGAGCAGGGATTTAGGTCAATAAATGACAAGTTATGCTCTTTTCCCATAAAACTATATATCAGTCTGCTCAGCTCCTCCTATTTTATAACCTGCTGCCTGCAGATCAGACACCATAATCAATATGACAGGTTCCCTTTAATTAAAGGGATTTTCCAATTTTGAACTACCGATCAATAGTCAATCAAAGGGGGTCCGATACCTGCAACCCCACCAATCCATTGATTGCTGGGACTACTGCACTACTGAATGGAGCGTATGTGTGCCGGAAGTACATAAAGGGGTTATCCCACTATGACATTTATCCCCTGTCCACTGGACAGTAGATTAATGTTAGATTGCTGTGGGCCTGACTGCTGGACCCCTTGGCGACCCCGAGATCTGTGCCCCCTGAATCCTCCTGTGATGTGAATGTGCGACTACTGCTCCATTCACTTCTATGGGATGGAGGGAAATTGATGCACTCAGCTGTTTTACTCCACCTCACAGAAGTGAATGGAGCAGTGCTCATATATAGCACTTCACCACTTGATTCACATGCAGGACCCGGGGCGCACAGATATTGGGCCCTGTAGTTGGACCCCCAGCGATCCGACATTTATTCTTTATCCAGTGGATAGGGGATTAATGTCATAGTGGGAAAACCCTCTTAACGAATTGCAACGATGGGCTTTCCAGTTTCCATGTTATCAGATACAAGCCCTTGATGCCACCGAACACGCTCTGGGAGCTATTGGCCGACGAAAATGGTGATATTCTCGATTTTTGACTCTTTCTATCTTCCAATAGGTGATATTTTCATCCAGCCGACTCAGGACAAGCAGAACCCCCTGATATATGGGGTGTTCACCACATTAGGGTGAGAGCACCAATCCTTCTAACCGCCTTCCAATAGCTTGTGTGGCTGTCTCCTCTCTCTTGTACGTCTTTACTCTCCAGGGATGCTGGATGTGTCTTATATTGTTCTTTACATCATTGTTTGGCCTGCCCTGCATGAAGGCCTGTACTGGTAGAGGTGTCCTCGTTGGCATGGTACATGGCTGTCTTGTCCCCCCGGTGTGTGATCTCTCTAGTCACCCTGCTGTGTGTTTCCTAATGTATCTGTCTCTGTGCGTCTCTTAGTTCCGTGTTCCGGGGCTCTGCCGTCTGTGTGTTCTCTCTTGCTGACGTCCGTGCCGTGTTTAATGGGCCATTCGCACACAAGGAGGGACATGGGTACCAGATGACTGCGTATACAGGGAAAACACCCTATCCCCGACCTGGAGCGGTGAGATATGTTATGAAAATGTGAGAATGATGCAGTAATAAGTGCACTGAGACTTTACAGCAGAGGTCCCCAACTCCAGTCCTCAGGGACCACCAACAGGTCATGTTTTCAGGATATCCTATAGTAAGAACACCTGTGGCAATGTCTGAGGCACCGACAATAATTACATCACCTGTGCAATACTGAGGAAATCCTGAAAACATGACCTGTTGGCGGTCCCTGAGGACTGGAGTTGGGGACCCCTGCTTTACAGGATGTTGTACCAACACGGTCATCATAGGAGGGCAGAAAGGCAACAATTCCTGCCCTTGCAAGGGAGGCATTCAGTAATGGGGTAGGGATACTGCAAACCCTCTGTATACGCTGGGGCTTGAAGCCCTTTAGGATTACCGATTTTTTTCATTTTTTATTTTCGTTTTTTCGTCCCCGCCTTCAAAGAGCCATATCCTTTCTCTTTTTTTCCATTGCCACAGCCTTATGAGGGCTGGCTTTTTGAGGGATGAGTTGTATTTTTGAATGGTATCATTTAATGCACCACATAACCTGCAGAAAAAAAATATAAAAAAAATTTGGAGGGCGAGAAATGAAAAAAATGCAATTGCAGCATTTTGGGGGTGTTTAGTTTTTGCAGGGTTGACAGTGCAGTAAAAGTGACATATGGACTTGCTCTATGGGTCAGTACGATTACGGTGATGCTACATGTATACATTTTTTTTACGTTTTTCTACTTTTTAAAAAGTAAATATAAATTTTTCTTTAAAAAATAGCTCTCCGTCATATTCTGAGGCCCATAACTGTTTAACTATTCTATATTTTTTGTTGATTGGGCTGTGTGAGGGCGGGTGAGATGTAGTTTTATTAGTAGCATTCTGGGAAGCATGTGTCTTTTTGATCACTTTTTATTCAAATTTTTTGGGAGTCAGGAAACCAAAAAAAACTAATTCTGGCATTCTGTACTTTTTTTTTTTTACAGCCTTCACCGTGCAAGATAAATGTTGCGCTGTTTTAATAGTTGGGACTTTTATGTACACCACAATATCAAATATGTGGGGTTTATTAATTGTTTGGATTTTTTATGGAAAAATGAGAATTTTGTGAACTTTTAAATTTTTAAAAATTTCTTTTTACTATTAAAAAACTTTATTAAATCTTTATTTACACTTTTATTTACTCCCCACAGGGGACTTGAATTTGCAATCCTTTTTTGCTTGTTCTATATATTGCAGTACTTCAGTTGTCTATGGGCAGGGCTTGATAAGCATCTATGCGTGACAGCTCTGGGAGCCTTCAGTAGGCTTCAGGATACCATGCCAGCCTATCGGCACCCCCAATCATGTTGGGGTGTGGAAAGGGGTCAGGCTGACTGTTTAGACATGCGGTCAACTTTGACTGTGGGATCTAAACAGTCAACAGCCGCGATCAGAGCTAACGCTGATAGCGGTAGTTACTGGCGGCTGTAAGCTAATAGCCACCAGGTATGGAGCGGTCTTGGCTCCTGAGCCCACTGCATAATCTATATTTGTTCTGCAGTTGGGAAGGGGTTAAAGAGGAAAGTTAGTAGTTTAAGCAATGTATATAAAGCAGGTGCATTACACTTTAAATGCAGCTTAAAGTGAATGTTCCTCCTTGAACACCTTTTTGTTTTTGTTAACCTAAACAGGTTCAATATGCTGTTCCGAATATTTTTTTATGTCACTGTAACGGTCAGAGCTCCATTTTCTGATAAAGAGCTCCAAGTCCCTTTATGGGAAGTGTTGGGCTTCATTCACAGCTGTGCCAAAGGCTCGGGGCCTCCGATGCAGATCCAGGACAAATTGCCCTAAAAAACAGTGTGAATGTAGCCTTAATGCAAATACCTGCAAACACCACTAGGGGGAGCAACAAGCTTTCTTCGTACTATTTAGTTCAGTCTATAAACAGTATGCAATTCACTCTTTGGCTCCCTCTAGTGGCGGCTTCCTGGTAGTTTGAGGGTTACATTTGTAACTCCTATACAGGGAATTTACAGCTCTGTGTCAAAAAATCACACAGCAGACCACTATAACTTTCAACCAAAAACCAACATGATGTCAAAGGAGTACACCCATACACCTATCTCTAGTTATAGCCCGCGCTGCAGCTGGATGCGATGGCCAAGGGTGGTCAGTAGCTATGGAAACAGTTGAACGGGCTGCGCTACGCTGTTTCCATAACTTATCCCCTTCTATGGGATTTAGAGAAACCGCATAAGACTGTCCGCTACGTTACTTCTGTAACCTCTGGCCACGGCATTCAGCCAGACTGTGGGACCCGCATGTATCTGTCACCACCCTTACATTGCCCTCTCTGCGGGAACAGGCAATATGCTATACCTGCTTGTGCAGCTCTTTGTCCAAAACGTATATTTTATTAGTAGCAGCTACACATAAAGAAGTAGTCCTCGAAATTCGTGAGCTGCGGCTAGCCCCGCCCACCCTGTTTTCCAACCGCTGATTGACAGCTCTCTCACCCTTACTGTGCATAGTAGTCAGCTGTAAATCAGTGGACAGCAGGGAAGACTTAATTCATGAGTCAGCTGATGAGGCGTTACCTGTACTGGTTGTCTCCCATTATACTTGATGGGCTTCTGTTTAATTAAACTAAAGCTCCTCCCATCCTCCATCTTCGCCACAGGAATCCTTCACGCTGGTCATAGATTGGTGACACTTGAAATCCACTACACTTCTTCCTTTACTTCTCTGGGGATCGTGGCCAACGTCAGTTAGGGGTCCTGTGAATATGCCATAAATGTTGGAGATGGGAAATCCCCCCTTTGGACCGTGTTAAATGACGATGTCCTCTCTGGAGTTATATTTATGACTTCTTTGCTGATGTTTTGGCCTTGTATTTCATTGTGGTCTATTTTGCAGTGTGCAGGTGGATTCTCTGTTACCGGCATCCACTCCAGTAAGCTTTTCGGGGAGGATGTACTGAGATTTGTACGCACGCACCCCCTCATGTATACCTCGGTGTATCCTGTGAACCGGAGGCCCCTGCTCTTGCTCTCAGATGCTTCGTACACTTATACTAGTATTGCTGTGGACACGGTGCCCGCTGCTGATGGGGAATACACTGTTCTGTTTTTAGGCACAGGTGAGTAAAACCATTTATATGCAGTATTGGGTGCCGTCACAAGTGCAGGTATTTAAAAGCTAAAATCAGATGTGAATATTAAAAAGAGAGAAAGTATCAAAGACGGAAACAACTTCTCCTCTTTTCTGAATCCACTAATGGTTCTGGCATCAAAAACTGCATAAAAAAACCTGAAACTGTGACAAGAGTCTGATAGATGGTGTGAGGCTGAGGATACGCAGTTTGGGTGGCCATGCTACACCACCTTGCTGGTAAATCTTACCACCATTGCATGTGTGGGTGGGCATGGTTTACCCAGACCATGTGTCCACAGAATGATGATTGAGTGAGTGCAATTTAACAATTCGCTCCTATCTCCTTCAATCTGCAGATCGTGGTACAGTGCAGAAGGTGATGATTCTGCCTAAAGGTCCCGAAGAGACAGAAGGTATCACACTAGAAGAAGTGGAAGTTTTTAAAGTAAGACCTGATTGACTGCAAGATCACACAATATTTACTATGAAATGTTTGCCTACACTTAAGGTCTGAAGACATTGTTAGTGTTGGGGAAAAAAGTTTTGAAGGATGTGTTCACATGTTGTAGAAAAACTGCACCAAATAACGCATCATAAGCCACACCATCGAAAGGGTGAAATCTGCTGCAGATCCGCACCGCAAGATATGATGCAGGATTTAGTTGCAGATATGCACCAAAATCCATGATGTGTGAATGCACCTTAAAAGGGGGTTTCCCACACCTTAAAATTGCTTCATAACCCCTCTGTTCTTCCTGGTTGCTGCTGACCATGACATGTGACTGCTGCAGCCAATCATTGACTTTAGTAGGCAACTGCTGTGGCCACTGATTGGCTGTAGCAGTCACATGTCTTGGTCAGCAGTAATCGGGAAGACCAGAGGGGTTGTGAAGCAATTGTAAGTCATGAGAAAACCCATTTCTTCATTTACATGGAGTTCTCCTTTCACAGCCAGGCAAATGAAGGACACTTTCACTGAACCTCTAAGGGTTCTGTATGTGCAGGCAGGTCCTTTTACAGCAGACATATTTGCAGCACATAATGCAGATTTTCACCCCTTCATTGTGGATTTCTGATCCGCACGGCTTGTCGATTCTCTGTCTATTTATTTCTACTCATTGAAGATAAAATTTGTTAGACAGCAAAATCAAACCAGGCAAATGCCAAAAACGTATCCCAGCGGCTCATTGTGGATGATGAAAGTGTTTATAGATGCCACTAATTTGTTTGACTTTATACCACCTACCCGTTGGCTTAGTTTCCTCCAAAACTTTGGCACATGTTGTCACATTTAGGCCACTCCCCCTCATAAAGCAAGGCTTAAAGTGTCTAAAACACATAGTATATATGGTACAAAATTGAGCGAGAGCTCAGGGAGCTTAGTGAATGTCACCTTATGTTTCTTGTTAAAGGGGTGGTACACAATTGCAAGTTATCCCCTATTCACCAGATAGAGGATAACTTGCAGACTTGTGGGGGATCTCGCCCCTGATACCCCCACCGATCTTGAGAATAGGGATGCCGTGTCCCCCGTCGTCCTCTCTGTGGGGTTACTGCACCCCCACAGTATAGAGCAGACTGAATGGAGCGCTGGTTGTACAAGCGTGCTGATGCTCCATTCACTTTCAGTGGGACTGCGGAGATAGAGGAGTGGCATCCGCACGCGTATTTGCATCAGCCCCACTGAAGTGAATGGAGCGCTGACAGCGCATGCTCGGCCATCACTCCATTCAGCCTCCTCCTCACTGTAGGGGAAGTGACAAGATGCAGATCCACAAATCCAACACAGGACAGGGGGCAAAAGCAGGTTGCTAAGGATGATGACTTGTTCAGTCCTGACTTGATGAGACATGGAAGCCTAAATGTTTTGGCCGGATCCTCTTCTTTAGTTTCCTCAGTATGAGCCATGTGTGTTACTACCTTCTCTCTCTGTCACACGCAGGTGCCGTCCTCTATTAAAAACATCAAAATTTCTTCTAAGAGGGTAAGTGAACCATCGCTGTTAGTGGTAACCTGTCACCGTGAAGCGCATATCGTAAAGTTCAGTTGTCAAACACCCCGCACAACGTATACAGTCTGCATTCTGCACCCGTATGAATAGCGGTGTGAGTTACCACCGGCAGAGGTGTCACTCACTGTTTCTTCCTACTTGCAGCATCAGTTGTACGTCTCTTCAGATGTGGGGGTGACACAGATGTCTCTCCATCGCTGTGCAGTCTATGGGAAGACTTGTGCAGACTGCTGTCTCTCCAGGGACCCGTATTGTGCCTGGGATGGGAATGCCAATGCTTGTGCACGTTATACCCCGTCACCCGTGAGGTAAGATAGCACTGAAGGTTCCAGATTTTCTTGTTAAGGGGTATTCTCATGACTCTAAGGGGTGGCCTATTGCTAGGACTGTCGGCACTAGTAAAGTGACTGCCAGCTCCCACAAGCCCCATAAAGTTATTGGTTTGTAGCTGAAGGGGTGCCGAGTCGGTGGATGTGTTTTTATACTTTAACAATCACATCCCCAACTCTGTGCCCCTTCTGCTATGAGCCCATAATGTTATGGGGCTTGTGGGGGTTTTAACCACTTCATGACTGCCTAATATAAATTTATGTCAGGCAGATGTGAAGTGTGTATAAAGTGGGCATGGGAGTCATGCCCACTGTATACCCAGCAGATATCAGATGTTCCTGACAGCCAACATCTGCCGGTGACATCCGAGTTAACACTGATCAGGGCAGTTAACTCTTAGATATTGCGATTGGGGGGTGCCAATGGGCTAGCACAGCAACCCAGAGCTTACTGAAAGCTATTGGGCTGCCATGCATAGATGTCTGTCAAGTACTGCCCATGGCAGGGCTTGATTGGCAACATAAACAAAAATTGCTTTCTGTTGCTATATTGCTGTATATAAGGATTCATCCCCGTCATCGTACTGACCCATTGAACAGAGTTCATGTGTCATTTTTACTGTACTGTGACTGCTGTAAGAACTAAACCCCTCAAAAATGGTGCAATTGCATTTTAACGATAACATTAAAAATACAAGTCGCAAAAAACAAGCTATGTGAATGGAAGAAGTTATGGTTCTTGGAAGGCGGGAAAGAAAAAACAAAAATATAAAAAAAGAAAAATCTTGGGTCCTTAAGGGGTTAAGCACTGCTGCTCCTTCATGGTATTTCCCTATGTACAGCACCACCTGCTGTACAGGGAACTGCACTACAGCTGAAGGGACTTTAATGTTAGGCCATAAAATGGAAATACCCCTTTAAGATCTGTGTGATGTGAGTGATTGCAGTGTGTGTACTGCAGTGCATTATGTTAGTGCTACATGAGCAATGGATACAGGTGCCGACAGACTGAGCGGTGTAGCTTCCTGCCCTTAGCACAGGCACACTGAGCCAAGCAGTAGAGGCAGGTTAACAGGAAATGCAATGATGAAACCTCACAGTGCCGCAGCATCACATTCACTTTGTTACTTGCAGGCGGAATCGGCGACAGGATGTTAAACATGGTGACCCCATGAGACAGTGCAGAGGCTACAACATGCAAGGTCCGTCCTGTGTGCTACAGTAGTGCTTTTCCCCAAAACCTTCTCTGGTTTCCTATTCTTCTGACTCGCTCCACAGAATCTGACGATTGTTCTTGGTTTTCAGTGGATCGAGGCGTCTCCGAGAAAATGCAGATAGGAGTCGAAGGAGGAACGGTATTTCTTCAGTGCGACACAAACTCTCCCCTGGAAAGCATCACGTGGTTACTGCAGAGAGATGGGGCTCAGCATCGAAGAGAGGTAACAATGGCAGCACTCGGCTTCCAGAACTTTTGATGGCAGCCGTGTTATAAACATGCAGTTTTGCGCTTCACCAGCACAGCTAAACACGTTCCTTACCAGAAGCAGCTGAACATAAATGTAACGACAGTTATCACCTCCACCACTAGGGGCGCATTCACACCGGCATATGCAAGTTGCGCCTGAAAACTTGCAGTAAACAGATACTTGCGGGCAGAGGGCTTTGCATGTCAGATTCTGGTCGACAATAAGGACCAGCATAGAACATGCTACTAAAGATGAGCGAGCGTGCTCCTTTAGAGCAATTACTCGATCGAGCATCCCTTTTTTTTGAGTAACTGCCTAATCGGGAGAAAAGATTCGGGGGGCCCCAGGGATGAGAGCTCCTCCCTGTTCCTCCCCCTGCCAGCTCTCGCCCCCCAAATCTTTTCGCCTGAGTAGGCAGTTACTCGAAAAAAAGCGATGCTCGTTCGAGTAATTGCCCTAAACGAGCATGCTCGCTCATCTCTACATGCTACCCTTTTATGTCACACGGACCATCAGTCCCTGTGAAAAATACACCTGAACGGTCTGGTGCTGGCGACGGCTGAAGGATATCATTTCTTATGCTGCGCCTCTGCTGTGATTCAGCTCAAGACGTCGGCCCATCTGTCTGTTTCTATATCAAATACGGTTATACGCTGACTGGCCTGGAGAGGAGGAGCAGCGGGCCGGTTGTATATATGTGTATGCAGGTCGGGATGAGAAGACTGCTCCATCTCCTCCACAATGGCTGCCTAAGGTTATGCCCTCCTGTTCCACAATAGAGTAGGCAGAGCAGCGCTAGAACAGAACCGCCGCTCCGCCACGTGAAACACTCTGCTTATGGAAGAGGAAGATTTTAGGAGGTTTTTTTTTTAATACATGTAAAATAATCCATTCTTCTTCCAGCATATGGAAATGTTCAGCTGGGTGTGCAGCCTGGCGGCCTGTTACCCTACAGTACATGCCAGAATGCTAATGTGGGTATTAACATAGCGGTCCACCTCCCTGATTGTTATGTGAATGCTGATCTCACCTCCTCCCCATCAGAATCTGCAATGTACATGGAGATGAGGGGACAATACGGAGCCTTCAGTACCGCTCTCGGCTCACCTCTGGTTGGAGGCTCAACTATCGCAGGTTCCTTCACGTTTACCAGACAGAATATGCACGCGGCTATCTTTACTGTGAAAGTGACTACTTAGTATCGGGCGCCCCTGTTGTCTGCTGTGTGATGGATCCTTTTTATTGCTCCAGCAGACCCCCACGATCTACTGTTCATGGCCTATGCTGCAGATAGACTGCCAATAGTTACAGCTGGGCAACCACTTTAACCCTTTCCAATCCACTGTCTGACATCTGAAGACATTATGATTGAAGGCTGTACAGCTCCGATGTCGGAAGACATCCAGCAGGGTATTCTTACTGTATATTACTGGCCGCTCTGTTGTCAGAGGTCCCTCCAGCATGTCATATACCGCAGTACTGGCTCTAGCCAGCAGATGGCGCCACTGTAAAATGACAGAAAGAGAAAGCACCCTAGGAAACCCTGAATCTTAAATTGGATTGCGAAGGGTTAAACCCCCAACTGGGTTAAACTCCCAACTGTCACATTAGAATTAGAAAAACCCACCCAAAAACGTCACTTTTTTTATTGTACCCTTTAAATTTGTCTCATGTAAATATATTTAGTGCAAAAATCAGTTGCCTTAGGGCTTATTCAGACGTCCGTGTATCGGCCGGGTTTACACGACCGGCCGATATACGCTGTTCCTCTCTGCAGGGGGAGGAGGCGAGACAGGCCGGGAGCAGTGCACTGCGCTCCCGCCCTCGCCCCTTTTTGCAAGGGAAGGGGCAGAACTTAGCTCCACCCCATCCCGCTCCTCCCATTGCAAACAGTGGTGAGGGCGGGAGCTCAGTGCACTGCTCCTGGCCTGTCCCACCTCCTCCCCAGGCAGAGAGGGATAGTGTATAATGGCCAGGCGTGAAAACCCGGTCGATATACGGACATCTGAAAAAGCCCTAAAGTGCATTTTTAACCCCTTAGTGACACAACTAATTTTAGCCTTAAGAACCATTAAACAATTTCTCCTTTTGGTTTCCAGCTGTGATAACTTTTTCTGACCGCTGTATGGCGGTTCGTTTTATTTTTTGCAAGATGACTTGTAGTTTGTATTGGTAACATTTTGGTGTTTTTACATGACTTATTGTTTACTTTTTATTCTGGTTTTGGGGAAGCAAGATGAGCGGAAGACACCTATTTTGGCATTGTGTTTAGTTTCGTTTTTTTATGGAATTTACTGTGTCCGATAAATAATGTAATATGTTCTTGCACCGGTTGTTCCTGATGTGGGGATACCACGTTTGTGAAGTTTTTTTTTCTTTGGTTTTTATTTCTACAATACAGAAGAATAATTTTACATTTTTCCTCTTAAATAAAGATGTTTAAATGCCGCGGTCAGCAATGACTGTACCATCCGTGATGTTAAACAGCATATGAGAGTGATTAGATGTGCAAATAAGGAAAGATGGAACAATGCCTCTGCAGCGCCAGCTATTGGATGGCAGCATTCCTGCAAATCAATGTCAGACCCTTTAACAGGTCTTTATAACAATGATTGGAACTAGTAAACCAAGCCATAAAACCATACACGGACAGCTGTTTCGGGGTGTTTGTCCCCTCATCAGTGTGCAGCAGGTTTCTGGCTTAGCTGGTGAGAGGCCTGCGATGTGGGTTAAGAAGGAAGTCATCTGTCTCTACTTAAGGAGAGCAGCCAAAAAGTGTGTGGAGACACCTAGGGGTTGAGTGGGTTGGGGGATGGCATAGTCTTCCAAATCACACTTTTCAGGTGATTAGATATGCAAACGCTCATATTCTCATTCCTTTTCTAGGATGAAAAAAAGACCCTTATATATTACAATCAGACACCTCCATGTTACCACTCCCTGGGAGAGGGGGGGGGGAAATCACAGCTCATCCCTGCTGCTTGCTTCTCCATTATCCCCCTTTCTGTAGACACACACTAAAATGAGAACTGTAAATTTAGTATTCCGGACCCCACTTCAAACAGCTCTAACTCCGGTTCTATTGGTCCTACAGACAAGCTCCTGGTGTTTTAGAGCCAAGCATGTCGGTAGAATCTGACCTACAGCCATTTGAAGTTGAATGAACTGTAATGTCCGCTGACGGGGCAAAATGTTCTTGCCAATCCTGCAGTTTTAGAGGCAGAATCCACGTGGAAAAATTAATGTCCGATTCCGTCTTGCGAGCATATTCTAGTGGGTGCTGTCCCCCTGATGTAGCGTAACCTCCGCTGGAAGCAATTTATTTAGGGACGTTTCCTGCCTCACAGATCTTGTCCTGGAAGGCGCCATATTGTGTTAAGCATGGATAATCAATGAGACGGAGAAAAACAAATCTCTGTATGTCTCCATGTAAGATCAGAGGCACACTGAGGTATATGGTGGGCCCACAAACTGGCCACTGGCTCCTGGGATCATCGTGACATCCCCTATACAGCTGTGTAGCTACAGCCCCGTACTCCTCCTGCTACAGTAATGTTGTGCTTACTCCCTAGGTGCGTCTTCACCCCTTGGAAGGAGGTGCTATTCTACGCTCCGTACAGACTAATGACGCAGGCCTCTACACCTGCCTGGGGACAGAAAATGGCTTCAGACGCTCACGTGGAAAAATAAGACTAAGCGTTCTACCCCGTGAAATGGTGGAAAAACTGACAGCTGTCCCTACTGCGCTCCCACTAGCAGCACAATGTCCACCTACCCGCAGCAGGCAGAAGTCAAGAACACAAGCAGAGAGGAACTGAAGACGTTAAAAGTACGGACCTACCCCCCAGAGAGAGCTGGCCGGCCGCCGCCACACAACCCACTTTTATAACACAGACTCCACCTACTGGGAGACACGGCAGGTAGCACCTTCCCAGAGGACTAGCACATGTGCTGGCGCGATGGAGTGGATGAGTATTGGTTTGTGTAGGGATGAGAGGTGTTAGTGGTAGTAAGACATTCCAGGACGATACTTTGTATAGAGAAGTGTGTGAGTGAGGATGTAGTGAGAGTGTGAAGTATTCCTATTTATCAGAAACACTGGATGCCAGATTTCTTCTTTCAACTTGTGAGCAGCTGCCATGTTGTGTGCCATCCTCAGTCTGTCACTAGGTTGTTTTCCCTCATGTATCTGATTTCCTGCATAAGAGACTGCGTTGCACCGCGAGCCGCACATTGAACTGGACAGATGCCAGACCCCACGGCTGGCCCTCCTGTAACTAGCAATATCAGATTCACAAACCGAAGTAAGACATTAAATCTATTTTGTATCTGTTCATGGTTCTTGTATCCTCCGTGCGCCCGTGGCCGTACCTACAAGATCCGCACCGTGTCTACATGTATATGCTTTGTTATTATGTTGTATAGTTTGGAATTCAATGGAAAAGAAGAAAAAGGTTAAACCACTGATGAAGACTGGAAAGTGGTAATAAGTAAATAAGTTCATCACCTGCCCTATACAGTGCTAATAGTACCTCCAATGCGTAGTATACAATGGCTGCTCTAAGTGCACGTTCACACTGGGTGGATTTGCTGTGAGTTTTCCATGTGGACTGTCTTTACAGTATTAGCGATGTGAAGGAGGGTTTCAAAATCGCATTCACATGCTGCAGAAAAAAATCCACCCAAAATACTTGCAGACTACCACTGCATGCTGTGCATCAGGTAGGCAGAGAAGTGGGTCGGCCATCTTTGTTTCTACGGGGGCAGAGGTCTGGAACAATCGGTATGTAAAATGAACGAGCCGGCTAGGATTTACACCCTTGCATAAAATTAACAAAAAGCAAACCATGTTTCTTTAGGTTGGTGGCTGCGTTTACACTAAGCGAATCACAGATGACAGATTCTTGCAGTCTCCTCTCCCAGCTTCAGTATGAGAGTTAGTGCTGTAGGAGGTAAATGGGACCTTAGTCCACTTAGTCTCATACTGAGGTCAGAAGCCTGTAGGCACCAGGCGTCGCTCACCACGGCTCAGTAGAAGCAGATTTGGCTACTTTCCATAGTATTACATTATTCTGCACCATAAGGCTGGGCTCACGCGAGCGGGACAGATTCTACATGCGGGAGGCCCGCCTTGGTTTTCGGCTGTGAGCCTGGCCGGTGACCCTGCGTACCTGCTTGAACTGTATTGCAGATGACCACTTCACCGCCATGATGGAACCAGTTGACGTCTCCACTCCGCCCTCTGTTGTATTTTTAACAGCAAGAAATAGCACTGCGTGGAGAGACTTTTCACCTTATGAGAAGCCGACCACCAGGGGGCTCACCATAGTGTTGACACCTTTGTTTGCAATAGAAGTCACCAAGGTGAACAGCCATCCACCGTAAGATGGGCAGTCAGTTCATTTGTCCAACAGCTTATCCTCCGCTATGGCCAATCATGCCTGTGTTCTCAGGAAGGAGAGCGGAAGAAACACCTCTGGTAGCCGCTTCTCTCTCGGGAAAACAAAAGATCAGTCATGTTGAAACCCAACATAAATTTTTCTTCTCCGCACTGCTGTTGTTTGAACGGTGTTCACTCTACCCCATATACATTGGTGTCAATGGGTGCGGCTGACCTTCATCTATGGCTAGGCACATATTAGCTGTAACTGAGTTGTGCCCAAGGAACTCATTGACAAGTCCTGAGTTTTTCATGTGGCCCATCAGTCTGAGCGAGAAACATCCATGTGTATAGCCTGATAGGTTACAATGAGGTTGTCTGTGGAGTACATAGACAACACATGACCCCAAAATACAGCAATGTGGCAGAGGCCTAATATGTATAGCCACGTTTACATGCTCATCCCTGTATAACTCCACCAAATCAGTCTGTGGGGGTCCTGTAACTCCACATCCCTCCTACGTTATACACAGGGTGTTTTTGTTAATTCTGTTGCCCCAAGCGGCCGATCACACAGCTGTATTTTCAGCGCCTGTATTCCACAGACAGCACACAGCCCCACAAGACGACCACTTACATGAACTATTTTCAGTATTTGTGCGTTATCTGTCACTACGTTTTTAATATATACCATTCAACACTATCACGCCAGCCAGACATTGCAGAGATAGCGTCCCTTTTTTAATTTCACAGTGTACAGCCCATGGGCGAGGAGATCGTCCGCTGCTCTGCCAGTCATCTCAATAGGATGGCTTCTGGACACGCTTGCGCAGAAACCATTCTATGGAGGTCACTAGATCTTCGTTCTCAGGATCGCGCCGGTACTAGGTGTCTGTTATCTCTATGTACATTACTGAGAGGACAGCCTGCATCCTCCAAATCTCAACGGCAGGTGAGTTGAGTAGGACAAATGTAGCAGGTGAAGCAGAGGCGGTATTGAGCCGCTGGGAGGACTAAAGAACGGGGAATGGAGGAGGGAACAAGGCAACAGCTAGCATAGGTGGATAGACTGCAGGGAGGGTTTGGGGGCTCATTTACACATCCAAAATCACAGAAAAAGGAAATAAAAAAAAATGTATTCCCAGAAAGCAGCCATATACTTACTGAGAGGGCAGGAATAAACACCACCCATCCCCCAACATGCAGACAGCCAGAATGATAAATGGAGGAGCAAGTAACACACATGAGGACACTGATGAGCCGCCACTCATCCTTCTTATATAGAGGGGGGCTACTTAGTGCTTATTTCGGCACCAAAGAGTAATACAGGGTGTCAGGCCACACGGTATACAACCTATTAATGGTGCTATACTTGAATGCAGCGGGTTGCTCTGCACCTCATAGGTGAATCATAGCGGCACCCCGGCCTCCCCAGCGTTCAATGCCACTCCGTGTTACTGATAATACCTCGAATTTAATATTTTGGCCAGTGTCACGGGTCCTCGATTATTGTCCTTACACTTACATTAGTTAAAAAGCACAGAAACGGAAATATCAAACAGACAAAACAAAAAAAATTTCACAGAAGGCAGCCATATACTTAGGGCTAACTTCACACGGATGAGCTTGATATGGGGCCGTGAATCCAGCCCCCATATCACGCTCGCCACCATGTGAAATCCCCCTGCATACAAGGTGTTTCCATGTGAAAACAGCCCCACATAACTTGGGGAATCAAGCGAACCTCCACCAGGGCTATCGAGTTTCTCCCATTGAAAACAACGGGGCCTCGATGTAAGTTCACGCAGCCCGATATAGACCGTGCCGCAATTTGTTTCCCACCTCGGATTCCACATAAGAAAACATCGCTCATATGTATGACCCCGTTCAAACTAATGAGGTTCATATTTGAGTCTCAAAACGCACAAATCTCGCGCAAGTAACATGTGACAGACACGGATGAGCAGCCACTCACATACAGTCATTATATTGAGATGGGGCTGCTTAGTGTTTAGTCATGCACAAGAGAGTAAATACGGGGTGTCAATATAAAGACGGTTTGTGAGTGGCTGCCCAGCAGTGTCCTTCACCTAAGCTGGCCGCTTTCTGTGATTTTTTTTTTCCATTTCCACAGCCATGACCATATTTCGGTACGCATATTCCTTGCATTTCATCCGTTGCTCCTGCTTGTTTTTGCGCACATAATACAGCCATTGTAGGGGCAATGTGATGCCTGCAGCTTCTACAAGCACAGCAGGCTGTCCCTCTGCTGAGGTCTGACCCAGGAAGGAGCCGGCCACAGAAGCTGCACAGGAGGTAAGCCGGAGAATGGAGCACCCCTTTAAAGACACACGAAATGCAGGCAAAGCATTTTGGCTATAAACCTACGTCCTAAAAACACTGAAAATGTCTCTTTTTCTTGTCACCCTGTTCTACTACATGACACAACTAGTACCTGTACTGGTTAGAGACTGTCCCTGTATGCATCCATTGAGCGCTCTCTTAAATCTAATGCCCAATACTCTTACTAGCATCCAGCGGCACCATTGTATTACTAAGTAGAATTCCCTATGAAAGATGGAAACCATTAGGACATTGCTGTAATCAGTCCCGTCTATTTACATGCCTGCGGCCCAGGGGCAGGGGTCTTACAGCACAGCAACTTATTCCATCACATACCCGTTCAAATCTGAAAAACATGATCTTTTTTTTCCCCACCGCTGTCCTCACTTTATGGCAGTTCCCCACTAAAGCAGGTGGAGCAAACATACACAAGATGGACAAAAGTATTTGGACACTGCCTGTTTTTCAGAAAAAGTGCTTTATTTTTCTACTAATTAACATGTCGGCCCTCCTTTTGCTTCTATTACAGCGACAACTCGTCAGGGCATACTTCATCACAAACTCTCTGTAGGTCTGGGCAGTAATAGATAGACATTCCTCATGGAACGCTGTGAGAAAAGATTGCTGGGTACGATGCCGCCACCCACGCCCATCTTCAGTGAATAGTTATTACAAAATGAGCAGCTTTTGTTTTACCCATGCCCTTCAGCAAACTCAGTATTTGCATATTTGCTAATTTTCTGCAGTGTCCACATACTTTTGTCCATATAGTGTACAAGTTTTCGAATGCCCTTTAGTCCAGGCTGCTGTGAATCGAGGCCCCCGAGATCAGAAATAGCAACTTTGAATTCCCTACTATCCCCCCAACCGCTGCTGTTCATAAACACAATTCCTGTGAGCATGAAGGAACGACTTCTGGTAAATCCTCTCCTTACAACGTGGGGCTTCACATTAAAACTTCCCGTACTTTGGCTATGAAGTGGTTAAACATCTAAACAAACATTTAGCAATCAAGTATCTGGAAGAAAGATGTCCAAGTTGGAGAGCGGAGCGGGCGCTGTCACATGTATCATGGCTGGTGCTGAAACACGGATCTGGCAGCGCAGCGCTCAGCATTCAGACGCCATCTGTCAATGAAACTCCATGCCAGACAGCGGGCTTGGCTGTATCAGTTACTTGCTGGAGGACATCAAAGCCATCAGCCCCATACAGCACAAGGACGGGGGCTCTAGTGACACTGATGTATATATTAATGGCGTGACCACACCTAATCAATAAAGGTCATTTATCCCCTGCTACTTCTGTAGTGATGCGCACACTTACCAGCAGCTTGGAGAAGTTGGCAAGCAAAATGGTAAAACTCCACCTAATAGGGCAGAGAGAAAGGGGAGCAGATCCCCAGAGCAACCAGAGTCTCCATGAAAATTAACCTCTTAGTGACCACCGATACACCTTTTGAAAACCTGTAGGAGTGGTCTACGCATGACGAGAGATTGTGCGATCTCTCTTCAAACAACGCGGGGGTATTAGTGTATCTTGTCACCACCAGGCAGTAGGGTTGGAGACAAGATTGATAGGGCAGTGACACCCCCTGTTCCTGATCGGCCTCATAGGTTCTGCCAAGGAAGGTGAGGCAACCGCCAACCAGGTACTGAGAATGTTGTCTGGGCGGCCAGCAGGGAAGATACTCAGCTCCCCATCTGCCTCTCAGCAGGGGCAGCGGTGACAAGTGCTGAAGGTAGAGGAGCAGTACAAGACACTGGGCTCCCATCTCCCCTTTACTGGCCCCACTGTCACTCTCCGCGGCAGCTGTAGTCTCCCATCTGCGCAGAAAGAGACACATTCAGAAGCTACAATACACAGCTGTGGGTGGCAGGAGATGTAAGGAGGACGGCTACTCCGGGGACACAGCAGCAGCAGCAGCGTCTGTAGTGATTTTTACCTGGCCTGGAGGGTTAGTTTTCCTGTTAGGCTCAGATTATTACCTCTAAATGCTTCCATGTTACAGCTGTAACACTTGGAACATGGAAGCATGTACAGCTAATAATGTAAGCCTAACAGGAAACGAAACCCGAAGCCTGCATCCGAGGCAAAAATCACTACTGACACTGCTAGGACCTTCAGGAATTCAGCCAATCTGGCGCTAGGGGGTGTGACAGGGGCATTCCTCCATGCAAGCCCTGTCAAACCCCTAGCTTGCTGGTGGTGACAAAGTACAATAATACCCAACGCAGGTGCCAGCTGTTTCTTACAGCCGACACTCGGCGGCAACAGCTTCGTTCAGCCGCGCAGCTGATCTGAGCTGTTAACCCTTTAAATGCCACAGTCAATTCTGACAGCAGAATTTAATCCCCCAAACAATGTTCGGGTCCAATACATATTTTTTTTTCTTTTCCCGCCCATGTTCATCTACCATTATTTGACAGGGGCTTACCATGTGTTGTGTTCACACCGTCATTGTGGGTCCTCTGATAATTGGAAGTCATAATAAACCAAAGCAGTCATACAACAGCTCCAAACAGCCATTAAAGGGGGGTTTTGCAGGCAAATTCTATTGCTGACCTCTCATCACAGTAGGTCAATAGATAAATCAGTGGGGAGCTGTTCCCCAGGATCTTTGTCAAGCAGTTCACTGTCCAGCCCATTGTTAGTGCAGCAATACTAGACGTCAGCATCAAGGTCTGAACTAGAAGTATCAGAGGGCTTCAATCCCACTGAAATTAATGGGAACGCTGCTTTCTTTTCCATTTCCAACGCCCATGGCAGAAGTCCAATAACAGGCTTCAGCTCCCACTGATATCAATGAGAGTGAAGCCCTCTGACACTTCCACCTCCAACCCCACCTACAGTGGGCCTGCTGAGGGCCAGGGATCCTGAGTTCTGGGGCTTCAGCAAGTATTATCTGGAGGAGAGGCCATCAACAGGCTTTACCTGAAAACCCCTTTAATGGAATTCGCTTGAGTTCTGTGGTTGATGGAGTTTTGATGTTAATAGAGCGGCTTAAGCTTCTGTTCTCCAAAAGTGACAAACACCCAACAGAGGCTCTGAAGTAGGTGCGCTGCCTGTTAGTACAGGGCAAGACTGTTAGGCCTCATGTCCACGGCGAAATTCGAGCCCGTGCAGATTCTCCATGCACAATGCCACAGCTGATCCCTCTTTTCCCGCTGCCATGAGGCCTGAAAATAGATACCTGTCCAGACACTGCAGGCTCCCGTCTGTCGTGGATGCATCTTTTTTTTTCTGCCTGCCGGATGTGCTGGGCCGCGTGTCGCACATATGCCGTGTACACTTTTTTTTTTTTTTAACTCCTGCTTTTCCACGGCCCCACGGCACAGCAGAAATACAGCTGCGGGTGCGCCGCAGGAGCGAACGGCTTCCATAGGCTTCAAATAGAAGCCGCGGGAGCCATTGATGCGGGAAACCCACAGAATATGGAGCATGCTGAGGGTAATGTCCCGATCCGCGCGGCAGGGAAAAATGACATCCGCATGCATTTAATTACCTGCGTGTGTCCAATGATTCCCTAGGGGCGCAGATCACGCATGCAGGACACCCACGCAAATTTATTAATTCAATTTCGCTAGTGGACATGAGGCCTTAGAGAGGGAGGGTTTTACAAAGGACTGGCACTCTGATACAGGCGCACCACAGGAGCTGGAAAATATACGCCCTTACAGTAAAACTGCGTGGGTTAAAAATGTGAAGAGAAAAACGTGTGGCAGTGTTAGCCAATTTGTAAAGTAACCAGGCAGCAGCTGATGATTTTTTATAAAGATAGAAAAACTTTTATTCCTCCATAAAAGTCAGACTGGCGACGTTTCGGTCTCCACTGAAACCTTTCTCAAGCTTGAGTGTTTGGTTTCTGGATCCGGACCACACCAGGCTCTTGCACATCTCTCCTCATATCCACAACAGATGATCCTCTGGTGGAATCCGGAGTTTTAGTTTGCTAACTCTGGTGAGTGCTGTGGTTGCATCAACTTCTTCTGGCAGTGTTAGCCAATGGCATAAGACATTGGTCAGAGAAACGATCTTCTAGATAAAATTTGCTAGCAGTGCAAGCTTTCAAGATAACTTGCGTCTCTTTATCACGGGTGATATAAAAGTGAGCAGTACTAGGTAGAAAACGACTAATCAGGGTAATGTGCTGGCCCCACCAATCCACCCTAGAAGTGGTAATCAGCTGAACGCAGCATGTCTGCCACTACTTTACTCCCTTCCCTGAGGGTAGCATAAAGTAGTTAACAGGTTGCTATTAAATCATTGTTACTATGGACTATAAGCAGACCGCACCGGCACACGTCTTGCTCAGATCACGGTCTTCGGATACGGAATACTAGTCTACAAGTCTGTTATACATCAAATGAAGAAAACCTAATGCACTTTCCCGCATTTTGCCCATTCCTGCCCCATCACTTAGCTACTCTCACAAATGCACAGCTTACAGGAAAGTGCTCTACACATCAGGATGATATACTGCACCGTCTGCCACGTTTTCTGTAGGCAGTAAAATCTCCATTCCAGCACTTTATAATAGAAAAAAAACATGTTTTTCCTAATATGTATAAATTTAGATCAGCGTTCCACATCTCCCACACAGTCAAATCAGAAAAAGCCCCATCAGCCACCACTAGAGGGAGCTGTATGTTTATCTCTTTAAATTTATAAACTATGACCAGGAAGCTCCCTCTAGTGGTGGCCGCAGGCAGAAGCCTTATCCTTTACCATACTGAGGTGTTTAAAAAAAACAAAAAAAAAAAACTTTTTCTGTGCCTTTCTTAAGGCCACTGCGGTGATTTCTCTTTATTCATTATATAGCTATCCCTCAGTATGTGAGCTACTATACCTTAGTTAAGGCCTATTTAGGCCCAAAGATTCTCCTTTAAAGCAATCTTTTGAGCGAGAATCGTTGGGTCTAACTACATGGACATCGTGCAGTTTTTGCTGCGTCGTGCATAGTCTTCTTTCAGCAAGCTGGAAGAGAACAATGGGCCTTATCAGTACAGTGCGCTGAGTTTTCGGTGGAGAACACGGCCGAGTATGAAGGCAGCGGTCTAGCTGTGCGCGCCGCTGTATACCAGCTGTGCGCTCCGCTGTATATCCCGCTCGGAGCACGCAGCTGTATACCAGCTGTGCCCTCTGAGAAAACAGCTGTATACAGAAGACAAGCGGCTCTGCTTGTCTTCTGCATACCCCGCTTGGAGCGCTCAGCTGTATACCAGCTGAGCCCTCTGAAAAGACAACAGCTGTATGCAGAAGAGAGCGGTCCCGCTTGTCCTCTGCATGCAGCGTGAGCCTTCATTTACACACTTATGCAAAGTGAACGCTCAAAACTGTCACTCAAACTATTGTTTGAGCTAATTTTGAGCGATCACCTTGCCGTGTAAACGTACGCAACGATCACTTAAAAGATGTCTTTTGAGTGAGAATCATTGGGTCTAAATGGTCTTTAGTTATTCCTGTCTAACTCCTCGCCTCTTTTTGCCTCAGATAGGTCATGTGATCCCAGTTCTAACCCACTCAGATCTGCTCGGGGTTATGGATGCACTGTCTGATGAAATGTCTGTTTGCGAGATGCAGGTATACAAATCTACCATATAAAACACATTTTACAGGGGGTATACACGCACTCCTATGACTGTTACTGATGATGTTCACACAGCTCCTGTCACACAGTTATACTAGAGGATACTTATGGTCTTTGATTATTTAGGCAAATACAGAAGGCAATGATAATCAAACTGTTCCTTTCTCTCTCTCTCCTCCCCCTCCCCCCCCCCCATGCAGACAAAAATGGTACAGGCTCAACTAATGGTAGGCAGAGGCATGAGATTGCTTGAAAGGGCCTTATACGCAGAATATTGTACATTTGTTTGTGAATGATGATCAAATAGTCCAATTGTTGACTACATTTTCATTGAACGATAAAATCGTTATCACTTATACAGCGGATGTGAACGACTTAATGATTTCTCGCTTGAAGGACCCAACAATGTATCTGCTGTATAAACAGGCTGCCCGAGTGGACTCTGAATGGGCGAATGACATCAAACGAGAAATTGTTTGGTGTTAACGGACCCTTAGAAATCTTACCATCAAGATGGCGCCTGACAGAGGGCTGCGGGGCAGGAAGGGACTAAAATACACAGAGAGGACCTCCAGAGTGTGACGAGCAGGCATGGAAAAATGTGTTTAACCATTTTTAAATAGCTACTCTGGCATATAGATCTCCATAGTGGTCAGATAAATCACAGGATATTTCACCTGGTGCAACTAATAGATGCCGATTCACCTGCACCTTTTTCAATTTCACCCGCTATGGTGTTAATGAAAGTGACTTCCTGATCACTTCTGCTTCCAAATCAGACAGACTGATACATAGTGGGATGCTTAAAGAGTTTCCAAATTTTTTTTTTTTTTTTGAGCAGTGTATTTTACCTACATATGGTCGAACAGGCAAACAGGAAGATGGTGTTCCACATTACCCCTTACAAAGGCAAAACCAGACTTTTAGGAAGACGCAGCATTCAAGAAGCCAGGGTGATTTTGACATAACTTTATGAATTATTGAAAAAAGTGAGATATTCAAAGCGTCACCTAGTAAGGACTGTTATTACCAGTTACCTGAACCTAATAAACAGAGCAATACTTCCAGTCATAGGACGGCAATAAGTTAAATCTTTCTGGGTGAAAAGGGGAAAAGGAAAATTAACAAAAAAAGAAAAAAAAACAAAAAAACTCACTAGCATGAACCAAAGTCCCCAGAGGCTGCAGTCCTGCTAAACATAATTTATGTAAAATAAACATCTGCAATACTGAGGTATAACAGCTTAGAGTTTGCCTGGAAAAGCAAACCGAGAGACAGCGTCCAAAAACCTCTACCTTTATTTCTACATGTCAGAAAAGATAACTCTCCAGAACGGAGTCTTCAGGGATTTTTTTTTTTTTCCATTTTACATTTTTCTAGAAATTATTTTTTTCATTTTTTTTTTTAAACAAAGTGTTCTCAAAGTGAACATGTTTTACAGGGGTGGGAAGTGCAGAGCACCCCCCGGATCCTGAACTATTGGGTGAAGCAGGAGGGAAGCTGGGCAGTTAGTGAAACTAGAAACCACAAAAGAATAAATAAAAGGTGTGCCCCCCACCCCGACCACTGTTACAGTCCCCTGACAGGAGTCCCTTGCTTCAGTGAAGCACCAGACGCTGGTATTGGTCACATGTATGACTTCAGTCCGGAAGGCTGAATTGCACATGCTTAGGCAGGGCGGGACCTCACCCTGCAGGATCTACGGGGGAAAAAAACTTGCATCCAAAATTTGGCTCCAATTGGAGTTAATTGCTTTACGTCAGCAAGAAAAGGAAGAGATGTTCTTGGGATCCTAGAGTCTTTTATGCAGAGTTTCGCCGTCTGTCACAAAGTAGTAGCACCAGCTTCCACCAAGTGTCCCCAGAAAGACTTCTCGCCAATCTTTCCAGGAGACAAGTGTGTGTAGAACACAGAATGCAGTGTAAGAGGTAGAGGGGTTTACCCCTACAGCCGCCTCTAACCATTCATCAGCAAGGTAAAACTCGTGTCTGGTGGGGAGTGTTACTGTCCCATATTCGAATAGTGTCACGTCGTCATGCTGAATGTCACAAGCGCTGCTAGCAAGAAAGAAAATAAAGTTAGTTTCAGAGTTCAGTGCAGAATACAGACAAATCATTCATCGTATGTACAAACCATTAAATGGGTTGTCCTGATCAATGTATGGGTACTTTTACACGGAACGACTGTCAAGCACGCAAATGCCCAACAGATATCCCAGCGATTATCATTCCTGTGCTTTCACAAGGGAATCGCTCACTGAATGGAGGCAGATCATGCCGTAGATCTCTTATGGCTGACCGTATCCATTCATAGAAGAACATGTGCCTGTTTAAATGGGCCGACAGTCACTTGTTTTTTTTAGGTGAGCTGAAAACCAAGTGAATGAGAAGCGAGCAATTTTTGCTCACTTACCCAGTTAGGTCCCATGTTTACATAGACAGTCGTCCATAATCAAGCTTTTGGGCGATTACTCAGGCGACTGTTGGCCTGCGTAAAAGTAGAGTGAAGAGTTCTACAACTTTCTAAAATACATTGTGATTAAATTCATCACTAAAGGCGATTTTACATGGCCTGATGCAGGCATTTGGTATGCGTTGATCATAATGATCGGTGCTCGTTTACATGGCCTGAATCAGAGACTCTATTGAGGTTGGGTGGTCGTATGAAAACAATTAGTAGCTCATGCTCCGCTCAACAGGACAAGATATCTTGTGCAGCTGGAAAATGTCATTGTTCTCAGCAGCACATTTATGTGATCAGCTGACAAACGAGCATTTGCACAGAATTCGGGGGCAATGGTAGCACCATTTCTTACAACCCTTAGCTCACCTCTCCGTTCTGATTACTTTCAGCACCAGCTTTTCTCGGGCTCTCCTCTGCCATCATGTCCTGAGATCTGTCACTGCGGCTTCTCTTTGGTCCCAGCTCCTCTTTCTGGAGTGTTGGGGGCAGGTAACCACCTTCTGCTCTGTCGCTCCTCCTCTTTTTCTTCTTTTCATGGTCTTTTCCTTTCAGTCTATTGGTTCTTCGTTCACATCGTTCTATCTGTTAATGAAAAGGAACATTCAAGTCCAGTTTTTAAGAATGAAATCATTTGTTGCAGATCTTGCCAATTTAGAAAGGACATCTAAAATATATACATGCTGACAAAGTACAGCCCCACGAATAATGGTTTGCGGGTCTATACAGCCCCACTAGGTTATCCTTTTATGGGTATCTTGGATGAATGCACGTCACATGAGGAGCTGTCAAGAATTACTGATAATTGCAGCAGTAATTCAACGATCGCCATTCCCTAATGCAATGTGAAGGGAGGTGAAGCCCATCCATAAGTACTGATCATGCAAAACTCAAACTGACCTAGTCAAGAGTAACCTCGAATTTTAACTCCTTCCTGACAACCGCTGTATAAATTGGGAGTGTATGAATCAGGCTCACAAGCTGAACCCACTCCATAACAGCAGGTGTCAGCTGTACATTACAGCCAGGATCAGAGATCATTTCAACTGGCCCGTTTAGCCTCATAGACACCATGGTCGCTACTGATCCATCAACTGATCAAAACCAAGTTATGCTTCAGATGAAATTGAATTTTAATGAGTAAGGATTTTAGAAGAAACGCATGTGCTACCTCTATCAGAGTCCGTAGCCTCTCCAACGGTGGGTTCTGTGAAGCTTGTAGTAGCCGCGAAATAGTAAGTTCTTCTTCAAGTGTAACTTCAAGTAGGTCCCCTTCCAACATGAGGTCCTCCAGCAAAGTTCGAGACCCGATAGAAATATCCAGAACCGGTGCCTTGTCTATACGAGGGAGTAGAGCTGCCATTGCATCTAGATCTGGAAGAGAGGCACTATACAATGAAATCAGGGTACATACAACGCTGCCACTGTGATACTAGAGATGGTACCTGAGGTTAGGTTACCTGGCATTGCACAATTGCCATTCTCCGAGTGATCATCTCCATTTTCATGGGGTGCCTGTTAAACAGCAAATCAACAAAATGCAGATTAGCAATGAAATATTATCTACCTACAGGGCTTTCTAGGAACTGGTTTCTACTCTATGGGTCACAATACTATTTAGTCCCAGATAACTCAAAGATCATTTAACAACAGAATCCTAGTATTAGACATTATTCCACAAACAGATGCAAAATCCACATTGTGGAGAAAAAAGTAACAGATCCCTTATTGGGGCAGATTAGGGCAGCCAAACGCAAAACTGCAGCAGAAATTCAGTCAAGTCTCAGATTTCTGCTGTGGACTTTATTGCAGATACTTGACGGATTCTTCCACATGAAACATTTGTCATTTGAACATAGGCTGCTGTCAAAGGCTTAGTAGAATGCACTACCCTATCGATCGAACTAGTAAAAAAGTCCGAGACCAAAAAAATAGTTTCAAAAAGTTCAATAAAGCTTAAAGTTGAAAAATACTTATTTTTATCCTACAGAAACCGGGTATTGTATCTTGATGCCACCGGAACTAGGGGGTGGAGCCAAGATGCACACACCCCCCCCCCCCCACGCTGGATTGCTGGCCAGGCCAGCTTCAGCCAAGTGCTAAGCTGCTCACAGTCTGCCCCACCGCCACTCTGCAGCACTCAAAAGAAGAAAAAAAAATTTTTTTACAAAATTTACAATTCATCCCGCAAAAAATAAGCCCTTACAGAGAGAGAAAACTAAAAATAAGTTATAGTCTAAATCTTCTATAGTGATGCAGTTTTTTTCCTTAAAAGAAAAGTGTTTTTTGGTTTTGGTTGCTAAAGTAAAAAAAGAAAGATCTAAACCCGCTATTGCTATCAACTTGGTACTGCAATAAGTGCTGATACAGATAGGTAGCATGTTCTATTTATCCAATGCTGGACGCTGTGAGAGCAAAATGAAAAAAGAAAAATAAAAAAAATAAAAAAAGCTGAAATTCACTTTTTTTCGTCTCCAACACCCCCACCACCACCCCACACACAAAAAAAGAGAAGTTAAACAATGCACTGTATGGCATCCAAAAGTGGCGCTATGAAAATATACATTTAAAAAAATACAAGCGCCTACACCGTGTTAACACGTTATGGCTCTTGCAATGCAACTATAGAGATCGCTTAATCCTTAAGGTTAAAAGGTGTTAAAGTATATAATCCATGAGATTGGTAATAATTTCAGTCAATGCTGACATTCATTAATCTCTTAGCATTTTCACATGGCCTACAAAATTGCGAGATTTTGTAGAGATGAGACATTGCTACAAAACGCATGTACATGAAGCTCATGGTTCCCAATAGGTTCTTTCAGGCTACAAAATATCTCATGTGAAAGAACTCTTTGGAAGCCATGGGCTTCTCATACATGTGTTTTGGAGCGGCGATGTCGCATCACTACAAAATCTCGCGATTTTGTAGCCCGTGTGACAGACACCTTAAGGACACAACCTAGTTTAGCACTTAAAAGCGTTTTTCCAGGCAGCCCCTACTGTCACAGCCGGATACAGCAGGGTCAGCGTGGCAGCCACTGCTCCAACCCGCGTAGTGGCCAGTGCCACTCTCACCGAAATCAACGGGAACAGTGCCTACAATTATGAGCGCCAGCCACCACACAGGGGGTCGGAGCAGTGGCTTTGGTTACAAACAGTGTATCCTAGCTGCGAAACAGTCCTGGAGGCTATAGCAAGCCATCAGCCCTCCACGAGGACGTCAAAGGGACCTCATGCTCTCTGTTCACCACCCACTTACAGGTCGCAATCAGTTGATTTTGGCATGTAAGGTGTTAAGAGTTATCCCAGATTGCGGCAGGTTGCAGCAGGACCCCATCTGTCAATTACAGCAAGTTCCTGAACTTCTACCTGCTGTGCATGTACATCATTTGCACTAAGCACCTCACACTACATGTGCTTCATGGAGAAATGAAGGTGTTAAAAGGAAATGCCCTAAAATAAAATATTTTTTATACATAAATACAGCACCTAAACATTTTTTTTGCCATTTAGACTTAATAGAAAATGTTCCTATCTGCAGAACGTCCAGAACTAATGTTAAAAGTGCGCCACCTGCTGTTTGCATTTTGTGACCACTTCAGTAAATGTTCCAAGGTGGTTACACATGCTCAGTCTTCCTGTTCTGGGGCAACTCCATCTCATGCATCACTTGGTCAACATCTCTGATGTTAGAGAAGTCGCGGCACCTTCAGAATTGGCCGCTCCCCACAGCAGTAATCCCTCCACATTGCCAGCGGAGCTGAGAGGGAAGACCCAGAGCAGGCAGCACCATTACTCAGGTGGACACAGAATGGGGACAGCTGGTGGTGCCATTACATTAGAGTTGATCTGGACTACCCGGGGGCAGAAACCTTTTTCTATAAAGTGCGATAGATCCAGTGCTCAGGAGGCATGAGGAGACGGCTTGCATTTTTGTAATCTGCACCCTATATACTAAGGAATAGTTTTAGAAGCTTATACCAGGCAGTTTTATCATGAACCACCTCATCACTGTCATTCACTACTATGGGCCCCTCTGACAGGATATCATCCATGCCATTAAACCTGCAAAAGGCCACATTAAAAATGCAATTAAGGGCGGAGTTCTAATCAAACTTGTAGTTTTTATAAAAGTTTGATTTCAGCATCCTCCTCTACAAACTGGAAGCTGCACTTAGGTTTACTGGTGACAGATATAGGAGATCTAGCACACAGTATATAAAAATGAGGTTGTGGTTTAAATCAGAAAAGCTTTGTCTGGATCTAAATCACTATTCACATCAATGTCCACATTCAGGTTAGGTCATGGATGTTTATGTACCTGGCGTAGAGATGAGCGAGTACTGCCTTAGTCGAGTATCTGTCTGCTCGTCTCTAAAGATTCGGCTGCTAGCGGCGGGAGGAATGGAGGGGAGATCCCTCTCCCCCAACTCACCCGTCACCCACGCTGGCAGCCGAATCTTTAAAGACGAGCGGGCAGATACTCGACTAAGGCAGTACTCGCTCGAGTAGTTAGCCTTAGCGAGTATGCTCGCTCATCTCTAACCTGGCGATTTCAATCCACTAAACTTTGAATAACTGGGGCAGAGGACCGAAAAGGTTGCCATAAGGACACCTCTCTTCGGCTCTGCTACAATCACTGTATATAGTAGCTGCAGACAGTCTCAATAAGAGATCCGTCAGTGAAGCTGGACCGATGGCTTGATTGTGAGCCCTTCTCTCCCCTCCTGAAGCGCTTAGCCAATTTAGGACCTCAAAGTTTCTTTGTAGTCATAAATTAGTCAATAACATTCAGGAGAGGAGAGGGGAAAAACGAATTGTCCTCTTACACAGGCCAATTATCAGGCCCGAACGGTCCTCCAAATGCTTGTTCACCTGACAATTGGGCTATGTAAAAGGGACTAAAGAACAGACGAATGAGCAAAACGTTTATGAGAGCATACACATTGCTTGCTGATAGGTGGTGTATCTGTAGATGTATCTCCTTGTGTGAGCAAGAAAATGTGCAGCCAGCCTAGGGAGCCAGCTAGTCCCCATAAGCACATTCTTGTCCAGCGTTAAAGAAAACAAGCACCAATATGCACTCATTACATCGGGCTGAGTATTTGGCCCATGCAAAGAAGCATAAGCAGCAGTCCAGCCTTACCAACAGATATAAGACAGTCTGCAGTTTCTATATAGAGTGGAATGTAGAAGCCGCAGAAGACAAAATCCTTAAACCCCATTACAAATCAATTGTTAGCCCAAAATACATACATTTAAGTGAAGAAAAAGTGTAAAATATGATGCAATGCTTAAATCCTATGCCTCAGTCAGTCTGAGATTACACAACGGCTGAAGTAAGAGACTCGTGGCAGGAGTTTGAGAATAAAAACAGTTGTATTCATCAGAATAGAGTTGCGTCAGCAGCACAAGCATAGACTTCTGCAAGCCCAATTCAGATGAAAGCACCAGTCGCAGAAATTTCTGCCATGTACGAACATACCTAGTGTCTTCCAGAACTGAGCTCTGTGACCAGACATAATCTATGATTTTAGGAGAATGTTCAAACCCAGAGTAAGGACTACATTTAAAAAACCCTATCTTCACTATTCCTAAAGATTCCTCCAAAAGTACTTACAGGATTCTGCTCGTTGCGTGTCGTCTCCCTCAGTGCCTGTGGGTCTTTATAATGTTGTAACCGCTGTCTTCTCTCCGCCAGGGTTGCAGCAGCATTAGATATTTCTGGTGTTGCCAGGACCCTGCGAGCTCGATCCTGCCAGCTCATTGCCCTCTCTGTTAAACACTGCAGGGCTTCTCCTTCAGGTAAGCGCACTGACAACTTCTGAAGAGCAACCAACAGAGAAAGTATAGTCTGAAGCCGAGGCCGCCGCGAACGCACACAGAGCGGGCACAAGAATCGACTGTCCCATTCCCACCAAGCTAGAGATGGAGAAGAGTGTGCCCCACGATGAGTAGAGAGTCTGGGTCCAGATACACAAAGGCCATGAAACATGTCCTGGCAAAGTTCACAGCGCAGCATAAGCTCCCCTGGAGCCTCTCCGCACATGCAAACACAACCTCTCTCCAGCGAGGAATTCATAGTCCGTAGTCTTAGAATACCAGCCTTTTCCTTCTGTTCCCCTTCTTTAAAGGCCAGGACCTGAATAGATTGACAGTATGATGTTGAATCAATACAAACACTTCATTATGCTATATATAAGGCTTATGTTGTGTAGTACTTACGATGCATCCAGGATCTCGCAGGTCTTGTGCAGATAGCCCCAGGCTCTCTATATCAGATCGATACAAACCATGCTCCCTCTCTTTCCGCCACTGGGACCTCTTGCTACTACCTGAGCATACATCCGCACTTGGGCACAGTACCTGCAATAATAAGACGAGAAGTTACCCTCTTACAAAAGCTCCACATATGATGGAGAAAAAGGGATGGGACAGTTTTTGGGGTATCTCTGGGGTAAAATGGTTTAGAAGCACTGGAGAGCATTTTATAGATACTTTTAATTAACAAGACCATGTTGTTACGAGTCATATAAAAGGCCATCAGTAGACACCAAGAAGAGGAACAATGTAGCAGTTTTCCAATTACTGAGGCCCGATACCTGTATCCACCCCAATACCAAGTCAGGTTCTGTTCATATTTCAAATTTTACTTAACGTTCGGCACGTGCGCAGGGAAACGTGAAGCACAAGATGAATGTATCCAAAGGCTTTCATGCACTTAGAATCTTAAAAGCATGCAAGAGCCTTACTGAGAACACTTCCTGCCTAGCTAGGCTTCTCCTCTTATTGAGCAGCTCCAAGCCACCACCTGAATCAAGGTTCATCCATATGTACAAACTGGTTACGGTTTTTAGTATGTTCATGGCAATATCTCATGAAAAACTGCACAAAGCCAGTGACCGGGAAAGAAGTGCTGTCACAGGGCACAAGAGTACAGCAGCTGCCGGAATGGAGGTGCCAAAAAGGGACATCAAGTAATTTCTTCCCATTCGCTTTTATTTAAGCTATACTTATCTTGTTCCGTCATTAACCCCTCCCTCACACTGGTGAGCATATCGCCGTAAGAAAAATTGCAGCAATATTGCATTTTTTGCTCATGTGATCGGAGAATCAACAATGCTTTTTCCTGAAAAGACACGGCACATCACATCGCTGCTGCCTGCAGTTTTCTCGTGCTATAGAAAACAAGTATTGCTAACAAAAAAAAGGCATCGAACAAACATTGCAAATTCATGCGATGCAATAAATCGGAGGCTCGATCGGGAAACGGGCGAGGGAAGAAAAAAATGCAGAAAAGGGGTAGGCAGCGATTTCCAAATCTAACATCGCATAATAGAAAAACATCGCAAATGGAAATGAAGTCATTGGAAGGCATGGGTTTCAGAATTCTGCCTTTTCTCACCAGTGTGAAGGCAGCCTTAGTGACAAAGCCTCTTTGTACCTTAATGACTAACTACATTTTTCAGTTTTCATAGTTACATTCCTAGAGCCATGATACATGTAATGTATTGTAACAAGGTTTTGGGGGGGTTTTGGTGGGGGAATTTGAGAAAAAAAAAATTAAGGCATTAGCTTTTTTTTGGGATTTCATTTATATGGCGTTCAGTATGCAAAATAATGTGACATTCTCTAGATCAGTACGATTCTGGCAATACAGAGTTTACAGTTTTTTTGCGTTTTGCTATTTTTGTACACAAATTTTCTCTTGTTTTAAATATTTGCTTTCGTGTTCTCGCATTCCAAGATCCGAAGCATTTTTTATTTTTCCAATCGACGATGCTCTATGAGGGCTTGTTTTCTGCCGCGATTCATAGGCCACCATAGGCTGGAGTCCTGGAGGCCATATTCAAACCTATTTGGATAAATAGGAATGGAAACCCCATCTTTAGCATGACGTTAAGAGTTCCCCGAAAAGCGCGCACACAACTACTGAAATGGTTTCTCAGTAGCTAAACATTGATAATCTTTTCTTCAGACTGGTCTGTGTCTGAGCCTCCAAGACCTCTGCTAATCAGCAGAATGAAGATGCCATGGCACAGCGAAATTTTGATTTTGCTAATTGGCAAGAGTCCCAAGATTCAGACTCTCTCCCATCAAACATGGATACCTACACTGTGGAAAGTCTATCAATGTATAACACATTAAAAACTTGGATAATGGGATGAACTTCAGCAGGATTTACCTCTAGAAGACTATAACAGGAGTTCTTCTTTAAGAAAGTCTTTGTTGCCTTGTCCCGCCAGGAATGAGCTGCAGCCACTTGTACTTCCAATTGATGAAGTTCGTCCATTTTGACGGGAAGATCTCGACCAACAGCAACCAGCCCCTCCAAGTCATCAAGACAGGGGTAGTGATCACCACTCTAAAAAGTACATAAAAGATGTCAAAAGAACAATAGATTCTACAATTTCATGCTTGTCAAATACCAGAATACTTCACTGAGGTAATTAATGCTGAAACCTCGAAGCATTACCGGTTTTCATTGTATTTTTAGACTTGACAAGACTGAGCAGAATAAGCTCATTACTGGATCAGCATCTGGCAGCTACGGACTCCGATCAGGACTTGTTCTGGGAGAATTGCAGCTCGTTGACTAATGCTAAAATGACCGTGTGGCTCACATGGAGTCGGGGGTTGGCAGAAGTTTACATACTTTAGTATGCGAATTTAAAATGTACATTTTAAAACTTAAAATTAAACATTTTTAATTTATAGAGTTCAGCAGCAGCAAGACAAAGGACTTTCCTCTTCCGACACAGGATTCAGTTTCTTTGAGCCAAAGCATGAAGTGACTCAAATCAGGAAAATCTTACCAGAAAATCTCATCTCAAATCAATTGGGGGATACAGCTTAAGACCAGGAGTAGAGCTACTACCACTAGGAGGCTATACCCCTCCTGCAGGCACCAAGTTAACCAATTTGTACGCAAGCAGTAGGAAATAAACCGGGTAAACCAGATAAAGTGAACAGATTAGATTTTACTAAGAACTTACTGTAAAGTCTCTTTCTCGTCTTGTTCATTGGGGGACACAGCAAAGAACTTGGGTATAGCTTCTGCCACTAGGAGGCGACACTAAGTATAAAAGTGTTAACTCCTCCCACTAGCTATACCCCTCCTGCGAGCACCATGTTAGCTCAGTTTGTATGCAAGCAGTAGGAGCAGCCAGTAGGATACGACAATAATAAATAATACTGAAAAGTTGTACTTCGCTGTAACACCATGTGCGACTGCACGGTGGACACTCCTCCAACCAATGAGTATACGTTACAGTCCGAATAACCAACTGGGAGGGTGCGGTGTCTCCCAATGACCAGGACAAGAAAGATTTTACAGCAAGTTCTTACCAAAATCTAGGTTTTCTCATCTGTATTATTGGGGAACACAACTTGGAATGTTCCAGAACAGTATCCAAAGGGGTGGGAAAATATAAGAAGCCACAGGAGTAAAGAAGCGAATCCACTCCTTAACTGTTGATAGTTGTCTAGGTATCCAGCATGCTCAGAGACAGAGCATAAAGGGGCCAGAGTAACAGTCCCATCCACCCTCCGGGAGAAGAGACTCCTGATTAGGGGCTTCCGACGAGACAGCGGTGTCCGAGTAATATGTGCCATAACATGGCCTGAAAATATAGCATCACTGGCATGGTAACCCTTTACTGCTGCAAGCAAATCCACGGCGAGTAGTTCACCTTGGAAAACTAATGATACAAAATCGGGATAGCCAGTAACAGTCTAGAGCCAGTGCAACTAAAGAATGCCTCCTGAAAAAGGTAGTCCTGCATAGTCAGACCGAGTCCACTTTTAAGCGGGGCGGTCCTTGGGGTGCCACCAAATTCTTCACTGAAGTCGATCTCGATACCACCAGCAGCAAGAGAATATACCACAGGTCGATAACGACAGTCTCCTGACTTCGGCACCAGTAAGAATCCCAAAATAGAGCTGTGGCGCCATCAGCGTGGAACTTCAGAGGGCTGGGGACCTTCCAATAGTCGACCTGGCTGTACGTCAGCTTCCATAAAACCCCAGGCTGCCAATATCGCTTTCACAGTCCCACCTAAGGACGGGAATGGTTCGATTCCAGATGCCAGTGTAGACAACTCGTTGCGCTCCACAACCGTTTCTGGATGGCGTCCCGTAAAGAACATTGCTGGAAAGCTTGCGGAGGGAAGTTCCTGGCTTCCCAGTTGTACTATCTTGCAGAAGTCGTATACACAGCTGACTACCGCCAGAATGTGGGAGATCCAGAACTCCAGAACCACTCTACGGTCCCAGGCTGCATAGCTGAAGCGCAACCTAGCCGCGATGCTGCGCATCCCGGCAACACATGACCGTGATGTAGGCTGTCTGGTTAGCTGTAGAGCAAAAAGAACTTGCATCAAGAGATCCTTCGGCCCCATGAGCCTGTGACAAAGCCCACAGCATCCACTTCTGCATGAAGCCATGGGTTCCCAAAGAAGTCTAGCCTTGGAAAGGTGACTGATTGGATAGTGAACTAGGGTTGGCACTGTAGTGGGATTCATTGCAATCACATAAATACACTAGGTACAAGAAGGTTGGCCACACAGCAAGGGTACACTGGTACGGAATTCTCGCAGGTCCCTTGAGGAAACATCAGCAATAGAGGGGGACGACCCTTAAGATTGCAAACAGTACAAGTATATACTGTTTCGCGGTCTCCTGCAAGCAATAGTGCTGGAAGATCACAACGTGCTTCTGTATCCATCCGACGTAACTAACTCTAGGGCTGGTGGGTCACATTTAGGTTAGGGCCTAAATGTGCCTCTTTTCTTCTGAGGGACCAGGCAGACGAGAAGGTTAGCTTCATTCAGTTCGCCCTCCTTGGCGGGTTAACAGGGAGAGTCCTGTCTCCCTGTCTTCCAGAAAAAGATTAAAATGAAAATAAAGAATAGTCTCCGTAGGCGAGACAGCCTGCCTCCTATGACACTAAGCTCAAAACTGAGCATGATGCTCGCAGAAGGTATGCAGCTAGTGGGAGGAGTTAACCCTTATGCTTAGTGTCGCCTCCTAGTGGCAGAAGCTACACCCAAGGTTTTTGCTGTGTTCCCCAAAGACACAGATGAGAAAATAGGTTACAAATGCAACAGAGCTTTATGTACCCAGTAGAACCTTGAGAAGGTGTGTAGAGAGGCCCACATAGTAGCCTTCTACATTTGAAGAGCAGAAGTGCTGTTGCGTACTGCCCAAAATGCATCCACTGCCCGGGTAGAGTGTGCGGTAACCCGAAAGGAAGGTTCTGAGCCATCTGGCACGGTAGGCCTCCACCACTACTGACCTGATCCAGCATGATGGGATGGTTTTAGGAGCTGCAAGGCCACGTGTCGGGCCTTCTGGAATTACAAAAAAGCAAGTATGGGCGTCAAAAAGACAACATCTGGGAGAGGTACATCTGCAAAGCTTGCACCAAGTCCAACTTGTGGAGAGCCAATTATCTTGGGTAAATGGTAGAGGGGCATAACGAAGGTAAGACAAGGTCCTCATTGATGTGGAAGGCTGACACCACACCTTAGTTTGGAAAGCAGGCATGGGATGCCGGACCCAGTTGTCCTGAAAGAAGATAGTGAATGGAGGTTTGACCGACAAGGCTGCGAGCTCAGAAACCCTTTGGATGGAAGTAACTGCTACCTTCCAGGACAAAAGACGAGCCAGGATGTTGCACAACAGCCTGAAGGGATGAGACTCCAGTGCATCCAGTACCAGATTGAGGTTAGAGGATGGGACAGGAGACCAATATGGAGGGATGGTGTGAATGAACCCCTGTAGGAAGGCAGCAGACTTAGAAGCCAGGGGTCTTTAGAAAAGAATAGATAACGCCGATACCTGACCCTTAAGGAAACTAAGGTCTGAGCCCTCCAGCCCCTTCTGAAGGACAAAAGAAAAGAGAAAGAACAAAGAAAAAAAAAAGTATAGGATGACACAGTTGCGTCGTTCTCACCAGAGGAATAAGGTCTTCCAGACGAGGTTTTAAACCCAGGAAGGCAGCTTTCTAGCCTTAATCATAGCCTGAATGACAGGCTCTGCAAATCCACAGGCCCTCAGAATCACAGCGTTAATCGCCACACCATTAAACGATGCACAGATAATCTCAGCTGTAAGTGAAGATCTTCAAGGAGGGAGGCCCCACAGAAAGTCAGTGAGTAGGTTGACAAAATCCGCGTATCACGCACATCCAAGTTAGTCTGGGGCGATCAGAATTACCAGAAGGCCTTCGAGCTTGATCTTCTTGAGAAGTCATGGGATGAGTGGAAAGGGAGGGAAGACATACAGGAAATGGAAGTTGATCTAGGGAACTATGAGGGCACCCACTACATAAGCCTTGGAGTCATGTAACCTAGACCAGAAGGTTGGGAGCTTGCAGTTCATTCTGGCCGCCATCATATAGACGTTTAGTTGATCCCTATTTCCAACAGGGTTTGGAACATGTCAGGATGGACCTCCCATTATCCTGGCTTCATGGGTTTCTTGGTTCAGAAAAATCAGCTACCCAGATGTCCATGCCTGGAATGTGGACCACCAAAGGGCTGGAAGGTGATCCTCGGCTCCATGTCAGGATCATTGCTGCTTTTGCCATGACTGCAGAGCTGCAGGTTCCACCTTGATGATTGATGTATGAGACTGCTGTAAGCTTTGTCCGTTTGGACCCCAAAATGTTAGGTGGGGTGCAAAGTGTTGAAGCGACAAGAAAACTGCTTGAGGTTCCAACATGTTTATCGGGACGGTCGACTCCTGCACAGTCTTAATGTCCTAAGCCGTGCGTTTCTGCAGTCTTGCACCTATAACCAAGAGTCCTGGTATAGCAAGGCAGTGAAGAGGCAGGAGGAGAAGAGAGGGATGAGGAGCCCCCTGCACATGTGCAAGTTATGCCTCAGGATCAATAAGAGAAGCTAGGGAAGAGAGCTGCAGTGCAGGTAGCAGAGCCTGAAGTGAATAGTGGAGTTGGAAGTGGCAAGAAAATAATAAGAAGAGGAGCAGAAAGGACAAATACATACCTAGATGAAGGAATACTCATGTTTGAAACATAGCTCCAGCAATCTGTGCCCGCTTACCTTTGAATAGGTAGAGTGCTTCAAAAACCAGGAAGGGGTGGGGTTCACTATGACTCCTTTCTCTTCTGAGGGTCAGGCCAGCAAAAGACTGGCCAATTCCAATCTGTTCACCCTCCTCGGGGAGGTAATAGGGAGAGTCTAATGCCAGTCCTGTATTCCCAAGAATCAAGAGGGAAAACACCTGAAGGCTAGTAAGAGACAGAACTAGTTATAGCTTGGTGCCTGCAGGAGGGGTATAGCTGGTAGGAGGAGCTAACAGTTATTTGCTTAGTGTCTACCTCCTAGTAGCAGTAGCTATACTCATGGTCTTCAGTTGTGCGCCCCAATGCAAAGGAAGAGAAAGTATAAAAACTTTTAGGTTTCTTATTCCTTTTGAAACCACTCCTCCAATGCATAATTTCAGCCTTGAACATAGTAGAAAAATGTTAAGCACGCACACATTCCTAAAGTTGAAAACAGGTTCTCAAAAATGTGGCCATGGTCCGTAAGCCTAAATTAAAATTCTCAAACTAGCCTATAAAGTATCAATTAAAACAATGTCGGACCTGAATCTCATCCACATCAGCGCTCCAAGCTCGGGCCTTGCAGAGGGCCTCCTTCAAGCTTAGTGTATTAGGAAGTTGTACTGGAATGTTCTCGGCTTCCTTAATGATTGCTTCAAGGGTAGCAGGAGGATGCTTCTGCCTACAAATATTCACACAAGAATGTAAATCAAAACAAATGAAATAGTGGGCTCATATTGACTGACATTAATGACCATTCAGAAAGATCACCTTGCTTCTAAGCACATCTGAGCTTTTTCTTCCCAGCGGAGGGCAATGGAGATTAGTTCTTTAAGTTCACTCCGAGCTTTCTCCACCGCAGGGCTCTCAGCCACAGCACCAGCTTCTTGTAACAACGAACGCATCTCTTGGAGTGTGCCTGAACGACCTGCAACGAGGGCCGCCCGTACCCGTGATAACCAGTGCCCTTGACGAAGATGCCTTGCCAACTGCTCAGCTTCAGGTAACTGAACATTAAAAGCATCACAGCGCTCCAACATTTCCTTCATCTGGGATGCACTTTCTGGGAGAGACTGCAAGCAATTCTTTGCCTCTTTCTGTAAGGAATCAGCCCGTTCCAGAAGTTCCTGAGGAGATTTAACACAAAGGTTATACACTAAATATCCTTGATATAACATTACAAGAAGCAGGGCAAGAGGAAAAGTTAATTACCTGTAGTGGTGACAGCTGATCCAGTGCACATGGAAGAACTTGGATACGTTGTACAAGCTTATGCAAATTGTCCAGAGACTTTACTGTAGAATTGCTCCTAAAATTAAAATAAAAAATTTAGAAAGAACAGTTCTGCTAGCAGGCAGGGAAAATAAAATGAACTTTCTATAGTGCTGAGTTATAATGTAACCCAAGCTTTACCGACTGGGCACCATCACATAACTGAATACTAAATATATGATCTACTCACTCTCCATCTCGCCATACCGTGCACATCTCCAGCCCCTTCATCTTCTGCATCCCCCAATTATTTGTAGTATGTAAGCTCGCTGGAGGAGGTCCCTCATCCCTACTGTTTCCATCAACTAGTTACTATGCAACAGTGGTTTTGGTATTTTTGTACGGAATATATTTGGGGCTATATAAAGATTGATTACTACTACTACTCATGAAGCTAACCTTGTAGGTTCGGGATCACTGAGAATATTCCGTGCCTCACGAATGCAAGACTCAATCTCTTTAATGGTGCTTTTCAGTTGCTGGAGCATGTCATTCTCAGCAAACCGCTTGTCGGAGGCCTCTTTTGCAAGAGCCTGCAGCTGCTCCAGTTCTGAAAGACAATCAAACCCATGCAAAATATATACCAGGAAAAGAGACAAATTCTGTAACTTAAAGAGCAGATTAAACCTCACCTATCTTAGCCCCATTCTGAAGCTCCAAGGCCTGACGAACTTTGTTTGCCCAGGTGTCAAAGGACTCGGCCCGAATTTTCAACTTGTATAACATTGCTGGCAGCTCATCAAGCGTGTAGCGGTACCTAAAATGGATTATTCCATACAAAACGTGTCACTTCCCCTACTGAATCCCCATGTTCTACAACCAGATGCTGGATTGGAATGCAGCAAATGAAACTCATTGGTAGTACAAAATAAAAGAAAATGTTGTTCAGAAGTTGCAGGCTTACCTGAGATACTGACGAGCTGCTGGGCACTGGCACAAGTCCTCAATGTGATACAAGCACACAAGGCCCTGAGGGCAGTTATAGCATGCCAGAGCAGATAGAAAGCATGTAGTCTTGCACTTCTGACATTGTCTTTCATCATCAGGGAGCAACTCAAAAGCTTCGCGTTCTGCCTCTGTAATCCCTCGCTCCATCAGCGACTTACGTAGTCTCCGTTCTTCCTGCACTAGAATAAGCATTTCCTTGTGCACTGCAGCAGCCAAAGTAAGGTCCAGTCTTTCAGGACATGCAGCCATCTTGCAAATTAGTTCCTCATGTGAGAAGACGCAGTATCGACGAAGCCTCCGATAATGCTCGATGCACTTTCGGCCAGCTGTGAGCTAGAAGTTTGACAGATTGTCTGTGAGACAGACTTAGATACACCAGAATTTACTTAGAATTGGTAATCTTTCACACAGTGCTCTTTTATTGTGGCCAGATCTCGCCTTAAGGCCAGCCTGTTAAAGGTGTTGTCCAGGCATAAAGACTATTGACCTATCATCAGGATAGGCCATCAATAGTTGATTGGCTGGGGTCAGTCGCTCGTGACCACAACTGATCAGCTGTGCGGGCGCATGCTGTCAGTGCCGCAACAGAGCCAGCCACTACACGAAGGACAGCGTGGAGGCTTCTGCTCCAACCTC
The DNA here is from genome assembly GCF_035609145.1 of Eleutherodactylus coqui. Classification (NCBI taxonomy): domain Eukaryota; kingdom Metazoa; phylum Chordata; class Amphibia; order Anura; family Eleutherodactylidae; genus Eleutherodactylus; species Eleutherodactylus coqui. The sequence goes on along the minus strand of NC_089846.1, from coordinate 25,113,697 downwards.
TGTATTTGTAGCGGAAGTCTCCACGCCAACCTCCCATGTGGCAGCCGGTGCTTGTCACTGCAGGCACAGCTTTCATTGGTTTCAATGAGAGCCAAGCCTGCATTTACAAGCACCGTCCACTACACAGAGGTCAACACGGCGGCTTCCGCTCTGACCTTTATGTTACTGCGGTGCTGACAGCATGCGCCTGCTCAGCTGATCGGTTGGGGTCCAGAGCAGTGGACTCTGGCCAATCAACTATTGATGACCTATCCCGATAATAGGTCAGCAATAGTATTTATGCTTGGAAAACCTCTTTAAAACCTGACTACTCTGATCTAGGTCTTTACAGTATTAATGCTCGATCTGCAGGTTTAGGCAAAAAACATTTTAATGAGCCACTCACCCAGTCAGCAGTGCAGAAATTAACTGCCTCAGCAAAGTTGTAACCCTGGTTGAAGCCACTGTGATAAGCTCTTGGAAACGTTATTACGAACTCTCCAGCACATTGGTTTGTTCGCACAACCTAGAAGGAGAATTTAATATTGAGTGTAAAGAGAATAAAATTAACCAATACCAACAGAAAACACTATTGAAAAAGACTTATGATTACTAACCGGCACCCCATGTGCCATCAAGGTGTTGGGGTTCATTAGTGTGACCAGCTGATGCAGGAGATCTGGTTGACTTTCAAAGAGTTCTGGAGTCAACTTTTTCATAACCTCTTCAAGTTGTTCAGCAGCAGAAGATGGCACCCCATACCAGGTCTTAGGCTCTCCCCTAGAAGAATAGCACAGCAGAGGTTTAATACAACTACCCAAAAATAGCAAAATCTCAATTAAGAGAAACACGTGCAGTGAAAAATCACTAGTAATTATCAGAGAGGACATCAGTTTTGTAGATGAAGAGGTTTTCCTCCACACATTAGAGACTTTAGCCTATAACGCTGGAAAAGGTTTCTATTCCTCCCAGGACACTTACCAGTGAAGGTAATTAATGGAATAGCTCCAGTGATCCTCAATATGCCAACAGAAGGCAGAGAACACCATGCCCACATAGAGCCAAGGTACCTTCATCCCAGAGATGTCAGCATTAATGTGACACAGAACAGATTGTTCAAGCACTGGCATAACATTCAAGTTCCAGCCACTTTTAGCATATGCCTGAAGTAATAAACAGAAAGTGTCAAAAGACCAAAAAAGGAAAATATAAAAATACATACGCTTCTGGAAAATTGACATAATGTGATAAATCAAAATCACCTCCTCTTCAGGAGTCAACTCTGTTTTGCCATCAAGCATGGGGAAACCACTGCCAAATTCCTTGGAGTGAATATCTGCTCCATACTGTACAGTCACATCCTCTTCTATACTGTTCACCAGGCGCCAAAACTCTTTCTCTACCAGCTCTGTAGGTACCATCTGCAGACGTCAAAAAGCAATATTAACATGGGTCAAGAAGAAGCGAGTGTTAATTATACATGTTAATGAGTTTTAACTACCACGAATGAGGCATATATCTAGATTTATTACTTGGATATTTAAACTATCCTTTTCCCTACGTGTGGGTAAGGAATCACTCCAAGTGCAGGTAGCATATTTTGTTGCAGCATCACTTCAGTGTCAGAAACATTGGGATATTTCAAAAAATAATCATGCAGAAGGGGACAGTGCAAAAACCTCAAAAAAAAAAAATACATGGCATATATTCTCAAAAACAGATTTACTACATGTTGAGAATTTAGAGCCAATAAGGGTGTTTCGCACTCCCCATAGACTGAAGACATTATTTTACGCACGCCGACTGGTTACTAACCAACGTGTCCACCTTAGACAGGTAATGTCGGTGTAGTGCCAGTGTATGCTTTGGTGGGGAGGGGGGGGAAATTGGTAAAAAGCTAAAACTTCCTTGCAAGTGGAAACCAAATAAGCAAACTCACATGAACTGGCATGTTGAAGTAATCTGCCTTAAATGCATCTGCCATTTCACCAAAGCTCTGTAATGTATACTCTCGAGTTGCCTGCTCAAACCCAAATGCTTCAGGGGGCCTTTTGCATTCCTAGGAGGAAGAAAATATTTCATACAGTTAAGGATTATAAAGCATGGGAACACCCACACCATCTAAAGATTACAAAAATGTATTTGTCTTTTTTTTCTACTTACGGCCATAACACACTTGGGACAGTGCCAAATGCCTTTTGGAGGTTCTGGAAGTGGAGGCAGCAAACAGAATGTATGATAATTGTCATCACATCCATCACAAAGTAATAACTTCTCATCGTCATCTCCACGGGAGCAAATCCGACAAACAAAAGTGTCGGCCTACATTAAAACAGTAAGTAAAGGCCATGTCAGTAGAAATTAAAAAAAAAAAATATAGACAGTCTAAGAGACAATGCCTTTTTAGATCAACTGATTGAGGGTACAGGGAGCACAGACCTTTAGCAAACAGCCAGCTGCTGCAGGGAAAATTCAGTAATACATGGTGACTAGAGATGAGCGAGCATACTCGCTAGGGACAATTGCTTGATCGAGCATTGTCCTTAGCGAGTAACTCCCCGCTCGGAAGAAAAGGTTCGGCTGCCGGCACGGGTGACAGGTGAGTTGTGGCCATGAGTGGGGGGAGAGAGAGATCTCCCCTTCGTTCCTCCCCGCTTTTCCCCGCCCGCCGGATCTTTGCTCCCGAGCGGGCAGGTACTCGCTAAGGGCAATGCTCGATTGAGCAATTCTCGCTCATCTCTAATGGTGACCACAGAGAGACTACAAATTCTTGCTCAGACCTGGGTCCTGTGCAGAGGATCCCTCCTTATGCCCTAATAGGACATGGACAGGGGTTGTCTTCAAGAGAGGTAAACAGGTAAATGCCAAAACACAACAAGCAAGTGTACTTACAAACTGCGTACTACTATTATTCCTTCGAAGCCTCATAGTCATCTTAGTGCAGGGTTCAGGGCTGAGTGATCTCTCCCGCTTTATATGCGTATAGTATTCATTGAAATCTCTTGAATCTACACCGACCTCCTCCTTAACCACAAGAGTTGGCGGGCATTCTGGAATATCGCTTTCTATAATACAAACAGCACTCAGTTGTATACAATATATAAACACAATTTGGTTATATACGTGTTGCATGGATGTAGCACAAATAGAATATGCAGAATCTGGAGCAGTTTTAGTTTCATGGTTGAGTCGTTGTCAACTGGTACTTGTGAAAGCAGCCTTAGCTGGCACTTTATCTGCGGAGGGGGACCCGTTTGCCTGCTTTACTCGGGAAGCAGGAAAGGGGAATGCCCTGGCCGAACGGGTCCGTCTTATGACTGAACAGCGCGGAACGGACCTCACTGACTGATCAGATCCGTTCGGCTTCCACTCAGCTGTCTGCATTTTACCGCAAGAAAAAGCATGCAGTGCCGTTTCTTCCAGTATTTTGAGGCATATCTGCGATGAAACCTCTGACGTGAACTCACAACTTCGAAATAAGAAAAATCGTCAATATAGCCATATTTCTTGCAGGATAAGTTGTAGGGCAACATTTTGTTGCATACATAATGTATTAACATATCCATGGTTTTGGAGGGGGAAGTAAAAATTAAAACAAAATAATTTCAGTAGTATGCACCATGTGGTAAAAACATCTTTATTCTCTGAAACAGTATGATTACATTAACACCAAGTTTATATTGTTTTTTGTTTGTTACCACTTTTGCACACTAGACAAAAAAAATTAAAAAAAAAAAAAAACACAGTTGGTCCCCTACTTGCGAACAGGTTCTGTTCCAGGAGCTGGTTCGCAAGTATATTTGTTCGTATGTCCGATCAAATGGTTGTATGGAGGGGAATTGCGGGTGGATCCCGCTCCACACAACGTCAGGTGCCGGCTGTTTCCTAAAGGCATATTGGCAGTCACTAAATGGGTTAAAAGAATCAGTAAAACTGGTCCCCTACAAAGATATAATGCCTATGGGTTGTGGCTGGTATTCTAGGTATTGAGAATGGACTTGAACTGTAACAGACATTACCCATGGACAACAGCAGCATTTGTGTTTATTTAATACACCCTGGACCAACCCCCTTAATAAAACCACAAATTATGTATTAACTCGATTTTTGCACAAGTCTCTTCTGGAGAGGAAAAAAAAAAGTCATCTTGTATACCTTTCTTACGAAGATTTTTATCTTTTGCCATTAAGCCAAGTCCCATCATTTTAGGGCCAGCGCCATAAATTTGAAGTTTTTTCAACTCTGGGTTCTTTTCTATATCCTCTTCTGTGGGCTCCGGCTTGAAATGAAAAAAGGGAAAGCCAAGGTGAGACGAGTCATAGCACAAGAACGAACACTGAGGCAGAATAAGAAGGAAGCGTCAAAGGAGTGAAAAAAAAACTAACAGTACAAGGTTAGGTCAGAGATTTTACAACAGACAAGACATGGGTTTACAGAAATTCAGGGAAAAGGACACAATCTTAGAATTAAACAGGAGGTCACGGTCAACCCAACATGTTAGAAGCATCGTATTATGTTGAACATAAGACACACAAGGCCATATACCCAGGATGGTGATGTTTCTGGGGGCCGGGAGGAACTTTGAGAGGCAGGATCTGAGCTGTCAGGATCCTGCATGGAATGACAAAAATAAGGGAAGTAGGGAAAAAAATAAATTAAAAAAAATGTGAAATCAAACAGTCCCTAGAGATCAGGCTCTCTGTGAAACCTTCCTCACAGCCTCCTTGACAAAGATGAATGCAAATCGCAGCTAATACAGTAACAGAACAGTCTACAGACTAGAAAATGAAGGTATGAACAATTGCATGAGTGAAGGAAAAAGGAGTCATAATATAGATCTCACCTCTTGAGTCAGACGTTTGGCTCGTCGCCCATAGCTGGTAATTTTGGAAGGTTGCACAGACTGTCGCAATGGTATGCTATGTGGTTTGTATTCCTTATCCTTCTCTTCACTGTCATAACGTGGTCGTTCACCACAATCCTGTATTTAAGATATTCCAATGTAAGGGGGGGAAAAAAGGAAATTCATACCTTGGCGCTGGATCAATGTTTAAAACATTGGGAACCTTACCACCAAATTTGCTCCTGACTGGTACATATGAAAGGGGTATATAATACGTTCGTAATGGGACCTCAACAGGGATCCGAGGTTTTTTCCTGAGGGATATCCCATGCGTTGTGCCACACGAGCCCATCTCCTCTCTCTGCAAATCATTTCGTAGCCACCCTCCTCCTGTACGATCTAAAAAAAAAAAGGGGGACATATGGACATAAGATTTTGCAACAAGAATAAAACATTGAAATATTTGCATACTGAGTCTCTTATATGGACTCCAATATAGAAAAAAAAAAAAAAAAAAGACAAAAACACAGCAAATTCAGTTAAAATTATGTTAAAAGCATAAATTTAACATTTCCAAAACGCTCAATAGCACAATATATAAAAAATGTATGTAACCTTGCTGAGACCATATAAGTCCAGGATTCGTCGCTCGACATTTGGAATTTTCAGAGAGGATAACTGGATCTCCCAGAACTTGGCAATTTGGTCCAAGTAGTTTAGCTTTACTCTAGTTTCTGCCTGCAAAATTAATAGAAAACCCAAATTTAAAAGTTACATGCATTCATTCAATAAAAGCATATTAAACTCTATTTACCAAGTCCTCAAAAAATTGAGTTGCAATACTTCCTTCAAACACAGCTCATCTACAGCTGCTCCCTCTCTATGCATGCACAGCTAAGCAAATGTCCCTGTCAAAGCGGTTCACATTCCAAGCTCTACTAGAGGAAGAGGCATGCAAGCCTTGAAACACATTTAAGTGTGCTTGGTTGCTTTAAATGAAATAAAGTATTTAGGTTAAGGGCGGTTTCACATGGGAGACAAAAATCACGCGATTTTCTCACAATGCAACAGCGCTACAAATCGCATGTAAGCGATGCCCATGCTTTCCAATGGGTTCCTTCACATTAGCGATGTTTTGTAGGCTGCTACATTGAGAGACAAGAATAAATAAATCGCTGCTCAGCCAATCAATGCAGCGCTTGATGAACCAATCACAGCCATTCAATGTGATAGCCGTGATTCGTTCATCGAGTGCCGCGGCTCAGATAATCAAAGCTAGTGCTTCCTGGGAGGTGGGATTTATGAACCCCCTAAACAAGAAGCAGTGGCTAAAGACTGCAAACAAGTAACGCAGAGCTTCGGAAGCAGAAGTGCAGGGGAGCGGACAATGCCTGTTAGGTAATGTATTGTTTTATTAAATGCAGCTAGGGCTTACATTTCAAGCCCCCCCCCCCCCCGAATATCCCAGCAAGAGAGTGCTACCAAGTCACGCAAAAAGACACAGCGATAGTGCACAGAAATCGCGGGAACACAGCTACGATAGCAATATTGCCGCAAGAAAAGCGCAGTGATATCACTGTCGACAATGTGAAAGAGGCCTAAAGGTAAAAATGGGTCTCCGCCTAAGGCTGCCTGTCCACAGGCGTTGCGGTATCCTGTGGCGGAGCCGCCGCCGGGAAGCAGAAGCCATCTGACAGATCTTCACAGTAAGAATATCTGATTCTCCGCTCACCATGGAGAATCACAACAATTCGCACCATGCCCTGATTGGCACCTCGCGAGCGGAGAATCGCTATGATTCTCCGCTAGTGGACAGGGTGGACACCGCTTTCCATAGCAACGTTATGGAAAGCGTTCACTGCGTTCCCCGCGGCCGTATTATCGCCGCGGGGAACACAATGCAAAAAAAACACCCGTGGACAGGCAGCCTAACATTTATGACTGGCAATGGGAGAAGCTACAAGCAACTGTAGGATGCTGTATCCTTACCTGCACATCAGCTTGTTTCAATGGGGACCCTCATCAATAGCAGTCAACACATCACACTATAAGCTTCTACTGAACCAGTTTTATTGTGGCTCATTTGTAGCCACCGATCAGATGTAAACTACAGTGAGAACATGCTGTTCTCAGCCTCATAAAGAACACAGTAAAACCGTGATTCCAATGTTATGTAGGAAGCAACCCCCTTGAAAGAGGGTTTCTGGGACTTTTACTATTGATGATAGTTTACTGTCGGTGGTCCCCTACTCACGATTCCCAGGGCCACTCAATGTGAACAGTGTTGGAAGCAGATGGCCAATGCAATGCTGATAGAACCATCTGCTTCCAGCGCGGTCCTCTCTACGGATAGCTGGCCCGGTGATCAGCTGATCGTTAGGGATTAGAGATGAGCGAGCATACTCTATAAGGCGATTTACTCGAGAGAGCACCGCCTTTTTGGAGTAACTCCTGGCTCGTCCCTGAAGATTCGGGGGGCCGCGGGGGGAGCGCGAGAGAGATTTCACTCTCCCGATCCTCTCCGCTCACCCCCACCCCCGAATCTTCAGGGACGAGCTAGGAGTTACTCGAAAAAGGCGATGCTCTCTTGAGTAAATTGCCTTATCGAGTATGCTCGCTTATCTCTATTAGGGATCCCTAAGTGGAGGACCCCAACCGGTAAACTACAGATGCCTTACCCTAAAATTAGGTCCTCAATAATAAAGGTCCTGGAAAACCCCTGTGATCTTCTGACTCACCTCTAGTTCATTAAGCCTCTGAATGCGTGGGGTGAAACGGAAGTTATCAACTTCAACAGCAAATGGTGGCTGCCAATCCTGAAAAGCAGCGAAAAAAAGCCATTACTTTCAAATAAGTAGAAGGACAGAAGACATCTCCACAATGACAAGCACAGCGAACAGCGCTTCAGGAGTATATAAAGGCATTACAGTGCACTTTCCCATTGAGGTTCACAGAAATACAAGTTGAAGAGCACTGAGGAGGTGTAGGTTGTAAGATACTAACACATAAGAGGACGGGTAATGGAGAATAACGCTGTGTGCATATAGTGGCCACAATCTGGTTTGACCACATACCAGCTTGGCATAAGCGGATTGTTAATGCCCATGCTGTTTTGTGGGCAAGATTAATGCTTACCTGGAAGAGAGAAAAACCACAAAGCCATTGTAAGTTTGGGTTGCTGGTGAGGTTTGTAACTGCACTGCGGCTGCTACTTGTGTGCTCACCCTAATAGAGGGGTCAAACCTATTTATCCCTAGCAAAACTCAGCAGACACACTTTCAGTGGCTACAACGGGCTACACTGCCTCCTAGTGTAATAATATTGCATTGCAGCAGATAATCTTCCATGAAAACAGACAATAGTGGGACATGAGTGGAGGGTGCACTGGGGTGGGATTAGACTTCAAGGTAGACTGCTCTTATCAGCAGATCCCAATCGGTCTTGAGAGGGATCCAGTAACAATCTAAGGTCTACAGGATTTGGTAGACCGGACGTGCACCCCACTAGTAACACGAACACCCTGTTGAAATCTCTCACATCTACGACCGACCGACTTCAGTTTTCAATCTCACGACAAATTGATTAGTACCAGAGCGTAAGGCTACAGTCACACAAGCCTAATACAGGCACAAATCATGGCCTGACTGCGGCTCCGCGCACCTGAACCAACAGCATCAGAGAGCATAATGCCATCACTTCTCCCTAGTCTGGAGGGGTCAAAGTACAATATGGGGATTTGGGGTTATTGGCATCATCTATGTGCTGTATCAATAATATTAATCTTTATTTGTATAGTGACAACTTATTCTAGAGAGCTTTCAAAGCACATGGGGGGGGGGGGGGTAGGATTATTACATGTGGTATTCAATTAATTCTGGAGCAGAAGATGTCCAAGATAGTGTAAAGTGTGGGAAGCCATAGGAGGGGCAGGAGATTTGGTATGCTTCTTTGAAGAGGTGCGTTTTTAAAGCTTGTATAAAGTTCTGTGCGTCGGGGATTGTTCGGATGTTTTGGGGTAGAGCGCTCAGAGGACCGGCGTTGCTCTGGAGAGGTCCTGGAGACGAGAATGCGAGGTTCGTATTAGAGGGGAATTTAGTCTGAATGTATTAGCGGAACGGAGAGCGTGGACTGGGTGATGTACGGACAGGAGGGAAGCGATCTACCGTGGCGCGGCGCCATATAGAGCTTTGTGAGTGAGGGTAACGAGATTGAAATCAGAGCCAGCTCCAGGCTTACATGAACCCAGGGATGGGCAATTGGGCCCAAAATTAAAATCTCGATTTTTGCTCAACAAGTTAAAAATACTAAAGACATTTTGTTTTTAACGTAAAAAAAAAAATTAAAAACACAATTCCTTAATATATGATCAGAAATTAAAAGGACATTTGCCATACATGGGCCAACCACGCTGTCTTTAGCGTCCTTTGTTTCACATATGCAGATCCAAAGAGAGTCTCGGCCCGACCGCGCGTCTCCGGACCCCAACTCTTGAGCATAATACAAGAGCATGATGCTTCGAGTTTGGGTCCAGAGACCTGCGGTCAGGCCGCGACACACACTTAGGAGCTCTGCATGCGAGTCAGATGAATCTAAAAGGGCAGTGTGGTTAGCCCCTGAGGCCTCCCTCACATAGGTGTTTTTGTATAGCGTGTAGCGCTGCGCTAAACGCTGTACAACACTCCCATTCAGTTCAATGGGGCTGCTCACACAAGGCTGAAAACGCGACGTCTTCAACACTGCACTTTGACAGCCTTGCATGTTCTATTTTTGGCCGTTTTCAGCCGTGTCGCCCATTGAAATGCATGGGCAGCGGTTTGGTACCGCGCTTTTGGCAGCGCTTAACGCCCTAGCTACACTGTACAAATAAAAAAAGATAAAAATCAATACTTACCTTACAGGTGATGTCGCTGTCATTGAATGGCTGTGAATAGACGCATCCAGTGCTGGCTCCGATTGGCTCAGCCGGCTGTCACTCACCGGAGCTTAGCCAATCAGAGCAATCGACCGGCTTCACAAGGTCCTGACAGCAGCATCGGGGACAGCAACTTCACTAGCTGTGCTGAAAATACAACCATAACGCTAGCATAACGCATGCCAGCGAGGCTGATATCAGATGGAATCTGCAGTAAACGCAGCGTTGAAAAACACTGCGTTTCTGCAAACGCCTGTGTGAGGGAGGCCTAAGTCAGCAATAAGGCCCCAGTTTATGCCGGTACTGTTGTATTAGGTCTACATCGGAAGCTAGGGGCTGACAGGCCTTTGGTGACGTGAACACCCCGTCAGGCCCCTAGCTTCCGATTGGCTAGTACTGCGGCAGTGAGGGAGGAGTCTGAGAGCCAAGGTGTTGTGGCGACAGCAGGGAACACTGACTGCGGGGCCAGCTTGCTTCTCGCTGATGCCAAACTAATACCTCAGACCACTCAGCTCCCCTCTGCTCTCCCCAGCGGACTGGCACCTTCCACTCCCACCCCCCACTGCCAGCGGGGACCGCTTTAAATGTGCTCCACACTCCTCTTCCCGCCGCACTGCCATCTGGCCTTCCCCTTGTGGCCACTGCAGCCAGGAGCGCTGTCACTGGGGTGCCAGCTCCTCTCCCCGCCGGACTATCATCTCCGCTACTGGTCCCCCTGCGGCCAGGACCGCTGTCAGTATGGGGCACGCTCCTCTCCCCGCCGCACAGCCACGTGCTCTCTGGTTACCCATGCGTCCGCAGCAGCCAGGACCAGAGCTATCGCTTGAGATGTTGGTAGGCTGCCAGGACGGGTCACCTTGGATGCAGGGTTAGAGTTAGTTTAAATGTTAGGCTTACATTAATAGCCGTTTACGCCTAACACTTAAACTAACCCTAGCCCTGCATCCAAGGCAAACCTCAGTTCCCACGCTGCTAGGACCTTGCTCCAGGCAGCCAATCACTAGCTTGTGGGCATACACTGGGCAGATACAGCTCATCACTGGGTCTCCACCCATACTTGTGGTGGAGACAAGGTACAACAGTACCATTTACCCCAGCAATAAAATAACCTCACCTCCATATCGCTCCTATGGCCTCCTACATCCTTTGCTATGGCTTCTTCCGACCAGAATCGTGTGGAACATAGGCAAGGCAGGGCAAGCATACTGCACCGCCTGTGCGATGAGAAGGTGCCAGATGGCGAAGCAGGAAACACTTGGCTTCCTGTGGCACTGGTGCCATTGACAATTATTTCCTCGTCCAAGACACGTATACAATTAATTTCAAACGAACAAATCAATCCCACCTGAGTGGATCCGCCAGGCTTAGTAGGCCACGGCACTTGTTCGGGTTTGCCGGGTGCCGATGCCAGCCTAGCACTGTATGATCAAGAGAGATTAGATTTGAGGGGTCCAAATGCCAAGACCTCAAGCCAAACCCCAGCCTCCTCCAGCACCACCAGTTAGGAGGAGGTTGTATGGAGTAGTAGCAAGTTTAAGGCCATACATTTGGGCCACTTGCTGTTCGGCTATCCCATAGACCGCACACGGACCCACAATAGCCTATATGAGGCCATCCAGAAACAAAATGTCACACGATGCAAGTTATTCCCAAGTTTAAGTACACAACACACTTGTTCATGTAAAACTGCCCTAATACATATTTTAAAAACACAAGTGTGAACAAGGACCAAGTGCATTTTTGTATCAAACAATCGACAATGGAAAAGCCCAGTTTTCAATGGCGTGTTCCTGATTACCATAAGTATTTATCGAGTTTCTTTACACTTTCCTATGAATCTCTCCCAACAGAGACCTTGCTATAACAGAGTTCAAGTGAGTTTGTGCAACTGCCTGGCAAAGTGCCCGCTTGGTACCTTTTATACTGCAGAGGCGGTACATGCCACTTCTGTCCAGGAATCAGAGGAAGCTGCAGGGACCTTGGAAGTCCTCCGCAACGTCCTGCACATCCCTCAATAGACGCAGCAGTCCACAGGGCAATCAGCAGCAGAGAAACTTGCCGGCGGTCCAATGTATGCCGTTATTGGCTTGGGCTTCCATCCCTCTACATACAGCACTAAACGGGTATTACGTAGTTCATCGCCACAAAACCTCATGAAAATAGATGGTTTTGCCTCAGTTGTGGCTTGTTGGGGGTTTTAAAACATTGCAAAACCACCATCAATACAGCCTTAGATGTGGTAGGCACCGGAAGTGCGCTCCATGACTGAAAAGCAATCACCCAATGATCATTCATACGTCGTTTAATTGATTTTATTCTCCAAATTAGGGATTCCCCCCACCCAAAAAAAAGGGAACAGTTTTGTATAGAAATTGATGACTCAAAAACACTGATCTAGTTTGGATGAGGACACTGAAAATTCTGCCTATGGCCTCATGCACACGGGTGGATTTTTGCTGCCGCATCCGGAGCAGGCGTTCTGCTCCAGATTCTGCAGCAATAACCCTTCATCGCATGCCATGGAAAAAATGTGGTTTCCGCTCACGTATGGAGGGGGAAAAAAAAAAAGGGACATCCCGGACAGGTACGCAGGGTCCTCGGCCACGGGTAGGGTCAGATTCTGCTTGGGGCTCCTGCATGCGGAGTCCGATCCGCCCGTGGACTTGAGACCTAGAGCCAAATCACACGAGTGGTAACGGCAAGACACGTCCAAGAGATTCACGCACAACTTGCATCAGTACGTGTGCAGCCCGATGTACACAAACAGCCCATTTAAATGCCTTGGTGCAAGACGACAGGCTGGCAACACACAATCGTATTTTGGTGCCATTACAAACATGCAGCCCAGCCTGACCGCGCATCACCTGCCCCCCAACTTCAGGCATCACTGAAATGTATTATGCTCGGAGCTCTGGTCAGGCCAAAACAAATGTCGAAATTATGGACCAAAAAAATAAAACCGCTGACGAAAAACCATCCCTCTGTTCCCATCCATAGCACTTTCTTTGTTTTTTTAACGTGAAACATGGGTACAAACCACGGGCAGCATGAACCGGGACAGGTAAGCCCGTGGCCCCAGTGCATGTTTTATAGTGCAACGCTACAGAGTATCAGAATGCAAACACTTAAGTTTGACTCTGAACAGAGCTCCAAGTCAAGTGGGCGGGTGAAGCTGGCCTCACCCCGCCCGCAGCATGTTGCCCAACAGCTTTCCGCCATTTTGTGTATAAGGAGAGAGCCGTCAGTCTACATGAGGCAGGCGGGGAGAGGCCGGTGTGGCCCACCCCTGTGACTCAGCTCCAAGTGCATTTATTCTGAAACTCCGTAGTGTTGCAGAATAAAACACCAGAAGGCATCCCTGTTCCGCGTTCACACGGCCCAAGGTTCGAGCAGCATGAACCCGACAGCAGAACCCCTTTAACTTCTATTGAGTGTGAGCCATTTTCCGACCGAATAATTTAGTCAACATTCATACAGGTCCGGGACATCTAGAAGAGGCCCTTGTGTCGTCCAATTAAATCACTGGATTGTGCGAAACTGAACGATAATAGTTAATTGCACGGATGGTCAACGATCAAATTGTTATTAGTCATTCATTCGCTTCTTGTTTGTTCAGTTCATGCAGGCATAAGAACCTGATGACAAATCAGCCTGTGCAAACAGGCCGTCGTTCATAGATGAAGGCGGCCGGCCGGAAAAGATCTCCAGCCCCCTCTGCCTTTATTCAGCGAGCGATTATTGCTCCAGTATGAAAGCATACAAGCGACCATCTTTGGGACGGCTATAGAGCGCTCAGCAGGCGTCCCATGTAATACCACCCTAACTCATGCAGCGTTTTTCACTGGAGGTTCCTAAGATATTTCTTGCTACATCCACCACCGTCAGCAGCCATTTTCAGGACAGAAGCACCATGTAGTTTGGGGAGGGGTCTTTGCTGAGATTAGGGGACGGCTTCACAGTGGGAGAAGTCAGCACTGAACTTCCTTTAAGTAAAGAAAAGCTGCATATATTTTTCTAACACATTAAATTTATATATAAATTGGTCAATCCCGCTGTTCCTACAGGAACTCAAATAAGCTCTCTTGCAGAAGGAAGACAACCCTCTTTTTGTTGCTACCTATTGAAGGTAGCCACCCTGCGAGCCAACGCCCAACTCTAATGTGCTTTGCAACATGACTAGGCATATTATGCAATTAGTCGGCTATTAGATTGTTTGGTTCACGTTGGTTGTGCCATTGGGCCCAGGTCAAACGAAAACTGAACAGAATGCATTAGAAGACATCAGCATCGTGAAGGCTGTAAAAACTGAGCACACGATGCCGCCGATGCATTGTGGAAATTCATAACTTCTCCACGGGGATTCCAACTGTAAATCGCGTGGATCCGCACGCAGACATGGCCCTTGTCAACTGACAAATCTGCGTGCAGAATTCTTCATGAAGAATCCGCATCAAGAAGTGTGGATCTGAGATCCGCTGGCAGAAAAAAAAAAAAGCATCATAGAGACTCTGCTACGTTTTCATTTTACCTGCTAAAATTGCCCGTGTATCAGAAATGGTGCGTTTTCACACAGCCGAGAAAAATCGCACGATGATCCCCATTATTTTGAATGGGGTCACACATAAGCGCTTTTTATCCCCCAAAAAATCGCGGTGCAGGAAAAAAATAAAATCGTGGCATGTCCCATCTTCGGGCGTTCCCTTGGAATGCCTCACATCGCCCATAGTTTTCAATGGGATGGGCACAGTATTGTACGGCGTGTGATGTGCACGCGAGTGCGACGTGAGGCTTATCTACGGCTGATAGCTACTTCCTTGAAGTGATGTGGGGCTTTATTGTGTTATAAAACTGCTGCGCGACTGCAGGGCCATAACGTTTGCCAGCGAGATATCAGACCAATTTTGCGCCCGATATAGTATTCGTCCGTGTGAAATTAGCCTGAGAAAGCTTTATTTCCTTCGAGCGATGCGGGATACACCCGCGGATTTACACCGCAGGAGTACCACGATTAAAAACAAAAAAGTGCCTGCAAGTGATCGCGGATTTCCGCGGTCTCTATTACTGCTATATTAATGGAGACCTCCCGCGGCGCAAATCTGCGGAAAATAGAACATGCTGCGGTTTTTTTTCCCGCTCGTGGAAATCCGTGGTAGAATTCTGCATGTGAGCATTGGCAGGCAGAAAGCTATTAGGTTCAATAGCTGTAGAATTCACGTGCGGATCTCCGCTACAGGAAATGCGGTAGAAATCCGTCCGTGAGCATTCAGCCTAAGTATTGCGCTTTGGAGACTGCTGTATGACCAGTCAAATCTGGAGTACATTTTGGTGTAAGAACAATACTCATGCTGAGGTGGGGCATGTCCTCCATTGTGTCCGTAAAAGGCAAAAAAAAACTACTTCAATTGAGACGTGTGAAAAAAAAATATGACTATTACAAGTAGGAAACAAACTGCATTCCTTCTGCATCATTAAAGAGATGCAAACCATTTTCTGCTTACTTCCCCTTCAATCAATAGCAAATAAAGATAGCAAAACTCTTCACCCACAGCCGCACGAGTTCAGCGCAGGCCGCTTACTGCAGCGAAGCAGATCGTCAAGATCTCCCTGCTTACGTGAGAAAGGAAGATCCAGATAATGGACAGTCTTATCCGCCTGACTACAGAGGTGTGACTACACCGTATGAGAGGAGTGGCGCCTCCGCATCTACAGCAGCTGCATGAGCTCATACTATAGGGGATGGTTATGAACTGTAAAACGCATCTTCTTAGTCATTTAAAGCCCATCCCCCTCCCATTATAAAACGTAGCACTAGATTCAACCGAGTCAACTAGTTTTACCACTTTAAAAATAGTGTTTTAAAGCACCGACAAGAGTATATCATTATCAGAAGTCCTCAGTGAATAGTGTAAGACGACTTGGCTTCGGTCCTCGGGCCTGGATGACAGCCATGGTGCTGCCATGTTGCCTGGGGCAGCCCCCTCCTGTCGCTCGGCTGACAAAGCCTCTCACTTAGAAGCCATGTTATACAATACGAGGTTGTGTATTGTGGTAACAAGGAAGGTGGGGGAGGGGCGCTGGATTGTACCACGCATCTCCTGGAGTTGTCTGGTCTTCTAGGGTCACAGGGATAATACAAGAAAGGGGCCTACAGTGTCGGATACATGGAGAGACTTCAGAACGGGTGGATTGTTCAAGGCAAAGAAGTTTCCTTATAATAGTGATCAGAGAGGTCGTTATGAAAAACCGAGACAGAACTGCCACCAAGGGGCGAGGAAGGCACTCCTAGAAGTAGTAACGTCGCCTCCTAATAGCGGTAGGATATACCCCCGACGGGATTAAATACA
Organism: Eleutherodactylus coqui; assembly: GCF_035609145.1. Taxonomy (NCBI): domain Eukaryota; kingdom Metazoa; phylum Chordata; class Amphibia; order Anura; family Eleutherodactylidae; genus Eleutherodactylus; species Eleutherodactylus coqui. The sequence goes on along the minus strand of NC_089846.1, from coordinate 25,097,619 downwards.
AGTCTGAACTCTATCAAGCGACTGCATCTGCTTTTGGGAAAGTTAGGTGGCACAAATATGGCTGCCGACACAACTCCCACTGAGACTCCAACTAATCTCCCAGATTTTGAAGCAGTCTATACCCCGGTGGCTTCAAGTTTGTTTTCAGGAGGCCTGAGAAAGTTGAACAACAACAAAGATGGCTGCTATTACAGCATTTACTGCTATTCGCTTTCCCAGACGTTGGAAAGGACACCTGCCTGGTTATGCAGTAATGGGGGAATATTATACCTACAGATACCCAACATGTTGGAGTCTGAGATAAGTGAGCGACAACCCTTCAGGTGGCCATATTGGTTGCCACCCATTTTATACCTCTATAGCTTATATAGGTAAGGTTTGACCATGATGACGGAGGGATGAACCTTTAGGCTGCCTGTCCATGGGCGTTTTTGGATTGCGTTCTCCGCGACGATAATCCGACTGCGGGGAACGCAATGCACCCTTTCCATAGCGTTGCTATGGAAAGCGCAGCCCCCCCCCCCCCCCCCCCGAGTGGAGAATCATAGAGATTCTCCGCATGCTGCGAATTACCACGATTCTCCGCGGTCAGCCCATCAGATAGGCTGACCGAAGAGATCCGTCTGCAGGCTCCTGCTCCCGGGTTGCGAATGCCGCAACGCCCGTGGACAGGCAGCCTAAGAAGTGACTTCTGCACTGTGGAAGGAGGGGGGAGGGGGGAGAGGGAGAAAGAGGTATCCCTTTATCCATAGGATATCTAGCTGATCGGTGGAGGTCCGACCGCTGAGACACCCACCGATCCATAGAACAGAAGTCGCGTTGGTCCCCAAATAAATGGGACGGTGGTCACGCAAATAAACGCAGCACACTCTGAAACGATTGTAGCAGCAGAGTGGCTGTACAACCTCCACTCCATTAATTTGGGGACTGACCAGACCCAGTGACCCACATCCCCCCCAATCCGTCACCCAGCTGAGCATCTCCTGCTGCCCTGTCCCCTGTGACAAAAACCTGACCACAGTGGTCACTTATCAGAGGCCAGAGCAGCATCACCATCGCAAACGCCTGACATCCTGGCGCCCAGAATGTAAGCACTGATGCCAGGAGTTCAGAAGGTGACGCTGCGGCCTCCGATTGGCTGTAGAAGTCACCTAACTTTCGGCGACCATCCACTGGGGGAGGAGACACGGGCTGCAGGAGCTGCTCAGCTGGGTCCTGGGGTTGAAGACAGGCAAGTAGGTTTTTTTATGCGCGTTCGTGCCCAGCTGTTAAATTGTCATGCAACGATAGAACCCTTTTAAATTAAGTTTGATTCACTTTTTTTTTTTTTTTTTTTTTTTTATTAAATTAGTTTCCTGAAAAAAAAAAAAAAAAAATTGCACGAATAAGGCCTAACATACGGATTTTGATACAATTCTGTCGCAAACACAAGTTAGACATGCAGATATGTGGACCGCGGAATATTCCGTGTGTGAAAGCGCTCTAATAATTCCTATTATGCCAAACGAAAGGCTGTAGAAATACAAAAGCAGCTGAAAACACGTGAAAAATATAACAAATGGCTCAACGACTGCAGAACTAAAGGAAATAGAAGGGGAGTGAAGAAAACGAGGCCGGGCGTTGGGAGCCGATACTCACCACGGGCGGCCGGATTTTGCATATTCCGGACTTCTCAGCAATAGGCCGGATCCGGGCGATATAACCCAACGGGTTGGCAAACTCTTCCCAAGTCGGCTCAAACACGGGGCACTCGGGAGGGGGGATGAAATCTTCAGACTCCATGTCTGTGTGCCTCAAGAACTAAACTCCAAGGGTGTCGGCGCGTATCAGCGCATTATCCTACAAGAGGTACAATGACGTCCGGGTACAGATGCAACAATGGCGGACGGGTCAGGAAACTGATCCTGGATCAAAGATGGAGCCTCCAGATGTGACGACGTCAACGGTTTCCTGAGACGCGGATTATTCAGCCTGTGTAATAAAACAGAGAAGAGGGTGAGAAGCGAGACGACACTTCCTGTCCTTCCGCAGCGCGACTACGGACGCCTGTTTGCTATTTATATACATAGGAACGCAATTAAAAAACGCACGGTCGCAGGCGTTTACCGCATTACAAAGCGACAAGATCCGATTTGGTTATAGCAATAGAATACGGGGTGTGATAAGAAAACCACGACACGCGTTTTGTCTGTCACCCGCGCCATAGTCCATATAGACCTACGCCATAATATCCAGCACAACCATACGTACAGGAAGGTTCTAGAAGGTCACTACCCCGGTTAACAACAGCACATATGTCAAGTCAGCCATTGCCGCAAAAACACACAGCCCCCTCCCCCGCATCCCAATAGCTTTTCACGGGCAGGGACGTCAAAACCCGTAGAAATATTTCGCTACGGCGGTATTTTTCTGGAGACCAAAATAATAAAAAACGAAGAAAATCACCCCAAATACGGCGCAATTGCCGCCGGACTGAAATTATCGGCCAGGTACGGAGTCGGCCTGATAAATGTCGCAACGAAATTTTCGTTCGTAGAAATCTACGGATTTTTTACCTCAGAAACGCAGAATATCTGTCGGGGCGCTCGGCGTCCGCTGGAATTATAGGCGAGTCTATGGCCGCCTGTTCCGGTATACAGATAAGTCAGTCAGGGATAGGTCGTAGCTTTCTGGCTGACACAGAAGTTTCTTGCTCCCTACAACCCCCCTTGTCACACAAGTAATATGGAGATTTCTGTCAGGATGACAAAGATGGCGGCAGACATGGCTCCTCATCCCTACACGCCTCCTACTTTCCCCCCTCTCCGGCCCAGGCTGTCTACAAGGACACTAATGAGCAGCTCTCCACCTTGTTATTGTTGTTTTCTTCTTTCAGAGTCGATTCTCCCCCTCAGTCTCCGCAGCAGCCATCTTGAAATCCTATCACAGGTGTCCTTCCGCGCCCCCTTTGGTGACCCCACCCTTTATCGAGCCCTATGCGGCAGGAGAAAAGGGCTAGTCTTCAGAAGAGATAAGAAAATATCTAACCTGACACTTGTTAGGATCCTCCATAGAAGGACAGAGGTCGAGAAGGAGCTCATGTGACACGCACATCAATAAGTCCCCTCTCGGCGGAAGGATATATGAATACACTGCACCCAGGCCGGGAAGGGAGCCGGCCTTGATATTCCCGTGCAGTCGCACGTTTAAAGGTCCCAGCTGCGCATGCGCGGCCACACAGGAAGCGGGTTGGAGAAGGGAGGGGAAATGCCTGATGCATGACGTCAATGGAACCCGGAAGTGTGAGGAGGCACGTTGGAAAACAATGTTTAAAGGGACAGAAGCAGCATAAGGCTGACTGTAGAGCTGCCTCCCTTGTGCTGCAGCTGGGAGAAGGTTATTAAGGCAGTGTACCTTTAAAAATAATAGCTTTACAGTCTTTTACAGCAAAAGTAACTTTAAGGAGGTAGATTAAAAGGGAGGCTCCCTTTTAAAAGATAGTGACACATTTTTGGTATTTTAAATGAATCTAAGCCTATAGACATCCTTTTTCGCAAGCCGTCTAAAAGGGGTTGTTCATGAGTTTTTTACCCCTTGAGGACATGGACGTTTTTTATTTCGGTTCCCTACGAAACTTTCAAAAAAATCATAATGTTTGTCTTGTTTCATTATTGTAGTTTTGCGATACAACTTCTCTATTGTAGTGGCCCTTATTTATATACCATATAATGTACTGAAAAACGTAAAAAAGTTGCTAAGTGCAGTGAAATCTAATATAAATAAGCCTACATGCTTTTTCTTGCAGCACACTTTGACCCATTTGCTGTAACTTTGGTGGATGATGTTGGTGCCATTAGATGACACACACGCTCACCGCTGCCATAAGATCATCAAATGTGAGTTTAATACATTCAGGGAGATGTCAGGCGGGTTGAAAGTTACAATGTTAAGTCTATGGGTGCCGCTGCTGTGCTTCAGGCATGCGCTGGAGTGAGTAAAGCATTGCTAAGCAACGCAGCATACACTGCTAAGCTGCACCATACACTGCCCAACCAAGAGCGATAGAAAGACAGAGAGAAAGAGCGATAGCGAGAGCGATAGAGAGACAGCGATAGCAATAGCGAGACAGTGAGAGAGCGATAAAAACACAGAGAAAGTGATAGAGAGCGATAGACGGAAAGAGAGATAGCTAGTGAGACAGACAGAGAAAGACAGTGAGAGAAAGCGATAGAGAGAAAGACAGATAGAGATTGATAGAGAAACAGAGTGAGAGCAATAGAGAGACAGACAAAAAGAAAGAACGATACAGAGACAGAGAGAGCAATAGAGAGACAAAGAGAGCAATAGCGAGAGAAACAGAGAGAGCGTAGAGAGCGATAGAGAGAGACAATGAGAGAGAGCGATAGAAACACAGAGAGAGCGATAGACAGAAAGAGAGATAGTGAGACAGAGAAAGGGTGATAGAGAGACAGAGACAACGATAGAGAAACAGAGAGAGCAATAGAGAGAAAGCGTGAGAGCGATAGAGAAACAGTGAGAGAAAGAGCGATAGAAACACAGAGAGAAAGCGATAGACAAAGAGAGCGATAGATAAAAAGACTTGGATAGTGAGAGAGAGCAATAGAGAGAAAGAGAACTAGAGAGAGTGATAGACAGAGTGAGAGCAGTAGAGAGAGACAGAAAAAATGATACAGATAGACAGAGAGAGAGCAATAAAGAAGAGAGTTATCTCCAATTGCAGCTGTTGCACCTGACACCCGCCCTGTATAGAGTGGGGTAGTTTCTCAAGCCCTCTCCATGCAAACCCCATGCACATTTAATGTACATGTACAGCAGATATTGCCAAGGGGGGGGTAAGTGAATTGTGCTTACGCAGGATACCAGCACTGGGGATGGATTTTAGGGCACAGAAGGACCAAGTAGGTTTGAAAACAAAATGTAAAGCAGACATTAATAAACTGTCATATGGAACAGCTGTGCCTGCACTAGAGAGAACAGTGCAGGCACAGCTAGAGCTCCCTCTACTTGTATGCAGCTAGGTGAAGATGGATTTCTCAGCTCCGTCTTCCCCTAACTGCATCACTGAAGAGGGATTTTGTATGAAAGATGTACAGAGTAGGCTAATAAAAGCTATTGCAAAAGTGCTTAGAAACGCCTATTCTATTCAGCTCCTCTTTAATTGCCAATATGTGTATAATATGGTTGTACCTTATTTTGTGGCCCTGCCAGGACCTTCAGGGAAAGGTCACATAACATTTTTCACTCAAATTCTTTTGCTATGGACTGTCAGGACTTTAGCTGCACACAGATTGGCTGAAGAGCTGGGTGTAAAAGACTGGATCTGTATTGATCTGGAATATGATTTCTCCAGCAGGCTTTGGGGTATTTTGTCGCTTTCCTAATTGTGTGGAAGCAGTATGCGCACACTGACCAAGTCAAACACAAGGTATGAATCTCATGTTAAAAATGGCTCTCCGTCCAGAAACAGCCAGACAGGGCCTTTTATTGTACAGACACACAATGGGCGTGCAACAGGTTACATCAGTAACATATAGGATTCTCATTTGTCGGATCATACAGAATCCCCCACCTCTCTGCTCACCTCTCTGCCCACCCTCTCTCACGTCCGCCATAGTATGGACTTTGTATTCTTTAGCATGCAGACAACCTTAAGGAATTCTGTGTAGTTGACAAGATGTGTTTAACTAGCTTGTGTTTGAAGAGTGGAAGGGGGCCTAGGTAAACACACAGGATATACACGACACTATGGCCCTTTAACTTCTTAGAAACTGGTTGAGCAACTTCGATGTATTTAGAGCAAATACATCACCCATCCATTGGCTAGCAAATACCATGATTAGATTGTGTGTGTCCTTTGAACTCCTCAGAGCTGAAAGTCATTACAATAGCAAAATACATTTGGGTTATATACAAATATTGATAGACATTTTATACTAAATAATTATCATGTCTATCACAATCCCCCCTTAAAATGTCTATCCTCTAATTTTCACAGTTCTCTGCGCATGAGCCTATAACTGGAGCGCGTTGAAGGTTCGTTTTAGGGTCTTCAAGGGGGTGTAGGACTTGTCCACTCCTTCTGGGGATGCATCCAGCAAACTCATGATGGGAGCGGCTTTTCCAGCATCAGTTTCACAGGTCTCTCTGACACAGGGGATAACACAGCAGACTAGAACAGAAAAGGTAATCAGTTCACATACAACAGCGACGCCCGTCTGTGCCAGGATCCTTTACCACCCGCTCATCCATGGCGAGTGCTGGTCCCAAAAGTTAGCTCTTTTTAGTTAGTGCGGTCAGCTTCTTAATGACAACTGCGTCTTTACCCGCGGGTCACGTGTCGTCTAGGATGTAGGTACAACAAGTCTCCCCTATCATCTTACAGACACTCCCCTTTTTAGCTAAAGTCATATCTAAGGTCATTCTATTTTAAAAGTCATAGTCGAGGTAGGTCCTATTGGTCGACTAGTCCCTATAAGGCGTCTCTAGTATAATTTATAAACCACTGCTAATTATAATAAACATAATTAATCCAGTCAACGTTTATTTACCATAATGATCAGGAAAATGGACTCGAATCTAGTTTTAACTTGGTCTCTAATTTTTAAAACTTGTCAGGTACCCCCCTTGGCTATCCTATGGCGTCAATGTATACGTGTAGATCAAAACTACCACCAGGGGTCTCTCTTCTCGCTCTAGCATAATGTTACAATACTAGTAGCGTGAACAGGTACGCACGGCGTGGGACTCCCTAATCTTCACCCACACCAAAGTCCCTCCTGGAGATAGTCCTAATGGTGAACACGTCCAAGTCGCCTCACCCTTGCGTCAGGGTTTTCCCACTGCCCGTAAGTCCCTACTCCTAGGAGGGGGGGGATCCCTACCTCACCTCAGAGGGAGGCCATGGATTCCCTCGGCTCATTTCCGGGCATCCATACCCTCTATCTGTACAAGTTAACACCCCACAGGGTGTGCCCTCGCCGGAACCTAAGGTCTTCTGCACTATCCCTAGGCAAATGGGAATTCCACTGACAATCCATCTTAGGAGATCGGGGCAGGCACAGTACTAGTACATTTCTCCTTTTCTTTGGTAGCGTATGTGGTTGGCATTATCGGAACTGGCTCTTCATCTTTTTCAAACAAGGGAAACGTTGGTGTCTGACAGGATGTGGAGGAACATAAGGGCTTTACTAAGGCACACTCCCCTGTCCAATTACCCTCCAGGCGGGTCTTCTACCTCATGTCTCCACAAAGCCAGTAAACGTCTCCTAAGGACTGGACCTGATTCTGCATCTATTCCCCTCCTATCATTCTGTAGGAGGAGCAATACCCGTTGGTGAGTTCCCCAAAAATCTCCCTCCACCCTGCCTATTTGCCTGGCAGGTGTAGTTTCCAGGGTAGTCAGTAATACTCTCTCCGGTGCAAAACACTTAAGTAGTTATAGAGTATTCCTTCTTCCATTTCTCACGGACAGTGTAATTAGCGGAAATGTTCGTGAAGAGACTAATAAACCACTCTTCAGCATCTACAGGGAGATTTAGGGGGACCATTCCCGAGTGTAGTCGGGCACTACCGCACACGCAACAGTTAGACTTGTTGCTCCTGTTAGCATTGTACCTCATCAACTCCAACCAGAGATTCTGGTCAGAGTAGCCAGTCGCTACTGTCAAGGTGTCCTCAAAGGTAGGGTCGGCTATGATCATCATGTTCGTCAAGGTCTTTATCTTACGGCGGAGGGGGTTAATTATGGGCACGGGACTAAGTGAAGGCTTCCATTCGGCTGCATCTACCATATCCCTTATTTTAAACTTCCCTAAGGGATCTGTCCTCCCGTACCGGTATGTCCCCAGACTATAAGTCTCCCCCGTCCCCCGGGCTTGGATCTCCCATGGTTAGTGTAACAACCGCATAAAAAACCAAGCAGCATACTAAGTTCAGCCTTCCAATACCTGCTGTCCTTATTATTCTCAAGGAGGGTTATACGACTAATTAGGGATTTCCCGCTCTTATTTTTCTTATTTAAGGCACTTCGCGGTTTATAGGACTAGTCTGTTCCTGCGTTCCATCCCACTAATCCCCAATAACGGCAGTCTTCTCCCCAGACGTTATCAGTGGCGCAAACATATTGTATTCCCCGGGTATATAAGTCATATAACCAGCTGGACTGAGCTAAATCTGGCCTGCGGTGGGATCTTGCGCCTAGACACGGGACCACAGTACAATAGTCGAAGGAATATGCGGCTACTTGAGCATTGGACGAGTTATACCAGAAGGTAACCATACCCTCATATTCTTCCGACTAAGGATTCCAGTTGCCACCCTCCTCTCTCACTAGCCCTAACCAGAGTAACGTCTTTGGCACAACTAAGACTGGTCTCCCGGATCTGAAGCTTTCTTACAGTATGAAGCATGGATCCATGTAAGTCTTTCGGCTAGTTTCACAGCTGTGGCAGTAGTCAGAAGCACCTGGTAGGGGCCATCAAATCGGAGCTCAGGAGGGTGCTTCCTGAGGAACTTCTTGACGCACACCCAATCCCCAGGCTGCAAGATATGTGTCCCAGTGTCTGCCTCTGAGTCTGGAAGAGAACACCTGTGCATAGGCTTTGGTTAGTTCTTTAACAACGGAAATCACATACTTAGTCAACACATCAGATTGTAATTGTAACCACTGAGGATAGTAACAACCTAGCCTTGGGGCTAGCCCAAACAATCTCGTAGGGAGATAATGTATAATCCCCCCTAGGTTCATATCTAACACTGTATAAGGCTATTGGATGACAGTCTTTCCAAAGTGGCGTCATTTTTAAGTATCTTACTTTTTAGCGCGCCACTACGTCTCTCCACCTTTCCACTACACTAAAGGTGGTACAGTATGTAAAAGGCCTGGGATACATCCAGAGCAGACATGACATGTTACATTTACCTGCGAAGTTTATACCTCTGTCTGACTCTGAATCACCTCTGGTACCCCATATTCACAGTTTACCTCGTTCATGAGCTTCTTTGCGGTTACCTACTTGTTTGCCTTGGTGACAGGGTCGGCCTCCAACCTGCAAAGACATCAACAACAACAAGCACGTAGTCATACTTCCCAACAAGTGGGAGCTGAACGTAGTCAATTTGCAATCCCTGAAATGGGTAGAGTGGTCCCGGCAAGTGTGATGTGGCAAATTTACTTCTGCCCTGACTTACCCATGGCATAGATCATGCTGAACCGGACAAATGATGCAGCAGCTACAGAGAACCCAGAAGTCGCCCAACCTCTTTCAAGCGTCGTCGTCATTACTGCTTTACTAGGTGGGTCTTTCCGTCCATCAGCTGGGCCATCATGGGATACAGGAACTGTGGTAGGCAAGTGCTGTTGACTGTTCACCACACGCTGTCCTGTTTCTGCTGCTCCCATATTAGTCCATTTATTCTTTCCTTCCTTGCTGGCTGGTAACTGTAAAAGTCTTTAGCATATCAAAGTCCAAATTTTTGTCAATGTCCAAAGTTTTTTGCCACTGACTCATGCTGTCAGTACCTTTCTTCTTTCTTCCACGGCTTGAGGGCCGCTGCCTTTGCTGCGCTGTCAGCGAGGGTGTCGTCTCTCGCCTCTCCAGTGTAGGAATCGGTGCGAACTCTCAACTTTGTCAGGTAGAAGTAGGGCCTCCATGCGACTCTGTACCGCTGCACCATTCTCAATTGGTTGTCCTGCTAAGGTAAAAAACTGTCTGGCCTTCCATATTGGGCCGTAATCATGAGCTATGCCAAATGCATACCAGGAGTCAGTGTAAAGGATTGCCGGTCTTACCTCTCGCCACTCTACACGCCTCAGTGAGGGCCTTCCATTCCGCTTATTGTACTGTGACATGCGGAGGCAGAGCTTCTGCTTCTAGGACATCTTGTTGTGTGACCACTGCATATCCGATGTGGAGTCATCAGTCCTCACCCTGGTACCATCTGCAAAAAGCTCAACATATGCATTATCAACAGAGGTTCTGATAACTGTTTGCATACCTGCAGTTTCTTACTGTATTAGTACTAAATAATCGTTCTGATGTTCTATTTCACATGGCTCGGAATCTTGTAGCACAAAATCATTTATTTTTTTTTTCCAAACCCAATAGCTGATCTACAACACCTAGATCATCTATGACCCAGATCACCTATGCCTCCCCCCTTTTGAACCGCAATACTCAATGGAAAAAGAGTCATTGCGTTCAAACTAGTAAACCAAGAGGCACAAAAACAAGCACTTTGTAGGTCAAGGTGACATTGTATGCAGCGAAGTCTGAGCGAAAATCTCCTTTAGATTTTTTTTTTTTTTTTTTTTTTTTTCCCGGTTGCAGTTAGCATTTTTTAACACAAGGGGGCGCCACACAATTCAAATTTTACGTCACCCAGTGTAATAGTATTTCAGGGTATGGCCAGCGTTTAGCTTTTACTCTCCTGTCGGAATATAATTATAGCTTCAGTGTAGACTGACACTAGAATATACAAAAGACTTAAAGAAAAAACTAAAGAATACGGATGAATTAACATCCTACTCTGGGCAATTCAGTCCCTCTTTCTTCACATAAAAAGTAAAATTACTTCACCAAATTGCATGAAAAAGTTTGCTGGGTGACTATAGTGAAATTATTCCATCTGTAGGAGCCTTCCATAACATCATCTGTCTGAGCATCCATTGGAGAAGCGGGCAGTGGAAAACAGAGCCCCTGGGAACATGAGAGAGCGTCCCCTGTCATGTATTCCTGGTCTCTGCCCCCCATGCATCAACTCCAATCTTCCATGCACTATAAACCAGCTTAGTCATCTACTATGTCCCAAGCTGCGTCTCCACAAAGGTTTGTTTCCCTGAACTTATCACACATCCAAAGTGGCCACATCTTGGAGCGTAACAAAGTCTGGTCAAACAAAACCTTACTTCAGACAATCATGATGTTAGCACTGGATACAGTGGCATTGGGGAATATAGGCCTCCCAAATGCAGCAAAATGGCCGCCAGAGGCAGAAAGGGGCGGGGCTACAAATCTCCCAAGTGAGGCAAAATGGCTGCCGGAGGACCGGGCGGGGCCAGGGGCAGCAGCACTTCCAGGTGAGGCAAGATGGCCGCTGGAGGAGGAAGGGGCGGGGCCAGGTCCTGTCCCGGATGGGGAGGGACCGGAAGTAACATCACACACCCTGAAAGTGAGCACATGGGGGGAAGTAACTTCAGGGTGGGGGCAGGCCTCACTACATTTACTGCAGAGTCACACTATGTTGGATTGTAAACATTGCAAGCACGGCCGCCATTACAGGGAGGGGCTGTAGTCAACACAAAGACATTACATTGTTCATAAGCAATACACATACCCCCCTACATGCTTTCCCCTCTTCAATCTCTTAACTACATTATACCTCCTACTAGCAATCTAAAAACACCTTTCTTTCTGCTGGGCTTCCTGCTCATCTTCTGAAAACTTTCTACAGCCTATCTTACCTGTCCATGACCTAACATTTCTTTCTGCAACTTTTCCTGGTCCTTCTCTTTGTATAACATTTCTACATGTTCAGTAAACTCTGCTGCCTTCAGCAACCAGATCACAAGCTCTATGACCTTTGTCCTTGCTCACTTTGCTCAACTCTATGCTACCTGCTTATTCTATTCTATTCAAAGTTTCTATTCATTCTATTCGAAGACACAGTAGTGTTTCTCTTGTAAAATCTGCTTTCTTCAAATCCTTCCCATATAACCCCTCTTTCCCACTCAGAAAAGACAAAGGAAACAGAAAGGGTTAATTGAAAAAGCTTTCAGTTCACTCTTATCAGCAGCCCTCCCCCCAACAATAAACACTGCACATTCTTTCTATAATACCAGACAGACGGGATTACTGGAGAAGACCCACAACGGCTCAAGGTATATATATATATATATCCACCTTTATATCAACCCAAGGTATATATCTCATCTACCTTTTTTAACAGCCCACCGTATACTAGTAATCCCCAAGAGCACTCCTTGTACACGATCTAGACAGGACATTTAGCTATACACAGAGACTGACGATTATTTTCAATGACCAAAACCTCAATAATATTCTGGAGAAATCAGCCGTCACAAAGCACGACTATACTTCATACGTATATACCTTTCCACATATGAGAACATAACACGCTCAATCATAAAGTTAAGTATACGTATCATAAATCTTCCTAACCTCACACTAGTTTTACCTAGGAGCACGTGTCACTGGCGTGTTCCCTCAGACTTAAACAGCCGAGTCCGCCCTCCCGACACATTAACCCTCACAGAATTTATCTCTTGGTCTTGTATACACAATTTTTAACCGTCTCAGACATAACAGCATACACAGCGTACAAAATACCCCTAGACAGGTAACGTGGTGGTTTTACCGAGTGGACAGAACTAGAGTTATTACCTGTCTTTCAGTGAAGGTCCAGTCTGGATCAGGAACAGGCAGAAAAGCAGTCAGAACCCAGCTTTGACACAGGTAGATAAAGCAATCTTACCGTGTTCTGTAGATTTTCGGGCCCCTGAGTTCTGCGTGCCATCTGCCGATCTCTGTACGTTCCAGGCTGTGACCTCACAGATCCACTCGCCCACCCAGGGACGCCACTGATCTGGAATATGATTTCTCCAGCAGGCTTTGGGGTATTTTGTCGCTTTCCTAATTGTGTGGAAGCAGTATGCGCACACTGACCAAGTCAAACACAAGGTATGAATCTCATGTTAAAAATGGCTCTCCGTCCAGAAACAGCCAGACAGGGCCTTTTATTGTACAGACACACAATGGGCGTGCAACAGGTTACATCAGTAACATATAGGATTCTCATTTGTCGGATCATACAGAATCCCCCACCTCTCTGCTCACCTCTCTGCCCACCCTCTCTCACGTCCGCCATAGTATGGACTTTGTATTCTTTAGCATGCAGACAACCTTAAGGAATTCTGTGTAGTTGACAAGATGTGTTTAACTAGCTTGTGTTTGAAGAGTGGAAGGGGGCCTAGGTAAACACACAGGATATACACGACACTATGGCCCTTTAACTTCTTAGAAACTGGTTGAGCAACTTCGATGTATTTAGAGCAAATACATCACCCATCCATTGGCTAGCAAATACCATGATTAGATTGTGTGTGTCCTTTGAACTCCTCAGAGCTGAAAGTCATTACAATAGCAAAATACATTTGGGTTATATACAAATATTGATAGACATTTTATACTAAATAATTATCATGTCTATCACAGTATTGGGCTCTAGTGTGACTCAGCAGTCTTGGAGAGTGAAGGGAAAAGACATCCCAGCTAGTGGGAGCTGCAGCAGAGCTGACCTGCAGCTGGACTTTGTGAGTACCTGAGAGAGGTGATTGATGAGCAAAAGGGACCTGTAGTGGTGAGAGCTGACAGCGCAGGATACAGGTGCGCTGTGAATGGTCACCAGCAGAGTCTGCAGACAAAGTGCACTGTAGAGAGGGACCTCGAGAGTGGAATCCTGGACCGGATTCTGTGTAAAGATGAAAGTGATTGCTGAAGAGACTAACCATAGAAATATCCGAATACCTAGCCTCGGTGTTGTGTGCACAGTTCAGCAATACCCCACCCTCTTGGATAGAGAGTGATCCCTAAGGAAATCACATATAGCCACTCAGGCTTCTTTTACACAGCCGAGAAAAGGCAGTTGGAGCTATTGTAGAAATGTTGTCCAGTAACCTGAGAACCCCTTTAAAGGGACTGTTCAAAATATCTTTATATATATTGAGATTTCACTTATACAAAACTGTTCACATTGTTTGGGAGTATACAAGTTATTCTTGATATTGCTTCATTATCCAATTTTCAGTAAAGTATTGTTTTTGTTAATAACCTCTGTGAAGTCATTCCATAAGTGGCGCTACCTGTTACAGTAATAGTGTGCAGATTTCAAGCACACAAATCCGTTTAGGAAAATCTATATGTTACTATTTAGTGGGGCTCCTTTGGATATTTTCCATGGCATACTTTCTACTAATGTCTGATACAAATCAGCTGGTATTTCCCTTCATTCATCCTGCAAACGTCTGTCGAGTTCTCTCAAAAAAGATGCATCAGCCCGTCTACAATGGCGCAAGGAGCGTCATCATTGGACAGTTAAACAATGGAAGAACGTTCTATGGAGTGACAAATCATGGCCCTTTATAATCAGATGGATGTATCTAGATGGAAGAGCCTGGGGAACACCTTTGTTTGAGTGTGTTGTACCAAAAATTAAGTCAGGCGGAGCTTTCATTAAGCTCTGGGGATGTTTTACGTGGCATAGTCTCGGTCCATTAGTTGCATTGTGACAATACTCTGGGAATGGTCAGCCATACTTCCAACAAGACAACGCACCTTCTCACAAATCTAAGGCTGTTTTACATTGGTTTGAGGATATGGATGTTGCACGATTGGACTGGCCTTTACAGAGTCCCCACCTGAACCTACTGAACATCTTTGTGATGAACTAGAACGTTGGGTCAGGAAATATGAACAGCCTCCATCTTCTTTGAGAGAACTTGCCAGATGTTTGCAGGATGAATGGAGGGAAATACCAGGTGAAATGTATCAGACGTTAGTAGAAAGTATGTCCAATGTCATTAGGGCCAAAGGAGCCCCAGCAAGTATTAACAAATGGAAATAAATGCTACTTTTGCTCATGTGTCCAATTACGGTACTTTTGGCAGGGTAGTGTAGGTTAGAATGGTGACAAGGACGATAATGTTCAACACCTGTCTTTACGTTATACAGAATTCTGCACCCCCTGAGACACGACGGGGGAAACAGATGTCATTTTCAGTTCTCTACATACCCAAACACGTGTTATTCTAATGAGAAGGTCCACCACTGTTCATGAACTTTAATGTATTTAAATGTAATCAGCAAACGTTTAACGTAGCCTCTTCTAACATAACTTTATCGTTATTTCACCGCATTCCTGTTTTATCTAAATCATTAAAAAAATATATTTTCTGTTGCCAACTGGAAACCATCAGCAATAAGGCTAGCCTCTCAGATCTTAGTATAGTTTTATTTGTATTCGGATTATGGCTGGTGTAAATATCCAGGATTATTTAGCCCAGCGACTTAATACAGGAATGCATGATGCTCTTTAGTTTATGAACACCCAAATTTGCTGATTGCATATGGATTAGGAATATTTACATTTGATATTAGTAGAGAAGATGCCAGCTCTCCTGAAGTGTCCGTTTTAGAAAAACGTGCATTTCCCAATGAATTTGAAATTCAAAAGTATATTTGTTCCTCTGTTATTCCTCCTGAAAATATATTAAAAAAATTCAAAGCTAGGTATTACCACTCCGCTTGTCAATTGGGAGTGTCCCTACGTACTCTGTCACTGTCCAGTCAATGCTGACACTCTGACTGTGTAATGGCATGTCCTTCTTAGGCCACCTGTACACGGGTGGATTTGCATTGTGGAATCCAAAGCGGGCGTCCGCCTCCAGATCCCACAGCAAATTCCTGCCATAGCATGCTATGGCAAACTGTGATTTCCTCTATACGAGGGATAATAGATTGTGATTTTCTGCTCACGGATGAGAAATTGCAGCAGGCTGCAATTCTGTGCGGCATCCGTGTGGACGGCTTCCATTGAAGTCAATGGAAGCTGTCCGCCCCGCGGCCCTTCCGCAGTCATCATTGTGGAAAGTTCACAGGATCTGCGTCATCACCTAGCGACGGCGTGGGATGATCTGTACTGCGCATGTGCGCCAGCCGGTACATCCGCAGTACAGATAAAGAAGACTGTGGACAGGTATGCAGGGTTGCCAGCCGGGCACAGGGTCGGATCCCGCCGTGTGTATGTGGCCTTAGGCCGCCTGCACACAGGCAGAAATCCAGCGGGATTTCCGCCACTGAAAGCCTGCATAAGAGTGCATTACAATACGCACTCCTATGCAGACAGCCGCGGTTTGGCTGCGCGAAATGTCGTGCGGCAAACAAACCGCGGCATGTCCTATTTCTGTGCGGGGCTCACAGAGCCTCGCACAGAAACGTCACTCACCCAGCCGCCGGCTCCGGTCTGCGCATGCGCCGGCAGCCGGCACATGAAAGAGTCGGGGCCGCCAGGTGCGGGTGAGTACGCGCTCCTCCCTGCAGGCGCTCAGGTCGGGTCCCGCGGTGAGAATTCTCGCCGCCGGATTCGACCCGCCCGTCTGCAGGCGGCCTTACAAGGAGAAAGGCAACTTCCCATTGTAAGTTTATTAATATATTTCCAGGAAGAATAACAGAGGAATAATACAACCCAGAATTGTTAGAAAAGTTGTTACTGCTATCACAGAAACATCCAGCGCAATCTAAGTCAGGTTTTAATGGACCTACATCACACTTGCCCATGTGACTACGACCTAAGGGCTCATTCACATGGGCATATGCGTACAAGGCTGCGATTGCCACTGCACATGTCCGAAATTCTGATGTCACGGATATGCACAGTGTGAGTTTTGCAGAGCGGGGGGTACATATTGAAATGCTGTCCCATCGCAATGCCTGAGAATAGATGTTTTATATGCAGACCTTCAAGGGCTGCGTATGATATGCAGAGAAATAAAGCATGCTGCGATTTATATCTTCTGCGTATCATGCACAGTGTCCACTCGCATTTCACACGCAGGTCTGAATAGCAGAATGAAATTCCATTGACCCTCATTCACTGCGTAATACACGGTGACAATACGCCTGTGTGAATGGACCTTAAGGGTTACTTCACGCTGGCAATCGCGATTTTGCCGCAATCAGATTGGGTGTTCACCAACTGTTTTCAGTGGGGCCGCTGCTGCTGCTGCCCCATTGAAAACACGTGGAACAGGGCTGAAGGAATCCCCTGCCACAGCTGTCACAGCCGCAGCAGGGGATAGTGATGTTCTCCCATTGGTTTCAATGGGCGGCGCTGCTTCCGCCGGCCCCATTGAAAACAACGGGAGATATCACTAAAAGAAAGAACATGCTGAGATTTGTATTCTGCGTCGCATCGCAAATCGGTGCCATGCAGGAAAACATCGCAGATGTGAATGAACCTATTCAAAAGAATGTCTGTCATATTTATGCGTTGTGCAACGCACAAATCTTGCACTATTTTATTGCCAGGCGCCCTAAAGCAGCATTGCAGTTGAGTGATTAGCCAAAACCCCTAATTCTTAGGCTGCCTGTCCACGGGCGTTGCGGTATCCCGTGGCGGATCTCCGAGGCGGGAGCCGCCGCCCGTGAGCAGGAGCCGGCAGACGGATCTCTGCTGTCTGCCTATCTCCGCTCATGGACAGTGGGGCTGCGCTTTCCATAGCAATGCTACAGAGAGCGTTCACTGCGTTCCACGCAGCCGGATTATCGCCGCGGGGAATGCAATTCAAACTTGCCCGTGGACAGGCAGCCTTACTTTTACAGAAGCGCCCCCAATATGCAAATGCACTGCCTCGAATCAAAGATGGGAAAAGAAAAAGGCTCAGGGTCCAGCAGGGTCCCACTGTAATCAATACTAAAACCAAAATATTTGCCAAAAGCAACAACTTTCGGTGAATCCCCTTAAAAGTAAACTTTTATTAATCACATAAAATTTCACCTCAAAGAAATATAAAAAAATAGTTCTGATTATACAAACTCAAAGAGTCTGAACGTATACATACCTGCCTGACTAAATACATTTTATTTGGGACAGTGGAGCTAGCGCTCGCTCCACCGGCTCCAGCACAATGGCTTATGCACGCTAAGGCCTCTTTCACACGGCCGTATGTGTTTTTCGTTCAGCCAAACGCGCTGAAAAATCACTTGAGTGAAGAGTAGCCAAGATCAAGTCCCGATCTTTAGCCACATAGTTTCTGCTGTTCACACAGGTGGCTGCGGTGTATGGGGGGAAAGAAGCAGAAATCCCTCGATCGGCAGAAATCCTCGGAATGTCTGCTAATGCTTAAAGGGGTTGTCCCGCGCCGAAACGGGTTTTTTTTTTTTTTAACCCCCCCCCCGTTCGGCGCGAGACAACCCCGATGCAGGGGTTAAAAAAACAACCCGCACAGCGCTTACCTGAATCCCGGCGGTCCGGCATCTTCATACTCACCTGCTGAAGATGGCCGCCGGGATCCTCTGTCTCCATGGACCGCAGGGCTTCTGTGCGGTCCATTGCCGATTCCAGCCTCCTGATTGGCTGGAATCGGCACGTGACGGGGCGGAGCTACACGGAGCTACACGGAGCCCCATTCAGAAAAGAAGAAGACCCGGACTGCGCAAGCGCGGCTAATTTGGCCATCGGAGGGCGAAAATTAGTCGGCTCCATGGGAACGAGGACGCCAGCAACGGAGCAGGTAAGTAAAAAACTTTTTATAACTTCTGTATGGCTCATAATTAATGCACAATGTACATTACAAAGTGCATTATTATGGCCATACAGAAGTGTATAGACCCACTTGCTGCCGCGGGACAACCCCTTTAAATAGAGCCAGCTGTCTTTTTTTCCCAGCGTTGGTCGCTGCTAAACTCCCTCCCTCTCCTTTTTTTCAGCTCCCATGGGTAAGACCTATCTTTGGATGCAGCGAAAATGGTCACCGATGTGCTATTTTTGATGGCACAATTTTTTTCACGCAGCTAAAAATCGCTCATCTGAAGGAATACATTGGAATGGTCATGATTTCTGGACGCAGCTAAATAGCTGCATATATACAGTTGTATGAATAAGGCCTAAGCCATAGAAACCAATATGACCATGTGAACTAATGCATATGTGACACTAGTCACTGACTGCCATCAGTGGTACTAATATATGAAAAGCACCACAATCAGTAGTGAGGAGATAAATGCCTATAGCATAAATCTAAAGCTCAAACATGGCAACACTGGCGTAACTTCTCCATATATTGGGAGCCCAGTAGTATGAATAAAGCATTATACTTGGGGACCCTGTTACAGGTTTGGGGGGGCCCCCAAGATAAACTTTTGCACCTGGGTCAATGAGCCTTTAGCTCCCCCGACATGTTTCACGAGACAACTGGCATCCTCAGGGGTACATGGAGCTATAGATGCAGCGCCTGGCATGAACCTATATATGTAGCAGACATATATATCAATAAAAGGCGGAATTATTATCATCCCCACTATCAATCAGCTGTATGAGAGACAGAGGGATTAACCAATAATGGCTCTGAGCATAATGCACAGACATCAGGGTAAAGTACAACAGGAGAAACAGTGTGTGGCAGCCAAGAGAAACGCTTTCTTTTCTCTTTAGGGAGAGCACCTAGATGGTGAGTGCGGAGACTCAAAAGGCCATTCATGCTCCTCTGGGTAATATGCAAATAAGGGGGATGGAATAATACCTCCACAGTGCCACATTGTTACAAGGCTTGTATAAAAAGTCTAACTTTGGCTTGAAGGAATGCGGCCTTCCAATAGGTGGCACTGTGGAGGTATTCCATCTCCCTTATTTGCAGCCAAGAGAAGAACACATAACAGTCAGGTATTCCCTGAGTATGCTTAGTAGATCAAAACAGGCTGATAGAATGAAAATCTCCACAAAACCGAGGCATTCCCAATGTTCATCAGCCTGAGCATGTACAGTATGTCAAAACGGGCATTAGCAACGTTACTATAACATTATGCAATGAAATTTTGCAATTAAACTATGCAATTAATCTAGGAATTGTGAACATTTGGATTAATCACATATGCTGTAAAGGGGATAAAATAACCTAAGTCCTTTTGGGCAGAAAAGGGAAAAACAAAGTCTTTGAATAATCTTTAGATAGTGATAAGGGAGTCCCTAGAGTCCATTAACACCAGGTCACTTTTGAGTAAGGGACGGTGGGCTCTTCCGACTCAGATCTCGTGCTGAAACCTGATGGTGTGAAACTGCTCTCCCATGAACAAATTCCCACAGACGTGAAGGAAAAGTTCCTGTCACCAAACTTTTTGAAGAGGGGCAACAGGTGCCCTGGCAAAATGTCCTTCACTTTCTGGTTGTCGCAGGGGATAAGAATCCAGGATGGATAACGACTTTCCACAAATCCATCCCCCACTCGGTATCTCTGAAGACTCCGGAGCCTTTCTACGGCAGGAGGAGTAGCAGAAGAAGTACACTCAGGAGAAATAGGGTCCAGATTTGGTGATTTCTTTAGTCTTCCCTCAGGTGAGGGTGAAATGGGAGAAACACGAGGTAGCCAGGCCAGCATCTCCTGTTCATCATTCAGCCAGGCTTGAGGTTCAGGCCGCGGACCGACAGGGAACCTTCTTGGTGCAGGAGCCATCTCGGCTGCAGAGTGGTTCATGCTGGACCGTTGGGATAAGTCCAAAGGCTCGCTCACCAGCACTAGCGACTCCTCCTCTGGGCAGTGCTCAGCGCTCTGCAGCTGATGCTCCACAGTGGAGGCAACCCCCCTACTTTTCCCTCAGCCTTGGCGGGAACCTGGTGGTGGAAAAGTTTTGCGGGCTCTGTAATACAGGAGGAAGAAAAAGATTGAGCGCCATCTTGGGTCTCCATCTTGTCTTCTATATTTTCCTGAATAACGTGTAAACTCGCCACCTGTCCTGTAACACTACACGATTTCTCCTCATGGTATAACACATCCGGGACACAAACAGTAGGTTGAGAGTCCTCTTGGTTTCTCTACATTTTTTCGCAGGCAACTCAGATTTAACTTCTCTGGTCTTGTCTTAGAGGGCTGGAACCGGACACAAACAAAACTATTCTTAGAAACTCGGGCATGGGCATGAACGTCCACGGCTGGGAAAAATGTCAGAGGCTCTTCTCCGTCTTTTTAATGAAGGCACGGAGGAATCTTCCTGTTCGTGACGCCAATAAGCCCCACGCTGCAGCGTCCGAGGCCACTCACTCGAAGACTTAGACTCTCCCAGACTCTTTAGACTGACTCGCATAACATCCTTACCAACACATATATAAGACATAGCCACATGACATACAACATGATACATTTCTCAGACAAAACCCAGACATTAACCCATTCAGTGCTGCAAAGGTGCAATACACATCTTAAATGGACATTACATAGAAGACACTGACAATACAATTGCACGAGACAAACATATAACATTATGGAGGGGCCCTGCTAACTTTGAGCCACTATAGGGTAACAGCCTTTAGTGTCTATAGGAGTCGTCATCCAGCTTTCTACAGACCCTGAATGGCAGATAAACCTTTAGGCCTTTTTCACATGGGCAACCACGATATTGCTGCGAGAAAATCGCTCTTTTGCCTGGATTTTCAAGGGGGCTTGAAATATAAGTCCAATCCCAAAAATAAGCCCTATCTGCATTAACCCTTTCCAATCCACTGTCTGACGCCTGAAGACATTCTGATTGAAGGCTGTACAGCTTCCGATGTTGGAAGACGTCCGGCAGGGTATTCTTACTGTATATTACTGGCTGCTCTGTTGCCTCTCCAGCAGGTCCCATACCGCAGTACTGGCTCTAGCCAGCAGATGGCACCATTGTATAATGGCAAAAAGAGAAAGCCCTCTAGGAAACCCTGAATACAAAATTGGATTGCAAAGGGTTAAAAAGCAAAAATACATTACCTAACAGGCACTGTCCACTCCGCTGCACTGGCAGTTGTTTGTAGTCTTCAGTCATAGAATGGTAAAGTTGGAAGGGACCTCCAGGGTCATCGGATCCAACCCCCTGCTCAGTGCAGGAGCCACTAAAACATCCCAGACATATATTTGTCCAGCCTTTGTTTGAACACTTCCATTAAAGGAAAACTCACCACCTGCCATGGTAACCTGTTCCACTCATTGATCACCCTCACTGTCAGGAAGTTTTTTACTAATATCTAATCTGTGTCTCCTCCCTTTCAGTTTCATCCCATTGCTTCTAGTCTTTCCTTGTGCAAATAAGAATAGGGCTGATCCCTCTGCACTGTGACAGCCCTTCAGATATTTGTAGACAGCTATTAAGTCTCCTCTCAGCCTTTTGCAAGCTAAACATTCCCAGATCCTTTAACCGTTCCTCATAGGACATGATTTGCAGACCGCTCGCCATCTTGGTAACTCTTCTCTGAACTTGCTCCAGTTTGCCTATGTCTTTTTAAAGTGGGGTGCCCAGAACTGGACACAGTATTCCAGATGAGGTCTGACTAAGGAAGAGTAGAGGGGCATAATTACCTCACGTGATCTAGACTCTATGCTTCTCCTAATACATCCCAGAATTGTGTTTCCCTTTTTGGCTGCGGCATCACATTGTTGACTCATGTTCAGTCTATGATCTATTAGTATACCCAAGTCTTTTTCACATGTGCTGCTGCTTAGCCCAATTCCTCCCATTCTGTATGTGCTTTTTTCATTGCATTGAATGGCTATGATTGGTTCATCGAGCACTCCAGTGATTGGTTCTCGAGCACCACAGCTCAGCCAATCAGAGCTAGCGCTTCCTGGAGGCAGGATTTTTGAAACCCCTGACCAGGAAGCACTGGCTGAAGACTAGAAACAAGTGCTGGGGACCTGCGGAGGAGAAGTGCGGCGGAGTGGACAGTGCCTGTCAGATGTTTTTTTCTTTTTTTTATGTAGCTAGGGGTCATTTTAAGGGAAAGAGTAGGATTTCCTACTGTAAAAGTTGCATCACACCGCACGAAAACGCAATACAACACAAAGGAAGGCTCCATAGAGAAACCTGGGTTATAAAACATAGCAAATCGCAACAATATTCAGCATACCGTGTTTTTTTTTTTGCAATGTGACAGCCTACAAAACATCGCTAATGTAAAGGAACCCATTGGAAAGCATGGGCTTCATATACATGCGATTTGTAGCTCCTTCGCATTGCGAGAAAATTGCGCGATTTTGTCGCACCTGTATGAAAGCTGCCTGATTCTCAATAAAAGTGACATTTCCCACATTCTCTATGCTCTGGCTCTATGTGCAAATCTTCATTGCTCTCGTGGCATGAACCAGGGAGAGCACGCAGAGTGGAACGTGCTTAGCTATACAATGGTATGGAGAAAAAATAAAAACTAGAACTACAAATTGTATGTGACCCTCCAAGAAAGGGTTAACGGTATCTTTTTATAGCAAGAAGTAAAACAACAACCTATTTGTAAGTGCAGTGAAGCAGCAAATGCTGTTAATTCCCCTGAAAACAGTCATTTTGTCTGTTTTATTGCAGCATAATAAACAAAATGTACCTTATTCCCTGTACATCCATTAGAGCGCAGCGTCCGCAGCCCACACGCGCCCATTATAGGGGCTGTATTATTAGAAACCGCATCGTGAATTTCTGTCTATCGGAATACAGAGGTGTGAAGGCAGGTTAATTATAAGAACAGCGGGAAGGGTTTTAATTAAATCTGACGCACCCCTCACTAGACATTTAGTAGCCTGTCTTCTGGGACGCCCCTGTGCATTTTACCGCATTGTACCAGCTCTTTCAAGATGACATATTACCTAAATGTGGATTGCTGAGTGCGTAGGTGGCGCTGCACTCAGTTAATTCTGCATTCCGACTCGATGTGCCCTGTGTAACAAATTAAAAAAGTGAACCCCCTAATGAATAAATCTCCTACAGATATATCATTTATCTTTATTGATTCCTGCTGCTTGCACCAAATTCTGACCCTCCCATCAACATGGTGAAACAGAACTCTGGATTCATGTGGCCAGGTGATATTTTTCCACTGCTCAGGGTTCCAATTTTTGTGCTCTTTTGGCAACTCTCACCTTTCTGTTCCTCTTAGGCTTGTCTCACATGAACGTATTGGCTTGCGCAATACACACTTAGGGCTCTTTGACACGAGCGTATATTGGCCGCGCTTTTACGTCCAGCCGATATACGCTGTCCATTTGATGCATTGGTTTACAATGCATCAGTTGAGATGGGTGTATTCCCGTGGCATAAAAGCGCCCGGCCAACATAGCACATATGATTGGCATTCTGGTTGGGCGTTTTTACACCAGCCAGAAAGGATAGCTCAGGAATAGAGATGAGCGAACACGTTCGGCCCCGCCCCTTTTTCGCCCGAACACCGAACTTTGCGAACACCTCGGTGTTCGGGCGAAAAAGTTC
Organism: Eleutherodactylus coqui; assembly: GCF_035609145.1. Taxonomy (NCBI): domain Eukaryota; kingdom Metazoa; phylum Chordata; class Amphibia; order Anura; family Eleutherodactylidae; genus Eleutherodactylus; species Eleutherodactylus coqui. The sequence goes on along the minus strand of NC_089846.1, from coordinate 25,073,611 downwards.
GGGGGCCGCCGTGGCAGCGCGGGGGGGTGCGGCGGGGAGTGGGGGGGAGAGGGAGAGAGAGAGGGCTCCCCCCTGTTCCCCGCTACTGCCGCCCGCGCCGCCGCGCATCTCCCCGCCCCCCGGCGGCACCCGGACACTTACGCGCGAACACTGCAGTGTTCGCTAAAGCCGGTGTCCGGGTGCGGATGTGTCCGTAACGGACACGTTCGCTCATCTCTACTCAGGAACTATCTTTCGGCCGGAATATAGCAGCAGCTCCCATAGACTCCTATGGGAGCTGCCGGGAGGGAGGTGGGAGGGAGTTTAGCAGCATGACTGCTAAACTCTCAGCCCCTTCCCTTCTCCTCTTCGCCCCTTGCCGGCTGTTTACAATGGGAAGGGGCGATACGGAGCAGGAGCTAGTTGCAAAGCTTCCGTCCTGCCCCCTTCCATAGCTGGCAACCGACAAGTGGTGGGAGCTTAGCACACTAGCTCCCACCCTGTCCCGCTTCCTCCCCTTGCCGAGAGGCAGTGAGAGGGTGGAAAGGGGGAGGCAGTTTAGCAGAGCTAAACTGTCTCCCCCCGCCCAATAGTATCCCGGCTCGGCACATGCTCGCCGGACCCGGGCTGTCCAAACAGGTGCACAAACGGGAGATGCAGCCGTGACTTGGGTTCATTCACATAAGCAGATTTTGCAGGCAAAATAGCACATATTGAACTAATTAACCTAATTGCCCATTTCAATGAATGGGGGCATGGTTGAGTTTTTTTTTTATTGCTCACATTTTGCGCGCTTCTAAAAAGGTACAGTTAAGCGCACTCAAATACACAATGCCTATTGCGCACACGCCCGCGTGACATCAGCTTTAGGGCTCTTTCACACTGGCGAGGGCGATATCGAGCTGTGAATCATCATTGAAAACAATGGGCGATCTCACTGAAAGATAGAACATGCTGCAATATGTTTCCTGCATAGCATCACATAACAGTGCCATGCAGGAAAACATAGCTAATGTGAATGACCCATTCAAAAAAATGGGTCTCATGTTTGAGTCTCGCAACGCACAAATCTTGCATGATTTTCTCACCATTGCGAAGGCCCCCATAGGTCTCTCTCATACAGGCTCTTTTTACCGTGATAAATGCCACCTGCAAACAAATGGGTTGGATTCCGCATGCGAAATGTGCCCAGCTGGTGACACCCGCGTACCTGTCTGGAATTTTCAAATCTATACTGCGGATGGTCTGGCCGGGTGCCAGCGCACAGGCACAGTACAGATTTTGCCCCAATGACGCGGATACTGTGACCTTTCCGCAATGCTGATTGTGGAAGGGCTGCGGGTTGGACGGCTTCCATTGACTTCAATGGAAGCCGGCCGCACGGAATCCAGCTAAAAATAGAGCATTGATTTCCACTCGTGTGCAAGAAAAATTGCTTTCCCATTGCATGCTATGGGTGGCATTTACTGCAGAATCTGGAAGCAGACGCCTACTCCAGATTCTGCAATGCAAATCCGCCCGTGTGTAGGCGGCCTAAAGATGGATTCACACGGACGTTGGTATTTTTATGTTTGCCCCCCGGTGACGTAAAAATGCATGAATGGGCACACAAATCTAATGTTTGTCCGCCCGTTTAGATGGCCCTGGCCCGGCGCATATACGCCAAGCCCGCAATGTTGTTGGGCAGGAGGAGACAGTTAAGCTCTGCTAAGCTATCTCCCCATTCCCTTGCCGACTCTCTGCAAGGGGAGGAGATTGGGTGGGGCAGGAGCTAGTGTGCTAAGCTCCTGCCCCCGCTCCGCCCCCATCCCATCCCTTCCATAGCAAACAGCCCGCAAGGGGAAGAGGGGAGCAGGGAAGGGGGTGGGAGTTTAGCAAATATTCTAGAGTTGTGGCTGCCTCCACCTGGTCGTGTACACCTGCCGCCCATTTACCTTCTGTCCCTCCTATTGGACCATATAAATGGTGTACTACCTTTCCTGGTTTTACTTGTTGGCTTAGTCCCAAGAGGGGAGCATTCTTAGAGGTAGGTACCCATGTTTCCCAGGTTAAGATTAGACCACCTGGTATTAGTGTTAGGACCCATTTGAAAGCTTGGTCGCCTGGACGTTGGTAGACGGGCCAATGTGATTTGATTAAATTATATACCAGGAACCTTGCATTATTTAATGTGGTTAGTGTATTTATTATAGGCATGTATACTTCTAATAGTAAATCAGAACACAAATCCCCTAACCACGTGCTTACCCTCGCTATCCTGCTAGTCCTAGCCGCAGGGGACATATTCCCCAACCCAGGCCCTCCCCGTATTGCTCTCTACCAAAATGCCCCCCATGCCCCATCCAAGTCCACACCCTACGACTCTTCCACCCACTGTCCCTGGGTGTCTCAGTTATTAACCGGCCCACAGGTCCCACCCATCTGTTTCTAGACCACTTTGCCGCCTGGCTCCCCCACTTCCTACCCTGTGAAATCCCAACCCTCATCCTTGGCAATGTCAACATCCCTACTAACGACCCCAGCTCAGCTCCTCATCTGCCTCCCGGCTATTAACTCTTACCTCCTCCCTCGGCCTATCTCACATCTCAGACTCCTCCATTCACAAAGACAGCAACACTCTCGATTTAATCTTCCTCCGTTTCTACTCTGCCTCTCACTTTACTAACTTTCCCCTTCCACTCTCAGATCACAACCTTCTCTCTTTCTCCATCAGGCACCCTAGCATCGCCCCTGACCCTCCTATCTATGGCACCTCTAGAAACCTCCAGTCTGTCCGCACCCAACAGTTCGCCAAGACCATCCAGTCCTCCCTGTCCCTTAGCTCTCTTCTCCCCTGCCCTAACCTGGCAGCCGAACACTACCACACCACCCTCAGACGTGCCCTGGATGAAGCACCCGTGACCCGAGTTATCAACCGCAGACCACAGCAACCTTGGCTCACGTCCCAAACACGCTTCATCCGGCGGTGCTCTAGGTGCGCTGAGCGGCTGTGGAAAACATAAAAGCTGCCCGCAGGCTTCCTCCACTTCAAATTCATGCTTAAGACTTATAACCTAGCCCTTCACCATGCCAAGCAAGTTTATTTCACCTCCCTTGTCTTGTCACTATCCCACAACCCCAAACGACTCTTCAGCACTTTCCACCCCCTCAGCCTCAAAAAACAGGCCCCCGTGACAAATCTCAGTGCTGGAGAACTAGCCACCTATTTTAAAGAAAAAAATCAACAACATCCAAAAAGAAAACTCCAAAAACTGCACAGGTAGCATCTCAGTCTCCTTAGAAGGCATCTGGGACCTGCCGCAGCCGTGCAAGAAAAACACAGTGTGATTGCTGACAGCGCTGTTCAATCACTGGAATATTATCACATGGAACGATAAGCACAAACTGCTATAGAAAAATGTGGTAATTCATGGAACCAATTTCCCTGCGCTGATCAGACAAACGACGCAGAGTCACACGTTTGTGAGAAAAACTATCCCGATGGGCAGGAACATTTTTATGCACGCAATAGTGGAGGCTAATGTACCGACTGATATCACTGCAGACGCATGTACTCAGGAATTGGCGTAATCTTTGAGGATGGATTTTTTAATAAAGGCCATGATGACTTTTGCGCTGTTGCCACTCAAACATAATGGACTTCATCTGCTAGGCTACGCCACCAGGAATAACACAGGGGAGCTTGCTGCCTAAAAAGCGATCAAAACCGCTGTTTCCCATGGCGCGGTTAAGTTTGTAAATGATTGTAAAAATGTGACTATATATCTGTTAACATTATACAGTGTTATACATATCTATGTAATAACTCTATAACCCATATTTTATATTTTTAACGTATCCTGTTTATGCATTCATTTATGTAATAACTCTATAATCTGTATTTTTTTTATCGCACATCGGTTATATGTTCAGTGCGCTCAATCAAGCTTTATAAAATTTTGCATTTTGTCTACTGTGTGTTCTCTATAATACCGTCACTGTCAGGCCTCAGTCACACGGGCATTTTTTCGTGCGACCAGGGCCGACGATTCGCTGAACAATCTGCACCTAGCCGCGTTTTATCGTCGCACCAAACGGCCGTCTGACCTGAGAAAAATCGCAGTGCGCATCAAAATGCGCATGAATCTTGGACCGGGCGGAACTTTTTCAGAACTTTTTCATCGTGCATGTAATCATGCTGCAGCCCACTACAAGGTGTTTTGAATGTTGCGCATCCTTTAGCCACTGCATTTGAGGGCGAAGTTTTGGAGGAGGCTGTGCAGCATGGTAGGTCAGCACAATCTGCTGTCCTCATCAGGGACTTCTTCAAGGAGTATTTCCTATCTCCACAGGGAGCACTTCCGTGGCAGTTGGAACATGCTCGAGGAGGCCGATGAGCTGGTTTCTCAAGATTGTATTTTTTTTTTAAGCTGGTTGTGCCCCCTTTTTTGTAGTTAGCTGATTATTGGCACATTCTCTTAGTTAGGGACTCGCAAGTAACAAAGATCCTTGAGGGGAAAAAAAGGGAATGAAAAATTAAACACTACCCTAACCCCGCCCCCCCCCTCCCACACACACACACACACACACACACACACACACACACAAATATAACATTGGCAGCATGATTACATGCACGACTGAGCATTATAACTACCATGCTTTTGGCTGAAGCGTCATGCGGGACGTAGGACGCAGGATCTGCAGGTAAGTATTGGGGTCTCTGGGGGGCGCCGTGACGGGCTCTGCCACGGAATTCCTTGGCAGAGCCCGTCACGGCCGTGTGAAGCCGGCCTTATATTCATAAGGCGACTTGAATGGTATATAACATCAAGTCAGACTATAAATATAATAAAGCCATTATTATCATGAGACACACTTTATTCACAGTGTGTCCCATGATACGTCACAGGCCTGGAATGCAGATGGGGGTCCCGATATGTCACAGCCCCTGGAATGCTAAAGGGGCCCCCAGGTTCCAAATGGGCGCCAAATGGTACGTCAAAGGGAGGGAGGGTCAGAGGTAATGGGAAGGGGGCATGGCACCTGTCTCTTTCCAAAAGGAGGTATCATGGCGAGATGTATGTACGCATCACTTAGTCACTCTCTAAGGGGAAAACCGTCCGACTCATGCTGACCTCCTGGAACTACAGCCCAGCATGGAGGCCCTGGATTTTCCCCATCCCGATTCTCACAACCCGCATTTTCACTCGCCTCAGCCCCAGCTCCTGGGGCCCAAATTCGGCATGGCCAGCTGGGTCTGTCTCCATAGCTAGCGCCTGGAGCGTTTGGACTTAGAAAAATTTGCAAGCTTAAGGGGACGATAGTGCGGCAGTGGGGGGCTCTCCCCGACCTTCTGGGACTTCCGTCGGCCACTGGTGCAGCTATCACCCCATTGCAGTCACTGGCTCTTCCCCCGTCTCCTCTCTTCCACCCCCAGTAGTCCTGACAAACTGTCAGCGGTGACGTTTAATCGGCTCCCCTTTTGGACATGGAAAAACCATGGGGGAGACAGCAGCGGCCTTCAGGCCGCCTCCCTGGAACTTTAACCTGGCACCCCCGCTTGAATGGTATATAACATCAAGTCAGACTATAACTATAATAAGGCCGTTATTATCATGAGACACACTTTATTCACAGGGTGTCTCATGGTACGTCACAGGCCTGGAATGCAGATGAGAGCCCTGATACATCACAAGGCCCCCCCAGGTTCCAGATGGGCGCCAGATGGCACGTCAAAGGGGTAGGGTCAGAGATAATGGGAAGGGGGCGGCTTGACAAGATGTATGTATGCATTACTACTACTCTTTCTGATTTCTTGGTCGGTGTAGTGTGACTGGAGAAAAATCTGCCATTTTTTTGAAAAATGTTTTTGCTGCTTTTTCTTCGTGCCTCTCTGTCTCACCTTGTTCCAGGTTTAATAGGTGTTTAAGTTAGGCTACAAGCTCTGTTATTCCTGGAATTGTTTGCAGAAGCCAATGTTTGAGCAGAAGTCTTTTCGCTACTAGAACTGCGTGGATGAATTTAGGGAATTTTAGAGGAGTAGATCCATCTGGTCCTGCTATTTCCTCATTGTGGAAGATTATAGTTTGTATCTCCCTGGGTATTACTATTCTGCATTGCTCTTGTATATACTTTAGAAGTTTTTTCCAGAAATCCTGCATCTGAGCACAACTCCATAAGCCATGAACTAAATCTGTGGCTGGTGTTCCACATGTTGGGCACTGTGTGATGCGCTCTGGGAATTAAGGAGATGCTGGTATATCAAAGCCATATATGTCATGATGCATAATTTTGAAAAAGGTTTCCCTCCAGGTCTTACTGATCAGGCAGGCGCTGATTTTTGACCAACCCTTCAGGGTCTTTTCTCCCATATCTGTGTCTTGTGTTATTTTTTCCCATCTGGAAAATATTTTGTACTTTTTGATTATTAGGATTTTGTCTTTTATTGCCTTTTGTAGCGTAGATACTAAGAATCTTCCCAGTGGTTGTGCGATTATGGAATGAAAGTCCGTTTTGCCCGCCTCTCTATTAAGATCCCTAAGTCTAGTCTTGCGAAACTGAAGTGCCTACGAAATCTGTAGGAATTGCGTCTCTGGTATATAATACTTGATTTCGAGTTCAAATGGATTAAGCTTAGAGATGAGCGAACATACTCGGATAAGCACTACTTGTCCGAGTAATGTGCTTTATCCGAGTACCTCCCCGCTCGTCCTGAAAGATTCGGGACGCGCTGCGGAGCGGGGAGCTGCAGGGGAGAGCGGGGAGGAACGGGGGGGAGATCTTTCTCTCCTTCTCTCCCGCCCGCTCTGCCCCGCTCCCCGCTGCGACTCACCTGTCAGCAGCAGAGCTCCCCGAATCTTTCAAGACGAGTACAGCGGTACTCGGATAAGGCACATTACTCGGACGAGTAGTGCTTATCCGAGTACGTTCGCTCATCTCTAATTAAGCTATCTAGTTTCTGTCTTATGCGTCAAGTGCTGGGCTACCTACCACTGGGCTACCTAGTGCTGGGCCTCTTTCTTGCCACTCTACAAAGACTCTGTCATCATGACTCTGGGGAATTCTGGGTGGCCTATCAATGGCATAGACTTGGACAACAAGTAAAGAAGTCCGAGGAGTTTCCTTGCTTCCTTCCATGTCACTATCGTGTCTCTTATTACTATGGATCACTTAAAGGGGTTGTCTCGCGAAAGCAAGTGGGGTTAAGCACTTCTGTATGGCCATATTAATGCACTTTGTAATATACATCGTGCATTAAATATGAGCCATACAGAAGTTATTCACTTACCTGCTCCGTTGCTGGCGTCCCCGTTGCCATGGTTCCGTCTAACTTCGGTGTCTTCTTGCTTTTTTAGACGCGCTTGCGCAGATCTATCTTCTCCATTCGGCTCGTCTCGGCATCACCGGCATTTTGGCTCCGCCCCCTTGTACGCGTCATCGCGAAGCTCCGCCCCCGTCACATGTGCCGATTCCAGCCTCTGATTGGCTGGAATCGGCACATGTGACGGGGGCGGAGCTTCGCGATGATGCGTACAAGGGGGCGGAGCCAAAATGCCGGTGATGCCAAGACGAGCCGAATGGAGAAGATAGATCTGCGCAAGCGCGTCTAAAAAAGCAAGAAGACACCGAAGTTAGACGGAACCATGGCAACGGGGACACCAGCAACGGAGCAGGTAAGTGAATAACTTCTGTATGGCTCATATTTAATGCACGATGTATATTACAAAGTGCATTAATATGGCCATACAGAAGTGCTTAACCCCACTTGCTTTCGCGAGACAACCCCTTTAATGGCTGGTGGAAGGTCAGAGAAATGTGTATGCAAACATGCTATAAGGTTCTAAGGGGTGGCTTCTTTGATCCAAGGAGGCTGTTGGAATATATGTCTGTGCCTCTCATCCAATCTACTATGTGCCTTGTTAAGCATGCTATATTGTAGCTTCTGACATTAGGGAGATTCACTCCTCCCTCACTCCTGTTCAGCATTAACTTCTGCAAAGATATCCTTGGATTCTTTCCTGCCCAAAGGAACTTTATAAAAGCTGAGTTAAGTCGCGATACATCCGCATGCTTGATTAGTATTGGTATTGTTTGCATAGGGTACAGCAGTTTGGAAAAGCTCATCAACTTGATAAGTTGGCATCTTCCTAGCATTGAGAGAGGAAGATTTGACCATCTCCTTAATTCTGCCGCTATCTTATCAATCAATGGCAGATAATTTAGGGTGTATAGTGAAGTGGGATCTTTACCTATTTTTTATCACTAGGTATGCAATATGTGGTTTTCCTACACTTTCTCCCTATCCCAGTGAAATCCAAAAAGACCTAGGGCTAGATGCACTTATTTCTAGTATTTCCCTATTTGTTGGATTAATTCCGTAACCTGAAAAGGTCCGGAAGGTACTGGTGTATCTTGACAGCACCGGAAGCTAGGGGTTTGACAGGAGGAACGCTCCCGTTACACCCCTAGCTGCCGATTGGCTTCCAAGATACTTCGCCTGGATGAGTAGTCTCCTACTGCTGGCGGTATCGGCGACTCAGCCGGGGAACATAGGGGACCCTGAGGAGTCTGGAAAAGCTTCTACCAACCATAGCTCCACATTGGAAACCCCGGCGCAGCCTGACACACTGTGGTCCCCCGTGGTGTTGCGGTGAGGTGCAGACGCTGATTGCTACTTCGTTCCCCATCTGCCTCTGAGCAGCGGGGACCGTGGCAGCAGCTGAATGGACAGGAGCCAGGGGAGACGAGTAGCTGTCAAGTGGCCACTGTAGGCTGCCAGGCCTGTCACTCTCCTCCCCACTCACCGCTGTGAACCTGAAGGCTTCCTCGACTGTGCCCCTCCATGCTATAGGCGGTGGCAACAGTGAACCAGGGAATGCTCCGGCACGCACACCGACAGCGGGGACACCGGCACACAGACCGCGGACAGGGCTGAGGGCAGGCAGGGGTAGCGGGCACTACGGACGCCTCTGTGGACCATTATGTGCAGCGATCAAGGCTCTGACAGCCAGAAATGGCACTGCAGTGCGAGCGGGGTACGGACACCGCTTCAGAGCTGAGATGCGGTGCCCGGACGGCACTTGAGGTGAGAGAGCCTCACATAGTACGTTAGCGGTGACAGCCTATGAGAAGCTGGGGGCGTCAACAAATGTCTACACTGCTGTATTATGTCTCAACCCCTAACTTCCGGTGGTGACATAATACACCAGTGCCGGTCGCAGATTCAGCTATGTCTGCTATTTCTCTTTTCAAATGTCGAGAAGGAAGGGAGGAAAACCACTGATGTATTGACGCAATCTATTCGGGCAGACGTACGTAGGCTTTTAGGTTGAGGGAAAATTTATTTTCTTTGAATGGAAGCCAGCAGATAAACGCACAGCATTCTAAGGCAGACATGCACGCTGTGCATTTATTTGCTGGCTTCCATTCAAAGAAAATACATTTTCCCTCAAAACCTAAAAGCCTAAGTATGTCTGTCCGAATAGGTCGCCCCAATACATCAGGGGTTTTCCTTCCTTTCTTCTCCACTTCTATACTGGCCAACCCCAACAGGTTGCACAGTCACTGATCTGGCATCACCAGGACTAGAAACGTATGCAACTTTTTTCACTTATTACTAAAAGACATCACCCATTGGAATCTACACCCAGCTCTTCTCCTCATCCTCCACCTCCTTCCTTTTTTCACCACTGCATCTTTTCAAATGTGCTTTAGGATCTGCCATAAATATGAGAATGTCATCCGCAAAGAGTGGTCTTGATTTCTCGTGTTCCGATTTTTATTCCCAGATGACGTATTAGGGGTTCAACGGTCGATCAAACAATAGGGGAGATAGCGGACAGCCCTGCCTGGTACCTCTATACAGTGGAAATGGGTCCAATAAGAATCCCGGTGTATGGATTCTTGCTGTTGGGTTGCTATGGATGCTGTTAATGGAAAGGCCCCTGTAATGCTATTTTATCCAGGAGCATACCCAGCCAACTCCATTGTACATTGTCAAATGCCTTTTTGGTGTCTAAGGATATTAGTACTGGATTTGGTGCTGGATGTGTTTGATGCCTTAGTGTGTCTAATACTGCAAGGACCTTTCTAATATTTGCGATTGCTGAGCAATTTTTTTTAATGAACTCTACTTGCGAGGGTCCCACTAGTATGGGCATGAGCGAGCGTAACCAATCTGCTAGTATTTTTGCAAGTATTTTCAAGTCTTGATTTATGAGTGAAATGGGCCCATATGATCCTGGTAATTGTGGAGCTTTATTAGGCTTGGGAAGCACTTTTATGTGTGCTGTGTTGGCACATTTTGCAATTTCTCCCGTTTGTAATATATAGTTGTAGTATTTCGTCAATGCTGGTGAAACTTGGTGTTTTAAGGCTTTATAGAATTCCGCTGAGTACCCGCCTGGGGCTTAGTTGTTGTGTAGCAATTGTATGGTGAGTTTGACCTCTTCCTCTGTTATGTCCCCATTGAGGTACTCTATTTCTGATGCTTGGAGGGATGGTGACATGGAGACTGAATTCAGGAAACTCTGTCTGCCATTCGTGCTCAGATTTGGGGATTTGTAAAGTGCTTCATAGTATTTTTGAAGAACACTATTGATTTGCTTTGGGTGTTTATGTATACAGTTAATATTATCTTTCAATGTCGTAATGCGATTTGGGGGGAGGCGTCCCTTGCCAAAGCGGGCTAGTAGTCGCCCCGCTTTGTTTAGAGATAACATTGGAATGCCTAATTGTCAGCCTGGACCATTTCTGCCCTGTGATAAAATCGCGCAATGCGAAGGTTAGTGAAAACGCAGAATTATGAAACCAATGGTTTTCAATGGTTTCATTCACATTTGTGATCTTTTCACTCATGCGATGTCGCTTGTTCTATCTTTCTGTGTTTGCCAATTTTTTTTAAATCGCCCATGTTTCGCTATGGAGCCTTCTTTTTATCGCATCGCAATGCACACAAGTTTCGTGCCATGCGGTTTTAATATTAGAAAATCCTATTGACTTTTCGGGGAAAAGCATCGCTGACACTCAACAATCACAGGAACAAGGATCACCAGTATGAAGGAGCCCTGAGGCCCAATATCCATGGGCGGATTTGATTTGTGGAACTCGCGCAGGAGATCGTCAAATCAAGCTGCCCATAGGGATGCATTAGCATCCGCAAAACAATTCTAAGCACGCGGATGTGACTTTTTTCCTCAGCGTGTGGAACGCACGCACTGGAAGACATCGCATCAAGCCCCATTTTTCTGCGGCTTCCAGTGAAGTCAATGGAAGCTGTCTGATCCCCGACACTGCTGTCACTGTGGACGTGCCATGGATCCGCAGGAAAGCAGGAGATTTTAAAAAAATTGCACTGCGCATGCGTCTGTCATGTCTGGACGCAGCCGCCTTGCTGAAGAAAGAAGATCTGGCCGGCCTGGAGGAGACCCGCGCTGGATCTGGACAGGTAAGAAAATGTCTTTTTCTGTCCATGTCTGCGGGCATGGTTGGATTCCGCTGTGGGATTCAGCAGTGGTACCTGGGCATGCAAGTGGATGTAAGCCCTTAAGTCTGCATAAGAGCTGAATACACAAAACAATAGATTTTTTTAATTTATTTTCATTTTAGAAGCAATGGAACAACAAACTCAAAAAAGTTGGTTGCAAAAAAAGGATCATCATTCAGTACAGCATTCCGATAATGTTAAAATGATAGAATCCTGAGTCCTCAGCACTAGTGATACACACAAGCGGCTGAGCTACATGCACAATGCCTTTATCCTACCGTAGTAGATGAAGGATTGAAACAAACGCCTGCACTGGGGAAATGAAATAATAATGTGTGTAGTGACGACGGCCCTGCGAGTCCCTTTGCAGACACCCCTGGGCCCTTTCCCTGGGAATGGAAGTGCCATAATTGTCAGATTGCACAGCTTCATGGTCTCCAAACATTTAATAAAGCCACAAGTGATTATGGTTACTACCGATTTTCAAAAGGGGGACTTGAAATATAATCCCTTCCCTAAAAATAAGCCCTAGCTAGGCTACATGTTAAAAAAAACAAAAAACAATAATCACCTAGCAGCCCGTGTTCGAGTCCCTCGCGCTGCCGTGTCCTCCTTCACGCTGACAGAGCAATTCTTCCTGGTAGCGGGGCTTGAATACCCCGCTTTCAGCAAGCTAATGTTCTGATTGGTTAATCAAGGGCCGCGTCAGCCAATGAAACCTGGCGCTGGATTAACCAATCACAGCCATTTAATGATGTCATTCAATTAATGGCTGTGATTGGTTAATCGAGCGCCGGCTCTCATTGGCTTGAAGATACGGTAGTCTGCAGCAGCACCACAGGCCATTGTGAGGGATATGAAAGCCGGCTGCTAGGAAAGTACTATTAGACACTCCCTGAAAATAAGAAACTGTGCCTCTTTTGAGGCAAAAATTAATATAAGACAGTGTCTCATTTTTGGGGTAGCACTGTAAGATGGTTTAGCTGAGATCAGATGTGCCGCAAATTACAGCACCATACATGTGGATGGCGATTTTACAATGACCCTCTGCATGGAAGAGGCGAGCATGCTGCGGATTTTCAAATCTGCATTATGTTGTTGGAAATGCTGCAGACTTTCACCTCTTGTGGGGTGAAATCTGCTGCAAATTTGTAGCTTGATCCACAATTAGATCAACATGAAACACTTGAAATCACTGCAGATCGGTGGCAAGAGCCACAGCAGAACAATCCTGCCTTACAAAGTGAACAATCTCATTGTAGTGTCCCAGAACAACATCCTGGTCCCCTCCATAATTGTCATATATGTTTTGTCTCATGTGGATGCACTGTGCAAAGTTGTCATGTCATTTTCTGTATGTGTGTTGCACAGCTGCAGCATCTGAGGGCTTAACTCCCATGAAATCATTGCCTGTCAGCTCTGCTGCTGAATGTGTCTTTCCTACTGTGTCATGTGGTACAAGTGAGGTTATAAAAGTGAGCGTATAAGTGCTAGAGTGGTTGTTGATGATCATCCTGTGATAGACATGATGATTATTTTGTATAAAATGTCTATCGATTAATATAACCCAAATGTATTTTGCTGTTGTAATGACTTTTAGCTCAGGAGTTTAAAGGACACACACACAATCTAATCATGGTATTTGCTAGACAATGGATGTCTGATCTAATGTTAGCTAAGTACATAGGGATTGCACAAGAGACCTCTAAGAGTTAAGGGCTATAGTGTTATGTGTATATCCTGTGTTCAATACTGAGTGTTTACCTAGGCCCCCTTCCACTCCCATCCTGAAGCTAGTTAAACAATGATTCATCACTACACGGAGCTGACTTCAGCTAGGACAAAAGTCCATACTACATCAGCACTTGGAAGAGGGTGGGCAGAGAGGTGGGAGATTCTATATGATCCGACAAATGAGAATCTTATATGTTACTGATGTAATCTGTTGCACGCCCATTGAAGGGCGGTTGTCATGTGTTATAATAAAAAGCCTGAGCCTCTACACATGGTAGAGACTCTCCCGGTTTTAGACCAGCATTTGTGTCTGATTCTGGTCGATGATGTGTGCACACGATATAATTCGGAAGCGGCAAAATACCCCAAAGCCTGCTGGAGAAATCATAATCCAGATCAGTGTCGTCCTTGGGTGAGCGAGTGGATCTGTGAGGTCACAGCCTGGAACGTACAGAGATCGGCAGATGGCACGCAGAACTCAGGGGCCCGAAAATCTACAGAACACGGTAAGATTGCTTTATGTAAATCTACCGATGTGAGCTGGGTTCTGACTGCTTTTCTGCCTGTTCCTGATCCAGACTGGACCTTCACTGAAAGACAGGTAATAACTCTAGTTCTGTCCACTCGGAAAATCACCATGTTACCTGTCTAGGGGTATTTTGTATGCTGTTGTGTCTGAGACGGTTAAACACTGTGTATACAAGACCAAGAGATAAATTCTGTGAGGGTTAATGTGTCAGGAGGGCGGACTCGGCTGTTTAAGTCTGAGGGAACACGCCAGTGACACGTGCTCCTAGGTAAAACTAGTGTGAGGTTAGGAAGATTTATGATACGTATACTTACCTTTATGATTGAGCGTGTTATGTTCTCATATGTGGAAAGGTATATACGTGTGAGTATAGCCGTGCTTTGTGACGGCTGAAGCTTCCAGAAAACTCTTGGTCATTGAAAATAATCGTCAGTCTCTGTGTATAGCTAAAATGTCCTGTCCAGACGGATTACTAGTAGAGGTTGGTTGTTATAAAGGTAGATGAGATATATACCTTGAGCCGTTGTGGGTATTCTCCAGTAATCCCGTCTGTTTGGTACTATAGAAAGAATGTGCAGTGTTTATTGTTGGGGGGAGGGCTGCTGATAAGAGTGAACTGAAAGCTTTTTCCAATTAACCCTTTCTGTTTACTTTGTCGTTCCCTGTGTTTTGTAGAATTAATGTGCATTGTAATGAGTGGGAAAGAGAGGTTATATTGGAAGGATTTGAAGAAAGCAGATTTTACAAGAGAAACACTACTGTGTCTTCGAATAGAATGAATAGAAACTTCGAAGAGAGTAGAGAATGGGGAGCAAAGTGAGCAAGGACAAAGGTCATAGAGCTTGTGATCTGGTTGCTGAAGGGAAGGGAGCAGAATTTACTGAACAATGGGAAAGGACCAGGAAAAGTTGCAGAAAGAAATGTCAGGTCATGGACAGATAAGATAGGCTGTAGAAAGTTTTCAGAAGATGAGCAGGAAGCCTAGCAGAAAGAAAGGCGTTTTTAGCTAGTTTTTTGGTATAATGTAGTTAAGAGATTGAAGAGGGGAAAGCATGTAGGGGGGTATGTGTATTGCTAATGAACAATGTAATGCCTTTGTGTTCACTACAGCCCCTCCCTGTAATGGCGGCCGCGCTTGCAATGTTTACAGTCCAACATAGTGTGACTCTGCAGTAAATGTAGTGAGGCCTGCCCCCACCCTGAAGTTACTTCCCCCCATGTGCTCACTTTCAGGGTGTGTGATGTTACTTCCGGTCCCTCCCCATCCGGGACAGGACCTGGCCCCGCCCCTTTCTGCCTCTGGCAGCCATTTTGCTGCATTTGGGAGGCCTATATTCCCCAATGCCACTGTATCCAGTGCTAACATCATGATTGTCTGAAGTAAGGTTTTGTTTGACCAGACTTTGTTACACTCCAAGATGTGGCCACTTTGGATGTGTGATAAGTTCAGGGAAACAAACCTTTGTGGAGATGCAGCTTGGGACATAGTAGATGACTAAGCTGGTTTATAGTGCATGGAAGATTGGAGTTGATGCATGGGGGGCAGAGACCAGGAATACATGACAGGGGACGCTCTCTCATGTTTCCAGGGGCTCTGTTTTCCACTGCCCGCTTCTCCAATGGATGCTCAGACAGATGATGTTATGGAAGGCTCCTACAGATGAAATAATTTCCCTATAGTCACCCAGCAAACTTTTTCATGCAATTTGGTGAAGTAATTTTACTTTTTATGTGAAGAAAGAGGGACTGAATTGCCCAGAGTAGGATGTTAATTCATCCGTATTCTTTAGTTTTTCTTTAAGTCTTTTGTATATTCTAGTGTCAGTCTACACTGAAGCTATAATTATATTCCGACAGGAGAGTAAAAGCTAAACGCTGGCCATACCCTGAAATACTATTACACTGGGTGACATAAAATTTGAATTGTGTGGCGCCCCCTTGTGGTAAAAAATGCTAACTGCAACCTGAAAAAAAAAAAAAAATCTAAAGGATATTTTCGCTCAGACTTCGCTGCATATAATGTCACCTTGACCTACAAGGTGCTTGTTTTTGTGCCTCTTGGTTTACTAGTTTGAACGCAATTACTCTTTTTCCATTGAGTATTCCTGTTCAAAAGGGGGGAGGCAGAGGTGATCTGGGCCATAGATGATCTAGGTGTTGTAGATCAGCGATTGGGTTTGAAAAAAAAAATAATAATAAATGGAATAAGATAACAAGATTCCGAGCCATGTGAAATAGAACATCAGCACGATTATTTAGTACTAATTCGGTAAGAAACTGCAGATATGCAAACAGTAACCAGAACCTCTGTTGATAATGCATATGTTGAGCTTTTTGCAGATGGTACCAGGGTGAGGATTGATGACTCCACATCGGATATGCAGTGGTCACACAACAAGATGTCCTAGAAGCAGAAGCTCTGCCTCCGCATGTCACAGTACAAGAAGCGGAATTGAAGGCCCTCACTGAGGCGAGTAGAGTGGCGAGAGGTAAGACCGGCAATCCTTTACACTGACTCCTGGTATGCATTTGGCATAGCTCATGATTACGGCCCAATATGGAAGGCCAGACAGTTTTTACCTTAGCAGGACAACCAATTGAGAATGGTGCAGCGGTACAGAGTCGCATGGAGGCCCTACTTCTACCTGACAAAGTTGAGCGTTCGCACCGATTCCTACACTGGAGAGGCGAGAGACGACACCCTCGCTGACAGCGCAGCAAAGGCAGCGGCCCTCAAGCCGTGGAAGAAAGAAGAAAAGATACTGACGGCATGAGTCAGTGGTAAAAACTTTGGACATTGACAAAAATTTGGACTTTGATATGCTAAAGACTTTTACAGTTACAAGCCAGCAAGGAAGGAAAGAATAAATGGACTAATATGGGAGCAGCAGAAACAGGACAGCGTGTGGTGAACGGTCAACAGCACTTGCCCACCACAGTTCCTGTATCCCATGATGGCCCAGCTGATGGACGCAAAGACCCACCTAGTAAAGCAGCACTGACGACGACGCTTGAAAGAGGTTGGGCGACTTCTGGGTTCTCTGTAGCTGCTGCATCATTTGTCCAGTTTAGCATGATCTATGCCATAGGTGAGTCAGGGCAGAAGTAAATTTGCCACATCACACTTGCCGGGACCACTCTACCCATTTCAGGGATTGCAAATTGACTACGTTCAGCTCCCACTTGTTGGGAAGTATGACTACGTGCTTGTTGTTGTTGATGTCTTTGCAGGTTGGAGGCCGACCCTGTTACCAAGGTAAACAAGTAGGTAACCGCAAAGCAGCTCATGAACGAGGTAAACTGTGAATATGGGGTACCAGAAGTGATTCAGAGTCAGACAGAGGTATAAACTTCGCAGGTGAATGTAACATGTCATGTCTGCTCTGGGTGTATCCCAGGCCTTTTACATACTGTACCACCTTTAGAGTAGTGGCAAGGTGGAGAGACGTAGTGGCACGCTAAAAGTAAGATACTTAAAAATGACGCCACTTTGGAAAGACTGTCATCCAATAGCCTTATACAGTGTTAGATGTGAACCCAGGGGGGATTATACATTATCTCCCTACGAGATTGTTTGGGCTAGCCCCAAGGCTAGGTCTTTACTATCCTCAGTGGTTACAATTACAATCTGATGTGTTGACTGAGTATGTGATTTCCGTTGTTAAAGAACTAACCAAAGCCTATGCACAGGTGTTCTCTTCCAGACTCAGAGGCAGACACTGGGACACATATCTTGCAGCCTGGGGATTGGGTGCGCAACAAGAAGTTCCCCAGGAAGCACCCTCCTGAGCCCCGATTTGATGGCCCCTACCAGGTGCTTCTGACTACTGCCACAGCTGTGAAACTAGCCGAAAGACTTACATGGATCCACGCTTCATACTGTAAGAAAGCTTCAGATCCCGGAGACCAGTCTTAGTTGTGCCAAAGACATTACTCTGGTTAGGGCTAGTGAGAGAGGAGGGTGGCAACTGGAATCCTTAGTTGGAAGAATATGGGGGTATGGTTACCTTCTGGTATAACTCGTCCAATGCTCAAGTAGCCGCATATTCCTTCGACTATTGTACTGTGGTCCCGTGTCTAGGCGCAAGATCCCACCGCAGGCCAGATTTAGCTCAGTCCAGCTGGTTATATGACTTATATACCCGGGGAATACAATATGTTTGCGCCACTGATAACGTCTGGGGAGAAGACTGCCGTTATTGGGGATTAGTGGGATGTAACACAGGAATAGACTGGTCCTATAAACCGCGAAGTGCCTTAAATAAGAAAGATAAGAGCGGGAAATCCCTAATTAGTCGTATAACCCTCCTTGAGAATAATAAGGACAGCAGGTATTGGAAGGCTGAACTTAGTATGTTGCTTGGTTTTAATGCGGTTTTTACATTAACCATGGGAGATCCAAGCCCGGGGGACGGGGAGACTTATAGTCTGGGGACATACCGGTACGGGAGGACAGATCCCTTAGGGAAGTTTAAAATAAGGGGTATGGTAGATGCAGCCGAATGGAAGCCTTCACTTAGTCCGTGCACATAATTAACCCCCTCCGCCGTAAGATAAAGACCTTGACGAACATGATGATCATAGCCGACCCTACCTTTGAGGACACCTTGACAGTAGCGACTGGCTACTCTGACCAGAATCTCTGGTTGGAGTTGATGAGGTACAATGCTAACAGGAGCAACAAGTCTAACTGTTGCGTGTGCGGTAGTGCCCGACTACACTCGGGGATGGTCCCCCTAAATCTCCCTGTAGATGCTGAAGAGTGGTTTATCAGTCTCTTCACGAACATTTCCGCTAATTACACTGTCCGTGAGAAATGGAAGAAGGAATACTCTATAACTACTTAAGTGTTTTGCACCGGAGAGAGTATTACTGACTACCCTGGAAACTACACCTGCCAGGCAATTAGGCAGGGTGGAGGGAGATTTTTGGGGAACTCAGCAATATTTCCCTTGTTTAAAAAAGATGAAGAGCCAGTTCCGATAATGCCAACCACATACGCTACCAAAGAAAAGGAGAAATGTACTAGTACTGTGCCTGCCCCGATCTCCTAAGATGGATTGTCAGTGGAATTCCCATTTGCCAAGGGATAGTGCAGAAGACCTTAGGTTCCGGCGAGGGCACACCCTGTGGGGTGTTAACTTGTACAGATAGAGGGTATGGATGCCCGGAAATGAGCCCAGGGAATCCATGGCCTCCCTCTGAGGTGAGGTAGGGATCCCCCCCTCCTAGGAGTAGGGACTTACGGGCAGTGGGAAAACCCTGACGCAAGGGTGAGGCAACCTGGACGTGTTCACCATTAGGACTATCTCCAGGAGGGACATTGGTGTGGGTGAAGATTAGGGAGTCCCACGCCGTGCGTACCTGTGCACGCTACTAGTATTGTAACATTATGCTAGAGCGAGAAGAGAGACCCCTGGTGGTAGTTTTGATCTACACGTATACATTGACATCATAGGATAGCCAAGGGGGGTACCTGACGAGTTTTAAAAATTAGAGACCAAGTTAAAACTAGATTCGAGTCCATTTTCCTGATCATTATGGTAAATAAACGTTGACTGGATTAATTATGTTTATTATAATTAGCAGTGGTTTATAAATTATACTAGAGACGCCTTATAGGGACTAGTCGACCAATAGGACCTACCTCGACTATGACTTTTTTAAAAATAGAGTGACCTTAGATATGACTTTAGCTAAAAAGGGGAGTGTCTGTAAGATGATAGGGGAGACTTGTTGTACCTACATCCTAGACGACACGTGACCCGCGGGTAAAAACGCAGTTGCCATTAAGAAGCTGACCGCACTAACTAAAAAGAGCTAACTTTTGGGACCAGCACTCGCCATGGATGAGCGGGTGGTAAAGGATCCTGGCACAGACGGGCGTCGCTGTTGTATGTGAACTGATGGTTACCTTTTCTGTTCTAGTCTGCTGTGTTATCCCCTGTGTCAGAGAGACCTGTGAAACTGATGCTGGAAAAGCCGCTCCCACCATGAGTTTGCTGGATGCATCCCCAGAAGGAGTGGACAAGTCCTACACCTCCTTGAAGACCCTAAAACGAACCTTCAACGCGCTCCAGTTATAGGCTCATGCGCAGAAAACTGTGAAAATTAGATAGAGAATTAGAGGATAGACATTTTAAGGGGGGATTGTGATAGACATGATGATTATTTTGTATAAAATGTCTATCGATTAATATAACCCAAATGTATTTTGCTGTTGTAATGACTTTTAGCTCAGGAGTTTAAAGGACACACACACAATCTAATCATGGTATTTGCTAGACAATGGATGTCTGATCTAATGTTAGCTAAGTACATAGGGATTGCACAAGAGACCTCTAAGAGTTAAGGGCTATAGTGTTATGTGTATATCCTGTGTTCAATACTGAGTGTTTACCTAGGCCCCCTTCCACTCCCATCCTGAAGCTAGTTAAACAATGATTCATCACTACACGGAGCTGACTTCAGCTAGGACAAAAGTCCATACTACATCAGCACTTGGAAGAGGGTGGGCAGAGAGGTGGGAGATTCTATATGATCCGACAAATGAGAATCTTATATGTTACTGATGTAATCTGTTGCACGCCCATTGAAGGGCGGTTGTCATGTGTTATAATAAAAAGCCTGAGCCTCTACACATGGTAGAGACTCTCCCGGTTTTAGACCAGCATTTGTGTCTGATTCTGGTCGATGATGTGTGCACACGATATAATTCGGAAGCGGCAAAATACCCCAAAGCCTGCTGGAGAAATCATAATCCAGATCAATCCATCTTGCCATGCTGTTGAAGGACCCACAGTGATGCAGGGAAGCACCTTTAGCTTCCTTGTATCGAAAATGGAGACGAAGGAAAGGCGCCCTTTGCAGGAGCTGAGGTCTTCCCTGATCCATTGGAGAAACCGCAGGGGCACAGGGACACATCTCTGGTTTCCTTGTGTCTAATATGGAGAAGGAGAGACATCCCTACCGCATGTGAAACGCATGAGAGAACGAGTGAGTCACTAAATCTCCCAGAGTGAGAGCAACCCCAAAATAATTCTGTACATAGGGACCCACCATACCAGGTACCAATTCACACCACAGGCGTCTTTTTCCTGTGCTGACGTCCGTCAATAGGATCACCGCACAGAGGTACGTAATTGTGACACCCACGCGGATGATGTGCGGGGTGCATCTAGGCCAGTGGTGGCAAACCTATGGCACGCGTGCATCTAGGCCAGAGGTGGCACGCAGAGCCCTCCCTGCTGGCACTTGCTGATGTCAGCCGCTCACCACATTAGTGAATACCAGCTTCACTCAACAGCGCTGATCTCAGCGTGCAGCCGGGATCCTCCCTCCTCTCTCCTGATGTCTCCTACTTGATTCCGCATGAGCAGCTGAGGAGGCGTCCGGCAGCACACACTGACGTGACAGTGTGCACCTGGAATCAGTGACAGCAGCAGCGCCAAACAGAGGAGCAGCGGCTCTTCCACGAGGAGCAGGGGTAAATATATGGGTCTCATGAGGGACACTATTACTATTGGGGCCACTGTGGGATGTCACTATTACTACTGGGGCCCGCTATGGGGTGTCACTATTTCTACTGGGGGCCGCTGTGGGGTGTCACTATTACTGCTGGGGCCGCTGTGGGGTGTCACTATTACTGCTGGGGCCGCTGTGGGAGGTCACTATTACTGCTGGGGCCGCTGTGGGAGGTCACTATTACTGCTGGGGCCACTGTGGGAGGTCACTATTACTGCTGGGGCCACTGTGGGAGGTCACTATTACTGCTGGGGCCGCTGTGGGAGGTCACTATTTCTACTGGGGCCGCTGTGGGAGGTCACTATTTCTACGGGGGCCGCTGTGGGAGGTCACTAATATTACTGGGGGCCGCTGTGGAATGTCTGTCACTATTACTACAGGGGCCGCTGTGGGGTGTCACTGTTACTACTGGGGCCACTGTGGAGTGTCACTATTAGTATTGGGACTGCTATGGGATGTCACTATTACTACTGGGGCTGTTGTGGGGTGTCACTATTACGGTACTACTAGGAGCCGTTGTAGGATGTTACTATCTCTACTGGAGCCACTGTGGAGTGTCACCATTACTACTAGGGCCACTGCGGGATGTCACTATTACTACTGGGGCTGCTGCGGGATGTCACTATTACTACTGGGGCTGCTGCGGGATGTCACTATTACTACTGGGGCTTCTGCGGGATGTCACTATTACTACTGGGGCTTCTGCGGGATGTCACTATTACTACTGGGGCTGCTGTGGGATGTCACTATTACTACTGGGGCCGCTGTGGGGTGTCACTATTACTGTTGGGGTACAGTATGTTTACACGTGGCAGAAATGCTGCAGAATGTACTCAGCGGAAATTTCTGTGGAAAATTCTGCAGTATTTCCGCATCCAAAAAGCAGTCAAAATCTGAACGTTGTCTATTTTGAAACAGCCCTGCAATCCCACAGCGACCCCCAAAATAGCGACACCCCACAGCGGCCTGCAGTGTAATAGTGACACCCCACAGTGGCCCCCAATAGTAATATTGACATCCCACAGCGGCCCCCAGCAATAGTGACATCCCACAGCGGCCCCCAGCAATAGTGACACCCCACAGCGGCCCCCAGTAATAGTGACACCCCACAGCGGCCCCCAGTACAAGTGACACTCCTCAGCGGCCCCCAGTACAAGTGACATCCCACAGCGGCCCGCAGTACTAGTGACATCCCACAGCGGCCCCAGTAATAGGGGCCGCTGGGGGTCACTGGGCAGACTCTGCGTATTCCAGATGAGATCTGACTAAGGAAGAGTAGAGGGGGATAATTACCTCACGTGATCTAGACTCTATGTTTACAGAATTGTGTTTGCCTTCTTGGCTGCTGCATCACATTGTTGACTTGTGTTCAGTCTATGATTTATTAGTATACCCAAGTCTTTTTCACATGTGCTGCTGCTTAGCCCAATTCCTCCCATTCTGTATGTGTGTTTTTCCTTTTTCTTCCCCAGATGTAGGACTTTGCATTCTCCTTGTTAAATACCATTCTGTTAGTCGCTGCCCACTGTGCAAGCTTTTTTAGATCTTTTTGAATACTCTCTCTCTCTTCCCTAGTGTTAGCTATCCCTCCTAGCTTTGTGTCGTTGGCAAATTTGATCAGTTTCCCATCAATTCCCTCCAGATCATTTGTAAAAATGTGGAACACTACGCTTTTTGGTACCCCACTTGATACATTCTTCCACTTGGATGTGCAGCCATTTATGACCACTCGTTGAGTATGGTCACTCAGCCAGTTGTGAATCTACCTAAGGGTGCCTACCCACTAGCAATATTTTTTTCTGCGATGCAAGAGCGATGATTATGAAACCAATGATTTTCAATGGTTTCATACTCATTTGGGATTTTTACTCTCAAGTCTCGCAGCGCTAAAAAAAATCTGCGATATCGCTTAGTGTTCTCAATGGGGCCAGCGGCAGCAACGCCAGCCCCATTGAAAACAATAGGGAGTATATCGCAGACTTCTGCCACAGCTGTGACAGCTATGGGAAAGGATTCCTTCATCCCTGCAAGGATTGTGGGGGTGAAGGAATCCTCTGTCACAGCTGGGCAGAAGTCCATGATGTTATCCAATGGTTTTCAATGGGGTCAGCGCTACTGCGGTCCCATTGAAAGCAGTGGGTTTCAGGCAACCCCCTAAGCAATGATTTTCGAGGAAGGGCTTGAAATATAAGCTCTTCTCTGAAAATCAGCCCTAGCTGTAAAAAAAAATTATTATAAAATAAATATATATACACTCACCTAGAAGAGCCGTTCGG
The DNA here is from genome assembly GCF_035609145.1 of Eleutherodactylus coqui. Taxonomy (NCBI): domain Eukaryota; kingdom Metazoa; phylum Chordata; class Amphibia; order Anura; family Eleutherodactylidae; genus Eleutherodactylus; species Eleutherodactylus coqui. The sequence goes on along the minus strand of NC_089846.1, from coordinate 25,050,102 downwards.
CTCTTCTGTCCGACACGGCAGTCTTCTTCTGTGTTCTGGAGGCCGGGGATTGAAAAATCCCCACCCCCAGAAAGCACTACAGCATCTTTCTGCAGGGGGAGGATGCTGGAAGAGTCAGGAGCAGTGCTCTGAGCTCCCACCCCCTCTCCACCCCCCTGCACTATTTTTAATGAGGAGAGGCGGGACAGGGGCAGAGCTAATTCCAGAAACTTAGCCCCCGCCTCTATCCCACCTCCTCTCATTGCAAATAGTGCAGAGGAGCGGAGAGGGGGTGGAGAGGAGGCAGAGAGGGGGCGGGAGCTCAGAGCACTGCTCCCGACTCTTCCAGCCTCCTCCCCCTGCAGACAGACACGCCGTATATCGGCTGGGCGTGAATACCCAGCCGATATACGGTCATCTGAATGTACCCTTAATATTACCTTCATTGAGCTTAGGTTTTTTTTCCAAATACGGAGGCAAAAGAAGAAATGTCACCTGCAGTTCTGCAGCGTGTTCGCGAAGACTGGATTAACCACGCCCATCCGGCAGAAAGGACGACACCTCAAACACGTCACGTAAAACACTCTGGGAAACTTTGCCCTCACTTACCTCCTAAAAAATAGAGATAGGGAGAAACTGACACCTATACTCCTGTTTCTGAGTAGATCCTGCATTGATATATCATATGACACCCTTCCCATTTGCAAAACCGAAGTTCAATTCAATAAGTTAGAGTTCAGAATGACTGCCGAAAGTGTCCTCTACAAAAAAAAAAAAATACAGCTTTCCCCCAAATTAACACTTTCACACATTGAAAGGCAATTTTCTAATTACACAAGTTAAACAGGTGTGTCCATACTTTTGCCTCACCCTGTATTTAACCCCTTAGTGACACGGCCTATTCTGGCATTGAGGACGCAACAATTTTTTGGGGATTTTCGTCTCCACTTTTCAAAATCCATAACTTTGTTATTTTTCTGTTGACATGGCTGTATGAGGGCTTATTTTTTTGCGTGGTGAACTGTAGTTTTTATGGGTACCATTTTGGGGTACATACAGCTTTTTTGATCACTTATTGCTTTTTTGGGGAGGCAAAATGAGAAAAAGAAGCATTTTGCCATCGTTTTTTTTAGTTTATTTTATACGCTCTTTGCCGTGCAGAATAAAAAGAATGTTCAATTTGTTGTGCGACTTGTTACGGATATGACAAAACGAAATATGTGGGATTTTAATTTTTACAATTTTTTTTATACTAGCAGGGGAAATAGCACCAAAAAAGTTGTTTTTTTTAATAAAAATCTTTTTTATTTTGACACTGTTTTGATCTTATTTTTACGCTATTTGTGTCCCTGTGGGGGACTTGTACCATAGCTGTTATGATCGCTATGATAAAACAGTGAGAGACTTCTGTCCTGCAATGCCTTATCGCTTGTTATAGCGATCATAGGCAATGGCAAAGCAGGACGCTTGTATCTGGCATCCTGCTGCCATAGTAACCCGACGGCCCTCCGCGATTACATAGCGGGACATCCTGTGGTCAGTTTGACCCAATACCACTCTGCAAATTGATTTGTTTTTCCTGATAGCATTAGCTAGGGATTCCATTGTCAATACATAGAGCAGTGCAGACAGCGGGCAGCCCTGTCTTGTTCCATTATGGGTACTAAAAGAATTTGACAGAGACCCATTAATTCTCACCCTGGCAGATGGATTGGCATTAGGGATGAGCGAGCGTACTCGCTAAGGCAAACTACTCGAGTGAGTAGTGCCTTATGAGAGTACCTGCCCGCTCGTCTCAAAAGATTCGGGTGCTGGCGGGGAGGAACGGGGGAGATCTCTCTCTCTCTCCCCCCCACTCACTCCCGCAACTCACCGCTCTACCTCGCCGGCACCCGAATCTTTTGAGACGAGCGGGCAGGTACTCGCATAAGGCACTACTCGCTCGAGTAGTTTGCCTTAGCGAGTATGCTCGCTCATCTCTAATTGGCATGTACTGCCATTATCCAAGCTCTCATGTGAGATCCCAGCCCCACCTGCTGCAGAGTAGCCTCCAGAAACTGCCACCTCACTCTGTCAAAGGCTTTCTCCGCATCAACCCATGAGACATAGCGGTGACCCTACACGACGGGCCCTCGCTACTAGGGACATTGATTTAATTATGTTGTCTCTGCCCTCTCTCCCTGGGATAAAGCCTACCTGATCTCTATGTAGTAACTCCGGTACATATGGTACCAAACAGGTCGCTAACAGTTTGGCAAAAAGTTTGATGTCTAAATTTAATGAGCCGATAACTACCGCAGACCGAGGTGTCCTTTCCTGGTTTATGCAGAACCTCCAGGTGAGCCTGTAGGGCCTGAGTAGGAAAGGCACATCCCCCTGATATCCTATTAACGGATCTAAGGAGGGGCAGAGCCATTTCTTCTTTAACCTTTTGCAATCCAATTTTGGATTCAGGGTTTCCTAGGGGTTTTTCTCTTTCTGCCATTAAACAATGGCGCCATCTGCTGGCTAGAGTCAGTACTGCTGTATGGGACATGCTGGAGAGGCCCCCAACAACGGAGCGGCCAGTAATATACAGTAAGAGCACCCTGCCGGATGTCTTCCGACATCAAAGCTGTACAGCCTTCAATCAAAATGTCTTCAGACGTCAGACAGTGGATTGGAAGGGGTTAAAGAGTTTATAAAATTTGGAGGTGAAGCCATCTGGTCCTGGGCTTTTACCTGATTTTAATTGTTGAATTAATTCCAAGTGTTCAGAGGACAAAAAGTCCTCCTCCATCTAAGAGTTGTATTTTTCAATGATACTATTTAATGTATCATATAATGTGCTGAAAAACCTAAAAAAAGAATTCTAAGTGGAGTGAAATGGAAGCAAAACTAAATTCCGCCATCTTGGGTGGGTGAGGGGTGTGTATGTATATATATATTATATATACACACACAGGGCTAGTGAGAGGAGGTCAGTGCTGACCGGCTCTCACTCTGCAGCTGCTCCTCCTTAGCATCGCTCTCCTCGCTGCAGAGATCATGTTCGCTGTAGTTTTCTTCCCTCCTCCGCGGCCGTTGTCAGTCTGCTGTTGGCACTCCTCTATTACTGTCTGCACTAGACAGAACAAGCCAACAGATCGCATACTGCCACCAGCATGGAGGTGAGGGAACGTTGTGCACAGCCGGCGGGCCACAGAAAATGAGGTGGCGAGCCGGATTCGGCCCGCGGGCCTTGTGTTTGACACCTGTGATATAGGAGTACCAAGTCTTGGAGATGATGTTGACCCCTGGACGGAGGTAGACATGGTAGAGGAGCCAGAGGCTTTGAGAAGGGAATAGAGAGAGATGGGGTAAAACCGTAAGTATCTCCTGGCACAATAGTATAAAGGAAAAATGGCTTATCAAAAAATCACCCCCTCCAATTTCCCTATTCTACCTGTGTTTATTACTTTTCAATAATACGGTTTTAAGGTTTGAGTTATGTAACAACTTCAAAGAGTACAGCCAATCAGTGACAGCTCAAGTGTTTTGCAATGTAAACTATATGTTTTGCCTGTTTTCATCCTATTCTATTACTACCTTCAATAAAAATTATTGAACAATAAAAAAAAAAAAAAACACAACATGCACTATACTGATCCGATTTTTGGATGAGACTCGCCCATTCACGTCGATGGAATACAAAGAAACCGGACAGCGCATGGATGCCATCCATGTGCTGTCTGTATATCACAGATCTATTGTAAAGTAATGGAAGAAAAAATGAATTGGAGCCCATTTTTTTTCCTGTGGGTATAAAAAAACAAAAAACAAATACACAGACCACATATGGAATAGCACATGAATGAAAAACCGCCTGTCCTTTGCGGATGCAGTACAGAGGAAATTTTATACGCTTCTATGAATTCAGCCTAAAGGATATAATGAAAAAAAAAAAACTTAAAAAAACAAAAACGTTTGCAAAAATTTTTTTTTAAAAAGTGTGCGCGTCTTTCGGTCCTATTTCAGGAGGGTCCTGCAGCACCAGACCCCTCTGACCGCTTACATACTGATCAGGCGCAGCACTTTTGCGATCTGATTAAATAGGACCACCAACCCCACAAAGTAGTACTTTACCTCACTCTGCCGCTTTGGTCCGGCCACCTTGTGATCTCTGACCTTTCCCCCAGCTCCTGCACTGTGTATAGGACATGACACTGGAGGGGAAGGGTCAGAGTCTGATTAATGATGAAGGTAAAGTACTTTCTGGTAGAGTTGCTGTCAGGCCAGAAGTAGAGGGGGCACCATTACCACTGAGGGCCACTATCACTACTGGGGCTTCTGAGAGAGGGCACGATTATTATAGGGCCACTATGGCTATCCATGTCCCCTTGAAACCAAACAGTCCACTTTTCTAGGCCACCAGGGAAGCTTTAAATAGTATGAAATATTTCTAGCCTATTTTCCGTCGCTTAAAATCCGGGTGCATCTTATAGTCTGAGAAATACAGTATGTGACCTACATCTTCTTTAGGTGATCCAATGCCCCTTTTTATTTGATCTCTGAGAGTGTTATTTTTTTCTTATTTTTAACCACAACTGGATGGGTTGGATTATAGGATTAGCATCGCCCGCATCTTTTCAAAGAGTTTCCAAATTTAAGAGAAAACTACAATTAAGCTGAGGGTATAGCTCACCATTTCCTGTCACATTCAGACAGGATTGGACCATATCAGGATAAAGCAGCAAAACCTCACTATTTTATTTGGGAAAGGCTTTGTTGCTTTGTCTTGTTGGCATCTGATCCTGTTCTTGGCATAAAATTCACAGCTACCATTCGGAACTGTAGTACGTCCATCTGACCGTGTCCTAGGTAAATAAAACAAAATGTTAGGACTCAAAGAAAGGTTTTTAAAAACTTCCTTCTTCCTTCCTCTGAGATCCAATCCCTTTAAGAGCAGTATTGTGTTGAGAACAAGAACTCCTAGGTGATGTTCATGCATCGTACACCCATTGTCAAAAAAAAAGTCAAGTCCTAAGAAATAGGAGTTTTGCTGCAAAATGTGGCATGTGGTCACATCTCAGGCAGATATGTAAATGATGACAGTTGTATTGTGATTAGATGAACGGTCTTGTGACCGGAGGCCCTAAAAGTGGTCCCACCGTTGGCCTATAAAAAGACCCTTAGAGGCTACTTGTGTGTAGAGGACCTCTATTTTGGCTTGTGTAAAGCTTGTTGACCACTAGACGCCTCTTCGATGCAGAGAAGAGATTTCACTCAATTAAGAGAGTTTTAGAAGGGGCGCATCGTTGGAATACGAAAAGCTGGATGGTCGAATCGATGAATTGCCGCCACCTGCGCAGTCCTGATTAGTTGGGAAGCACACATATGGACCGGGCTCAGGACGCTTTCAACAGATCACCTGTAGAGAGGATCATCTGATTGTTTAAGCACAAGCAGCTCCAGCCATTTCATTGTCGGCCATTCAGTGACAGGTGGTGCCATCGTTACAGGCCCCTGTATCTGTTGGAACCATTTCTAGGCACTTGACTGAAGGACATTTAGTCTTACGGCACCTATTAGTTGTACTGTCTTTGACACCCACCATTACCCCTGTTTGCAGTGGTTTCATGAATGACAAAACTGAAATTGCTATGTAGTGGAACCAGATTGTCTTCTGTGACAAATCCAGGTTCAGTTTGGGCAATGACGATGGCAGTGTTCATATCCTGAAACCTCGGGTGAGCGCCTCATTCCTGCCTCTGCTAAGGAGCAGCACACTGCCCCCTGCTGGTAGGATGCTCTGGGGGGGCCATAACACAACATTCGGTCCCCCCTAGGAGTGGTACGAGGGACAATGACAGCTCAGCGATATGTTCAGGACATCCTGTGGCCACACGTGTTCCTCTCATGGTGGCTTCCAGCACAAGAATGCTCGGCCACACACACAAGGGGGTCACAGGAGCCCCCAACAACATTGTCACACTTCCATGGCTGCCCGGTCACCAGATTGATCACAAATAGAACATGTATGGGAACATCTGGGACACCAACTTTGACAGCCTACGAGTTTACACAATCTAGGGGCTCAGTTACAGTAAATGTGCAGCGATATGCTACAGGATACCATACAGAACCTGTGTGCCTCCATACACACCCATATCACATCTTACATTCAGGCTAGAGGCATTACAACAGGGTACTAAAGCCTCAATGCCTGCCTGTGTCACATCATACATCCAGGCTAGTGCCGGTACAACAGGGTACCAGAGCCTCCAAACTCACCCGTATCACATCTTGTATCCAAGCTAGAGGCGGTACAGCAGGGTACTAGAGCCTCCATGTCCGCCCGTATCACACCTTGTATCCAAGCTAGAGGCGGTACAGCAGGGTACTAGAGCCTCCATGTCCGCCCGTATCACACCTTGTATCCAAGCTAGAGGCGGTACGACAGGGTACTAGAGCCTCCATGTCCGCCCGTATCACACCTTGTATCCAAGCTAGAGGCGGTACAGCAGGGTACTAGAGCCTCCATGTCCGCCCGTATCACACCTTGTATCCAAGCTAGAGGCGGTACAGCAGGGTACTAGAGCCTCCCTTTAGGTGTCAGTTTTCTGCAATAAATAATCACTTACTTCTATTAACGTTACAATCACACAGAGAAAGCTTTATTCCAGTCCGCCATCTCCTGCGAGGTGCTTGAATTTCTTTTTGACAATAAGTGTATTTCATGTTCTGTATTACACTCCGCTTTATCTTACTGGCTTGATATTTCACAGATGAACTCAAATGAACCAACAGAGCACTAAACCCCTGCGAGACATTGTATTTTTAGTTGCTGGTAGTGTAGATTCCAAGAGGAGAAAAGGAAGCACCTCAAGGATATGTAAGCCACGCACTTAACACCACTCACACTTTTTCTCAGAGTTGCGGCTACATGTCTTTTTCCCGGAAGCAGCCAGATCGATGTATAAATGTGATTTCGGCATTCCATGGGTTAAACAGCAAGCTGTATTTTGTAAACTTCAGCATGCTCTATTATTGCTTTTAGTGTCAGCAAGAAACAGAATCAGAATAGAAATGCAGTAACATATAGACGTATCTGAACTATACAGCATGTAGCCAAAAAGACGGATCCAGCACTATATCTCAGTACTGATATCCTATCTTGAAATAAAAGTGTACTTAAATATGAAGGCATGGATGTGCTACATGGTTGTATGGTTCCTGGAACATGGATTTCAATTTTGGGTTGTGGTCCCTGTAAGAGAGAAAGCGTAAAACCCAATTGCAAAGTTTAAAAGTAGCAGAAATCCACTTCCCACATATCTTTTAGTGCTGTAGAAATACATATACAGATAGCTCCCCCTAGTGGTGGCTACATGCAGCCAGAATTATGTACAGTGAAGTATTAAATGACAAAACTTAGGTGGGCTTCACATCTACGTTGGAACCTCCAAGTAGGAGGTTAAGTCACAGATGCGGCTGAGCATACCATCCAAAAGCTGGGCAGCTGGGTGAGAGTGAGCGGACCCTATCATAATCACTGGGATCCACCAGTCTCTGTTGAGTTCCATCCATAGGCAGAACCATTCGGCCGCAGGGATTCCCCTTCCCTGCTCCCCAAACAGAGCAGGAGAGTAGAATCCCCAACGCAGAAGTGAAACCACCTGTACTCAACTGATATATTATGAAATTAATCAGTCCAAAGTCTCACACCCAAACACAGAATGGTGAATATTAAGTTTCATAAAGGTGTAAAGCAAATGCTGAGTTTTTCTATGGGGGCCTATGATTTCAGGGTGTACCCCTGTGGCCCATAGAATGAAGCCGATTTATAATTCTAGAACAAAGAGAATTTAAAAAAAATTAACTTTTAGTGCTAAGAGGGCATTCAGAAACTAACTGAATGTTGTGAATTTAATACCCATTCCCATTAGGAACCAACGAAAAGCTTCTACTGGAAGGTTTCTCCTATTTGCACTTTTTGGATGCATTCCTATTTTGCTTAAAGGGGATATGTCAGCAGGAAATGACGTAAAAAAATGAAGCGTTGTTTAAATTTAGTCTCTTACATCTTATTTTAAATGTCATTACAGATGCTTAAAAAATATCCTAAGATCTTGCAGTTTTCTCTCTGACCACGACCTCTAATAATAGTCTGACACTTCCTGTTCTGTAGAGATCACTTCTCAGCAGTCTTATCATCTCAGGCACAATTACAATAAAAGGTGACACCTATACAGGGTGTCATAAAAAAAAAACTTTAATAGGAAGGCATGGAGGAGCTACACGATGGTATGGGCCACGGGCCACTGGAACATGGATTTCAATTTCGTGGTGTGGCCCCTGTAAGAGATATTACCCAATTGCCAAGTTGAGTTTAGTGTTGAATTTTCTATGTCGTTTAGTGCGTTTTGCAGAAATATTCCACTCTTCTGAAAGCATCCTTAGACTTGGGCTACATGGCAGTTTTTTGTAGTACTGCTGATTGATTGTGAGTAACAGCAATAGCCTACAAGATTGCATGCAACTCAATAGCCAGTTAGGGACACACGGCCTGATGCTGCACTTTGCCAAAGCCCTGTCCCACCCGCAGCTACCAATGGCCACATGATTTTACCACAAATTGGGATTTTAGCCAAGTCTGGCCATATGTGGCTTCCCTTATTATTACTTTGGAGTGCAGCTGTATCTTTGATCAAGGTGTTGACCAGTTGCAAACTACTGACAGCCTAGACAAAAGATAGACCATCAATATTAGATTAATTTAGGGCCCAGGCGGAGGACTCCTGTCAATCAGCTGGCAGTTGAACCAGCACGCTTATGCACAGAGCTGATTTCTGCAGGAAGTAGACCGCTATCCTACTGTAGCGGCCAGACTTGGTATTACAAGCAAAGTTTCCATTGGAGTGAATGAGAACTTTTCATGTAATACAAAGCCAGGCCACTGCAGTAGGAACGGAGCTGTTTACTCCCTGCAGAAATCAGCTCAGTGCATGAACACACCGGGCCAGAGAAAAGCTCATCAGGAAGGATCCAGGGTGGTGGATCCTTGCTGTTCTCTTGGTGGCTTATCCTAAGGCTAGACCATCAACTTACAACCGGAAAACCATTTAAATCTGATTTTCTGATTCCACGGTAATTATTTTGTTAGACTGTGTGGCCTAACATAGTTATTCAAGTGTGTACTACATGATATATAGAATGTTCTGTGTGTAATAAAACAGACACCAAAAGGAAATAAATGAGGACACAGTGAAATACACACCAGTAACAGACTTTTTTTTCCATTTCTGAAGCATTAAATATACACAATATATACATCTGGATTTCATATATACTTCATAGGATTTGTATGCACCCCCCATTCACGCCCAGACACAAAAATAAATCAGTCCAAAAACTGAGCGTAAAAACAGATCTAAAATAAAATAACCAACTTAAAATAAGGACAAGATACCTGTCCCACAGAAAAATGGCCCATTACTTCCCCATAAACCTCCCTCCCACCCCACGCGGCACAGGCTGGATAACCATTCCATAGGAAATATTTATCATATATAGTCTATACACACATCCAGAACTGTACAGCAGTGTTGTGCTTGCAAGCAGCACACCACAAGCATGCTATGAGCATACAGAAGGGAACAGAAGCCATTAAGAGGAATAAAAAAAATGGTGTACTGGCCCTGTCTGGGAACAGAAAAGCAAGTCATATTGAATGAATCTTGACCCCATCTATAAAATCTATTTCACTTATCTCCAATGGAAATGACCTGCAAAGCATCACACACCCATGCAGGAAACATTCAAGCTATCGTGAAAAAAAAAAAAAAAGAAAAAAGACCAAGCTTCTTTGGGTCTTTGAGCGTTCCCACTTGCGGGTGTTCTAACCCAAATCCACAAAGCTTGAAACTAAGTTTTATTTTAGATGGAATTTGCGTTGAGAATAGATTTTCAAAATAGTAGAATCTCTGCATAAGGATTCCAGTAGAGAAAAAAAGGCACCACCTACAGGACACCCTGAGAATTACAGTGAGATTTAGAAAAACATTTAAAAACTGCACTGTCTAATATCCAATGCACTAACGTGACTAAGTGATAGGCTCCTGGCTTGTGTTTACGCATTAATTTTTGGAAAATTGTGGTCATGGTACAGAAAGACAGTTACACCAAAATGATGCACAATTAAGCCATGATTCTTAAAGGGGTATTCCTATCTCGGGAATTCTATGTCAATGTGTTTGAAATTGCGGAAGAATACACTCACCCATAAGATATTTATTTCCAAAGTGCTCCGTTCTCCAGATATTGCAGCTATTGATTCCTCTGCCCCCCCTCTGCTTCTTTACTGCTCATTGCCAGGGAAACAAACCACATCTTCTATGGAAAGAAACAGCAGAGCACAATGGTAGCGGGTGGCCGGGCTGAAAGCTAGTGCGCTGGCAGTCCTGAGATCCTGGCCATCATAAGTGTGGAAGTGCCAGCCTCCTCTGCTGTTACTTTCCATAGAAGAGGTGACCTGATTCCCTGGCAACAAGCAGTAAACAACCTGAGGGCAGAGGAATCAATAACTGCAATGTCTTGAGAACAGAGCATTTTGGAAATTAACATCTTATGGGTGAATGTCTTGTTTTTCGATTTCAAACACAATTACAAATAGGATTTTCAAGATAGGAATACCTCTTTAATGTATGAGGGTTTAAGGGAATTATCAAAAGTTGTATTTGCTCTGGAGCGCCCAACTCGTTCATGCATTACACAGACAGCCCATATTGATGTAAATAAGAATGGGGTGTAATGCTTTATTCCTCCTCTGGGAGCACTGCAAGCAAATTGAATACTTTCTGATACATTCTTCCACAAATTACAGCTGATCACTGGGAGACAGCATTAGATCCTCTTTAAATTTACTTGCATGGGATATCAAAATTTGGAATGGACAGGATGGGAATAATTTTCAGCTTTGAAGGTCAAGAGAAATTTCCTAATTTTCCTCCTTCTATACAGTCCACTTACAATATGTAGAGAATTCTCCACTTAATACCCGATGCATGAAAGCAAATTCGTAAAAGGAACCTCACCTAGTCACGGTACATGGAAGTTCCCTAACAACTAAATTGTACTGGGGAAAAAAAATAGAGGACAAGGATATCACCTCATTTATAAAGTGCATTCACTAGGCCACAGAAACTATTCCTGCTATACAACATGGCTTCTAAATGGTTAATGGAGTGGGATAAATAACATAGAATTAGTCATTTCAAAGTTTTTAAATAAATCTATAAAATTCTGCATTTTGTAACATTTCCAAACAGGTTGGCAAACTTTTTCTCCAACCACATGAAACAGACTCCTGCCATATAGATCAGGATGATTTACCTATACAGATTTCCCTCGTATGGGGATGTACTTCAGTTTCAGCTTTGGTCTTTTACAGTAAGTTGCTGCAGAAAGCCTAATGGGACAGACTTGATGCAGTAGAATTTCCGTTGGCGATTTTGCCATGGATCCTAGGCAGAATTAGTATGCGTTACATGTGGGTTTTGCCAGGGAATCCACGCCACTCATTGCAAGGGGTAAAATCTGCAAATTGACATGGAACGGATATAAAATCCACACCTCATGTCAACTCTGATGCGGATTCCTTGCATAATGTTCCCACACCTTGTGGATGAGATTTCCAGAGACCTTTGGTACACTCACCGTGGATTTCACCCTTTTATTTGTATGGGATGAAATCTAAAGGTGAAAATCTGCAACATAAATGGGCACACTGCAGAATTGAAATCGGCAACCATAGTCAATTTACGCTTCAGAATTTTTTCCGCAGTGTATGGTAAAAGATTTCTTGAACTTTCATCCACTTGACTTGTACTGTGATACACTGTGGCTTATCCTCTTGCAAATACCCTTACGCCGCTTTGCTGGCGCACTATTTGATAAGTGATCCTCACTTTGTCTTGCCCCGCCCCTGAGGAGCCACATCCATAGGAAAATACTTACAGTAGAGCAAGTAAGGGAAAGCAAGACACAAAGTGATGTTACTTAGTATCAAAATTATATGGAAGGTGCCCATTGTTTCCCCAAAACAAGAGACCCAACTGAGATAAAACATGTAGGGGATAGCAGAAATCTGCAGAAAGTAAATTTCCACCTTTGTAAGCTCCTGTTGTATAAAATTCATTCCTGAAAATGTTACAAAAAGCTCATTTGTACAACAGAAATCAATATTTTACCTGCTCTATGGTTCCGATTAGGGATGTCCCTATTCTGTGGGCTGAGGCTGGCACCACTTACCAAGAGGGCAACTTGTGTACACAACTGATACAAATGAATATAACATTTTTTGATATAATTAAAGGGGTTATTCTTAACGCTATAAGGTGCATTTATGAGAGTCGTGGAGGCGATTCCATTTTGTACCCACTGCACCAATCCTGTCCCTAAAAGCATATCTTGGGGGCCATGGCTAAAGACGCTGCTGTGCTATTCAGTACGGGCTTTCTCTACATACAGCTCAGTATGTATATTCTGTATCCCTCGTCATTATGGGAAAACTGAGCCAGACTAATACAAGTGGAACGCGTAGTTGCCCATACACTAGTTTTGATAACTCTTTCCCGGTCAGTATGACAGCTGCATTTGTAGCCTTGGCCCCTCAGATCTGCTATTGAGGGCCCAAATTGCTCACTTCAGCTGCATTCTTATAATGTTTTGGAGAACTCCTTTAACTTTATTTTGCTGCCTAAAACAGCTGCCCTAATGTGTCTTGCTCTAGGTGCACCCCTAAGGAAAAGATTATTTTTCATATACTGTATGTACAATAAAATTAAAAATAATCTGGCAAAATACAAGGATGAGGTTTGCACTTAAAAAAAACATTTAGGACAAGGTGCAGGTTGTTGCATTGCTTTTGGTGATCCCTTTTAGAGGTCTAATATGAGTCAGTGATCCCATACAGAGATACTCCTTGTATTTGGAGGAATCTAGTTTGCATTCCTTACTAAGAGACTCAGTGCAAAGCTATACATGCCACGCATACAGACCAGCAATGAAGAACGTGGTTTTTTATAAATATACCCTGCTTGTTTTATAATGAATGGAAGATTGGAAGATTTCCCTTCACACCTACAGTAGAAGCAGCTATTCTATGAATGGTTCTGTTAAAGGGGCTCTCCGGCCTTTTAGAGTGGATATAAAGATATTTCACATAAGCAAAAGATATGATCAGAAATGGTTATATACCAGAATAGACCTGCTGGACCATGGCTACTTGTACAGAGGCTCTGTATTCATCCATCGTGTCCATAGCATGCTAGTTGCAATCAGAGGATTTAATGTACAAACTTCAAAAGAAAGATTTATCATGGCAAAAGTGGGTTAAAAAAAGTCGCAAAATTTGGCGCAAGTCCTATTTATGCAAAAATGTTGCAACTATTCCAAGTATATGTCACTTGTGCTAGTTTTACAAAGATGGAGCCTGTGGCTTATCTGAAAAAGGACACAGACGCCCTATCCAGCAGATTTTAATATAATTTACGTCATAAGCTGGTATAAATTATACCGGAAGCCTGCTCCTGCTCGTAGCTGGTGTAGATTTCTTTTTAGGTGGGCAGACAGCCCGAAATGCGTGCCCCTTCATACATTAGACGCATCTTGCTCCTGCAGGAATTTTGAAGAGCAATGTTTGAAATATGGGACCTAACCCTTTCCAATCAGATTTTGGATTCAGGGTTTCCTAAAAGGCTTTCTCTTTTTGCTGTTATACAACGGTGCCATCTGCTGGCTAAAGCCAGTGCGTGCGCGCCAGAGAGGCTCCGACAGCGGAGTGGCTGGCAATAGAAAGTAAGAATATCCTGTCGGACGTCTCCTGACATTGGAGCTGTAGAAGCTTAAATCAGAATGTAGGAAGACGTCAGACAGTGCATTGGAAAGGGTTAATAAATTGCCCCCTTACTGTACACAGAGCTTCACGTTTTCACACCTTGCTAGGGGTACATCACTTTCAAGGTAGCCATGGTTGTTGAGAGCTTTCCTTAATAGGGGTTATCTTTTGGATAGGTCATCAATATCAGATTGGTGGGCATCTGACTCCTGGCAAACCAACCGATCAACTGAAGAAGCCACATCCCGTTCATCGGTCACATGGCCTTACTGACGATCATGCTTGGCATACAATTACGAAGGCCGCAGAGCTTACCAAGTCACAACTCCTTCAAACAGCTGATCGTGTCGGTCCTGCGAGTCTGACCCCCCACTGATCTGATATTGATGACCTATTCTAAGAAAAGGTCATCAATTCAGAGGTCTTTTTTTGAGTTCAGCCACATTCCCCACCGGATGTTTCAGGGTATGTTCACACGGGGCAGATTTGTCACAAATTTTCTGCGTGGAAAGTCTGCAGCATTTCCGTGTCTACGGCTTCTGTGGCCGATTATCTGCGTATTTTCTGTGTGGGAAATCGGTTCTCTAAATCCACAGCTAGCGTTGCAGATTTGCTGCAGTTTTTCGCTCCTCCATTGAAGTTAATGGCAGTAATGCACAAGTTTTCTGAACCAAATCCACTAAAATTGATATGCTACGGATTTAAACTCCACACTACGGGGCAATATCCGCACTGATTTATTGTGGATGAGATTTTGAAAATTTCATCCACATTGCTGCTACTGAAAATGTTGCAGATTTTCCATGCAGAAAATCTGCAAGACAAATCCTCCCCGTGTGAACATGCCCCAATAGTGACGGGAAGAGATGCAGCAGATCCGGTTCTCCAAGCCACAATACGACACTGCCGAAGGCTTATGGTTGCCTAGAACCTAAGTAATCAGACCAAAAGCCTGTGCATCATCTTCTGGCAAGCGACGCACTGACAGCATAAAATCCCATATTTGTATGGGTTTTCATTCTCTACATGTATACAAAAAAGTTTCCAATCACCGCCAACAAGCAGAGATCTTGAAATTCATATTAGAAAGTGGCAGAACCTGTACTGAATACATTTTATACACTTCGGATAAAACACAAAGTATGAAGATGCTATGCGTCTAGTTCTAAAAGTCTGGAGAGCCCCTTTAAATATAAAATCTGCCTCCATTGAGTGTAAGTGATGGGTCCTCTTAAAGTGACGCTGGTTTACCTGTTGACTGCTGGGATTGCATGATCCGATACGTCAGCTTTTCTGTATCTGCACCTTCTACTCAAGCTCAAACATCTGCTTGATGTAGAAGATCTCAGAAATGTTACAATAGAAGCAGACGCTCTACCTCGTACAAAGGATTTTACACTATATATATTTATATATATATTAATATAGACATCTTTTATCTCTATACATAGAACTCTGTATATAGTTTTCTTAAGAAAGCAGTAACTGCTCAATGATTGTGCAGAAATAAAATGGCACAGAACATGCCCAGAACATTAGTTTGTTTTTTCTTTTGGCTATATACACTTTTTGTTAATGCTGTTTAAAGGGGTCCATTCCCTGCGTCATTTAGTGGTTTATCCCCTGGACTGCACATATACAGGGAGTGTTTCGTAAAAGTCCGTTCAGAACATTAAAACACAAGGCCCTCCTTTGACATGGCACTGGGTTGGGAGAAGAAAGGTAGCGGACCTTCTAGTCTCAGTCACTGCGGTGAATGTCCTAGTGCCCGCCATACTTGTCAGCTGTCCATCACATTCACAGGCCCTTACAGCACTAGCAGCGGGGTCCGTTTGGACCAGGAGTCTGATTACCCTCTAACACACAAGCACACACTCACCAGGCACACCTTCATCACGGAGGTGCATTAATCTGCTAATAAAATATTAGAACGCTCATCCATTCGCTAACAAGACCGCACAAGTGACTCTGCATTGTTACCTTTCACTAACTATCGACTGTCCTTCCAGAAAGTCTGGAACTTTGTAAGACCCAACAAAAGAGGACTTCAGAGCAGGGAAGGTAACGCAAGGGTGGTGCATATATTAGGACATACATAGTCTCTTCTTCACATATCAGAAACATAGTCCCAGTGAATAAATAGATCACTGGCCATGGCTCTGTCCTAGTGAGCGCCAAGGAGTGCTGATGGAGCCAGGGGAGAACAGCCAGGAGCCTTCATCCGTATTTCCATGTGCATGCTATTCTTTCGCACCTTCTGTACAGCCAGCGTTTTTACACCACCGTGCTGATTCTGTTAACAGGTTTTTGTTTAGGGTTACCCTGGGACGTATTTGTTCCCATAGGATGATGGGATGCATGCTGGGGCAATGGTGATGTTGGAGGAAGAGGGGAGTGTGGGGTGAGAGGAGTGTGAGGTGTATGGGGGGATGGAGGGGGAAGAGGTGGATAGGATGGATGTGGTGGAATGGGAGATATAGGTGAGCAAGGAGACTGGTTATGTGGCTGACTATATGGAGTTGGTGTATACGGAGCCTGCTGGGGGCGCTGCGGCTGTGGAGGCATTTGAGAAGGATGGTGCGTAAATACAAAGTGCTTGGGTGGTTGCTTTTGCATGGACAGTTGAGGCTGGTGCATGTGCTGAGGATAGGTGTGCGTCATGGGATGCTGCGGCACAGATCCGTACATGGGTAACGGAGACTGTGGTTGGTTTGGAGTATGTCGGCTATGCAAGGTGTACTGCGGGTGAGGGGAACTGGGCGTCATGGGTGGCACAACTGGTCTCTTCTGTTGACCAGGGCGCTGCAATGTAAACTGAGCCGATGAGGGCGGCACATGGTAACGATGAGACGTTTGAGGGGGAGGTTGGTGCGGTTGTTGCGGTGGTGCAGAAGACGGCGGCTGAGAGTGATACGGTGGTGGTGGCTGGGCAAGCACCCCCTGATTGTGGCAGTATTGAGCATGCAGAGCCTGAATTTTTGATTGTCCATCCATTCCTGGAGGTGTGTGAGGATGAGGTGGCAACGCGGTTGGGGGCAGGTTCTGGAAGGGACCTTTCCCTCTCTTGCTTCCAAACAGAGAACCCAGGAAAGAGGAAGAATTGGACACCGGTCTTGGAGCCTTGTACTCCTCAGGAGCAGGTGGTGGTGGGACCGGAAGCCTCTGGTGGGGGCGAGGGCTGCTAATGATAGATCCCTGTGGAGAAAAAGAAAGACATACGTATGACTAGAGCTGCATTAACCATGTCACCTGCATGCACCCCCCTCCTCCATGCACATCCCTCCTGCATGCACATGGAGGTACTACAAAGTACAACATCAAGAGAGGAAGAGGACAGGTAGCTATCCCTTTATCCCCACAACACTCTGAAGCAGCTGGCAGGGGGTCCCACATATATACACAGTAACACGTACGTGCAACTAAAGCTCAGGACTTACTTCGATGGTGCTGTCCAGAGATCCCGCGCTGTTACGCCTCCCTCTCTTACCTAAGCATCAAGTTAGTAACAAGCAAGCATTAAGGAGCAGGAGGAAGAAGATAAGTGGGGACGTAAAGGATAAATGGGCAAGAGAGAAGGAAAGGCCAAAGGAAAAACAAGGGGCCGACTGTATAACACAGAAATATGAGGGCAGAGGCATGCGTATGGAGGTGGAAAATAGACAAATGTTGAAAACCATGAGAATATAGAATATGCAGAGAATAAATGGGTATTGTGTGTGTAGCCTGGATACACACGACTGCTTTACATCCTGAAAGGTTGCAATCTGTTGAGTACTGCAAGTTCCCTTCCCGCAAGTTACACGTCTGCCCACACAACCTGTACCTTCTGTGCCTAGTATAGGAGCGGTGATACAACCACTTCTCCACAAGGTGGCAGCAAGCCTCTGTTTTACATGGAAATCAATGTGCGGTTGACCAGCAGGGGATTCCAGCACAGCAGCATTAGAGTAGGGAGCGAGCAGATTCTTTATCACATATCTGAATTCACAGTATCCGCACCGTCAGCCATGTGCAACCTGGTCCGTTATTACGTTTTATCAAGGACAGATTAATGCTGCCAGATCTGGAAATGAAATGTGACGACCAGGAAAATCTATTCATATAGGATGTTGCTTCCTGGATCTGCATTTAGGTATAAGGTTTTTAGATGGACGCTTAGAGGGCACTAATACAAAATCTGTAACCGGCCCCAACCTACCATATGCCATTTATAATACTGGTGCCATCTTCTATGGCAAAGGACGCTCTGGGCACTAGGACCCAGATACAACTGCTACCAATGCACCTGCTATAGCTGCACCCCTGGTGACACTATCTGATGCGAGCTATACAAATCAACAGATATAATAAAGGGGTGACAGGGGTGGTCGCACCAAATTAAGCTATGCCTTCTCTACAAGATAGAATGCAACTACCCGATTGGTGGAGCTCTGACCACTGGGACCCCCACTGATCTTGAAGGTCCTGGAGTGGCAGTCAAGCATGAAGGGTGCCACTCATTAATTTCTGATAGACTGCCGAAAACAGCGAAGTGCTTGAACTAAGCTATTTATGTCATCCCCATTGAAATGAATAGAGTAGCAGTGTGCACGCTCGACCGCAGCTCCATTCATTAGGGGACCAACGGGACATCTGTTCTCTTAACCACTGGGGGTCCCAGTGGATGATCCTCCACCGATCGCAGAGTTGCCCCTTATCCTGTGGATGGGGGATAACAATTTGATGGAACAACCGCTCTGACAGAGCTTTTCCAATTTTATTTAAGCCAAGTTTAATTATTGCATTATGATAAATTACACGACTTTCTAACATAATTTGTGTTTCAATTCCTCACCATTTTCAAGATCCCTGCTTGCTGTCAGTGAATAGTAAAAACCCTCCACGTCTGATAATCCGTATAAACCTAAGGCCTCATGTCCACGGCACGTGGGGGACCCTGCGTACCTGTCCATGTCTTCTGTCTCCTGTACTGCAGACGTGCCAGCTGGCGCACATGCGCAGTACAGAATTTTTAAAAATCTCCTGCTCTTCCCATGGATTCCTTGGCCCGTCCGCGCGCTCCGGATTCCGCAGCAAAAAATCCACCGGTGTGCATAAGGCCTAACACTCCCCCCAGCTGATCATTTGTTACAATGATATCTACCGGTAGTTAAGGTGAAGCCCTAAATCCATACAGACTCCTTTAACCTACATTGATGCTTTGTAGCAAAGGTCAGTGTAGGAGATAATTTCTTATGCAACATTTGTTCCATAAGAAAAAATTGTCACTGCGCATTAAAAGGACTAAAATATTGATAACTTATCGTGTCTTCGATATCAGATCTGTGGGGTTCCAACTCCTGACACCCCCCAATGATCAGCTGTTTGAAAACGTCCCATCACTCGGATGAGCATCGCAGCCTCTTCTCTGGCCTGTGACGTCACATTCATGGATTACATGGCCTAAAAGCAGCTATGTCCCATTCAAATCAATGGGATGGAGCTGCAATATAAAGCACAGCTGCTAAGAAATGTACAGCGCTGTGCCTGGTATACAAACAGATGATCAGTGGGGTGTGCCGAAAGTCAGACGCCAGGGACGGATTGGGAAACCATAGTGACCCTGGAAAAAAAATTACAAAGTGGTCTCATGGTGTAGATGGGCTAAAACCGGCAGCAAGTGGGGCGGACACAAGTAGGCATGGGTCAGTAAACCGCCAGCTGCAGTTACATTGATGGTAGGAGAGGAGAAGTCTATGCAGCATGCATAACAAACCGCAGCAAGTGGGGTGGACACAAGTAGGCATGGGTCAGTAAACCGCCAGCTGCAGTTACATTGATGGTAGGATGGGAGAAGTCTATGCAGCATGCGTAACAAACCGCAGCATGTTTTCCATGGGACACAGAAAACATACTTCACCAACACCAAGACCGGGGATTGGTCACAGCTACCACCTGACATGATAATGCTATTTGTCAGTAGGGGGACAGGAGGGATGCAGTCTGACACAGTTGGGAGGTAAATGTAAATTTAAAAAAATTTTTATTCAAGAGCCTATGCACCGGCCCCAGGACCCGACCGGTCCACTGGGATTTCTCTAGATGGAGTCTATGGCTAATCATCCCTGTTACATACCCAGTAATCTGATATTGAGGACCTATGGAGGAAGACAAATAATCCCATATTTTTGGATTATAGAAAGAACCTGGAGAAAATTCAGATGCAGAACATAATAACTTCATAAAGTAGTTGTCCCTGGTCAGCTGTGAACCGACTGGAATATAAGATGACGGAACCACAAGGGTCATCGTTCAAGCTTCTGCCTCCTAATATTCATCCCCTGGCTCAGTGCCGATTAATGTTGGCAAGTGAAGAGACCGGGGTCTGGCTCATTATAAAGCTGGCAGATATCCTGCTTAACCAACAGATTGTGTCAAAGATTCTGACAGCAAATGGAATAATATAATCTTTGTACTCAAGGACTGATCAGAGGAAGTGCACATTTCATGTAGAACATGGCTAGCATAATTAAAGGAACCTTCACACAACCCAATTGGGCGGAGTGGGAAGAGTCAATTTTTTCAGATCTTCCGATAAGCTTGTTGGAAGATTACCTCTGTGGAGACGCATGAACTGTGAGCCCCTAAAAAGCTCACAAAGACCCCAATGGCTATGGCATGAGCAAAATGGGTCTTGGGCTTTCAAAGCATCAGTGGGAGCCTATGTTCATGGACCATCACCAATCTACCCTTCACACCTTGGTGGGGTATCTATAGAAAATGACTAGTCAAAAACAAGCGCTGCTAACACTGGTTTCCCTGGATAAAGCCTTTATTTTTTTCACCATAGATTTTAAAAAAATGGAAGCACTATTCGCTTTGTCCCCATTTCCTCCTCTTAGAGCTACAGGTGGTCCAATCTCGAAAATGTGTCTGCCAGTAGAATGGGCATGATTATGAGCAATGGTTTGGATGTTGATGACTGGGCAGAGATCAATACTTACCGACATCAGAGAGGTCTCTTAGGGAGCTGCTGAGGGCACTTCTCTTTAGTCCTTCGCCTAATGCATATGTGTCGTCCAGACTGGGCCGGCCCAGAGTGCCATTGACAGCTTCCTTTATCCCAGGCCCGGGGGAAGTGTTGGGACGCATCACCCCCTTCTGTTTCTCTAGCTCAGCTGAAAAGGAGGATTAAAAATGTGCCGTGAGTTGAGCTGGTGTTCTAAAACAGCCTGATTACAGGAAGAAACCCTAGCGGATGATCCACTTACATTCCACTCTGTATTTCTCCATCTCCTGAACTTCTGCAATGGACTCCCGTAGGTCGCTTGTGAACCTCAAGCGGTCCTGAAGACTTGGTGCATTGAAGATGATTAGTACTTTCCTCTCACCACCAGGGACAGCAGAGAGCAATTTGATGCCATTCTGGTAATCTGTTTACAGGGGCACATAATAGATGGGTTAGAATATAAGGCCATACACACAAGTGGGCTTCTGAGACCATTCTGGACATATGCGTCACAAATGTTTGTGCATGATACATTTGCCCCCCCCCCCCCAAAAAAAAAAAATATGCACATTTTTTTTCTAATTTTATGCCACAACTCACCACTTTTGGGGAAAAAATGGCCATGACTTGACATGAGGGATTCTGAGAGACCCACAGCTTGAGAAATTTACTATAATTTTATGCCAGAAATTGGTGTACAGCTCTTAAACCCGGCTTATTTTAAAGGGATTCTCCAGGACTTGATCAGCAGGAGTCTGTCTCTTGAAATCCCTACCAATCAGCTGATCCCTGGACCCACTGTCAGTGCTGAAAACAGGTAGCATTGTCCATACTGCAGGCACAGCTCCCATTGAAATCAATGGGAACTGTACCTGTAGTACCGCATGTTGCTTCCAGTTAAAGTCTCACGAAACCCCTTTAATCCAGCACATTGTTGTTGAAGGCTGCCATTCTTTAGTGAATTCCTCAGATACCATTTCTCACATTTACTCATTTAATATATATTAATGTTGGCAGACCTTTCACTAGATGGTCTCTGCATAATGGGGATATCTTCCATATGGTGTGCACAAACCCACTCTGTAAAGAACTTCGAAATCTGACTTGTGGGTAACGAGGCAGTTCTGTAAAGTCTTGGACAATCTGTTATGCTCCTTCCTCCACTTGGCTTTGCTATTTTGCAAGCACCTGGCCACGGGCCATTTCTCTGTTTCGTGGACGTGCATATCACCTACACTACACTACAATGACCGGCAGTGACAAGTTTGCTTCAGATGGGCAAATTGCTTTTCACTGCTTCTGGCCAAAATGAAATGGCTGTCTTAGGATATATTGTATACAGGTATTTCTGTACCTATATAGAGGAATATTGTACTTACTAAAACCCCTTTGAATTCAAGTTTTTTACAGCTATGACTAATCACTTGTTGCACATGTGCGCTAAGCAGCTATTGAATACACATGAAACATCTTGATCTGCTCACTTCCGCCTCGTTGCACCATTGAGCACCATGCTCGGGCAAGTGCAACATGATTTGTTTTAAGCTCTTCCTGCCGCCTTTTGATCCCATATGTTTATTTTTCAGTGGATGCAGCTGTGTGGAGGCTCGTTTTCTGCAAGGTGACCCGTAGTTTATCGATACCATTTTAGGGTACATATGACTTGACCAAAGAACAATTAGGCCTCATGTCCACGGGGAAAATCAGGCCCGCTACGGATTCTCCATGGAGAATCCGTAGCGGGTCTCTCCTGCCCCGCGGACATGAGGGCTGAAAATAAGAATAAACTCACCTGCTGCTGGCCGTGCACGTCTTCCCTTCTTCGCGGCCGGATCTTCCTTCTTCAGCCCGGCGGATGTGCTCGGCACGCCGCCTGCGTGCCGCGCGCATGCGCCGGGCCGAAGAAAGAAATTTCCAGCCGCGAAGGAAGGAAGACCTGCATTGCCCGGAGCAGGTGCGTTTAATTCAGGCGCGGGTCTCCTGCGGATCCGGACGGCTTCCATAGGCTTCAATAGAAGCGGGAGCCGTCCCCGCGGGAGACCCGCACCTAAATGGAGCATATCCGTATTTTTTTCTGCATGCGGGACCCGCACCTGCATGGAAAAATGACATATGCAGGTATTTAACTACCTGCGGGTGTCTAATGCATCCCTATGGGCGCGGATCCACGTGCAGGAAAAACGCTGCGGATTTAAAATCTTAATTTGCCCGTGGACATGAGGCCTTGTGGCATTGTGGGGTTTTTTTGCAGAATTATGTGATATTTTCATAAAACAGACTTTTACGGACACAGCGATACCAATTTTTACATTTTTTAAAGCTTTTAACTTACTTTAATTACTTATGTAATTAAATAAAAATTACTTTTATATTTTTACTTTGATCTATTTTTTTTAGTTCCTATAAGGGAGCTGATATACAATTGTTTGATTGCTTACACAGTAATATTGCAATACTATAGTATTACATTATACTGTATTTTGACAGGCATTCCTGGCACGCCCAGGAGCCTCCAGAAGGCCGCAGGCTACCATGACAACCAAACAGCACTAGGTACACCAGCCTGGGGCCTGTCTGAACATTTAAAATGCCACTGTTGGGACTGACAACAGTATTTAAATGGTTAACAGCCACGATTGGGGTTATTGCCAATTGCAGATGTAGTGGGAGGGTGTCAGCTGTCAAAGATAGACCAAACCCGTGGTATATGGAGCAGGCAGACATGTGTTATACATGTACAACGCACATCAGGAAGGGGTTGTTGAGACAGAAATATTGTTGACCCATCATTAAGATACCCAATCTAATATTGATGACCTGACGTCCAATTCCCAACAACCCACACCCCAGATCAGCTGTTTCAAGGGGCCGTGGGACTTACGCGAGTGCTGCAGCTTCTTCATTGTACACCAGGTACAGCGCCATACATTGTGTAGTGGCTGTAGTTGGCATTGTAACTCAATCTCATTCACTTGATTGCGGCCAAGCTGCAGAAAGGCCATGTGACTGATGAATGAAGTGTCATAGGCTAAAGAAGAGGGTGGTCATGTAGTGGTCTATACGCTGCGGATAGACCAGCCAGCCAATAGGCTGGCATCCGACTTCCTTACCACTGTCCTATTTCATAATTGGACTAATCCCCACTTATTTTATTGTGTTAGTAGTTACTCACAGGAATTCTGGAAGAGCTGCATCTGCATGTCCACCAGTGGAAAGGACTGCCGGAAGCTGTAGGTCACTAAAATTTTCTTCTTCTGGAAGATCTTTGTTACCTACATAGCAGGAGAAGAAAGACTCATTGGACTCTGATGCCATTATGTGTTGTCTCCATCACTGACCAAACCGCACAAGCTAGTTACGTACCACCAGAAGATCATTGAAGAGGAAGACCTCTCTCTGGTGCAAACCCATCCTCTGTGGACGATTTGGATCTGGGACCTCGTAGAGTTGACAGCAGCAAACAAGACGCCGATGTGGAAGAGAAAGTACCTGCAGGGGTGAGAGCAGCAAAGCTATAAAATGAAGAGCGACCACAGAGTAGGTCCACTATAGAGATAGAGGGAAAGGTGTTGAGGACACCATTGTTCCTTACCGGCTTCTTTCCAACAATCATCCTCTCTACAGCTTGCACCTGAGATACGTGATCGTCATTTGTTCTCAGCTCTCGACCCTGAATCCTCTGATATATTCCCACTAGCAAGTCTCGGGGAATGTCCTCTCCATTATCCACCCCTAGGACAAAGAAAATATTCTAAGGGAATATCAATCACAAGTGCAGTCATAGCATTTTCTTGTAATAAAGCTCAGAATGAAGGAATAGGTGCAAGAACTGGGAAGAAGTTTGCATTTGTAGAACTTCTCATCTCGTACTTCTGTCAGCTAGTTTTATACACCCGTAATGAGAACATGAGAAAGCGCTAAAACTCTCTAAACTATGAAAGAGTCCAATAGGGGCCTGGTTGCCTTTCTTGAGCGATACAATATCAATGTTACAATCATTCATAACTTCAGAGGGGGCGGTGATCCAGGGATTATTTCGATTGCTAGATTGCAGTCGGGAAAAAAAAAATGGATTCTACTTTTTTTTTTTTTTTCCTTCTTCTGGATCAACACTGGGGGGTAATAGGCTGAACTGAATGAACAGATGTCTTTTTTTGGCCTTACATAATATGTTACTATGAACCCATTCGAAGTGGACTCATTGTGGTCTAATTCTTTTCTACGTGTAAGGGCATTTTCATATTGCAATGCATGTCAGAGACATAAACTGAAAGGATTTACCAACATATACTTCTGACGGATGTTGCTGTAAAGAAAAACAATGGCATTTATCGCTGCCTAAATATACGACTACTGCATGACTCTGTATGGAATAGCGCTGCAGATTGCACTCATTCATACAACAGAAGAAAAAAGGTGTACTGGCATATACCAGCTTAATGGAAGGCAAAAGGACATTCAATTGGCCTCCATTAGCTGCAGATAGATTTGATGTAAGTGCAGAGAGCTTTCCTAGCATATACTGGAAATAGTGTCAAACAATTCTAAAAGCGTGAAGAAAGTTCTGGGTAAGAGGAGATCTAAAGAGATGCAGAAACTCCAGTAATGGAATCCATGTTAGCGCAGCATTCATAGATGTAGCTTATAGATTTTGCAATGGGGCCTAGGATCTGCAACAGTCCAATCCACCTATGAAGAACCATTCATGCAGGTGTTTGTATGTGACAAAAAGGCTTTTATGTCCTATGAGGTAGCACAGGGGTCCCCAACTCCAGTCCTCAGGGACCACCAACAGGTCATGTTTTCAGGATATCCTATGGTAAGAACACCTGTGACAATGTGGGAGGCGCCGACAATAATTACATCACCTGTGCAATACTGAGGAAATCCTGAAAACATGACCTGTTGGCGGTCCCTGAGGACTGGAGTTGGGGAACACTGATGTAGCAGAGTCTCAGTGCGACTGCTATTGCTGCATCCTCTGTAGCCAAACCATCTATAGAAAATGTACAAGACGGAAAGGAATGCGTCCAAATGTACCTGGAGACCTACTTAACCCTTTCCAATCCAATTTGTATCCTGGTTTCCCTAGGGGGCTTACTCTTTTTCTGCCGTTATACAACGGCGCTATATGCTGGCTATAACCAGTACTGCATGAGGTGACACGTTGGATAGGCTCCGACAGCAGACAGGCTGGCAATATACAGTAAGAGAACCCCGATGTCTTCCAACATCTGAGTTGTACAGCCTTAAATCAAAATGTCTTCCGAGGTCAGACAGTGGATTGGAAAGGGTTAAAAGAGATTGTACTACAATTTACTTTTATCACCATCCCACCCATCCCAAGACTGGGGGTCCCATGTCCTTCTCTTCTCTTAATTGTTGGCAAACTGCAATCCCCACAGTGAGAAAGAGACTCAGTGAAACGGCAGTCCAGCATGCATGGTGACACTCCATTCATTTCCAATGGTACGGATGGAGATAGCCAAACTTTTGTACTTTATTTTCCTCAGCCCCATTGAAATGAATGGAGTGGCACCGTGCATACACGACCGCCACGCTATTCAATATGGGGGATGCAGCGAGCCCACTACGAGGAGAAGTCACAGGACTCCTGCTTTAGGATTGATAGGGGAATTCAGCATTGAGAGCCCCACCCTTCCCAATCAGACTTATCACCTATACCATGTATAGGTGATAAAAGCAGATTTTGACCCAACCCCTTAAAGGATGCATTCACAAGTTACGGAAACGCTGCAAAAAAACTCCTCAGGAATCATTTACTATTAAAGTGAATGGGATTAAGGCAAATCCGGTTCACAAGTAGAGGAAAAAAAAAACACTGCAGATTTTTCTGCTGTAATTTTAACCTGCGGTTTCGCTGCATTTCGGCTACGTGTGAACACAGCCCAAGGCCGGGTCACAGCAGCGTTAGAATAGAGTTGTACTAAGGAAAACCTGAGAGCCAAACAGCAGAAAAAAAACCCAGATGTGTTGAATCTGGCATAGCACTATCGGATGGACCCCACTGACTATATTGGGGTCTGCTCGGCTTCTGGTATGCTGGCAGAAAATTACCCATATAAACCAGTGCAGCATGCTGCGCTATTTCATCCGAAATTTCATGCTGGATCTACACTGGAGGCTTTGGACAGAGCCTCCAATGCAAAAGTGAAGATAACCTAAAAGAGGTCTTCCAGTCTGGCCAAGTGAAGCCATATCTTGAGGATATCCCATTACTTGCTTTCTAGTTGGGGTGTGACTGCAAAGACCCAAAGATCCCAGTCTCTAGAAAGTGCTATTCCTATTTCAGGCACTTTACAGAGAATTGTAACTCGGCCCCAATAAAGTGAATGGACAGAGTTGTAAGAACTTGGATGGGGCAATTTAGAAAGAGCCACAGTCCTCCACAGATTGCCTATTCTGCGGTCAACCCCCATGATTTATTTCTTACCACGGAGATTCTTGATGAAGTCATCCAATTTCATTTTGCGCTCAGCCTTGACGCTCGGACTGTACATATCCGTGTTGAGGAGAATGATGGCAAATGCCAGTATAAATATGGTGTCCGGGTTCCGAAACTGTCGAACCAATGCAGGATTGCACACGCAGTAACGTTGGCTGGGAACCATTGAGAGAGATAAACATGTAAATACTGAGGCGGCTTAATAGATACAATGCACAAACAGAGATGATGATGTGATCGAGGAGTCACCTGAACGCTTCTATGAGCCGCTCCACCTTCTGAGCCTCCCCTTGTACACGGATGTGAGCCTGGAACTTCCTCAGAGCGTCATCTAGATCCATGTTGGAGAAATCCATTTCATCCACCACACAGCTGGAAATACAACAGATCCGTCAGAAGACACCAAGGTAATAAGTACGCTTCACGGTTGAGTTCGCGATTTCACAAAACGCAAGGAGATGTATCACTCAGTGTGTGGTTTTACATGCAGATGTAGCAGAGCAGAGAGGTGATAAGAATTAATCTTGGCATAACCCCTTTAACAGTCTCATTTTTGCATTGCAATAGTGTAGTGGACTTGCAGTCCCATGCAAAAAGTGCAGTTAAAGGGGTTGCAAAATCCCTTCCAAAAGCAGCCGCACACCCGTCCACGGGACACGTCCAGTCATTTCATTCAGCTACATTGAAGTGAATGAAGCTAGGCTGCAAACGCGTGGCCAGGTGTGGTGCCGTTTTTGGGAGAAAGCAGCCATGTTTTTCTCATCCTGTATAACCGCTCTATTCGCCAACAGTTTGGACAAATAAACTCCGCTTTGCTATAGCGCCGTGTCTGATTTATCATGATTCGTAAATGATGGATTGGCAATGACAAAGTCAGCTCTGCTACATCCATAGTTGCCATTTGTTGATTTTCCGGTGCCTCCATACCGCCAACATACATGTAGTGCTGTATACAGATTGCAAATCACTAGTATCAGCTATTTAGGGGTATAAATAAGAAATCTGACAGATCTGCTAACCGAAGCCCTTACTTACTGGCAGATACAAATGACTCAGGTTAATAGCAGCTCTGCAGGATAAAGGAGGCAAAAATAGACTCTTTTTACCCGACAAGGTTGTTATTATATTAGTCAGGGAATAAAAGTCACCGCTCATCGCTTCTCTCAAGGACATTCTCGAAAAAAGTCCCTATATACAGATTCTCGGACATTGGGGAGAGGTTCACATTAGTGGTGGGGGGCGGAGGGGGGGGGGGTAGTGTTTTCCTGTTACAATTACGAAGCAGAAAAATTGCACCCCCTCGCTGAACGGAACAGTCATATGATAGAGCTGAATGTCCCCATTGACTATAATGAGGGCTGTTCGGTTTCTGGCCGGCTGGCTAGCTATTTGCCAGATTTGGAAGGATGGAATAGTGCTGCATGCAGGGATATATATATATATTTATTTATTTATTTTTTTAGAGGAAATCAGTGACGGAGGTTCTGAACGTAACCCCTGACGCTGATGTGAACAAGCCCTTATCGTACCCCTGCAAATTCCCCTTGGCTGACTATGACATGATGCATTTAGAAAGAAGAATCCTTCCTCGGAAAACACTGTAATCCTCCACAGACAAGATGGCAGTCCTCATTAGTAAGACGCATGCTGCTCTCTTGCAAAATGGCAGACCTCCAGCACATCCTTATCCGCTCGCACAAGATGTCAAGCATTCTCATTCCAGGACACCCTTCAGCTCTCCGCCAAGAAAGCGCGCTTCAATACATCCTGCTCTAGCAAAGAGAAGATGGAAAGCCCCTTCTCTCCGGCACACGCACAAGATGGCAGGCTATCCCTGCGGTGTTCTCCCAGTACCCCCTTGTAAGTATCGGCCAGGTCCCAAGGTGCCTTACTCTAAGACGTCCCGGTTAAACTGCTTCTGGCGGTTTCCAAGGAACTCTCCGATCATCTGTCGACTCAGGCCTTTCCTCTCCAGGATGAAATGTGCCACCCCCACAGGGGTATCTGATAGGAAGCCCCTCTCAATCAAGTACTGGATCCCTTTTTCTGGTTTTCTGTGGTAGAAAGAAAATAGAGAATAATTATAACAACCTAAACATCTAAAAGTAACAAATAGAGCAAGAACAAGCCATGGAAAAAACCCTCCTTAAAAAGTGGTTCTCTGCCCTATTTTTTACTGATAATTATCCTATCAGTGGTTGATGGATGGGGTCCACCGCTTGGAAAGTGTATGTGTCGGCTCCACTCCCTTTGAGATCAATGGGAAACCCGCGCTGCTCCTCCACTTCCTGCTCGTCAGGATGTTCCATCCCGTTCTGACCAGCAGGGGAGCAGGAAGTGGCGGAGCAGAGCAGCGCTGCCATTGATGTCAACAGGAGTGAAGCAAGCACACGTGCCTCCTTCCCTGACTGCTTATGACAACATCCATCCCGCAGCGGGCCGGACAATCAGCTGATCAACAGAGGTCTCGAGCGGCGGACACTGTCCATCAACTACTGATGACCTATCCAGTGGATAGCTCATAAGTGAAAAAGAGGGCAGAAACCCCTTTAGTACCCTTCTACATTGGCAGATTATTGGCCAAATGAGTGTTCATATGAACACTCAATTCTGGATTATTGTAGCTACAGGGGGTGAAGAGCATGCGCCAGAGTCCTGGTGCCCGACGGTGGACGCAGGACCTTCTGCCATATAAGGAGACACCAGTATTATAAATGGCAGCTTTGGCCCGGTCCTAATCCATGATTGACAGCAGTTTTTGAATGTATATACAGAAGTAATGGTCAATTACCTATATGGCCTTGTCTTAGATTCTAGGCTCCCTACATTGTGAATGTGTCAAATAGGCGGTCCCTAATGTCACTGTCAATCAAGCCTGATATCACAGACTGACAGTGAACAGTGGGGGGGACAGCCCACTTGACATATTCATAGGGTGAGATAAAACAAAAAGATGTAGAGTCAGCAGGGCCACATCTACAAGGCTATGCCACCAACTCCACCGACATGAGGACACGACTGATCCTCTTTAGAGATGTGGTTTGCTATGGGCAACCACCTTTTGTTAAAAACGTCCCCCGAACATATTAGTTGTTCATAAGTTGTCTTGCTACTAGAACCCCCAGCAAGAAGCATGGGGATCCATAACAACCTAGTAGGGTATATAAATATGGGTTCTTTAGGACGAGTTCACAAATCACTGATCTGCTGTGAACGGGTCACAGATTTTGGGGTGGATCCGCAGCAGGTTTAACCCTTTCAATTCAATTTAAATTGAAGGGGTGAAATCTGCTGCAGATCTGCAGCACATCAGAGCGGCAATACACAGACACTATATACCTCGCGCTCTAAGTTGCACATACACTGAGTCATTTGGACACCCGGTCTAGAGAGCTCCGCAGCCGGACACCCGGTCTAGAGAGCTCCGCAGCCGGACACCCGGTCTAGAGAGCTCCGCAGCCGGACACCCGGTCTAGAGAGCTCCGCAGCCGGACACCCGGTCTAGAGAGCTCCGCAGCCGGACACCCGGTCTAGAGAGCTCCGCAGCCGGACACCCGGTCTAGAGAGCTCCGCAGCCGGACACCCGGTCTAGAGAGCTCCGCAGCCGGACACCCGGTCTAGAGAGCTCCGCAGCCGGACACCCGGTCTAGAGAGCTCCGCAGCCGGACACCCGGTCTAGAGAGCTCCGCAGCCGGACACCCGGTCTAGAGAGCTCCGCAGCCGGACACCCGGTCTAGAGAGCTCCGCAGCCGGACACCCGGTCTAGAGAGCTCCGCAGCCGGACACCCGGTCTAGAGAGCTCCGCAGCCGGACACCCGGTCTATAGAGCTCCGCAGCCAGACACCCGCTGCTCTACTTATGGTTTACGATGGAGAATCATTTACAATAAGAGATGCGAGCAAAATGATTTCTGACACCATTTCTAATTATCGTTTATATGACCGCTTACTCGGCCCGATTCAGAACCCTACAATCTCCTAATAGACCGTAACAATTAATAAACACACATTTATAAGGGATTTGTAGCTTTACAATCCCAATAAAATGTGTTTTCCGTATCCTGCATTGTCCTTGCAGTGTGACCC
The DNA here is from genome assembly GCF_035609145.1 of Eleutherodactylus coqui. NCBI lineage: Eukaryota > Metazoa > Chordata > Amphibia > Anura > Eleutherodactylidae > Eleutherodactylus > Eleutherodactylus coqui. The sequence continues at coordinate 25,018,726 of NC_089846.1, read as the reverse complement.
AAAAGACTTGTGCTTATAGGTGAGCCTTCCAAATCACGGACAGCAATTACCGGAATGAAAGCGTCACACGTTAATGAGTTGTTGCCGGGTTCAGTTGAGAGAGGATACATCAATTCTGAATCATGGGAGGAGGATGTACCGTATCCCGTGTCATTAGCTAAAAAGCGCTCATATAAAAGGTGACAACAATTAGGAACTACGGGGAGAATTTAACATTGTGCGTGCGACAGATTTCTGGCATAAGACAGTTGGTTATATTTTCAAAAACATTCACAACATTTTTGATTGTTTGTTACCACGGCCTTAAAAAAAAAAAGCAAACAAAAAAATAAATAAATAAGTAGCAGGTATCATCGCCCCCCCCCCCCCCCCCCACAGCCTATCAAGCATTTTTAGCATATATTGGCGTCAACTATAGCTGAAAGGTCATAAATGTCTGATTGTCGTGCATCAACGACACAAGATGCGACAAATGTATTAAATTGATCCCCAGGCTTTAGGACACAATTCTGGTCTTGGGACAGGAGTAGAGGGGGTATACTACTTGCAGTTATTCTCTGCTGCCCCTCCAATCCGCTGTTTCCAGACCCCATTTACAGCTGTCCAAGATGGCTACGGCAAATTTTCAAAATACTTAGCGCACTCTGTTCACAGCTCTTTGATTGGCCAGTGCTGTTCACGTGATCAACTCTGGCCAATCAGAGAACAGATATAGTATATTTGTAGCCTAACACTACCAATGCACTGTGGGGGGAATTTGGCAGTCTTAAGATTGTGTCAGCAATCTTGGATGGCCAAAAACATGACTCCGAATTGGTGGATCGGGGGGGGGGGGGGGAAGCAGACAAGAACAACTGCAGGCGATATACCCCCCCACCACCACCACCACCAATCCCCCAGTCCTGGCACAGAATTTTATCCAGAAACCGAAAAGTCTTGTTCTAAATACATTACGCCATCCTCCGATAGCGGGCGGCACCATTAAGAGCAGAAGACAAAAAGTCAATCTTCATAAATCTTTGTGTCGGAAAGTCTTCTTGTGTATTTTTGTTTTAAACGATTCTCCTCCAGATGAGTAAAAAAAAAAAAAAAGCTGAAAATCGGCAACCCACCTCCACCAGATCTGAACCTTGGGTCCAAATTGTGACAATTCTAATGATATAGGAAATTAGCGGTCATGCTGTCCTGACTGGGCGACCATCATTGTAGGTATAAAGCTTCATATCTACAGCAGACTGCCTCTCTGCCTCACATGCTTGTTGTCTGTTCGTCTCAGTAGAGGAGCAAAAAGCGTAAAAGCTAGCACAAGGAAAGGCAATAAAACAACTGTAGCCGCCTGTTAGAATCCGTTAAGACCGTATTTTACTCTATATAAGCGCTGCGGAATAAGTTGGCGCTATTACAAAGATTATGATTATTATTACATGCCTGGACAGAGTCATAGTCCTTCATTAGTCAAAAGTACAACAATAAAGATCTCCATTTGGGCAAGTTTCCGGCATTGGTGCTGGCCTGAATAGTGCAGTCGATGTAATAATACATGATATTACGCCGTTCGTCTATCACTGACTTGCTCAATGTACATTTTTGTCCAAGGAATCCATTATGTCAACATATTACGCACAAATGTCACATCAAGTGAAGAATTCTCATTTCCGTCAAGATATCAGCTTGTTCACGAGTTTCCTTCTGCCGCATGCAAATACGGCACCTGGCTGCGGCTGACAACAGAAAGCAGGAGGACTGGTGGTACAAAACCACAGAAGAAGGCAGGTTTATCCCAAAATGTCAACAATTCAAGTGTTGTCCTACCCGTTTCTAGGAGTTGTAGATTCACAACAGCTGGAGAGTCACAGGCTGGACACTACTGGTCTAAATGTAGTAGGGGTGTCCGCTCCATATGAGGGAGGGATTCTTTACAGTAACTAAAGGAGTTTTTGCACTTTAAGGCTTTAAAAAAAAAAAAGAAAATCCCAAGCGGCAGTAATGATTAAAGGGCTATTCACGTCTCACTTGGCTAAAATTATTCATAAAACAGATGGAAGAAGCTCAATTGACCAATCTTCCCCACCATGGGCCAAAACTAGCCACAATACAGTTAGCCCCAGGGCAAGTTGTGAGGTAATCCCTCCTAAAGTCCACGTCCGCCGTAAAATTTATGGGCTAATGGAGAAAACAGACGGACAAAAGCAGCAAATACTAAGCAAATAATGCATTTCTGAAAACAAAGCACAGTACCTCTACTAGAGACATCCAACCCAGCAGATCACCTAGCATCTCTGATATATGGTACTAGTTTTACTATGTGAAGGATCAGTACCAGCCGCCTTAAGTTAGATGGCTCCCTGTGAAAAATGTTTTTGGCGCACCCCCATCATAAGAAAAAAACAAAACAATATACATTGTACAGATAGGCTGCTTGTATTCTACTTGTGCAGAAAGCAACAAGATAGCAGGATACCCCCACCAGAACAGATCGGTGAAGACATACGATACCAGAACAAAGCTCATAACAAAAATACAGTACCACAGTATAAAGTTATAATACTAGAACCAAGCTCATAAATACGGCACCAGGACCAAGCTCAGTATATAAATAAAGTCCCAGAACAAAAGCTCAAAAAATAAATGCAGCATGGATCAATCTCAGTAAATGGATACAATACCAGAAGCAAGCTCCTAAAATCAGGCCAAGAATCAGGCTCATAACATCAATACAGTAGCAGAACTAGGCGATTGCCAATCAGGCAATCAGGGGTGCCATTCATAAAGGAGGAAACAGCCAGGAGTAGGATAATCATGTTGCTCCCACAAGACAGAACCATACGAAAGAGGATGATCATCTGGAGAGCGCCCTCAGCCTACATGTGCCTGATGCGCCACCCCCTCCCTAGTAGAAGACCACCACAAATGAGGGTGTTCTATAAAAAGTTCTCCCTTGATCAAATTTAACACACTGTCCTGATCATCATCTATTATTGGATTTTTCGGCTTCTATTGCCACCTATCCCACAATCCAGCATTGTACACTCAGCAATCAGACTACCTTAATTTCCATCCGACAACTTTGCATTGTATATACGGTCCATAAATCTGACAAGCTGGACTTCATACCCACCTATCTCAGAAACTTGCATCGTTTGTGAGACCAAAGCACAACCATGCATTGCAAGCCCATGTTTTCCACAGCACTGCATCCTATAAGTGTCTATAGCGTAATAACATTGTATTACACCAGGGAGCGAATATTAAAGTAACACTTTTTGCTTTCAAATCAACATTGGAGCAAATCATACAGGTCATTCCACACAGAACGTGACGGCGGCCAAGCACTCAGGGCTTACATAACCATCACATGCTCACTACATTCCTTAGCGTTTTACCAGTTCAATAACCTTGATATTGCCCGATGTCTGGCACTTTGCATGTGAACCCAGAATGCACCCGCCGTGAACACAAACTGCTTTAGGCCTCCTGTCATGTTGCAAAGTCAGCAGGATTGGCTGCAAAGCTCTGCGGCCGGCTGACTCTAAAGCCGCTTTTATTCTAAGTTTCATGGTCCTCTATTCGCCAGTATAGGTTTTGTTTTGTTTTCCAGTTCCATCTTCAGACACTGTGAATCTGTCAAGTGGGCGGTCCCCACCAATCCTCATCAATGGGCGATGTCAGACTTGATGGACGGTGAGGTCTGCCCACTTGACAGACTCAGGGAGCTAGATCTAAAAAGAGCCTACATAAGCGAACGAGGGCAAGTATGAAAAAAAGAAGAGTGGCGATGGTGTCGGCAGCTGGTTATATATGCTATTAAACTTAGGCTGTATTTACATGGGAGAGTGCGGTATCCGTCTGTGCGATATTGCACTCTTAGGAGTTTTCTGCAATTGCTGTGTTTTGGGAGAAGAACGCATAAAAATGGAAAAATGCATCGCACTTGCATGCAGATCGCATTTACAAACGAGCGTGGTGCAAGTTTTTTTTGGCTACCACAGGAAATAATGGGGGATTTGTCCAAAAAAAGGGCCTGCTTTAAAAAAAACAAACACTCATGTCAGTTAAGGGGGAGAGGGAGAGGGAGAAGGAGAGGGAGAGGGACCAAAAAAAAAAAAAACAGAAAAAAAAACTCGGGACCCGGCGTCCCACATACAAAAATTCTCGAGTCTCCCATTGTAGCCAATGGGGTTCATTACTCGAGTAGAGCTCTCGAATTTTACGAAAAGCTCGACTCGAATAACATGGACCCGAGCATTTGGGTGCTCGCTCATCTCTACTCCTAACCAATCAGGCAACAAGCTGATTTATACCCTGATCAAGTCCCTACCAGAAGGAGGAATATATGATTGCACCCTTTGAGCATGTATATTTTATAATGCTGCTCCACCTTTAATATTGTCAGCAGACATCAAATAAATTTAGTATCCCTGTAATACATCTTTATCAACATGTTTGTTGGTTTTACTCATCTTGATAGCGATTTTTTTTTTTTTTTTTATTCTGTGCAAAAAACCTACATGGAAACCATCAACAAGCTGCTGCTGACTGATCTTATTCTAATTTATTACTATTTATTGCTTATTAATATTTAGCATTCTGACTGCATAACTGTGTCCGCTCAAATCATTAACGAATGAAGATTCATGCTAACCCCTTCCCAATATTGTAGAGGAGGGGCCTTTAGCGCTCTACAGTCAACCCGTGTAAAAGTGTTCGACAATTGTCCCAACAATTAGCGTGGTGTGACACATCGCTTACTGAGTGTGCCGGAGATCGCTTCCAGCCGCCCGCCTCCATTCAGAGTAAACAGGCAGTGGTTTATAGATGAATGACTGCCTGTTTACAGGCGCCAATCATCCTCAGGTTAACGATAGGCAAATGAATTATCGTTCCTTGCGCAATTGTTGGCGGTGTTTACACTGAATGATTATTGTTCAGTTTTGCACGATCCAACGATTACCGGAACGATAATCGTTCCATGTCAAAGGGGCCATAAGAAATTCCCTTCTGGCCACTTAATGAGTCGACCGTCGCTCGATCCTGCCATCTACATGCTGCAGAGGATCACCATTATGTGGACGAACCATCATTACCACAATGGTCTGACCACATACAAAGGGCATCTGTCAGCGGCACATCTCTGTTTACATGTACAGATGTGCTGCAGATGAGCGGGCATTTTCATGCCGGTATAAACTAAACCAATCAGCTCACAAATTAACGTTTGCTCATTTGTAGGCCGACTGCGGGCATAGTTCCAGGGGGCGATGATCCGGCAAAGGAACGTTTGTACAAATATTTGTTTCCAATCACTGACTCATGTAAAAGGGCCTATTAGTCAGGCACCGATTTTTAGAATCAAACAAAAAACTATGATATCTGACAACCCAAACTATCCTGCTTGCTGACGGTTTCTATGCAGCAGCAGAACAATTTTGCGCAGTGCAAAATTCAAAAACAAACAAACTCAGGATGAGTAAAAAACTAACATAAAAGTCCCAGTAATATTTCACAAGGAGGATGAGGAACTTCATGGAATAAATTTGCATGGCGTAAAAAAATCTTGCAGTAGTGCGAGCTTCAAAGCGCGTTAGGTTGTGCATTCACACCTAGGAAATACCACGACTACAAAAAGTACAATGTAAATACCACGTTTAGGGCACCTTCGCATGAACTTACCTAGCAGATATTGTCCTTTGGGGGAAAAACCCCACTGACTGCCCCAAAAAACCCGCAAAAAAACCCGCAAAATGCAAAAAAAAGATATATTTCACTAAAAACTTTAATTAAAACATCTGGTTGCACAAACACCCCCCTCCTCCCCAAACCACCGTTATCATGACTTCCACTAATTCCCTAATGACTTTATATGAAATTCTGTGCATAGACTATTTGGCGTAGCCAGAATGGAGGAAGATTATGAGGAGACCGCAATGTCGTATGGATAGAGGTAGGAGAAAGGACGGTACTCCAAAGTCAAAAGGGAGCAGAACAAAACGAATAAAAAAAAAAAAAGACACCCCAGAATACTGACAAGGTCAAAGGTCAGATGGGTTATAAGAGAGGTTCATGATATTATGTCCTGCCAGAAAACGGCAACACAACCATCTCACGAGCCGCGGTTCAGATGGAAGGAGTCGGTGTATTATTCATACATCCAGTTAAAGTACACGACGCTGACACGTCTACCACCAACTACAGGCCTCTACAAGACGCAATTAAATTGCGGATGTCCTTAGCACTTATTAGTGCTGTATATACTAAAGGGCAAACAGAAGAGAAGCTTCCACTAATGGGTATTGCTCATCCAATGGGAGCTTGGATTTCATTATCTCTAAGGCGGTGTATCTAGCAGATGCTTATTTCGGGGGCCGGGGTGGGGTGGGGAACTGGACCTAGTCAAAGGCTACCCCATCCCCCACACCTTGTAGCTTTTTTTTTTGTCCCAATCAGATATTGAAAGGAATGAAGCGCCTAACTATGGGTTTTCATTAAAAACTTCCTACTGTTCCATTTCTACAGTTCCTATTCAGATTATCTGTCTCCATGGTAACAGACAACAAAATCTCTGTAGTCTGATCCTGCAGTCATTCATTTTTGTAATTTATTTTTTGTTAATCTAGATTACACTAGATAGATTGTGCTAGCTGTCTGTTACCATGGAGACCCATAGTCCGCCTAGGAGCTGTAGAAACAAAATGGTAGGAAATTGTTACTCGAGTCAAGACCTATTGTTTCAGTTGAAATTTATTGGGACAATTAAAAAAAAAAAGGTTTGTGGAGCTGTAAGAAGCCTTGAGGGGTTACCAACACCTGGTTGGAACATATCAATATACTGGAAGCTAGTCAAAGTTTTCCAAACTTAGTTGATGGGAGATCCAGGGACCGCCATCAGGCAGCTTGTAAATTAAGAGGTGCCGTTCACAGGGAAAAAAACCTAAAAAAGTTTGTTACATTCCTAGGAGAGGAAGACACAAGAAAATAAATTCTCATACCAGACCGTTCACGTACCATAAGGTATTTGACGACATGCTAACTTTTTAAGCTACGGCGAAATGAGGTGGATTGACTTCAGTGGCGCAAACTAGACCAGATTGTGTTTTTTGTCGCTTCATTTGGTGCCGAAATGCTGCTGATTTGCTGCAGATTTCATGCTTTGCATTCCAAAGGGTGGAACCGGGGCTAAAAATCTACAGTATTATCAGAATCACCAGTTATTCCCTGTTCAAAGGATAAGGAATAACTTGCTGATTGATCAGTGGGAGCCTCACTACTGAGACCCCCATCGAATCTGAGAATGGGGTTCCCGTGTCCCCCGTACTCCTCCCACCGATCAGCAAGTTCTCCTCTCTCCTTTGGATAGGGAATAACTTGTAATTCTGGTAAATTCCCTTAATTAGTGCAGTAGACTTTTTTGTAGTGTGTGGGTGAGACTTTCCGAAATCTCGCCCATATTACATGCACTGTAAAACTATGTGGGTTTTCCACAGTCAAATCCACGGCAGGAAATCTGCAGCATTTCCGCTAAGCGTGGATGTGCCCTTGAAGCCCCCATACATAGACTGCGGTGGGAGCGGACAGCTCTTGCATGTGTCTGGTGGCCTCTCTACTCTCTCCTTACAGAAGTATCGTACACATTGGATTTCAGCGCCCGATCTATTGTCTCCCCCCTGGAGATAACCTGCCTACCGGCGGCTCCTCACCTCCACAGGTAACATGGCTTTAGCATATAAGGTTGGTCAACAATGGATCAAAACTGTATCAAGCAAGTGCAGTTCCCTCCTATCTTAATCAGTGGCATGAACCAACATCAGGAGGGGAGCCCTAATGTAATTCTCAGTATGGGATGGCACATAGCTTGGTGTCATACAGTAACCTTCACCAGCCCTGACCTACACAACCCATGAGGTCCAGTGTACATCACACTACAGCTATGAAAGCTTGCGTCGAGTCCCTTCTAGCACCTACTTGTTGAAGAGGTTGAGGCCGATGCGGTACTGTCTCCTCTGAACCACATCGTTGTTGAAAGCAGGCGAGTCCCAGCTGTGCCTAGTTTCCCTCTGGTAGGTTTGCTTACAGAGCGTGTTGGGAGGCTCCCGTAGACTATCACGGGAAGAGGAGCCTGAGCTGCAGTTGATCGTTTCGTTGGAGTTGGTAGTACTATTTAGACTTTCGTTATCTCCATCGGAGTTTTCCCCAAGTTCCTGCTTACCATGGTGCATATGCCGCACCCCTCCCATGCCACTTCCAACTCCCACCTGTGTACCATTATTTCCACCTCCAGAGTCCGATGGGGTAGGTGGAGCATCTGGGTGATAATGGCGATGCGGATGAGGGGAACGAGCAGGTCCTTTGTGAGGTGCTTGTTTTAGAGTCCCATGTGGGCTGCAGTTCTCTTGTTCATAAACAACCTGTCTATTTAGAGACCCTCGGTCTGACCTATCACTCAGGTCTACAGAACTGTCACTAGGGGGCTCGATAGTGAGCAAAGGAAGGTGGGCTCCCCTCATCCGAAAGTCTCGGCACTCCATGCAGGGCGTACTCCGCCTGCTGCCATTCTCCCTGCTGTCTTCCCGTGAGGAGGAAGTGGCCCAGTATTCTTGCCGAGAACTAGTTCCTTGTGGAGTGTCTTGATCAGAGCTTGGAGGCCTATCAAGAGAAAGGGGGGATACCGGCACTCCCTCATCCATGTACAGTGTGACATCACTGAATGAAGTAGCGGTGCTGTCTCCATGTTGCTCTTTGCTTTCCCCTTTTTCCAAGCTCCCTTTTTCATCTCTGGGATCGGTGCAGTGCATAGATCGGCAGCTTAGAGCATCATCTATTGACTCAGCCAGAGATTTCACCTGATGAGGAATAAGAAATGGAAAATCATACCAAGCAACTAATAGAGGACTGGAGACAAGTTCCAATGGTGTTTTAAAGGGGTTTTCTGGCCACATATTTTTTTTCACTCTGCTGCTCCCCCGGGGTCTCCCGCTGGTCTCTGTACTTCCTGGTCCCTGTTGGTATGAACATGTGACTGCTGCAGCCAATCGCCAGCCACTGTACTGACTTGATACAGCCCCTGATTGGCTACAGCAGTCACATGACCACAGGGACCAGGAAGTACAAAAACCAGCTTAAGACAGCAAGAAGCGTCAAAGTGGTGGAGGATTAGTAAGGAGAGCATTACTTTTGTTACTTTAACCCCTTAAGGACCAAGATGTTTTGCACCTTAAGGACCAGACACTTTTTAGGGATTTTACTCATGTGGTGGCTTTACTGCCATATTTTGTTTCCTTTAGCTACCAAAATTATTTTTGCTGGGTTTTTTTCCATGACATATAGGGCGATTATTCAAATATCCTTTTCATTGACTTTTTTTTCAGTTTTTTTAGTTTTATTGGGGATAAAAAAACTAAAAAAATTATTTTTTTTTAACATTTATAGTTTGTTTTTTTTACATTTAGTATATTTATGCTAAAATAAAGTATGGGAATGGGTTCCTCTATTTATTTCGGACGTTTTGATATATAATATGTATGGTTTTAGTTTACAGGGTACATAAGGCGACGGTTTTGGTTGGCGTCGACTTTATGTTATTCTCTTTCTTATGTATATATCGCTGTTTTATTCTGTAATATTGTTCTACATATGTATGTAATCATGTTTTTTTTACTATCTATGTTTCCCATGATGTCATATAAGACCTCTGGGGGACATTCATTTATTTTTTTTATTTGACACTTTCCCACTGTAACTGGGGCATCCATAGGACATTAGTCACTGGTAGAGCTGGCCAGGGTCTAGTATGACCCTCTAGCTCTGCTGTAGCAGGGAATCCCAGCGGCCACATGACCCCCTGGCTCCTGCAGTGGAAGAAACCCTTCCACTTTCACTTTTGAGTACACAGTGCTCATTAAGTGCTGTGTATTCGGCGAAGCAGAAGGCAGAAAGCGTTAAAAACCACTCCTCCCTTCTCCTCTGGGTTATCAGCTGTTACGAACAGCTGATAACCCGTCCTGCCTCTTAATAATTGCAGAGCAGGAGGCTTAAAGCCCCACCATAATTTTACTATTGGCGAGGTTTTAAGCCCAGGACCAGCCGCCGTATATTTACTGTGCCTGGTCCTTAATAGGTTAAAGCATCTTGAGTATTTTTTTCCAGTGGTCAGATGAAAACCCCTTTAATGTGCCAGGAATCGTCTGGGAAATTCCGTTATAAGGGCGCAGGAAAAAAAAAAAAGTTCATATTCTATTATTACGTGACAGAATGAACTTAATGTATTTGGTTTACGGTAAGAACACAAGTATTCTGCTTGCAGGCGACACACAGGCTAAAATTAACCAATTCATCAATCTTACATAGCAAGATCTGCTTACACTTCTAGTTGAGCAACTTGCAGACTATTTATGGAGGCTATGAAGCGTTATCCTCCATTGGTTTACTTATATCAGGTTTACAGATTTATCCACACGCAGATTTTTTACCACAGCGTGTGGATAAGATTTCTTGAACCGCTTCCACTCGGCTGTACTGTAAAACACTCAGTTTTTCATGAAAATTTTGAGTCAAGTCAGAAGTGATTTCAAATGGAATGAAATATACTAAAACATGGACTTGGACTTCTTCCGCTTCTGGCTTTAAAAAATTGCAATACTGATTTTCCAAAAAAGTGCTGTATGAAACCACCTTAAAAGGTGGAGCATGCGGATGATAAAAGAGCTTGTCCAGGATCAAAAAAAAAAAAAAAAAAGGGTTTGTCTTTTCACTAGCTGCAGCCGGCGCCGTTTCAGGAAAAAAATAAAAAGGTGTCCATAAATGCAGACATAGTGCAGTTTTTCCCACAACTTAAAGGGGTTTTCCGTGGAACTAAGGCTGGATTCAGACGACCGTATATGGATTTCACGCCCAGCCGATATACGTCGTCTCTCTCTGCAGGGGGGAGCCTGGAAGAGCCAGGAGCAGGAACTGAGCTCCTGCCCCCTCTGCCTACTCTCCGCCCCTCTGCACTATTTGCAATGGGGAGAGGCAGGGCGGGGCTAATTCACGGAACTTAGCCCCGCCCTGTCCCGCCTCCTTTCATTGCAAATAGTGCAGAGGGGCGGAGAGGAGGCAGAGAGGGGGCGGGAGCTCAGATCCTGCTCCTGGCTCTTCCATCCTCCCCTCCCCCCTGCAGATGAGGACACCGTATATCGGCTCGGCATGAAAACCGAGCCGATATACGGTCGTCTGAATCCAGCCTAATATGGATGACCTATCCTCCGGATAGGTCATCAATAGTTGATGGGCCAGGGTCTGCCGCTCAGGACCCCAACCGATCAGCTGTGCGGGCGCATGCTGTCAGCACTGCAATAATAGAGGTCGGAGCGGAAGATTTCGAGCCGGCCTCCCATGTAGTGGCCAACACAGCTCTCATTCGTAGGTCATCAATAGTATTTCCACGGAAAACCCCTTTAAAATTACTTCACAACCACTTAAATAAATTTCTTAATAAAACATAAGGCAAGATTGGTCAAGCGGAGGTCAGTCCAGCCGCTGTCACTAGGTTAATGATTTACCCATTTGCAGACTGATGGATCCAGGTGATTGGATCTTTAAAGGCTTCAAATTTATAGGCTAAACAGGACTTTATAAGCAGCTATTGGCACCTAAAAATGGGTTTTCTCATGACTTAAAAATTGCTGCTGACTAGGACACGTGACAGCTGCAGCCAATCGCTGACCACACCGGTGATCTTCTATAGCCAATGATTGGCTGCAACAGTCACATGTCCTGGTCAGCTGCAACCAGTAAGTAGAGAGTGGTTGTGAAGTTTATGTCATGGGAAGATCTCCTTTACGGTGTTAATAGCTGCTTATAACGTTCTCTTCAGCCTATAGACTGAAAAAGCCTTTAAAGATCTGGATCCATCAGTCTGCAATTGCATAAATCCTTTAACCTAGTCACAGCAGCTGGGCTGTTCTCTCCTTGCCCAATCTGACCTTCTATTGTATTAATGGTGTCCCACCACTTGCTATTAAAGCCCTAGCCTTCCCGCGCCCACCGGTCTATCTTGTGTTGTTTACCTGTATACCATAATCCTCACCATCACCTTGTTTATTCCACTTCCACATTCTTGCCCAAAAGGGAGAACACATGCTTTTGTACGATTAGTATGCTGCTCCATGGTAGGACATACAATATTTTATCAAGAGCAGAGCGGTACTAAAGGCTCCGTAAGGTTTGAAGCCTACATAAGCCACTCACGTCCTCCGCTTTATGACAAAAAGATATTTTGTGGCTAAAAAGACTCGGAATATACGGAGGCAACAATGTATATTAATTTCTGCAAGTGCAAGAACACAAAAAGGATAACTGGGTAGGGGGGGGGACTCACAAAAATATAGCAGGAGGAAGACAAATGTAGCTATATAGTGCGCTAGGACACAGTTTGGAGAGAGAACACAGTAGGAATAAATATATCTAAAGATGGTCCATCCCGTATACATATGAAGGCAGTCATTCCACTGGACGTGCCATTCTTCTTCACCAGTCTGTTAGGGAGCGTTCTCCATGGCGTTTCTCACTACGATGTTGGATTGTGTCTGTGGCGCTTACGTCACAGGGGTCGAACATGGTACTGTGACGGGACCCCCGAACAAAACCACTGTCATTAGTGACATGGACACCACTTTGATGTCTGTTTTACAAGGGCTCCTTTCGATTCCGTTGTATTTGGAGTATAGAATAACAGAGTTGACTACGCTATTCTATACTCCAATTTATAACAGAAACTAATGCAAACTCAGACGGACACCAAAGTGTCGGTTTTACTAATGACAGTGAACTGTTCCATTCGGGGCTTCTGTCATAGTACCCCCCAGAACGAACCCCACACCGTAGTGAGAAATGGCGTGGGAATGCTCCCTTAGGCTCTGTTCACATTTCCATTATTATTTTCATTTTTCTGTCATATCACAGAAATAGAAAAATGAAAATAATGGTCTGCCTGATCCGTCATATGATTGACACCAATAGCGCCCGACCAGAATGGGTTCCGTCACTTTACCAGACGTGCAGCGTTCTTGCATTTATGATAAACCCTGAACGGAGGCTGCTGACGGAAGTCTGAACAGGGCCTTAGTTTAACAGGAACTGGTGATATTACTGCGGCACTAGGTACTTAATGCCTCAGTGATGTCACTGCCTCCATGTGCGCACATGGTGGGTCCACTTTACCTGTATGACACGAGAGCCATAGAATGACATTACAAAAGAAACAAGACTCGTGTCCTCATTATTCGTGCTTCCCTCACTGGTCTCTTATTCTCATAGCGCCTCACCTGTTTGGAGAAGGAATCCTCCAGCTCTGTGATCTCATTGGAAAACTCCCCCGAGGTGTTGATAGAATCACCGTCCATCCCGCTGCAGGAACCCCCATACTGAAGGCCTCGCTCCCCCTGCCCACGACATGCAGCTACCCCTTCGTCCAATGATACAGGTTTGCCCTGGAAGTACGGGACGTTGTGGCTCTTGTCGTACTCCTCAAAGGAGTACTGCATGCGCATGTTGGATAGGATGATCCGACGAGACATGCGGCTCTCAGAAGCAGAGCTGCGTAGACGTTCAAAGTTCTTATTCATGCGATATTGTCTGAATGCAGTCTGGATGGTACGAGCTGCTCGCCGGCTGAGGAAATAGCCCCCATACTTCCTCTCCAGCATTTCCACCTACATCAGGAGACAGGTAGAGTGTGTGTGTAAGAGAGGGCCCGAGGACACATCACAGGGGGTAAAAAGTAAGAGACATGAGGTTAAAAGGAACATATGGGACAGGAAAGAAGCATAAACTTTAGTAATGAAAAGAAGTTTTCAAACTTGTCCGTCAGATCGGTTAATAAGTCCGCATAAGCCGATACGGGATTCTAAAAATTTAGTACGTTGTTGGACGTTACTAGGACATGTTTGAAAACCACCGCTCAGTAGGACAGGGGAGAAAAAGACTGAAATCACAGACCAAGCCTCGATGGAAGACAGAAGGGAAGTGATGGACAGGGAGATTGATATGGATTGCAACAGAGTAGATACCTTCTTGTCCTGGAGGTCAGTAGACAATTCATAGCTGTCAGACAAGGCTTTGGATCTTTTATTCTCTTCTTCCTCCTGTTTGCGCAAGGCAACGCTGGCAGGCTGTAGTCTGGCCCTTTGACTCCACTGGAGTCCCGGGTGAGACGTGTGACGGGTGGGTGATGGCAAGTCGTAGTGATCGCTTTTCAGCTCTCCCCGATACGGTGGCTGCTGGCCTGGACTGTCAACAATTGTTCCAGATTCGCTGCCAAGAGAGTCGCCACCTTCAACGCTGAAGAGATAGACAATGGTAATAACCATGGGCAAATAAAGTGACCACAGTTCGAAAAAGCCAAGCTATAAAATAACGAGGAAAACAACATGCAAAACGGGCAGAGGGAAAATCATAGTCACCAGGAGAAGTAAATTATGAGACATCGGAATATAAAAGTCAAGCTGGATGGGCTGCGCATTGTCAAAGACGGACCGCAACAAGCATATGGGCCAGAAAGACCGAGCCATATAGTCAGCCAGCGGGGGTAGCTACTGGCAAAGAGGAAGCACAATGCAACGTCAAGGAAGGGGGGTACAGGCGGACTGCCGCATTCAGAATAAAGGCTTGGAAAAGATACATACACGAGTCAGCCAAAAAGGGTACAGCAAAAAAAACGTCAACGTCAAGAACAGTTGGCCGCGGTAAGTACATAAAAAGAAAGCAATAAGGCGGAAGTATGGAAAAATGAAACTAAAGTCAGCCAGAGAGCACATACTGACATGGGACAGGTATATACTAAGGGATGCCGCATGGTATATAGTCAGCAAGCGATGGTACGCTGCAGCAAAAAGAGGAGGAATACAGTCAGCTAAAGAGGGGAATCACTGTAGTTTAGAGAAAGTACCACCGGCAGTGGTTGTAGCTACAGTCAGCCAGCAGCACAACATACAGTCAGGGGAGCAGAAGTAAGCAGGCAGCACAGACCGAGCCATGACACGTCTACTGGTCTGCAATCAGCATACAAACACGTGAAGAATAAGGACATGCATACGTACTGTATGTAGATATCCATAAGAACATGCAAAAGCAAGGAGGTTCAACAAGGTACACGGACATAATCGGCAAGTGTTGTTGTGTGAAAGAAGCTTCTCTTATCAGATGAACTTCGCCTCTTTATTGCCAGCCTCCTCCCTCCTGCTACCCATAAACGTACCTTACCAGATAGCGTGTTCCTCCAAGAGATCCACGCAAAACCCCAATCATGTGTACCGTAGAAGACCACCACTGCCAACGGCAGAGACCGCACCACCCACAAACGGACAACCTCAATAATTCACCAGGGCGCAAAAGGCAGCCCATCACGGTTCATATAGAGAAGAGTAACCGCCATTACTGCAGTGCTGTGACATAGCGCCCCCTATCCTGCTCTTCAGAGTTCGTCAGCTAAACTCATATTTCCATGGCATCTGTAATAACGCTTGACTAAAGCACTTTTGGATTTTCTTACAATTTGCAAAACTACCTCATAGGCTACGCTCTCTTACCATTTTTGTCCAGAGTTTAGCGCGGTGTTTCAAACGCCACGCTAAGTGCTGTAAAAGGGCCTCCATTGGTTTTCATGGGGCTTTCACAGACGATCGTTCAAACGCGATGTTTAACACGATTTTCGAATGCGGTCTGCTCTATATAAGTGTGTTTCAGTGCTTTTTAACCCAACACATCACCCGTTGTAATGGTGGGGTGCGTTAAAAAACGCAGTTAAACAAGTTCAAAAACGCCATTCGTAAATGTGTTTAAAACGCGGCAATTTAACAGACGCCTCTGTGAGAGCAGCCTTAGACATGATCAAACGACTTCAGGTACTTTTACCCGGGACTACTGCCCGAACAAGCGCCCGCGCCGATAAGTCTCTAGGCATTCCATTGGTTCATCAAAAGTAGTCTGGTGTAAAGTCAGTCGTTCATATTTGAACAATTTTGCAAGCAAATTTGCACAGGGATCCCCTCTATGAATGATATTGCGGCAAACTAATGAGCGGTCATGGCTTTGTGTAAAAGAAATGATGTACCCCTCACCGACTGAATGATAGTTGTTCCTTGCAAAGGCACCTTAAAAAGTGTGAAGCAGCCAACTATTACATAGCTATGGCCTTAGAACCCTAAAATAGCATGGCCACCCCTACTTCAAAGGGTAGCGACGCTCCCAAGCCAAGTGCGCAGCTTCTCGGAAGATCAGATAGAAGACGGAAGGAAAACTACGCAGGAGATTAAATACTCAATTTACTGTGAAAGCAAAAGGTAAACCCGGAGACGGCAGGTGTTCACGCTACAAGATAAAGGTGTTGCCGAAAGAATCTGCCCTTCACATCTCCCTCACATACGGCGGCCCTTCACAGGTAATGCACACAACAGTGGGGTCATCACAGAGGTAGCTAGCGCGTTCTGCACTCACATGTACAGCGCAGCTCGGGCCGGAAGGCGAGGCGGCTTGCCCCCTCTTTTCTTCCTCATTTTCTTGGAAAGTGCAGAGAGGATGTAACGCTGCATCCATCAACTTCTCCGTGCAGGACGGTCACATACGGGAAGGGGCGACATGAAGAAACCTCAGCATGCCTTGCTGAAGATTAATCTGCAAAGGCTGTTTGTGACGGAAATCCCAAAACCCATCACTATGGAGCCGCAGGCAACACCTAGCTCTGCCCCTCCTACCTCCTGCCTATAATCAAGCTGTATTCTTTGCCATCACTGACAATAGGCACACATGACAAATCCCACGGGGCGCTTCCAGGTAAACGCAACTTCAGTCTGTTGCAAGAGAATCAATTTCTTAACCTGATCTTATTGTCATAAGACAAACAAGTCGAGATTCCCGAAATATTTAATGAATGACATAGCACGTAAATAAAGATTATGAAACATGAGAAATAGATGTAGCAGAGCTGAGTTTGCAATTTGACGGAAAGGATCAGTTCACACGTTCAGGATTCTGCGGCTAACGCGAATCGGCTGACATTCTATATACAATGTTAAACCGCGTTCACGTGCTGCGGACAAAACCCACGCAGGTGAGGTCTGTGCAGAGCGCCAAAAAGTCCCGAAGAGTAGAATGAGCGAGCGCCATATTGAGGATTTCACACAGAACCCAACGCTGGTTAGTCCTACTGAATTATCTACTCCGTGTGTAAATCCGCTGTCAACCTCCTATTTCTGCTGCGGCTCCTCAGATCCCTTTGTGAGTACATATTTGCCAAATCTGAGACGTGCGAACAAACCCCAACGGTGCATTTACACGGGGCGGCACAAGTCGCGCAAAATACTAAGATCGCACAGCCCACGGATGGATGGATGGAGGCCGCGCGTCTGCATGTTGTGTTCTAGTGTGAGACTCGCACGAAAATAGAACGTGCTGCGACATTTTTTTCATCTCCCAGCATTGCTCCTGTAAATAGACCAATTGAACAGAAGGGGTTCTATTTTCGCAATGCACAAAACTCGCGCGATTTTATTGCCCGTTTGAATGCAGTGCGGGGGTGGGGGGGGGGGGTGAGGGCACACGTGTATTACCCCATTCAAAATAATTCATATTCTTGCAAGATTTGTGCATCTCGCAATGCACAAATCTCTCGATTTTTTTTTCAGCTATGTGAAATCAGCCTCCGGCTAACTTACGGGCGAGTGCGATATCAGACCGTGAATCATAGCCCGATATCACGCTCGCTAACATGCAATTTTCCTGCGGATTCAAGGCGTTTTTATCTCCACATCCCCCTTTGTGTATAGGGGGGGGGGGGGCATCCAAATGGAAGAGGTTAGAGGAGATGGATTTCAACAGCCCGATTTTGTTCTTGGAAAAATAAGCCACCGCCAGAATGGTCTGGCAGCGCCTTTCTTCCTTCTCTACATTCGGAAGGCGTACACTCTTGGGTGAGAGAACATTCGGGTAAACAAGCGTTTGGTAGACCGTAATTTAATGTTAACGGCCATGATTTTGGAATCCCTCCCCAACAGAAAGGCCCCGATTATGAACTGTTCATGGGTAAGCCGCAGTGCTGGAACACCCGTATGATAATTGGCGCGGGAACAAGAGCCCTCGACATTCATTCCCCTGCAATGACTTACTGGGTCCACCACAGCGAGAACTACCTGTTGGCCCTAATCGGACTAGATCTGGAAGACGCTTGAAAGGAGGCGACAAGACAAATCTTGTAAAGAGACTGCAGACTAGCAATAGAAAACCGCCAGAGAGTTCCCATGTGGATGAACGCAGTATAGCCTCACATCCTAGGCGAAAGCACTTTGCCTGGATCAGACGAATAGTCCTGAAAGTGTCAGAGCAGGTAAGACAGCAATGGCCAGACTGGGTGGACCTCGTCTCTGGGACATTACGGCTTGGTGACATTCCTCACTAATCCCTCTGAGAACAGCACAAACCTGTTCCCTGACGAACCACCTCTCCACGTAATGTGTCACCGCTGCCATGACCATAGGAATACCAGGCATAGCTGAGCTATGTACAATCCGCACGCCTATATATTACAGGTACAGTAATACACAAAATAAGTACCTTATTAACCAGCAGGTGTCCTGCATACCACTGTGGCGACTGCCCCCTTCCAGCATCATCAACCCCCTCCAGAACCAAACATACATTTACCAAGAGAGTAAGAAACTTCCTTTGGGTTGGGTCAAGTCGCCATCCTGCTGCCAGGACTAGCGGCGCAGCAAGTGATTGCGCAGATCTGATGGCGTTACCATTTAGCCGCCGACTACCAAGTATCAGGGCTGCCATGGTTTAGGGTATCTGAAGGTCACAGAGAGCCGGTATCACCACAACCAAGTATTTAGACTGGTAATCTGGTAGCAACAGGTGGAAGATTTCCCCCCTGCAGATGATTATTATCTGGCATATAATAAATAAATGGCGCCCTGCATTCGCAAAGAGAATCCGATGAATGGGCAGACCCCTGCCTCCTCTACGATCAGCACAAGGCTCTGCTAATATACTCTGCGGCAGTCATAGTGCGCATCATTTGCCTCCTTTGCGGGCTTGTTCACATGTGCGTATTCTTCCCACCAAATGTTAGATTGTATGCCCCCCCCCAAAAAAAAACCCAACAAAATGTATATCTGATTTTAGTGCATTGTAAGCACCAGAATAGGACATTGAAGTGAATGGGTCCGCGCCATTATGCAGTTAATACACAGGAAACCTGCGTATTTGCGTAGCAAAACAATGCGTCCTTCTACGTATTTTTCAGTTAATTTACCCACAAAATCGGCGGAAATCTGCAAAGAATTGCGATTTTCAGATGCGACAAATATGGCGACAGCGATTTTTTATGTTAAGTTTTAAACTATTACATAAACTGTATAAAATTGGGCATCGCCATATTTCTTCTGACCCACAAAATGGAACGTGTCATTTCTGCTGCACCAGGAACACCATAAAAAAGGGAAAAAAAATAGCACAATTCAGATTTTTTTTAAAATTTATCCCAGTTTACATTTTTGGCGTTTTTCAATACAGGATGTGGTACACATTTATTTACAGTGCTAGTAAAAGCTACAGCGTACCCCACAAAGAAGGCCCTCATACGGCTGTGTCAGCAGAAAAAGGAGAAAGTTATAGATCTTGAAATGTGGGGATGAAAAAAAAACCAAAAATGTACAATTTGGGAAATTGCTGGTTAAAGAGGTGCCCCCCCCCCCCATTCCCCTAATGTACAGCTGAACAGACTGGCGCGGCTTATCTGCTTTTCCTGAGTATGAGCAGCCGGCGCTCACAAACTAAACTATTGGCGCTAAATGCCCACAACCCAAAATACGGTTCATGTGATGGAATTCGCTGCAGCAAATCCACGTCCAAGAAGCGTCTCATTCACTTCAAGGGGAATTTGCGCGGGTGTTTTCTGCACACGGCTTAAAACCTGTCAGTTCTTGCCGTGGAATCCATGCGGAGATATCTTCAGACGGATTAACCCCCTGAACCCGGATCTACGGCAGCTTTCCATATTCAGTGAAATCAGTCTCAGGAATATATATTTTTTTTATACTGTAAATATAGCCTCTAAGATTGCTGGGGAAAAAAATTAAAATGTTTAAAATCTGCTGGAATGTGCGAATTTCATGCGATTAAACTATAGTACGAAGCCTCCACTCATAGGAAAAAGTAGGCCTCATTTCTATAAAGCGAACTTGTTGCCCATAGCAACCAATTACAACACAGCTTTCATTTTCCTAAAGCCCTGTTTGATATGAAGGCTGAGCTCTGATTGGTTGCTATGGGCACCAAGTATTCCCTACATATGGAGACGTTGGCATTACCTTGTTATCCATTTTGCTTATGGAAATGGGAACATGGAGGAAAATTTCCCTTAAAAGCGGGGTGGGTCATGGAAAAGTCCCCCGACTCCTCACTCTTATGAAAGCAAACGAAATCTGTCTTTGGTTGCTTCAGACAACAATCACAGCGCAGCTTTCATTTCTTACACTGCCGAGGTAAAATGAAAGCTGCGCTGTGATTGGTTACTATGGAGCCCACATTCTTATGAAAGCTAAGAGAAAATCTCTGTTGCCCATAGCAACCAATCACAGCGAAGCTTTCATTTTACCTCAGCAGTATAAGAAATGAAAGCTGCGTTGTGATTGGTTGCTTTGGGCAACAAAGACAGATTTTTTTTTAGACAGCTTTCTTAAGAGGGAGGAGTCGGGGGGCTTTTCTGCACAGAAATTACCTCTAAAACTGCAGCAGAATTTGCAGATTTGTGCCGATTTTTACTAGATGGTTACACTTATACATGGTGGGTCACAGAAAAGTACCCCGGCCCCACACTTTTTTGAAAGCGGTCAAAAGAATGTCTGTCTTTGTTGCCCATAGCAACCAAATCACAGCGCAGCTTTCAATTTACCTCGGCAGTATAAGAAAACCCTGACATTGATGTGAGGCCCCGGGCCCCCAGGGGACCCCTGTACAGGTGCAAGGCGCCGGGCCCTGATACGGAGTGAGGCTCTTAGCACGCGATACGGGTGTCATCATTCCAGTCTCAAATGGTTTGCAGAACTCAAAACTGCAGGACACAGTAATACATACAAATGGTGGAATTAGCCTTACAGGTAGAATTTGCGCAGAAAAAGCCAAGAGCACAGCAGAAATGTGCGGCTCCGCAGACGTTGCAGATATTTGTGCCGATCCGCTAGTGATTTCACCTGGTCAACCGCATTTGGAGCTGCACTAAAATCCGCATGTCAGAAGTTGCACATTTCTGTAGTGTATCCGTGTGCATATTTAGCCTTTCAGCGGTTAAACCGGCGCCTGGAATTCCCAATGCGGATTCAGTATTAAATCCACGTGAATAAATGACACTTTTTTCTTTGAGGATTCGGTGTCAAATCTGCCGTGTGAACATAACTGAATATAAGTCAGACACGCTGGAGCGCAAAAGGTGTCCAGGTAAACAAAGTACAATTTACCGTCAGACACAAATTTTGGCACCTGCTACACCGGAGCGCCATTAACCCTCACGTGGTACCAGTTTCAAAGTGCAGGGCTGCAATGAACAAGACTGGGGTCAAATAGGCCCCATGGTACCACACAAGGGTAAACTTGGAATCACTCTAGTCTTATGGCCATGTTAGTGACACTTCATTGCCAAGTAACCCGGCCCTAACCTGATATAGTGCCCCTTGTACTGATGCCCACTAGTGACAGCCACATGAACACCTGCAGAGCGGGGGCATTGCCCATGGGTGCCAGTATAGCAGCTACCCTGGGCTGCCTTTACAATAACTACACCTCTAATGTGAAGCTGAGGAGCCCCAGTCATATTTCGGACGACCTTACACTATGAAGATTCAATACATTTCTAACATTTTAAACGCCGTTTTTTTTTAATGGAAAGAAGAACTGAAGGTGCGACAGAAGGAGGAAAAAATAGTTCAGCGGTTATTCTTTCCCCATCTGCAGAGGACAAAATCTGGACCTCGACCGGGTGTAAGGATCTCTGGCGTTAACAGATTGCTGCCCATATGGTACGCCTGCCATCATCAACTACCAACTTCCGAGTGGATGCTATATATAAAGTTGTACTATGCTGTACTGCGCTATGAATGCGTCATTTGCACTGGGACAGATTGTATCCAGCAGGACCTTCCAGTTCATCCATCCCATCCCCAGTGAGCCATGTCAGGTATCTGGACCGATAAGAAGGCTCAATCTTCTGCATTGCTACCCTCATGGGATTAGACAATGTCCAGCTCCACGGACTCTAGACAATACTAGGATTAATTTATGCAAACCTGTTTGGGACGTGAAACGCGTCGTCACTCTAGGCAATGAATAAGGACGCGTTTCACGTTTGGAAGCCTCGGTTCTGTTGGGTTTTGATTTGTCCTGATTAATTCCTTCTTTACAGTCCGTGGAGCGGATTCTCTCCCCTCCTTGGACATATTTCTTGGCTAAGCAGGAGCCGCGCTTCAGGCGATGTGAAGCACAGGTGGGGAGCTGGTTGGTTCTCTTTGTTGTATTAGACAATAGCTCTAGGAATCATCCCGAGTTCCTGCCCAGCTACGAATACCTTCTCGAAACTACAACCAGAATGGGGACTTTGCCTGCAATATCAAGCTTGGCCAATGCAGTGGGAACGAGCCGTTTGCTCAGTGCACAAGCACGCTGGCCTGGCAAGCAGCAGATCCCACTAATCTACCATTGATACATTATCATGAGTATAGGCCATCTATACTTTGCTCCTTTAAAGCAATTACCTCTATTGGAATGGGGAATTGGAGGGGGGCTGGTAACTGGACTCCGACCAACACCCTGATAAAACAGGATCTTGGTACTTGCTGAATGGCCGGACCCGCTGAAGGCTTGCATAACCCAGATGGGTCAAGCAAATGTCTTTTCTTATTACATAATGAAGTAAATCAATTTTAGAAGATTTTCCTACAGTATGTAGGTTCCCCAATACGATATGCAAGCATTCACCAAGAAGGGATGGCGAGCAGCAAGGAAATATGGTCTAATTTTAGCCTCCTAGTGCCAGGGCCACCCGCGGACTGTGGCAGAAGGTAGATTCTCAGATTGGGTCCTTTGAGCCTTTTTTATTTCCCCTTGAGAAGCTGAATCGCCCTCCTTGAAGTCTTTCCCCCATCATTCTCTGCCTGCGTAGGAGCCTGGAAGCATCCAATGAGACTCAAGGAGGTGGGGAGGTATTTATAGTCTCAATATTTTCAGAAAGGAGGCAGGACTGCAAGAGAGCGACTGCCAAAAGGTTCCAGCAGATACACCCTATACATCAACCCCCGTACAAGACAGCAAAGAAATAATAGCTCGCTGCTACCCACAAACAACACTTTCTCAATGGACTGCTGAGCACAGAGTCACACAAAGCAGATTAGGAGAATGTGCCAGTCAGGCATCACCGCAGCGGGCACCGAGGCAGACTGAAGATGCCAGTGCAGCTAAGGATTGACATCTCGAGTTATCCCTGTAGATACTGACCTGGGAAAGACGTTGACACAAAACGGACCCCCGCTTTAGGTTTGTCATCTAGAAGCTACTATACGTTCCTCTGCACTCACTACCAGTGCGCAATGCGTTATGAAATCTTAGGGCTCATTCACACGTGCGCGATGGATTCCATTATGAGAGCAGGAAAAGAAATCCCCAGGATCCGTCTTATAATGGAATCGAATGGCACTCAGTGGAAACTATTGACACTAAGGGCTCCTGCACAATGGCGATCGCGATATCACAGTGAGAAAATCGCAATTTTGTTCATGAGATATGAGCGTCAGCGATGCTGTTCTTGCACAAACATCGCTGCCTCTTACGATTTTCTCACGCATTTCTTCATGTGATTTAACCCGAAAGTCAATAAGACTTTCTAATCTTAAAAATGCATTGAATAAAAAAAAAACGCAAGTCGTGCGATGCAATTAAAAGGAGGGAGATAAAAAAAAAGCTTAAAACGCAGAAAGATAGGATTTATTTTCCCTGCAAGATCGCATGAGTGAAAACATTGCAAATGTGAAGGAAACCATTGAAAATCACTGGTTTCATAATTCTGTTTTTTCACTCACTCTAGCATCACACAAAAATCGTGCGATTTGATCGCCAGTGTGAAAGCGCCCTAATGTGGATTATTGGATTTCCTTCCAGCTGTCCGGTATTTTCTGGCAAGCTGAACTAATTTGTCTGGGGTTTCGGCAGAAAATGTCACCATAGGGTCTGTTCACAACTATGTTCGGAGACGCTGTTTGGAGCCTCTGGCGCAGATCGTCCTAAAATCCGGCAGTACATGACTGAAACCATGTAGAACCCATTATTGTCAATGGCGTCCATTCAGCGCCGTTCGGTTCCATTATGGGACAGATCTGTTCCTGGCAGGGATTCAGTTTTCCTTTTCTCATGACAGAACCGAAAAGTAGAAACCCTCAGTGCAGATGTGAAGAGAGCCTTACAGAACCCGTCAGTAATAACTGATGTGAGAAATGTTCTTCGGTCTTTGGGCCCAGAATCTGAAATATTGAAAGCACTGAAACCGTAGTGGGCGCTGCAACCGGGCAGCCTTGAGGCGATGAATGCAGTTCTGAGCAATGTATTACGCCCCTTACAAGATTATCAGAAGGGCCTTGTCGCTAACTTGTGCTGCCAACAGTGCCGATCTGCCGCAGATTGTGTGGCAGACTTGGTTGCCGATCTGCCGCAGATTGTGTGGCAGACTTGGTTGCCGATCTGCCGCAGATTGTGTGGCAGACTTGGTTGCCGATCTGCCGCAGATTGTGTGGCAGACTTGGTTGCCGATCTGCCGCAGATTGTGTGGCAGACTTGGTTGCCGATCTGCCGCAGATTGTGTGGCAGACTTGGTTGCCGATCTGCCGCAGATTGTGTGGCAGACTTGGTTGCCGATCTGCCGCAGATTGTGTGGCAGACTTGGTTGCCGATCTGCCGCAGATTGTGTGGCAGACTTGGTTGCCGATCTGCCACAGATTGTGTGGCAGACTTGGTTGCCGATCTGCCACAGATTTCATCCCTTCAATTTGAGTTAAATTTAAAAGAGTGAAATCTGATAGAGATCAGCACAAAAATCGGCAACAAATCACTGATGTGTGAACACACCCTAAGGCCGCCTTCACACGGGTGAAAAAAATCGTTCAAGATTTGTGCGTTGTGAGACACATGAATCCCATATGAACATGTATGGTCATACACATCAGATGTTTTCATGCATGGCATCGTGTTGCGGTAAACATATTGCGGCATGTTCTATCCTTGTGCGCGCTCTCGCACTGCATCTCCCAATTGTTTCCAATGGGGCCGGTGACAGCGTTGCGCCACGTGCTAGGTGCATGTGGTGCGATGTTTCTCCCATTGCATCACTTTTTTCTTGAAGTGATGCAAGGCGGTTTTGAAGTAAAAACGTGTGGAAATCGCATGCTGGCGAGCGCAAAACCGAGCTGTCATTCATGTCCCAATATTGCGCTCACCCGTATGAAGTTAGCCTAAGGCCTCATGTCCATGGCATGCACGGATTCCAACTGCAGAATCCACGTTTGCCCGCAGCCATGGACATTTTCTTACCTGTCCAGATGCGGTGCGGGTCTTCTGTCTCGGCTGGATCTTCTTTCTTCGGCACAGTAGATGCGTTTGGGCGCAACGCACATTTTTATTTTCTTTAAATCTTCTGCTTTCCTGCGGATCCCCGGCACGTCTGCAGTGTGCCCGGTTCGGATGGCTTCCATTGACTTTACTGCGCGTGCGATCTGATCCACAAATTGGGAAAAAGGACATCCGCGGGCATTTAATTACCTGCAGATGCCCTATGATTGTCTATGGTCTGATTGAACTGCGGATCGCACCAGTGGGTGACACGCACAGAATCCGCAATTCAATTATGCCCATGGTCATGAGGCCTAAGGGAGAGATTTTGCAAAAGACAGGTTGGTGTCAGTGCTTGGATTACTACAGTTTTAGCTATGATGACGCTGATTGCAGAGGCAGCAGTCACTCTTGGCTCCTGGTGCCTGGGGGGGGGGGGGGGGGGGGCGCAAGGGCCCCTCTACCACAAACAGCACGTGGTAGGTGGAGGGCTCCCATACAGATTTTGCACTTGGGCCCCAAAGATACAAGTTGCTATATCCATTCTCTGTCTGGAGGTGCAGCCTATGCTGTCTACATAAAGCTAATGCGCCAATAAATAAAATGAATTAATTAAACCCTGCATTTCTACATGGCATGTGACCCATTAGACAGGAATAGCAGGACGGTGATTAACACCACTAGTGGAAGCGCCTGGCACCTTCCCTGGTGGATAGCTGTCTGGAGTCTCCATGTTCCTCATTTAAAGTTCTACATTTTAGACTTATTCCAGGAAGTCTTTGTTGATCATAATTCCACATACTTACCGGGTAGGGAAGGACGTACCGTACGGCATTGTACAACCTGAGCATTCTGGTTCATGAAGAGAATGCCAGAGCTACATATAAAAGACTGACACATGGTAACTGAGACAGAGGGCTCTGTTGGGGCCTCCAGGGCAGATCGTACCTGCATGAAATAACGCAGAATACACAATGGAAGCCGGACGGACTGTAAGCCAACAAATGGCAGTAACTCCTTGCAACAAGCCCATTCTAGAACATATTTCTGTTCATCCAGTACCTCCTGGTTCATGAAATAAATGCAACAACCACAGTGAACATTAGACGATAGGGAGCAAGAATGTAATCTGACAAAAAAGTGGGTTTAGGTGTCAAACTGGATGAGAAGCCCTATGAGCGCTTCATAACATTCATAACATAAATCCCTTCTCTCCTGCAACAGTAAAGGGGATTATTACTGAAAAAATGGTGATGGGCACATAATGAACAGGAACTTCAGACTGTTGGGTGTGAGATTCCTCTTTACTACGTCTTCTTTAGGGCGCCCACCCACTAGCGTTTTTTTTCCCTGCGAGATTCGCAGCATTTTTTTCTCTGCAGGGGTCTATGGGACTTGTAATGTTAAAATCGCGATTGCGCAAAATATTCTGATATTTCCTGAGAATAGGTCATCAATAGTTGATTAGCAGGGATCCACCACTCAAGATCCTCACCGATCCGCTGATCCTCCGATCCGCTGTCAATGCGTCAGACGCCTGCATTGGTTGTCAGGATCGGAAGTGTAATAGAAGGCTTTACTCCTACTGAAATCAATGCGAGCGATACCTTTTATTACACTTCCAACTCTGACAGCAATGAGGAGTTGGAAGTGCAATAGAAGGCATCTCTCCCATTGATTTCAATGGCAGTAGGGCAGTCTATTACACTTCTGGCCCTGACCATGTGACGTCCGGACCCGCTGCACTGACCTCGGGCTGGAGGATCATCTCATCGGCCAGGATCATAAGTGGCAGAACACAGCCAATCAACTATTGATCAGCTATCCTTAGACTATGTCATCAATAGCATAAGTCTGGAAAACCCCTTTAATGATATTTACCACCTCCAACTAAAACCACCAATGAGGGGGGAAAAAAATCAACAAAAAAAGTCAGGTAAGGCCCTGTTCACATCTGCGGCGGGAGATTGGATGCAAAATCTGATCAGAAATCACAAAATAGCTCTATTTTTGCCTTAAAAAGCTTTGGGCCAAAAGCCAATGGAACACATTGCAGTGAATGTCATCCACTGGGCACCGTTTGGGTCAATTAAGGGCCGGGTTCAGCACTTCGGTAAGTTTCATTGTTCTGCTCCTATGAATAAATGGAAACCAGGAATATAGGTGTGAAGAGAGCCAAAGTGCGACACGTTAATGAGTCCCAATAAGACATAGACTACAGGGCGATGTCAGCCGAGACACAGTTCGCATGGCCGAAGATGCAATCTCCTAATCTAATAGCTGTCAATGCAGGTCGCATCGCAACTCAGAAGAAGTTGTGCCCACAGATGGCAAAAAAATTATTTTTTTTTTGCTGGAGAGTCGCGGTATCTTGTGAGTCACATTGCAGCTTGCACTGACTACAATCAACTGCGATCTTCGGTCATGTGATCTGCGTTGCGGCCAAAGTGGCCATGTTAGCCCTAGGCTAAGAAGGGT
Organism: Eleutherodactylus coqui; assembly: GCF_035609145.1. Lineage (NCBI taxonomy): Eukaryota > Metazoa > Chordata > Amphibia > Anura > Eleutherodactylidae > Eleutherodactylus > Eleutherodactylus coqui. Next base: position 24,990,634 of record NC_089846.1, on the reverse strand, counting down.
TCTGCGGACTTCCAGATACACATTAACAAGCACAACGTGGCAATGTGTAATAGATGGCGGTACACATTTGCAGCTGCTCGAGGAATGAATAACTTCTTCAGCTGCAACTAAAAAAAACTTAAGAACAAGGTCTAATCCTTTCAAACATTAACAGCCGTCTCGGATAGCGCTTCCTAGGAATACCCGGCGCGTCCTCTCCGCACGGACAACATCTGCGAGCGTTTTATTCTGCCGGCCTTTCCCAGGACGCTGGTTGCCCAGTGGAAAACAATGATGATGACTGAAACACAGGAAAAGACAAAGTCACGTATCCAAGGTCACCAGAAGCTACATCGTCACGTTAACCCCTTAGCTGCCGAGTGGTGATGGTCAGAGCAGACCGCTCACAACAAGCTGGAAGGCAGCGACGACCGCGTCTTCTAGCCCAAACAAGGCTGGCAGCAAACGCAAGCAGATGTCTTGGCGAGTGCCAGCAGTCGGCAAACCATTCCAACGCCGAAACAGAGCAACGCTGGATTGGCATTACAAAAGTCAAATGGGATGCAACGTATCGCACGCCGCTGCTCCTGGAATTTCAGATGCGCCATATACATCAAGTGCAAAATAGATTCTTTTATTAGGTCTGGTGGATACGGACACGAAGCAAATCGGTCATCGACGGGGTGTAATAAAATATTAACGACAGAAAGGGTCGAAAGTTTGAGCACGCATGAAGCCGCTCCGTCCTCAAATGTGATCGTTACGTGAAAATAACATTTCCAGAGGGAAACGAAATCGCGCCGTTCGAGTTGGCAATTTGTAGAGGGGAGAAAAAAAAGGCATTAAGGGTCTCCGAGGACAGGAAAAATGTTCCTTTGCCTAATTTGTGTGTGTTTGTACAAGTGCACCCCGAAGGCTCCTACATTAGTAATAGGCGCTCAGCGAGGAGTCTTAGTGCTTAACTCTTACGCGGCAGCGTACGGTCTGAGGAGGAGATCTCTGGCACCAAAGGGTTACCACCGCCTACTGTCACTTTGTGCTTCCCCAATAATCACTGAATGTCCGCGCTGCTCGTTCTAGCGGTACGGTCCATCCATCGCTGCCGGAGTCCATAGTCGGCATCCTAGTGAGGGCTGCCGCAGGGATCAGTAGTTTGACAACTAAGGCAAGTAGTGCTTCTGCAGGGATATACATTTGTCATGCCATGCAGACAGTGAGGGGACTTGCAGATGTAGCAGAGCCGAGTTTGTCATGTGGCAAGAAATAATTGCATCGCCAAATACACTAAAAAAAGGGTCAATATTAATCAGCTCTGCTACATTGCATACGCTTTCACATACACAGACCACCGAACAACACATCGAAGCAAGCTTATATCCTACCAGAGACTACGCTGCAAAATTCTGGGCGTCCGGTCGGATGCGCAGTGTAGGCACCACATGCTGCTGATGGGTAAAGGAGCGGCGTAGACGATTTTTCTCCTCTGACCCCCTACTATCACCGTCCAGCGTCCAGATGTTCCCCCTTCTTGCAGATCAGCGGCACTGCCGCCTCTTAGCTGAACACAACAGTGACAGCAGCCAAAAGGGGGGTGGAGCAGTCCATGACGGCCCCAAGAAGGGGGGAAGCGGGCACCAGGAATAGGACAGGAAGGAACCACACATACTGTACAAACGCTGAGATAAGAATCTGATTTTTGGGTGTGTGAATGATGAAAGGGGGTGTAAAAGGAAAGTAATATTAGAGTTGGCCGACGGGTCCGAGTTACGGATTACAACTTTGCAGACTATTAAACTTTCTCCAAAGAAACTCTGCTAAAGGCAGGATGGGGTTAAAAGTTGCTGGGTTCCCGACACCATTGCAGAATTCTTGCAAAAAATAGCATTCGGCCATTGCTGCCATTTTTGGGAAAGGTGGCATTCTCTGTGCCATGACCCCAAGTGGGCGTCACGTGGAGCTATATTAACTTCTCAGGCATGTGACATTTCCAGTGAAAGCCCCCAGCGGTAAGAGGACGGCACATGGCGCTGACTGCGTCGGGTGTAATGCTCTGTGAATGGGGGGTGTGCAGGAGCAGAATGGTAATAAACTGGATCCCCCGCACACTCCAGCCCTAATGTGCCCCCACAGAGAGGGAGGGCGGCATCTTTTCAGCAGAGTCTCAAGCAGTCGAGGATGCAGTTGCCATGGGGATGAATAGAGTTGCCATGGTTATAAAAGGAGGAGTGGGGAAAAGAAAAAAAGGAGGAAGAATAGACATGATGGATTCCGAGTACTCATCACCATGGAAACGGAAGGATGGGAAACTAATAAAGATAGACAGCATATACATTACATATTCCACCACTGCGCGATTACGTTACCATTGTTTGCGCTTTTCGGTTATAATGTTCTATTAAGCATTCCCCGAAATCTCACAGATCTCATTACGCCTTATTCTACAATTACAAAGTTCATTTCTGACATGGAGAGATGACATATAAGAGGAAACTCCTTAAATGGCGATTACCGGATATGGGGATACCGGGGGAGATTTATGCAGCCGCCTCAAAGGAAGGAAAACAAATCAGAGCGGCTTTCATGTCGTTGTGCTGCCATTGGTTGCTAGGGGCAACAAAGTTTTTTTTTTCAAATAATTTGTCTGGAATCGCTATTGTACGGTATAAAGAAGGCAGTATATGACCATCTGTAGAGCTGCCTTTGGCTTCCGGGAACCATCAGTCCGCTAGATGGTGACGTAAATTGTAACTTGTAGGTGGTTTCTAGGAAACTGCAGGGGATCTCTCGGCGGATCAAGCAGTTTGGATTGTTTTCACATCATCCAACAAGCATATTAAACAAAAAACGAGAATGGAATTCCAGAATGGACTATTTTTTGGTTATCCCGGCTCCCAAAAATTTTGAACAAAAAGATTAGCCAGATGTACATTTCCCAAAATGGTAGCAATAAAAACTACAGTTCATCCCGCAAAAAAACCCCCCCAAAAAAAAACCATCACACAGCCCAAAATCGAAAAAAAAAAAAATAAATTTGTTACGGGACGCAGAATATTATGACAACACAAGGAGCTGTGTTTAAGAAAAACATGTGTTTTAAAAGTAAAAAAATGAGGGAAAAAAACCTGTGATAAAAACTATAATCGTACTGACCCATAGAACAAAGTTCATATGTCAATTTTACTGTACTGTGAATACAAAAAGCTAAACATCCCAAAAATTGTGCAATTTATGTTTTTTTTTAAATTCTTCCCAATTTTAAAAATTGTAAACTTTTTTTTAATGTACTATATAGTGTAGGAAAAAAAACAACTCATCCAGCAATAAGCAAGCCCTCATATACCTCTGGTAATGGAAAAATAAAGTTATGGCTTATGGAAGGCAGGGATGAAGAAAAAAAAAAAAAGAAAAGAAAAATCTCTGGTCCTGAAGGAGTTAAATGCACGATTATAGAATTATGGGAGGGCGGTTCATACAGCAGATTCTGGACTGAATTCTTCACATGAATGGCGGTACATGGGTATGTGACCGGTGACACCTGTATGAGTCACTTGTGCCTCCCGGCCAATTACATAACACTCTGCAGGAACGAACACACAACACACTGAACAAGCCTGACGGCGGAAATAGCTTAATCTGCCACCTTCGCTTTTAATGGATCGTCATTTACTATGATTGATGCAAAGCAGAAAAGACACCCCCCCCCCCTTCGGACAATTCATGGTGCGCTAATCCTGCGAGTGGGCAGCTCTGTGTTCGTTTGCTTTTCCTTATTGTACTGGTCTCGCTCCATACTGAGCTTAATGCCACCAAGGTGACAAAAGGAAAAAAAAATCTGGTATGTGACTGAATACAAAGAGCCAGATGAGGGTTCTGGGTATAGACTTGGTCTACGGTTTAAACGAGGACAACATAAACAATGCTGTGAAGTCAGTGTGCCATCAGGAAATGACTTTTTACATAAATCACATTTTTGAGTTAAACATATTTAAGAAGTTTTGATTCTGTTTGAAACCTTTGCTCACAATACTTAGGGGGAAAAAAATCCTAATATCCTGCATTTTTCCCACTGACCACAGAGCCTAATACTAGTCCACCACTTCCTGATCTGTAGAGAAAACGTTGCAGCAGTCATCGGGTAAACAGATATGTATACAACACAGAATCCACCACTCACAATAGGCGATGGTCACAGCTCACCCCCTTCCCCTCCCTGCACAATCACCTCTTCATATAATCTTTCATAGAGCAGTCTCTCATACAAGTCAGTGGGTCACATCCTGTCCAATGGCCTATGAAGCTCCTGTAAAGCATTATCGTAAATACTTTTAATGCAGCTCAGGAAAGTTTGCCGCCCTCATAGTCTTGTATAGACAACAGAATGAAAAATTCTACAAAACAGAAAATAAAAATAGATACCTTTTAGTCATGGGGACAAACTTTCACGGT